>NC_079162.1:65908934-67108934 GCF_947563725.1 Argiope bruennichi | reverse complement strand
TATGGAAATTAAAAGTATGAGTAGTATGAGGGGAAAAAACTGAATATCTTGAAACTGTGTTCAGAATTTCTTATTATGCATAGCAAAATAATGTATGAAGAAAAAGTGATGAATTTACATCTTTATCGTGGATCTGAAAGTTGTAGTCCTTTTCTCGTTTTACGAAAAATTAAAAAATCGGCTCTCTTCCAATACCTCTAATTTTTTTATCCCTTTTCCCACACATTTAAATTGGCTTTTTTGTGACAGTCTTTATTTTAAAAATAATTTCTCTTTAATATTCTTTAAAGAAAAAGTATTGTTGTCTTACTATGTATTATTTAAAACGCTTCTTTGTTTCTGTTATAAATAAATTATTCAGACAAAAACAAACTATTTTTCGAAGAAGATAGTTTGGATAGAATTTTTACACCTATTTTCAAGTGTCATTTGGGAAGAGAAAGATTAAACCTAAATCATATTGCTTTCTCTGATACTGCTAAAAATGCATAAAATTTTAAAATCAGACATAGATGAAAGAATTTGGTTTAGTTAACTTTGGTTTGGATAACTCTGGTTTAGTTAGATTTGGTTTAATTCGGTTTGAATAAGTTTAAAGGCATTTTTTTCTGGGGAAGGGGCGGGGAATCATAAATTCATTGTTCTTCTCTGAGGTGATGGGATGTAATTACTTGAAAGTACTTCAAGTAAAGACAATAAATTTTATTAACAAAAATTATCAATTTTGATAAAAAACACTCCCCATTAAGAAAAATTGATTTATGGAGGATGAATAATATAAGATGAAAATGAAACAGAGAATCAGCCACAAGTATAAATCCTGAATTATAGCAGATTTAAATCATGAACAATAAATTATTAAAATTTAATCTTAGGAAGAGTTCCCAAATATTTCATACATATAGTTTTACAGCCAGTTAAGGCTCATTAACAAGTGAAACTCTTACACAGATAAACGTCAAATTCGTTAATGTCCGAATTCGGTTCTACGAGCTGAGAAACTTATATTATTAAAACATGCAAGAACATATATTAATAGTATATAAATAAACTTTTACATGCATTAACTCCTTTTTATGTACATTGATTTAATTTGACTTGCCATAAAATTTGTTATAAAGATGGAGTTTTGTGAACGATTTTCCATATATTTCTGACGTCCAAGAACCTTCGTATTTTGTAAGCTTACATATTCTGGATGGCAGTTTACTATTTTAATATTTTCAGAGTTTAACTGTCGAATAAATGATAGATTTTAATAAAAAATTTGATTCCAAAGTTGCAACGCCATGTAGGTAATACATTTTGGAAAAAAAAATGGTCCTAAGACTCCAAAATATTTTTAATACTGAACAGTAAATAAAAGAAGAAAAAACGAGAAAACAATTTTAAAAATTCTACTTCTTATCATATTAATAAACATGTGTTTATATAAACTATTTTTTTTTAAAGAAATCTGTTCAACCATGCAACACGTAGTATATTGCAACACATTTTGACAAAAACAAAATTGCTGAAATAAATTTTAAAAAATTCTAAAGTGTAGCATGTTCTTGATCTGATAATAATTACCATCTTGGGGAGTTTAAGAATTCCCCCCTCTCTCCAAATATTATTTTAAAAATTAAACTAAAATTATTTTAAAAATTTATGAATGCGATCAAATTATTTGCACTTTAAGCGTGCGCCGTGTATTCTTCATTTTAGGATGCATTTTAACGCACTCTGTTATGATGTTTGTTGTTATATGTAATATGTTGCAGCAAATTTCAAAAAGTATCCAATCGTTGAGATATAAAACAGCAAAACAACTCAAGAATATTAGCGATCTGAAAATAATTACTCTTTGAGAAAGGATATCGCTTACAAAAACTCTGATAAATAAAACATTATACTCATAGCAACCAGGCATAAAGATTACAACTGGAAGAATTTTTCACTGTTAGCAACGAAAATGGAGATTCTAAAATTTTAAATACATTTGAAATGGATAAATTTTTAATACATTTTTTGGATATATTCATGCCAAGATTGTCATTATAATAGATTATGATATAAAATTGTAAGGTGTTAAAAACATGTCATGCTAAAAATGTATATATAGTATAATTTTAAGTCCAAGTGGATTGAGGAGGAGGTTATACAGTTAAATTTATTTTATTATCATTAGAAGAATTATCAAAAATTAACTAAGATGAAAGAAAAATTTTATAGCATTAAAATGCTTCTTAGGATGCCTTAAGTACAAATAGTGTTACTCAATAGTGCTATTTTAGCATATTGTTGCATACTTTTAAATTTTAAATCGTGCCTAGAAACATACTTTTTTGAATTGTTTATTACAAACATAGGAAGTTAAAAATCAGTTATATGTTATAACATAATAACATATATGTTATAACATTTATAAGCAGTTTTTCCAGAAAAACTGTCAATGGCTGTAAACATAATTTGTTTACTTAAACTTCTTTTATGCCCCCAAAAAATGACGGCTAGAACCGTCGCGTCGTCTGTAACCAGCATTTACTTTATGAATTAAAACATTGTGTCTATATGCAAAAGATTCTTTTAGCCGTTGGATGTTTTCGTATGAAATAGTTTCCACTTATGTTATAAATGTATTTAGGATCTTCGCAAAATTCTGTTTAAGTTATTGAAATTTACGCTACATTGAGATAAAAATACATATACCCCTCATCCCCAGTAATATCAAAAGAAACGTTTCCACTAATACATGAAAAATACATATAGAGTAAGTAGATGATCTTAACAGAAACACACTTTTCGATAAATAGGTATCTGAAAACCTTTTAAAAATTATGTTGGTATGAAAAATAACGCTGGTACATGAAATGTGAGTAAAATATCAACCGCTATAGCTGTCATTATTATTAGAGCTAACATGCTTTGATTTCTTCAATATAAGAAAATTTACACAAAACTAGTTGCATTTTATCTATAAACTTCTTAGCAGTGATATTTTTTTATTAATGAAAAAATGTTAGAACATATTGTAGTCATTTGCCTACATACCTTCAAAAATTGTAGGCTATACCCGTCCTATGCAGTAATAGATTAAATGCAGAGTTCTGCTATTACTTTTCATTCGATGAATTTGCAATTACCGAGTTGCATTTCTTTAATTAAAAGAACTAACCAATTGGGAAAGAAATCCTTCTCTTTCGAAGAATTAACTTGGAAGTGAAAGTAGATTTGAAATTGATTAAAATTGTTTCTCCATACTGAGAAATGAAAGATGTTTTAAATTTATCCAATGATGGGAAATTTGAAAAAGTATTTTATGAAATTTACATGTTGGCTATTTTCCAATACCATCCATATTCCCTAGAAAATATTTACATATCTTTGAAATTAAAACGCTAGATTTAACAGCTAGACTAATAGACATTTTAACACGATGAAAATGAGCCATTAAGAAAATTGCTATGGAGTTTAAACATTTATCTTTTTTATTTACCACCTTTCTTTTTCAAAAATTTGAAGAGTCGCTTGATATTTTCTTGAAAAGTTAACTTTTTCTTGAAATTTAAAAGCAATTATAGACGAGCAGACGAGCTCTATTTCTAATAAGATTTTTTTTTTATTTTCTTTTGCATTTAGAAGTAAAAGAAATGGTCAAAAAATGTACTCATTTCCGAATTCAAAAAATTAATTTAAAAAAAACTGAAATACTTACCAAACTCATCCATGAATTCAAGTTGAAAAGTCAGCATTCAAACCGTTCTAAATCTACCAAAATTCCGCTGTCTGAAATATCAATAAAGAAATAATCATTACTTAAATCATATGGGACACAATAGTATTAATCACTTAATTACTATCTGTGGAATTGCCTCATTACAAAATCCAAATTAAATACTCTTACATAGAAAGATATATTGGAATAATCTCTAAAAATTTATCTTCAATAATTGTATCTTTCAATCGATGAACCATTAGATACATTAATTACTTTAAATCTACGACATCTCTGAAATTCTTTCGTAGATGCGAAAGCTCGTTAAAAAATGCGGCTTAATGATACCCTCAATCACCATCTTAACATTTAACAGTGAATTACAATCCGTATAGCAGCTAACACATGTTGGCTTTTACCCCAGTGAAAAAGAAAGAAGAAAAAAATTACGAAAGTTTGCGCATAAAGCAACATTTACGTCAACAGGAAATCAATTCAAAAGAACTGCCAATAGGTTAAAAGGACTGAATTATGGAAACATTGATTCTTATCTTGATGTAACTGGAACTCAGATGCTCTCTTATCAATGCGGTCATCTCTGGTGGACAAGTTTCAACTTAGACGAATGGTGTGTGGAGTTTTGTGTTCTCTTTTTACCTGTACGCGCACTCTAAAGAAAGTGTCGAGTGGCGGTTTTTTGGGATGAAACCTTGAAAAAGCAAGTGGGTAGATCGAGATTTGATGGAAAAATAAAGAAAAACGGAAATTTTTTCTCAGCTGTATACATGTACAATATTTGGAAGCAATATTTTTCAAAGATGCCAAAGGAAAAATTAAAGAAAAGAAGATATTTTTTCTTTCTCTGGCAAAGCACCTATTAGTTACAGTTCGCATTAAACAAATTATGATAATTAATGATAACTAGCTTAAAAGATGATGCAGTTTTATAATTAGATGGTTAAATTAATCTACGCTTATTAGTTAGAGAGGATTTAGAAATTACCGTTGTTATAATTTCCAAATTTTTAAATGTAATCAGCTAAACCTACAGCAAAGAGATTTATGGTCTTTAAATTCATTATTCGTTCAGACATATTAAGTTGTTAATAACAACGAGGATTAAATAAAGTAAATGATAAACGTGTACCAAACTATGAGCTGGAGGGAAAATTAGACTCAGCTCAAATCTGATTACTGATAGTTTGCTTTAGTTGCCTAATTTATAAGCAGACTTTAAGTCTTAAAGACTCTTATTATGTTGCAAGCTGGTATAATAAAGGATTGCTGCTCCTGTAGAAAAATAAGGAAGATCGGAAATATATTATGCATTGATATTGTACTCATTATCTTTCACAGATAATCGAAAAATACATGCACAAAAAATTAAAGTGATTTTGTATTACATAATTATACATCTATGTCAATATGGACTTCACAAAATTTAAATAATAAATTGAAACTATCAAAATCAGAGAACCGATGCTCAAAATATCTAAAGGAATTCAAAAATTTTATGCATGGTGAGCTTAGTGCCAAACTGGTAAAAAAAAAAAAAAATCTCACAGCAATATTTAAAAAAAATATATATATATAAAAATGCTCTTCAATTTTACATTCAGATCACTTACAAAACTCCGTACCGCAGCACTCAAAATCCAAAGGTGATGGAACACAAATTTTGCTGTATCAGACAGGAATGTTCCACAATTCACCATTCGAAGAAATTCACTTCATGCACGAATCTTTCAGCAAGGACCACCCTTAATAGAATTTGACCGATGCATTTGCTTCCGTAAATGTTTACTCTTTTCCAAGAGCTTAATCCAGTTGATGCAAAAGGTTCAGCGACTCCACTACCTATGGAAATGTGAGATCTGAAATCTCCAGCGGTGTCGATAAGAATCCCACAGTTCATTGTTCTGCTGTTCAGTATGGTTGATTCAACTCATTTGCAAAGGTCAACGACGCGATTAACTCAAAATGAAGACGAAAAGAAAATCCCTCTTAGCTAAACAAGCGAATGAGAAATCATTTGCAATAGCTGCAATCAGAAGATAATCCACCAAGACGAGGAAATAGTCTACAAATAAGGAGAAACATCTTCAGAGAGTTTTTTTATGGTTCACATGTTGGAAGAAATGTATGCGTAATAAGGCCCTCTTTAACAATATTTGTGTACCAATGTCAATTATAGGGTCGATTTTCAGAGCAAATCTCTACTTGCCATAGGTGAGGAGAGGAACATAAAGAGGATGCCCCTCATATGTATACATGTGTATAAACAACTGATAGGAAGAAATATATAGATTTGTAATAATAACTATATTGCTCAATAAACCGTGATGTAGTTAAATAAAAAGATATCCTTTCATGATGGTAGTTTATCTAAGACAGCGGTACTGAGCCTTTAATATTCATGACCCAACTTCCCATGTTCATTTTGATAGCACCTCTCTTTTAGTGTCTTTTCTTGAGCACAGTATCAATGAATCTTTTTAATGAATTTCAAGATTTGAAATAATTATTATCAGAATATCTGATATAATATGTGATAATTTATCAGCACTTTTAAAATAAACTCTTTTAACGTTAATTAGTTTTTCGAAATAAATGATATTCTACTTCATTTCAAATATGAAACTATTCTTACTTAATTTCTACTAATTTGTGAATTCTTGTAAAGGAATTTAGTTTTACCCCACCCATTTAAACTCTGACACTGAATTTTCAGAGTGAATTGTCTCCGGAACTTCCAGAAGATGCTGATTTAACACAAATCTGGGGATTTACCTGCTTCGAGAGTATAAAAGTTGCAATCGCTTTGCAATTTCCGTTCTTTACTGTATATGTGATTTATATAAATGGGAAGGAAAAAAAATGTTTGCACTGGGAGAAAATTTTAAACGTCTATTATTTTAATATCAATGGAAAAATAAATCAACTTCAAATTGTTTAGGGATTATTGTCAATTAAACTGATTCAAAACATAGAGAATGAAAAAGCGAGAAATTAAAGACTGAAGCTTCAAGTTTAGATAAGAAATGAATTTATGTTATTATTTTTATTACTTTTTAAGATGATATTCTGTTTTTATATTAACGGAATGTAGCCGTCTTAATTTTGATATCAATGTTTCCTTTATTATTAATGAAATTATCAAAAAGCATTATAGTGCTCTACTAGTTTTCGATATTTTTCCAACTATCTCAAGATTACCCAACTCAAATGTTCTATCTCTCTCTTTTTTTCTTTTGTGGCGTTTATTTTAAGATTAGTAAGATTATACCTTGAAATTATAAAATCAATAGCTTTTAATATATCTTTGATTTTAACCCTTAATGCAACTAGCCCAATGATGAGACGCTTGATTTTTAGAACACTTGATTTAAATCGAAATCTGAAATATTAAGAATATTTTCTAGGTGTTTTATAGTTTTTAAAGCAAACATTAGCAAAAGAATTTTTGCAAAAAAATTAAGTATCACCAAATTCTGATAAGCTACATTTCTTCCTCTCTATTGAAATCATGCAATTTGCAAGATCTGTCTTAACATAAAATTTAATCTGTTTTTCTTTTTCTGTTTCGTCATTTACAGGGACCTTAGATTTTTATGTATTTGAATAACCCGGGGCAAACTAAGACTTATAGGTCTTGAAGCAAGACCTGATTGGTCCTGAATTAAACAGATCGAAAATTATACTTTCGATAATCTCTTATTTTAGAGACTAAAGAGGTATGATGCAGAGCATTGGCTTACGATTAATAAGTTCGCAGGTTCATGCCTGATTCCATAGAATGCACTTAATATAAAGGAGATCAGCTTTGCATTAAATTTTAAAAAGGATTAATTATTTTTCTTTTTGCTGGGAGTTCCCAGAGCGACGTGGCACTTCAGGTGTCGTTTTCATCATTTGAAGTAAGTGCAAAACTTCGAGGATCACGTCCAGTAGTGCAAATTGCATTAATTTTGGGAATGAATGGGCTAAAATTGCATTATTGTCGGTAATGGATGGAGCAAAATTGCATTATAAGCATCAAAATTATTTTACCCCTTCATTAAAGGAAACGTGATCGCTTTGTGCTTTAACAAGTCAACTGTCGCTTGGGACAATGGCTATATTTGACTGTGTATAATTCTGTAAATGGTATGATAGCCTTCTCATAATGATAACAGTATGCATTTTTGCAAATACATGAAAAAAAAAGAATTCGCATACAAATATATTAAGGGAACATAAAATGTCTTTTTGAATGCTCTTCATCTTGCCAAAACTGCCGAAGAATTCTGAGAACTCCCCGATGTTTTTTTACAGCAAGTGTAAAATAAAATCAGCTCAGAGGTAGCCCAGTAACCCAATCCTAATTTCTAATCATCTGAACTTAAAATGGCTGTGCCATGCTTCTTAGAAATCACATAGGCATGAAGTTTCCTACTTCCATACAACAGGTATATGATATAATTGACCAAAATCCAGCTCAGAAAAAAACCCTTTCCATCACCACTATTACATTTTTTTTTCATTCAAAAGTTGGCAATTGTGCTTTTAATCGTCGACGTGCTGTCATTAAGGGGCCTAATCCCGCAAGTGGAGAAAAGGGGAGAAGACCCCTCGAGGGTGCAGGGGTGTGTGCGGTAAGTGAGGGCGTCATTGTGGAAATGCAATTGTCGTGTTGGAGTAGGTCGTCGGCAGTCATTCGCATAATTGTCGTTCCTTTTGTGGCCAGGGGAACGAGAGTTGGGCAAATATTTGAGGCATACGAATGTCAATATTCCGCCGTCACTCGAGCTGCGGGACCATGTCGGGAATTCATAAATTCATAAGTACTTCCTCCCGTCGGGCGTAATGGCCCGGTCCACTCTTTCTCGGAGTGACCCGGAGATAGATGGACCACGAACACTGAATTCGCAAGCAGTTTCAGCCCCCCGCCGACTTTTCAAGCTGACGCGCATTAATAAGTCGGCGGACTTTCATTGCCAAAAAGAATGGTTATGCACTTCTCCGGCAATTCATTGCTGGAGGTTGCTGTTGGGCTTGGCTCATTTTGTTAGCGGAGCATCTTTCATCTATTTCACTCTGTCATGTTTGGGATCTTAGGAAAACAATTAAATTTGACTTTTGGACAGTACTTATGACAGTCGCTTCGAGTTTAGTTGCATCAGAATATTAACTGTCAAATAGAGATGAAATAATGATTCGATGATAATGAAAACGGCCTTTTTTTATTAGTCTAAGTAAACTATTTCACAAAAAATGGATTCTTTTAAATTAATCCTTTAAGCATATAATTAAATAACCTACCAAGTTTCAGACTTAAAGAAATGATTCAATGGAAATGTCAAGTATTGTTGAAATAAGATCTCTAAACTCTTATTTATCCGAGGAATTTTAAGAAATTATGCGCTTGGAAATGAGTTACAGGATAGCTCTAATTAGCTGGAAGAAATGCAGGGTATCAAATATCAGAGTAATCAAATATCTATCAGGGAAATCAAATATCTATCAAGGTAATCAAATATCTATCAGGGTAATCAAATATTCGGATAAATGGATAATTGACGAAAAAAATTATACCTTAAGGAGAAAAAAAAAAAAAAAAAAGACAAAATTTATTTGCAAGCAATTTTTAAACATAGAATATTATTATTTTAAAAAAATTTTTCATCGTCTATTGCTCCACTTTTTTATTCTTTTTTGAATGGGAAGTATTTTTTTGCTGATTTATTTTTAGTAGATAGTAAATTTAAAACTTATTTAAAGCGCTAGTAGTATCTGGATGCAAGTTTCTACTAAGCACGAGTATCTCCCCCCCCCCCCCGGTGAATGAATCAAATTTCTAAGATTTTTGTGTAATCCTTAGAAAAAACTTTCTACCCAGGATTTGCGATTAAATATTTTGCAATTGCAACTCCGTTTCCGAAAATTTGCACAACATTTTCGCTGGGAGCATTCTGCCACGACCTTAAAGTGGGAAATAAAAATTTGAAAATAAGATATAAATTAGTGATTACGAAAAAGAAATTTTAAGGAAATCTTTAAAGCCAATATCACCTAGACATTCTAAAACATTACATTTTTTTATTGCCTATGTTACATGTAAATTATGCAGAAAATGTTTTTTTTTTTCCCATTCATAACTAGGATTATTTCAAAAGCAAAAAATGTATAATGCAGAAAAGTGTTTGATTTGATTTACTTTCTTAATATAGCAACTTTTTCTTACATTTCGTTTCGTATTTCCCATGTGAAGAAAGCAAATGAATTCGTTTTCGATTTTATATATAGAACTGGTGAAATTTAACAAAAAATTATACATCAGTTCTACCAATATCAAAAGAACATTCTCATAGAAATATTATAGCCCCAATTTTTTTTAACTTGATGAAGTACATGCACCCTTAATAGATGAAAGTGCAAGGTTGTTGTAGATAAGATCTCCAAAATATACATAATTTGCTTCTGTTATATGAAGGTCGAGATATAATTAACTTCTTTTAATTTGGAAAGTTGAGTGTTATTTCTCCGGCAAATTATTGCAATAAATACAGGGTTCAGTTGAAGTTAGCTTGCTTTGTTAACTTTTTATTACTGCTTAACATTAATCTAAATCTATGTTTGTAATCTTTAAGCAGCAATTTAATTTAGCTTTGACATTTATTTAGAAGTTATTTTATTTAATGCTTTACTGCATTAATTCCCTTAACTGATTCGTTTATTCTGTTATCTAATTCAATAACCACTTCCATTTCCGGAATCTGTCGGTTTACTGATTTAATTATGAATCCATCAAATAACTGTGTTTTTTATGGATTAAGTGCTATTTTTGTATCGAGTTACAGCTGTTATTATGATTTAATTTCAGCTTATAAACTTCAGAAGTAATAATTCGATATACGTATGACGCATGCGTACATCATATGTGATTAAGGAATCGAAATCGTCGCTTATAAATTTAATCATAGACTATTTCTTTCTTTATAATTGTATTCTTACCACGAATATAAATCTAAAAAAAATGTGTCTAAACTTTTTTTTAAACAAATCGCGCCAAAATATGACTAATGAGAGAGTAGGATTGTATAAATAATTAGATTACATATTCTTTTTTCTTAACTTTGCATTTTTGATATTAAATTAAAATTGCAAATTTATTTCCAAATTCAAATATCTCATAGATATTTTCAAAACATTTTTTTAAATGTCGACCTGTCCCATGAAAATATGTGAAACATGACATTCTTCATTTCGAGATACTGTTTGTCCAAACTAGTTAAAAATACTTGTATGTCTTTTAACTGAATGTATTTCCATAAATTTAATTCTGTCAAAATTTATTTGAGAAATAAATGCCACCTTTAAAGCATATTTTATTTAAAAAAAATCTATTTAATTTTATTATAATTTTCAGTTTTGAATGGTGAATAAAGTAAATCGCATTTACGATTGCTTTAAAAATTATGAAAATACCTAATTATATCTTTTTTAACTGGATTTTAAAAGTATATAGTTAAGTCATGTATTCTAAACATACATGTAAACTAATAAACCATGACAAAAAAACAATGATCAAAAGTAACCAATGTTTTTGGTCTTTCGTATAATATAATTCACATTGTGATATCCAGAAGCTGAATCCTATATATTTATTAAATTCGTAGCATAAAATTTATGCAAAAAACACATCCCGTTTAGTTGCAAGTTCGAATTCGCAGTTAAAATGTACATTGCAACGAAGTAAGTAAATTTTGAATCAATCCAACTTCTCTTCCTCCTAAACATGTTTAGGTTCCCAGTCTTTATTCTGAATTTAAGTGGACATTTAAATTCAGTGCATTAATTGCGGGCGTGGAACTTAGATTTTAATGAGATGCATTGAATTTATGCATGGAATACTAGAGTTCCATAACCCTTTAGATATATGCCAAAATCTACTACTGGGAACGGTTTGTCGTGAAGCACTATTTGGAATGTAGCAGAGTTGAAAATAAGCAGAATTTAATGAGTTTTCAACTACATTTTGAAGATTCTTATCAACGAAGTTATATTAAACGTTCAATGATCAGGATTATATACAGAATTTGAAACTATAAAATAATGATTTTTTATAAAATGTGTGTATGTAGGGAGGGAACTGATTTAGTAATTATCCATGGGAAGGTATTTTATGCTTTAATAGTTCATAAATCAGGCTAAACATTCGTAATAAAGAAATTCTATATTTGATGAAGGAGAGCAATGAATTTCAAATCTTAAAACATCATAAGTTTTCAATTATCGATAGAGATAGTTCATGAGTATATTTTTAATAAAAGAAAAAATTAATATTAAAATATAAGATTTAGCTGCTGAAGAAAGTATAAAAAATGATTTTTTCTTTAAAAGATAATTTAGTAGATAATATTCATCTAAACGATTCATTTCTAGAGTCCCCTTCCCTTCATATACTGTGGTTTTGATTATTTCTATTCAATATATATCGGGTAATATCTTGGGCTCAAGTAAATATAAACTGTCATAAATAAATATTGCGTAAAAGATGGTAGTGATTCTAATTCTACTTGGTCTAGCATATCAGGCGAAGTATATAAGTCAAGAATTTATGATGAAGGGAAAGTGTCGCATCTTCTTTGGGTGAAAGTGATGCATAAATACTTATGTAAAAAATAGTGGTGTTTCTAGTCCACTTGGTTTGGCATATCCAACCAAATCTTTTAAGAAAAGAGACTATGTTACACTTTCTCTTTATCTTAATTCATGATAAGCATAATTGAGTCTCCCGAAGACGCTAAGGCATATGGTTAACTTGAATGATCAAATCACTGCGACAGCATAGATACGAAGCGTAGTTGAAACCTAATGGTCATCACCGGCCACGGTACAACCCTTCCCGTAGGGGGCACGTCCCGTCATCGGCGAGAGGTAACTCGATACGACATCATTACTCTACCCACAAGGATAGCGAAAACTAAAGTAACTTATGATAAAGGGAGAGTTTATATCTTTCTTTGATTAAAGCGATATGTAAATGCTTATGTAAAAATGCTGGAGACTTTAATCGATTTGGACTAGCATATCTAATGAAAGGCTTATGATAAAGTGTTGCATGTTTTGTTGGTCAAAGCCACCTGAAAAATACAGGTAACCTTGACATAGAAGTCTACCTAAACTCCTATAAATGAAAATAAGTTGCCTTCCTGGATTTGCTTTCGGGAAAAAAATGCGCACATTTCTATTTCGCTTTGAAGAAAATTTCTAACAAGCAATCCACCTCTGCAAAGTGTTAAAGAGCACATCTGTTTACTTGTTTTTTAAGGATGTTGGTTAAGAGCTAAAGAACTAAATGGTAGAACCTGTAATATAAAGGATAACTTTTCAATTAAAATTTGAGTTATTTCTTTCCCTTCCCTTCTCTAAATTCAAATGAAAATCTCTAATCAATCCGTATCTGTTTCCGTATCTGAGAACTGACAGCAGTCGAAACACTCTGATTTTCAGATGATGAAGAAACAAATTTCAAATATTTTGAACAAAAATAAAAAATAAAAATGTTTTAGAGATCATAGTAATTTATTTCATTAGAAAGTTTTCATGTGTTTCAAACAATCTGATAATATACGATTTCACGAGTCGCTATGTAAGGAAAATTATCGCCAAACAAGGAATGAACGAACAAATTTTTGAATAACTTTTGAACGAGCGAAAAAAATCAATCAATAGTCATCAATCTGAGAGATTAAAATTTCAGCGTAGCAATTTATTATTCTTTAATATTCAAAAAATTCATTAGTAACATTTTCTTTTTTTAGAAAATTGTTTTCAATTTATCCTCATATTAAGCATAATTAAAGTAACGTAAACACAATGAATGGGTTTTTGAAAACAAAACTGATTCAAATTAAGAATCTTATTTCTATAAAGAGTGCCTGCTTCAACGAAGTCATATGACACCATACTTCGTTAAAGTCATTTGAATTGCTTTCTTATGGAATTATTAATTGACTTGAAGCTGTGTGGGCACGTTTCTAATCTGTATAGTGGGCGTGACGTTGATAAATCAATGTAATAAAATACTAATAATCATATTTCTGAAACTCGAATAAACCTGAGACATGAAGCTCTGCTTCCTGTATTAAATATTTAAAATATGAAAATAATGAATAGAGATGCAGCTGACTTATTCATATTATTATGTACCTAAAAATTGTGTTTTGCAAGAAGATTTCATGCACAATGGGTAAAAAGAAAAAAAAAGTTCTGATAGGATTAAATTTAATATTTAGTTAAAATCATAAATAAAAAAATTATCGTGAATCAAAGTTAATTAATTTTCTGTTAAATAAAGCGTGACTATTCAAACTATAATAACCTTAACCAATAATTAGAAATAGTAGAAGATATTTATGATTATGATTTGATTCTAAAGAATCAAGTTATTTGTTATTTCTTTTATCAAAAGCTTATTAATTAGAAATTTGACGATTTTCAAAAACTGGGTATATGAGCTATTATGAGTATGGATTATGTTTTATGTGTTTTTATACGAGAAACTGGGGCCCCATTCCGGAATACAACAAATTTGAAAACGGAATATTGTTATTTTACTTGTGTTAGAGGTACATGCAGAAGTTGAAATTTCATTGAATAACTGGATTTACTCTCTATACATTCAAAAATGTTGAAAATTAAGCTCGCCTACAAAGCTTTAAAATAAAACCAATTAACAAATTTAATCCAAAGAATTTATTGATCTGGAATGTTTGAATGACGAGAGTTTGGCTTGTCAAATACACAATTTGATACTGCGAAACAGAATTAATGTACTCCAGTATAATATAAAACAAATTGAACAGGCAAAAATAAATAAATAAGTAAATAATCTGAATTAAAAAAAAGCTTGGTATCGTTTCTATTCAAGTTAAACTTTATATAACTATTTTTTCAATATCCTATTTTTCTAAATATGTCATTAAATACTATAAATCGTCTCAAGAAATGATAGATTTCAAAAAAAAAATCTTTTTGAAAATATGAATTCTTTAATATTACATGGTTAGTTTGCTAATCTTAACTTTTTCTCAACAATTAGAATTTACTAATAAGTAAATAGACATTCAAAACATCTAATAATTCGTTATAAATATCAGGTTCGGAGCAAATAATTTTTTTTCTTATACTTTTCTTCTCTTTTTTGTAGTTAAATTTTATTATTTGGCTAAGGCTTCTTTTTTGTCTAATATTTCGTTTTAAATATCAGGTTAATATTTTCGGAGAAAAGAGATTTTTCTCTTATACAAATTTTTTTTCAAGAGAAGCACCGAAATCTGGTCCTTAATTTGCATATTTTTTAAAAAAAGCAGCGAAACATTTTATTGAAAAAATTAATATCTTTACTTTTTTTTTCTCTTTTTCTCTGACTAAATTATGTTATTTATTTGTACAAACTCATATTCTTTATTCTGCAGCTTATTATTTCCTCATAAACAGCATAGCTCAGTTTTGTAAAATAATTTATTTTTACGCTTTTAAATAATTTGACTTTTTTCATGTTTGCAAACATGGAATTTCGTACTCGATTGTTCATTCTCTAAATGCTGTACTAGAGTTTTGAAATTCTATACAGAAATATGTACGTGGTGACATTACTGCTTTTTAATAGATTCAGAATTTAATTTTTAGTTAATCGATTAATTATCGTGAAAAATTATATGATCTGCTCCTCTGGTAGTAAATTTGAGAAGAAATGTTGATTTTTAAAGTTTATGCAATCCATAATAATAAATTATGAAATATATAAAATTAAAAGTAAGAAGCAATAAAGCTTCAGCAATAATGCAATGCTTTATTGCTTCTTACTTAAAATTACGTGAAATTATATAGGTTGGCATAAATTCTGACAACTTTTTCAATAAGATTTATACTTAAATGCTTCAGTTCCTTATCTCACACTAAATGGTATGTCTTGATTTGTTACTTAATTATTAATTAACACAATTAATTAATTAAATAAATTTAATTAACTTGAGCAGCTAAATGAATCACCTTCCTTAACCAGTCTCAATCTTAAAAATATTTTAATATACTTTGATTGGAAAAAAATGGCCTTTTAGAGGGTTAAAGTACATTGAATATCATTTGATGGAAAATTTCTAAACTCTGGTTAAAAATCAAAATATGTTATAAATGTGTTTAAATTTTTACTTTACTTAAGAGTATTTTTAGTTGTGCCATCTTTTAGGGTTTTGTTTTGACATTCATATTTTTGGAAATATATAAAATTCTACTTCTATCTACACTAATAAAAATGTGTTTAAAAGTTTGTTTACTTTTTAAAACTTTTATTTTTCATAAATATATTTCGTTTACATTACGATTTTTTACTTCTGTAATAAAAATATTTATTTTTGTAAAGCAAAGCTTTTTAAACATTTCCCCCTCGTAATGCTTTTTTTTAAATGAAAATATTTCCTGCGATTCCAGTTTTGGTTGGCAATTGTTTTTGCTATTCCAAACAAGCCTTTACATAATGAAATTAAAATCTATAAATGATTCATTATTTAATGATAAAAAAAAAGGAACAATTTTATTGTATTAGCTGTTTGATCATTTTCATTGAGTATCATTACAATTATTGATTAATTTTTTCTTTCAACATCGAAATATCAGATAAAACTTCATGTTGTCAATGTTTCATTTGGGATCAAAACACATAGTTGAAATGCCCTGATGAAGAGCACTCATTTAATCCGATATTTAATGTTCCTACACAGTATGGCCATCAGCAACTAATATATTTCGCAAGAACTGATAAATGAACTAATAAAATATGAACTATATATCAGTCTTCAATATGGAAACATCCCCTCTTGTCCTACTAACAGGCGTCGCATATCAAATCTCCCGCTTTTCAGAGTCGAATCTGTTAATCCCGGATGATCTATCTGGATTCGTAATCTATAAAGGCGTAAAATACAACGCTGGATGGAAGCAACCGCAGAATCTGTATTGAAGAGCTATGATACATTTGGTACCAAAAACTCTCGAAGATGGGTCGGCTGAAAAAGTTCGGAGGAGAAGCAGAAAAGTGGTGCACATGTAAATTGAAGATGTTCTTTAGTACTAGAGAATAAAATATTAAATGACAATTGATGACAATACTTAATTGTGCTTTACTCATTAACATACAATTAGGAAGTTATATAATAGGTAAGTGAGTCTTCATAAAAATAACTTTTAATGATGATGGTGAATCCTTTTCTGTGATGAGTCGGAAATTTAAGCTGAAAGATTTACCAAGTTTTTGCTTATGTAAAGAATATGATTGTTTTCATAGGATTCACGGATAGCTACAAGTCGTTTCATTACTTCCAGTCAATTAATCCTGGATATGATCTTGATATATATATAGCACATTGACTGCCGCGCTGAGTTTCTTACAATGTAATTTATTAGGAGCCGCCGGTCACTGGTGACCCTCACAGCAGTCAAGGTGTTAATGGTGATTGATGCATCTGAGCTGAATTTAATTTTTAAACACCAATTATTTACAATCTGGATGAGGAAATTCTATTAGGTTAAATTAGTTTAAATTCATCGGTTTCTCTCACCAGCCCAAGCATATGAAGTGATACGTTTTAAGCCTCTCACTAGTAATGATGTCAGCCGTTACTTTCTATGCCCTATGCCCATCTATTGGAATTACTACTGGTCCATCGTGTGTTTGGCTCAGCATAGCCAACAATGACTCATGCGCCAAACAATACTGCAACACTCGCTAATTTAATTGAATTGCCACTAATTATAGTTACTTCTGGGAATTTCCAAGAATTCTTCTTGATCGCGGTAACCGCCTTCTTTATATTGTCACGCTCTGTCATTGATACCAAATCCAACCAAGTCAAACGCAGGGAAGAAGGGGAATAGAAGACCAATTCTCTTCAAATGAACAGTGATTCTCACTTCCTGGATGCCTATCCAGATAGTTGGTTCATTCTTTACGATAACGCTTATAATTTCGTTTATTACTTTATCCCAATTCAATGCTTCGAATAAGCAACTTAACTAGTAGATGAGAAATCAAAACTTCATTCATTTTACTATTTCTAAAATCGCATCCAAGTTTCAAAAAGGCTTTCTGCCATTTTTGAAAAATGTTTCGCTGCCTGAAGGGAACAACTATTTCTTCAGCAGTGGTGCCATTATTTCTAGAAAGACACCAAAGTTTCGATAGAGTTGTCAATCATTTGTGATAATCACCAACTGTATTTCTACCTCAATGATCTTATCAACGATTGTGCTTCGTTCTGAGTAAACAGCATCATTTCATTAGTTACCAGTTTTTTTCTACATTTTTCTGGTCAGTTGAGAAAAAAGTCTAATGCTTGTTTAAAAAACATGCAAGTCCTTTCTGATTTAAAGGTTAGTTTTTAAATTTGATTCAACATTTTCCTGGAATTTTCTTAGACCTATTGCTAGGTTTAAAAGGAAATTGCTGATAAATCCTTAAAATTGATAAATCATTAAGAATACTAATAATACAATTTCGGAAATTTTTGAGAATGATAAAGTAATTCTATTTCTATCAATATCTTTTTATGTCTATTTAAAAGTCTTTTGTTTTCTTGAAGTATTGGTCAAATGAATTTAACAAATGTTAATATATATATATATATAACCAATCTGGTGGTGTGGTTTTCATATTCAGCCTCTCCATTGACTATAGATCAATATCAACAGCTTACTGAAGCTTCGTAAGATAAAATTTTACGTTCCTCTTCTAGAAAAAAAATTCTTTAAAGTATTTTTGAGGCACAAGCATTTAATCACACAGAAAAAAATGTGGCAACATAATATTTGCTGCCTCTTATCATGCAAGAGTGGTGCCAAACAAACAAGCTAAACAAAAAAGTGACTGGAATGAAAAAGCTTCTTTTGCTTGCGTTAAGGCAAAATTTGCGATAGCATATTTTGTGAGATAAGTAATCAGACAATCTTTTTTAAAGCAGAAGGATTTGTAAACGAAATGTTTTTTAAATTTGCCCTTAAATACATATAAATATCTGAATAATAAATAAATATTTTACAATGATTTTAATAAATCAAATTTGGAAGAAAAAAATGAAAAAGTGGAAACAGGAAACATTTTAACATTTTACTATGTATGAATACGAAAAAAAAAAAAACCCTGAGGTAATTTTTCAATATATTTTTCACTCTTGGAGAGCATTGTAACTCAAATAACAGTAATACTTTTTCCCTTCCCTTTTCTCATGTTTTTATTCAATTCCGAAGCATTTTGCATTAAAGTAAATTGGCTGTGAATGTGATGATCAATCATCACACACACACTTAGATATTTATATACCTGTTGGTGTAGCCAATTTATTTTTATTTCTGACAAACAAATCATTAATTAGAAAATCCCAATTGCCTGGAGCATATTCTAGAATATATATTGCTAAATAATGCTTTCAAATTTGCTAATTTTTGATGAGAAGTAATTAACACTTTTACTAATATTGCAATTGTTCATAAAATGACAAAACAGTCATTTATGTTTTAACCTAAGTCAGTTATGTATTAACCTAAATGTTTTAAGGTTAATTTTATCTGAATTTTGCATACCATATTTATTTTAATTCATATTTTACCATTTATAAATTGTTTTCATTTCTTTCTTTCTTTCTTTTTTTTTTTTGAAAAGCTGTTAAGTGTCTAAAATAGAATCTGAATCGAGATATTGAAATTTAAAGCTTAGCATATTAGGAAATTCAAAAATGCACTTCGCAGAAAACCATAACAGATTTTCTTGGTATTTTGAGAAGAAAATAAAAATTGTGGTAATTTCAAAAATGCTTAAATCGAGGTTAAAAATATACTGCGGGAAATCTTGTCTCGGTTGACTCGCTAGTCAGAGATTTTAACTATACGCAACAAGTGGTAATTCATCGCCCAAGATTTTAGAAGTCTTAATTTGAATTCTGTGTTAGTGTTTCTTTATACGAGAATAGATCATTTGCATTGGACTATTTTATATGAAAGATTTAAGCACATTTACATTGTTTATATTACCACATTTTGAAAAGTATTTTCTACCTGACATACTTTATTTTTTTTTTGAAACAAATCTCAGAACCCATAAAAAAAATCTCAATACCATAAACATGCCCAGATAGATACAACTTCATTTTCTATATCCATTTTTATTTAATAAAATAAAAAATTTCATTGTTATTAATTCTCGAAATTCTAAAAAAAAAAAAAATTATTGCACAAAAGAATTTTAAACTGAGAATTCAAAATAAAACGTCATTAAAATATATACTAAAAATAAGTAACTTAAATAATCTAAAGACCGTTAAAAACATTAAATAATTTCAAATGGCCTTTTCTTTAAATGTTTTGAAACAAAAAAAAAAAAAGAAAAGAAAAGAAAAAAAAAAAGATTTTTGTTAGCGTTTCTCTTTTTACTTACCTTTCTAACACTGATTACATTCGTCAGTGGTCAGAGAGCCAATAAACACTTTTTTAATGCATATAATTCTTCTCAATGAATTCCCACCAACTTTCGCTTTTTCCTCTTAATATTCATCAATAAAAATAAGCCTCAAATATATTTCATACTTTTATACAGAAAAAGCGGAAACACATCTTTAGTTGGAAGCGAGTTAATAATTCCCTCTATTCCATTCATTATACGATCATTAAGGAAAGGAGAAAGGGGGAAAAAAACGTACTTTTTCTTCTATGTCTCCTCTACTTCATTCTCTCACTTGCGATTGAAAAAAATTCTTTAAGCTTAATTAACTGTTTTCGGGTCCCGTTACCTTAAATCACTAACGGCATATTTTAATTTTGATTACCTTTTGCGTTTCGCTAGCGACCTTCTGCAAAATGAATAGACTAAAAAAAAAATTTTTTTTTTTTTTTTTTTTTTTTTAGAATAGCACAATAAAAAAAAATTGCAAATTTTTTTTTTTTTTTTTTTTTTTTTTTGAAAAAATGAAATCGTGTACTTTGGATAATACGCTTATCGTTCGCAAGGTTTCTAGAAAATAATTTTTTTTCTGCGGTTTTTAACACTGTGAAATTTTTCTAATTTGCAGTCCATTGGATGCGGCGGCGCATTCTCAGTCAAATCAGTCTTTGTTTTGAAATGAGCCTAGAAAAGCGACGTTTTCTTGTTTCTTCCAGGTTTGGAAAGAAGTGGAAAGTTTTTTTATTATTAATTTTTTTTCTAATTTAACCACACTAGGTATGGTTAGCTCCTTATGTGTAATTCTGTGACAGAAGCGATTATTTTGTCTAGAGCTGAAGTTTTTTTTTATTATAATTTTTTTACGTGGAAACTCCGAACATTTAGTTAAAAATGGCTGTTCAAATAAAATAACAATTAAGGTAAAATATTTGGGACGGGAAAAAAATTTAAAGTAACAAAAAAATTATATAAGTTTTTTATAAGATTAATTTTATCCTACTTACGTACATAAAGTATCGAGAAAATATGAAGTAATCTGCATTAAAAAATATAGAATAACAGCTTGAAGATTTGCCTCATTTTATAAAAACATGATTTCTTTATTATTTGCAAATTTTCATACCATATACAGATTTTATTTGTCATTACATTACCATCGGTTTCGTCTCACATTCATGCGTGGTTCTCATATGCGCATGTGATCTATTCGAATGAGTTACAGGCAGTTTTCACTCTCATGTTCATATGAAATACACTCAATATTGACTCTAATATACATTAATGATATATTTTCATGAGATATGGCCAGTTTTCACTCTCATATTCATATGAAATACAGTCAATATTGATTTTTATTTGTACAATGGCCAGGTGGTAGTGCCTCGGCTTCTGAACATTCTTTGGGATTACACATTCGATACTATATTATACACAGGCTTGGTGCCTATTAAAGCCACCGAGGTTGATCATCTTTTTGTTATTGGTTTCGAAGATTGAAAAGGGGGCTGTCACCTCGGGTATAGTTCTATGGTTCTTCTCGGGTATAGACCGTCGGAAAATGGGTAGTCTCAAAACGGGACATCAACTCAATTTCCGATTCGGCTGAATTAATTATATCATTAACAAAATTAGTTGTCTTTAATTTAATAAACGTGTATTAAAGTGCTGGTTGTATATCAGATAAATAGAATATATATTTTTTGGTATATTGAATATTTATATTTTTGGTATATAAATATATATATATATATATATATATATATATATATATATATATATATATATATATATATATATATTAGAAAAGAACAAAAAGTGATTACTTTAAAATTCGTTTTTGCCTCGTTTATTCACCGTAAGGTTTATATACAAGTATTATTTATACAGTTAAAACAATACATTTATGTATTTTATTTTATTGCGATACATGAAATATTCAATATCTGCCCTAAAATGGCCGAGAATATATCTGACTTTTTTTCCTGTTTGAGGCAAGTGATCTCGGTAATACGCTATATATATAACTTGAAATGATTTCTTAAAATATTTCAAGTTGCAATTATTTTTAGCGTTTCTGTTCAGTTATTGATTGACACACTGATGGGAGAAACTGAATAATTTACAAAGATATAATGCGCTTCGTTATTTTAGATGGCATGGGCAGTTAAGTTTGTCATGTGACTCTAACTTAGACATTATAGTTATATTTCTAAAGAATTATTATGCACCCACAAAGTTTTATAGTATAAGGGTTTTTATATTATATTTATAGAAAATAAAAAAATGGTGTTATATCGTCATCAGCTGATTGTTTATTTAACGCTTAAGTAGTCACGGAAACATATTTAGCACGAAATTCATTTATTTTAAATGTCCCTGATAAGCTATTTTATTACCTGTTTTAGAAGCTATAAAATAGCTTATAACTTCACTAGCTTATTACTTCTAAAATAGCTTATAAAATATCTTATCGCTGTTAGCTCTAAAAATTACATAAACCCTAAAAATATTAATAAACACATTAACTCATAATATGATTTTAACAATTATAGATATTATCAATAATAATAATTATGACGATGATACAGTAATGTGTCTACATCTAAAGTTAAAAAGAAAGTTGGCGTATTTTTAAAGTAAACGCCAAATATTTCACTAGCTTAAAACTTATAAAATATCTTTAAAGTTTATCACTGGTATCTAAAAAAATTTCAAACCACAAAAAAATAATAAACACTTTGGCCACATAAACTGGATTTCAAGATTAAATTGACTTTCTATAATAATAATTATTATTATTATTTTGTTATAGTTATGTGCCATCATTTAACGTTGATAAGAAAGATGACGTATTTTTAAAAAAATCGCCAAAGAATAATAAAAAGGAAACGTATTTTAAAAGAAGCACCAAACAAGACCTAGATATTTCATTTTCTTATCCTAAACCAAAACGAAGTGTCTTCATTAGATAATTTATTATTACCTGATCAAATAAAATATTAAATCAAAATAATTTTTATGTAAAAAAACTGATTGAATTTATTTCCTTAAATCACATGAGACATATTTTAATATAACATTACTAAAAAAATTGGCTATTTAAAGGGATAAGAGATTATTGGTTCAGCATTTAGACCGCCGAGTAGTCATTTTAAAGGTACACCAGAAGCAATAAAAAGTTATTTTAAAAATTCCTTTTCCTCCGCTGAAATCATAGAACTGGAAACCCAATCCATTTATTTTTCAGCTGACACCTCGTCCCAATGTTTCCCTTAGAAGAGAGGCAAGGGCTGTTGACCTGTTTTCCGGGTCGATACTCAATACAAATATTTTGAAAAGCGTCAGGTTTCTCCTCTATCGCTTGCTGCTCCTTGCAAAAGCTTTTCCAAGTATCATGTGAGAAAATTTCCGAATAGAGGATGGATGCACTGCTGCAAGTTTTCGATCGTTGAGAATCACTCGGTGGGTTACAGATGATCATTTATCTTTTTATTGTATGAAAAAAGATTTAATAAATAAATGATGAAACAAAAATCTGTAATCCCATCAGTTTTTTTTTTTTTTTAACTTTCTTTTTCAAAATAGCATAGGTGTTAAGAGCCACATTAAAAAATATCAAAGAAGAATAGTTTTGCAATGGAATCTAATGATGGAATTTCATTTTATATGTCGTTTCTCACAGTACAAAAGGTCGAAAGTCATTTTTTTTCTTCCTTTTATTTTGAAAAGCGTCAGGTTTCTTCTCTTCCGCTTTCTGCTACTTGTAAAACTCTTTCCACATGTCAAGTGGGAAAATCTCGGAACAGAGAATGGATGCACTTCTGCATATTTTCTATCGTCGAGAGTCGCTCGAGTGGGTTGGATTTGATTCCTGATCTCTTTATTGTATGGGAAAAAATTTAATAAATGATTGGAAAGCCAAAATCGGTAATCCAATAATTTTTTATCTTTCAAAATTTCGTGGATTAAGAGGACCACATTAAAAAGAGGCAATGACGAATGGTTTGTAACGGAATCTGATTTAGAATTTGATTTTAAATATTGTAGCTCAAAGAGCAAAAAGAAAAAAAAATCATATGTGAAAAATCCATTTGTTCTTTTATTAATTTAAATGTGGCATTTTGTGATTTCCAACTCTGCAAAATCTTTAAGTTCATCAGCTGATCTAATAAAATGTACATCCGAATGTCAAGATGCGACGTTCTATGTTTTTATAGCTGGTTGTGGTAATTGAAAATAATTTTATGTTAGGCTTAAAGATACGCCTTTTTGCATTTTCGGTGACGATATCAATCTGTTACTTCGAATTGTAATACTGCTTTTCTTTCAGCAGAACATAAAATCTATCAATATTCATTTAATAATGTATTTTTATGTACTGAATTTTGTCAGAATCAACAATATCGCATCTAAAAAAATAAATAAATAGAACAGATATTCAAGAATATTTTCAGCACGCGAGAGATTTTTGTATATATATTGACCAAAAATTTTTGTATAAATGTTGACCAAAAAAAAAGCTGTTTACAGCAGAGCTTCTTAAGTAATTTCACTCATTGATCCCATCTATGAATGAACCCTCCCAATTTTATATACAAGCAAAAATAAATGAATAAGATAAAGTAAATGGCTGTTCGTTTTAGAACGAACGTCTATCAAATGGAGACGATTTTGCTTCGCAGAAGGGTGATAAACAGCGAACCAGAGCAGAGCTTTTTTAGAGTTCGTTGTTCGATGTGTTTTCCTTCTTATTACCTTTTTCCAATACCGATTTTTATTTTTTCTTCCAATTGCACTGTTTTGTTTTAGTTCGAAACTGTATAATGTTCCTAGTATTATACTGGTAAAAAAATGAGCATCTCCTCCTGCATATGTAACTTCACCTCTATATTGGTACAATTTAAACAGGTTGTAAATGGAACATAAGAAAAATATTTTGGTGCGAAGTTTTAAGGAAATACTTCAAAGACAGATACCTATATTTTGCATTGATTTTGCAAGAAGAAATGAAAGGTACAACAAAAGTATCTATCTAATGTAGTCCTCCCCCACCCCCAATTCTAATTGGACCCTATTCTCTAGCTTGCCCCAAAATTAAATGTCCAGCATTTCACTCTTTTATAAAGCATCTTATAAGCCGAATGGGTGGGATACCAGCATGTGAGGGAATGGGAGGGATATTTTAATGTCACATACACACTGGATTGTGGCAAAGTTTAATACGCTGAGGTCTATTGATTCATAATATTCTAACTTCAATTGGATGTTATTACTAATATTTTCTTTCGGAATTATTTTTTACTTTGTATTCGGCATTCTTTTTTTTCTCTTTTTTTTTCCTATTAGTGGATTACTGTTTATTTCAAACCGATTTCAGAGTTAGTTTTTATTTGAGGGTTCGTGAACTTATGGATAGAAATAATCCCACTTTATAGGTACTATATATTTACGTCTAAAGTGTATTACTACTACTATTTTTTTATTTCTGAAGTACTCTGTCATTGTGCAAGACATTTTCTATTATAACTTTCGGTGCTCAATAAGTGATATTGTTATTATTTATCCGAGGTATTGGTAACAGGATAAGAGCTTGTCTAGACGGACACATCTTCTAGTTTTAAAAAGATTTTACCCAATATTTATATTTATATCTTTAATGAATAATTCGGTTTATTTCTTGTTAAAACCTTTTACACGGAAATAAGGAAGCGAAAACTTCTCTCCTGGAAAAGAATGTTTGTTCGTTAAATGATAAGAAGGTTTGCTACATAGTGCATAGGACGGAAATATTAATGGAATATATTTAGACGAATTTTCATATGTCATTCCTTTCCTGCACTCGCGCATTTCTAGAACAATATTGTACTTATTTATTTACTTTTTTTATGTATAAGTATTTAAGGTAAGAACCAGGAAGGAATTCCTGTCGCAAAATAAAAATAAAAAATAAATAAATAAAACAATATTAGCTAAATTTAAAATAATTAAAATTCTCTTAAAGAATGTCCTGCATTTTTTGTTGTAATTTATCGAAACCGATTTTAATTGTTTTAATTTTAATTGTAAAAATTTAAATGTTTGAATTTACTTAATTTTTCTATTGGTTTCACTTATGAGATTTCGTTCCCCCCTTGTACTTGTTAGGAAGCTTATGTATACAGTAAAAGCTTCTAGCAGAACGCACAAATTTATGTGCTCTTCCTCAGCATTCTCTATATTGTAAAATATATATTTTTTAAAAATCCAAATTAATGATGATAATAAAAACATAAAGCAGAAATATGCAAGTCTTTCCTAGAGATAATTAATATTTCTTCCACAATCATAGTAAAATTTTCTGGTGAATTTTCCAAAATTTGGGGAAACCAGTGGCCAAAAAAACAAATAGACCAAATCTCGGAAAATGCGGAAGATTCAGTTCAAATTCCATTTGTATTTGAATCCCGACCTTACCAAAACAGATCTACCTTCATCCCCCCCCCCCAAAAAAAAGAAAGTTGAATCCAGGAACATTTATAAAAATTTATCATCTCGGAAAAATATGAAATTTAAGAATCATCTATGATGTATTGGTAAAAACTGTGTAAAACTAATTTAATGAATATACTAAAAATTAGATGAGTGAACATTTCTTGCGTACTTGATATTTTTCATAAGTAATTTGCCATAAATGCTGAAAATCAAAGCCTTAATAATTTTTATATATATTTAAGGTTTATACTAATTTTTCCTGACCAAGTGAATTGAGGAAAATATAAAGTGAATCTATCTTATGGCCAAATAAAAAGCTACACTTTTTTTTATTAGTTTATATTTTTTATGCTTCACTTCACATTTCATTACCAAAGACATAAAAATTTTCAATAATTTTATAATGAATTTATCATTAAAATACCTGACTCTCTTGCCAGTTGAAGAAATATCTATATTTAATTGCTGAACATAAATTTTATTCTTGCGATTTTAAGTAAAACCTTCAATAATACAAGGTTAAATGCTATTCTTATTTATTTCAGTTCATCCCATACTCATCATAGCTGCCATATTGATCTCAAATCCCATATTTATCATAGTATTGTAGTCAAATAGAAATAGTTGGTGTATTTTACTTTTATGTAGTTAGTCTTTCAATAATTAAAGAAACGTTTAAATTTAAATGGCTGGACACGAATTTTATACTCACGACTTTGTATAAAACCTTCTACAGATAAAAAGATAATTCTTATTTATTTCAGTTGATCATATACTCAACACAGTTGCCATGTTCATCACAAATCCCATACCCATCACAGTTGCCATATTCTTCACGAATCCCATACTCACCACAGTTATCATAATCTTCACAAATCCCATACTCATCACACTAGCCATATTCATTACAAATTCCATACTCATCACAACTGCCATTTTCATCATAAATCTCATACTCATCATGGTATCATAGTCAACTAAAAAATGTTTATAGCCTTTAATAGCCTTTCCTTGCAATTTAACTTAAATATGATTTCGTTAATTATAGAAAACATCTATGTTTTATGGCTGGACATGAGTTTTATACTCACGACTTTGATTATAATCTTCGTAAGTAAAAGCTAACTCTTACTGATATCACCCCATTTCAGCCTATTCATTCAATCAGTGGAATTATTGTTTTTAAGCAGGCCGATTGCTTACATTCTCAAACCTTTTCATTTAAAAAAGGAAGTTTTTTAGAAAAATACTTTCAACGAAAAAACAAACAAAATTAACTCCAAATACAACGATAGAAAAGTGTAAACATCTTTCATACATACTTTGCTCTATTAAGACAGTTACTAAAAAGGAAGATTGTGCATTTGATTTTTTCGCAGTAAAACGCATTTGTACTTAAATAAAATATATTATAAAAGTGATTAAAATTCCAATTTATTTAGAATCCTTTTAACGAAGCCCCACAATTTTATTTTGACATTTTTATCGCAGTTTTTTCTTCGAACTTCAGATTTGTGATAAAAAAGACAATTTTCTTCTTTTCATTGCAACTATGAAAGCGTATCTTAGGTAAAGCAGATTGAGATTTACTTTTACTTGATGTTTCTGGAGAATGGTAGAAAAATAACTCTTTTCAAAACCCTACTCAGTTGATCCTATACATTGCGTAAATAGTACATTATATTTTTCCTCTTTAAGCATCCTGATTGTGGTTTACGGGATCTTTTCATTGCAAATTGAAACATGAAAGTTTTTAACTTACGAAGTGGAAAATTTCAATCCGAATATTCAATTGCCTGAAGGCAATAACTCCTTTCGACAAATGCTTTGTTCCATTAAGAGAAATTCGGAAAAACCAACATTCAAACAGAGAACTATTCTAAGAAATGCAAGGATTATGCATTTGATATTTCACATCCAAATCCATTTGCACTTAAAGATCTCTACGGGATTTTGATTTCGTGATTCTAGGGAACTAAATGGAGAATCAATAGGATGATGAAAATCGATTCGATTCTCAAGGTAGGGTGGAAAACCAAACATTTGGGCTAACTTGTCGGCGTCGGTCGCGAAAGACAGGTGATGAAATTCCCAGGATTCCCAGCCTCATTGTATATGCCATTCTACTACGCGTGAAATCGCTGATAATTTAACAACTGGGCGATTCTCAGCGCTCGGAGTTACTGAAGGGTGCACTCACTAAGTCCCCCTTTCTTTTTTCCTTATCTATTTATTGGTGCTTTCTATTTTGTTCTTTCTACTAACAGTTAGTCTTTTTGCATTTTCGGCATGAATCTGCGATCCACTTTGGGGAAAGGATACAAACTAAGGTCGTTTTTACTCTATGGTTGGTACCACAGGATGGATGGGAGTATAATTAATATATATGGAAAATGTTAATTTTAATTTCCAGCTTATTATTTGGTTCCAATTTCTTTGAGCATTTACAAATCTTAATATTTGCATAACAGATTTTTTAAAATCTTTCATATATTGTATTTCTTTCAAAACACAGATTTAATTAAGCTGTCACGACTTGTAGCTCTTTTATAACACACACACACACACACACACACACACACACACACACACACACACACACACACACACACACACACACACACACACACACACACACGCACGCACGCACGCACACACGCACACACACACACACGTAGATTCTTTTGCATCTAACTTACTATCTGGCAACCCAAACTATTGGTGTTAGAAACAAACCTCAACCCCTAATTCTAAGATATTGAGTTATCGAAAAACTTTAAATACAAAAGTTGTTCGTCTTAATATTTCGCCAATTTGGCTAATTGGATTTAATTTTCTATCATCAATATTAAGAAAGTTATAGCAAAATGAAAATTTCACCCACACACACAATTTCCACCCCCTTTGAGCTAGATGGACCATTTACGAACTCATCCGAGATTATTACAATTCTAACAACATATTCCAAGCTAGTTAAAGTCCAAACAAAGTTACTCTAGTTATCCTGTTCACAAGAGAACATGAGCAAAGCTTCGCAAGAGCCATTGCAATAAGTAGTCTTCCTGTAGGAATCTGCTTAAAAATCATGACTGACAACTTTTACGAATATTTTTGCTAAAGATCATTGACGATGTTGAGTTCAAAAACTGGTAAATGATCCAATAATTTTAATTAAATTAGAATATTATTCAGTTATAGCCTCCTTTGCATAATTTTGAAAGTGAGTCAATCTTGATTATTCAAGTTAAGGATGATATTGCTCCAGGTTACAGGATGGATAGAATTGAAGATTATCTAATTAGTTTATACTAATTTTTCCTTCATGTTTATTATTACTTTCAGCTTTCATAAGCATTTACCCCTCTCAGCTCTTTCACCATCAGATATGAAAAAAACAGGGCTAACGATTTTTTGTACTTGTTTGGGCAAAGTGAGAGATGATTTCTAACACTAAGAACCTAAAATTGGCAAGTAATGCATTAATTTGCAATTAATTAAGAAGAACTTATAATTACAGTCTTTTATATAGTCTATGATTTTGAAGAAATCCGATTGAGAAAGAGAAAAGCAAATCATAACAAACAAAAAAATTCTTTGATATGCTTTAGTCCAAATGATGTTTTGATGTATAAAGAAAAATAAAATAAGCAAATGAAATAATTAATTATTAAATTTGAAACGAAACAACAGAAATTCTGACAATTCCATAATCTCCGTATGTATTATGGAATCTGGTAAAATTTAATTTCATGTAAATTTCCTATTTTTACTAATTTGCATAATGAAATTTAAGAGAAGGAGAAATTATCCTTTTGGATTTTCATTTCAAGCTCCAATCCATGAATTAAAAAGCGATAATTTAATTAATTTTTTTTTCAAAATTTTTGTCATTCTCTTATTTAGATATTGCTAACCTAAGATCGAAGACTTAAAAAGAAAGATTCGTGCGTAATTACAACTTAGAATATCTGCCATATAGCTCAAATTCGGTTCCAAATTTAGACTTATTTTGGTATCCATGTGGATCTGTATCGTTTTATAATTCTGGGTCTGGATCTGTATGTGAATTAAGATAAAGTAATTCACTACGTATAAAATATATATGCAGAATATGCATAAAATGGTATACATACTTAAAGATTGATTGAAAAGTGCAGTGCACGTTACAGGATATTAAGCCATTTAAATGTTTTAGTGGTGATGTGTGATTCACTTTAATTATCTTTAACTGCTATCAAAATAGACAGTACAGGCAAAAATAGGCTGGACATTTTTTCCATTTCGAATCAGGATAACTAACGCCTGAAAATATTTTAAACGGAGATTTTCGGAATCGATTTGATCTGAAAAATATTCGACTAGTGTAATTGAATTGCTTGAATTTTTTTTTTCTTCAAGCCTACCTTTGTAAATCCAAAAAAACTGTTAACTACCAGTGTTAGGCAGAGATTTCTTCCGATCGCAAATTTCGCCTAAAAGATTCTAGAAACGATACCCAGTATTAGAAGACTTCATCTGAAACAATTTGCTTATTATCCTTAGAGAGTGGGAAAGACGTCTAAAACAGTTTCTCGAGTGGAACTGACATCAATAGCTTTAGATTCGTCATTTCTACTCGAGACAGAGTTCTATAGAGTCCATTTAACGTGTTCCATCCATAACACATATAAAAAAAAAGAAAATGTTTTCTCCCAGAATGGATAGCAGTTAACTTAAAATAGGAAAATATTCCATCAAATATTGTTCTATACTCTATCTTTAAATATGACGTATCAAGCTATAAATTTATGCAAGTATGGATCTTTGTAACCAGTTTTAGGACCTTTTATTAAAAGAAAAAGCTGACACTTTAATACCGAACAACGGCAAAATAAAAAATCTGACGCATAATTAAATAACATGTATGTTCACATGATATGACACCTTGTAGTTCAGTTATTCATATTTCTGTACAGAAGTTTGTACTTTATAAAGAGGGAAAAAAGCAGTCTGTTCTCTAAGTATAAGAAATGAAATTTGGTTGCTCTTAATATGATATAAATTCTTATATTTCAGATTAGTTTTTGACATAACCAGTAGACAGATTGAGCATATTAAGCTTGGGGGAAAAAATATGACTTTGTATCTTCTCCTTACTTAGTGATCTAAAAGTTCCAGATAAACTCACTCCTATACCACCAATTTTATCTTTCATAACATCATTGTTTCGGGTGTCACTTCCACCCTTCATTTACATTCTTCAAATTTCAAACTATCTCAGTGGATTGCAAATTTCTTATCGATTTTTCTTTTCCAGAATTTCTTTCGAAATCAACCAAGATGTCTTTTATTATCAGTGTGCAATTCGCAGAAAGTCTGGACTCGAATGTTACAGATAAAGCAATCTAACCAATTTTTATCTAGACTGGAATAACACATTCATATATAGACTAGTTGGGGGGACACTATAAAGCTGTATTCGTCTTACTGATTTTCCATGTTTATGGAAATAAGTTTTAGAAAAAGCATTTATGAATAGAGGATGCTGTAATTTTCTCAATAGTTGATCATCCATTAAGTCACTAAATTAGTATATGAATATTTTTCAAAAATGCTTTAGAATTTTCAATGCATAAAATAGCAAGCCATATTTTATGACTTCTTTAAATACTTTGTAAGACGTGTTAGTGAAGTTTAATGATATAAAAAGCAAATTTAGTTATGTTTCACCAAATATATAATGTAAATAACGTGCTATATGACTGAGTGTCTGAAATCATAAACGTTCTATGTGAGTTTCATTAAATTTTTTTATTTTTCTATGTCATCTTTGATGATTCACACTTTAGAAAGGAGAGTTCGCTAATGGGTGGTCCTTGAATCTGAATCTTTTACTTAATGCAACTTTTTATTTTGCGAATCTTTTCTTTCTGAAAATGAATCCCTTGAAAGTGTAGAAAGAAACCTTGGTCTGATTAAAGCTTCCGTTTCCATTGATATGTTATATCATCCTGAGGAGGGTAAGTTAGCTGCTTGAGAATCCCATTCCCTTAGAAAGTGGGACCCATTTTTCTGGGAAATAGAATTGTTTAAGATGTATTGCAGTAAGTCAATTATATGTGCTTGGATATCCTCGTGACTGGACCTAGTCATTTTTGTAGGTACCCAGAATATTAAGTTAAAATTTGTCAAATGATTCATTGCTAATGAAATCTTCGTGTTTTTCATAGAGGGGAAATTGCTTATTTTCATCCTTCCTCTTCTTCAAAGAATTATTTATTTCGAAAATGCTACGTGTTCTTTAGTCGAATATCTCCTTTTAAAACTTATGATGCTGAAGTTTATTTACAAGAAAAATTATGCAACTTAAAAATTAAAGGAACGTACAAAGATCAAAAGTCACTTGAAACATCTTGTAGGCTTTTTAAATGAAGTTTACATGAAATCGCGATAAGCCAACAATAGGAGGAAGGCATCAAATATAAACCTTAATCAGGTCTCTACATTACTTAATTTTGCTCTTGTGAATTAGTAGTATTTGGACTGAAGTTTTCAAAGAGTGGCAGTTTAAATTTACCGATTTTATAAAAGGGGGAGCAGGGGATAAGTTTGATTTTGTAAGAAAGAACGTTCAAAATGGTAGAATTTTTTTCAAAAATTAGATTTTTCTTAAATTTTTAAACGCTGAATCTTTTTTTTTTTCTTCCTGAATTTCCCTTTTCCTAATTATCTTCAGTAGAATATCGCTTAACGAATTCGTCCTTTAATAATTCGTCCTTGAATCTTAATTGTAATGCGAGACATTCGTAAATCGAAACAATTTTTTCCATAGCAATCCATGTAAAATAGGACATTGCTTACCATTCTGAAAAAAATACTCTAACAAATTTATAATGATGTAATTTATTATTTATAATGCATGTTTTTTGCAAGAAAATTACCTAAAAGGCATTTGTCCTTGGCTTAGTTTCAAACTTTGGCGAAAATTAAACACAGCATTATCGCTAAATGAATTTGTAATGCGCAAGCTACTGTCTTATTACGATGATATTTCCCAACGTACGATGCAATAATTCCCCATGCTCTCAGTATTTTTCTTATTTTACCGGAAAGCTGTTGATCTTCTGAGTCTAATATTTCCTCTTCTCTAGACCAAATCTTCACCGCAGCTTTTGCAAGAACACAGAATGCAGATCCATGAATTCTTTGGTAGTTCTGGTTGCTTCTTCCGCCAATTCATCGATGTCTTTGAGATCCATCATTAGTCACATAATCTTGGCCAGAGACAAAATCTTGTCGATTAAGGCTCCCCAGGCACTTGCTCAAACCTTTCAGAGTCGCTTTCGATAACGCTATCTGATCAAAACTTCTTCCATGCTGATATAAGAGTTCTCTTCAAGCAAGTGCTCAGCACAGCCTGATACAGCCAATCTGGCATATGAAGTCATGGTGTCTCCTCACCACTCATTCTGCGAAACGTTGCTCACAGAATAAGTGGTTACTTATTCCATTTATTTGCTCGTTATGCGAGGTTTGACTGTAGTTAAATTAAGGGTGTTCATAAATGGGAAATTTCAAGTATGTCATCATGATTGATTTTTACCAATGGCTGCTTCTGAAAACTTCAGTAATCTCTATCTCACAAAAGCGGTTGTAATATACATAAATTGATGTTTCGTTTATATTGTTAAGGCAGGATTCGAATCTTATATAAAAGAAGTTGTAAAAATTTAGAATGACATAAGATAGCAATTTTACTTTAGTGCAGGGAGTTTAAAAATGACAAATTTTCTAATTTTTAAAATATTACTTATTATTCATGAATATATTTCACATCAGAGTTCCTAACAACGAAACAGATGAAACTACCTAGCAGAAGCTATTAATGATTAGCGTTTCAGAAATATCAAAACTGATATATAATTCTGGAATTCTTCAAATGATTCTGATTGTTTTGTCCTAATGGCGAAGCGAGGATGAATTGCGAGGTTATATTATGATTTTTTTCATTACCGGTCATCATTAATAACTTAATGTAAATAGCGTCCTGGACATGATATTAATTTTTGATTCATTCATCATATTTAGCATTAAAAAGTAGCATACACGCATTGAGGTTTTATCTTAAAAGCGCCCTTTAATCTCGTGGCCGAGGCAATTATATCTCCTTTGTCTCACAGTCGCTACTCAACTAAATTACATTTTTATTATCATTCATTACACTTATAGCTCTAGATCAGGGAAATCAGTGATTCAAAGTAGGCTTATTCAATATACATATGCACAATCAATAGTGGATTATATACCCCACACCCATATCAGAAAGTAATTAGACCTGTTTGAAATTCTTCTCATTTTGCACAACCGAGACTCTCCAAAGCCAATGGTCCGATGGATTATATATATCTCTCCCGAAGGCACTCAACCTAGGTAAGTGTAGATTGTGTTCGAATCTTGTAAATCTTTAAAATTCCATCAGATAATTATGGAGATAATTTTGAATAAAATGCGCCAATAAAATTTACCAAGCTGCGGTTTGGTTGTCTATCTCTGCATATTTTAAAGAAATGATTATTTTTCTTAAAAAAACATCTTTTAAGGAAATTTTACCAGTTGTATTGATGTCTTTAAAAGCTATCCTTTGTTTCATTTCTTGCACAATCTGTCTTTAGAAAATCAAACAAATGCTACACGTTTTTTTTTTTTTTTAAAGGGAGTTTTGCCTCCAATGATCTTTTTTCTCCAAATTTGTGTGGCTTTCAATTCGTAGATAGAAACGTTAACTGTCGAATATGAAAAGTCACTTTCTCAGTTCTGTCTTGTATGCATTTTTTTTTAAAAAAAAAAGACCATATGATGGAAATATCTTGAACCTGCATTACCTATAAAAACCAAAACGATGGTAATTGTAAGGCATCGAAATTATATAATTTGTTACTAATGTTTTCTGTTGTTAAGTATCAAAAAGATTGATTTAATTTGACTTTTAAATATTGGGAAAAGTAGCAAATCATTTAAAAAATGCCGAATGTAATCTTTTTAGTAAAAAGGTGAAAAAGTCTGAATAGTTATGCCTTAATTATATATGTGTAATTTTAAACTTTCATAAAACATATATACTTGAAATCATGGTAAATTTATGTCTATTAAAGAGTGTAATCACTATTTTTATTTCTATCATTAATTTATTTGTTAATAGCATTTAGAAAGAGAGTATTATAACTTTAATTCCTTATTCTTAAGGCCAATGGTCGCCTTATCTAAGAGCAATACATACTTTGAAATCTAAGATGTTTTAGACAATGACGTAGTATACTTTATCTGACGATTAGATAGAATATTATGAGCCAAAAACAAAAATAATGTTTGTCCAACCATCTGTAAATAAGAGGATAATTTGGTATAATATGATGACGCTGTAACTGACGCAATGGAGAAGCTTTCCCCCGTTTTTTAAGCAAAACAGTAATCCTTAGAGCTAGAATAAGACTTCGAAAATTTGTAGACAATAAAGAATTAACCCACGTAATCGAAAAACAAAGGATTAAATGGTAAGAACTCAATTGCAGTGTATGATATTAAAACGTATGACCCGTACTGATGCTCGATGCTTAAAGAGAATTAGTATCCTGTCAAATGAATCGTCTATATGTAACAGACGCTTAAATCCGCAGTCTCTCGTGGATCGTCTTTCGGATTCTTTTCTGGCGATAAAATGATTAACAAAGCTCTTAGTTCTTTTGAAAAGCTCAATCCCTCGATTAGACCTTTCTTAGCATGGAAGAAAGTGAGCTTAGAAATTTTAAGCGTACAGTGACCGATGAATTTGTCTTACTTAATCATATGTCATGTCTGCGCTAAGATATTCCGACGTCATCTCTTGGACTAGACATAACAATTGTTTGTGCCACAGTATCAGCGATTAAATTTTGTTTTTCAGTCTGCAGCTTAACTCGCCACAATCCTTTATCCACAGCTAAGATAAGAGATTCGAGTTTTATTTGGTGTTTATTTTTCCATTTGACAAGATACTGACATGTTGGTTTTGTTTCTTTTCAAATGCAAGACGTTGATTTGAATTATTTATATTAAATATAGCCAAATTTTTAATTTGTACAGTTAATTTACTCATTTTTTCAACTTTTTTATGTTATATTTGTTTTATTGGCGGGGAATTAATGTAACGCTTTATTTCTTTGTCAAAATGGCATGCCTTTCTCTAAAATGTTTAGTTAGTAAATTTTTAATTTTATTAAAATTTAATTACAATAATAAATTTTAGAATATTTAGACATTAATTTAAAAATCAAACAAAAATATCCTCAAGACGTCAGTCACATGAAGAACATTTAATTAAAATAAGTTAAACTTTTGTTAAAGAAACCGTGGCGAAATATAATAGTTGTGAAATAAAATTTATAGTTGAAAATCGGTTTTGCCATTTCTACAAAGATGTGAAAATAAAAGACTGTGTAATTAAGAAGTTAAAATCTTTTTTAAATGTCTAGAAATTATTGAATTTCAAAATTATTTTAATAGCTCTCTTGTTAGGTATAAAAAATATAACCACAAAGTAAAATAATGTAAAATTTAAATCAGAAGAAAATTCTAAATTTAGTTTTTAGAGCACTTGATACTAATTTCTTCCAACACATATTCAACATAAAAAAAATAGCGGTTTTTTTTTTTTTTTGTACATTAATATTTGTAAATGATTTATTCTTATTTTTTAATTCCTTCTTAAAAATAAATTTTATTCTCATTAAAACTGTTAAAGCGTCTCTTGGGTGAAATAAACTTGTTTTCTGGAATACATAAAATTATATGTCAGAATTATGGCATATCTAGAAATAGAATTCAGAACTACTTGTATTACAAGAATATTACATTAGAAATTAGAATTAGTTGCAAAGAAAAGATTTTACATTACAGTAAAACCGATGTCAACATTGGTATGTATCAATAGCAGATCTTTGAATTCATCGATTAAAAAGAGGCATTTCTCTTAGATAGTTAGATTCCCTTTGTTATTTAACTCTTTGAATATTGAGAAATTTGATTCTGTCTTCTCTGTTTGCTGTTATGCCCGAAAAACTTTTAATGACAGCATAGTATTTTGCTGTTATGCTCGTAAATTTTTTAATGACAAAACATCTATTTTTTTTATCTCAATTCTTTTGATATTTAATTCAAAGCTACTTTAATATTTACCGGTCGGTTAGATCTGTTCCCAGAAAATAAATTTTGAAGCAAATCTAAGTTTAAAATTTGTGATTTGTGTTATTCTTACACAAATATTAACATTAGAAATACAAGAAATTGAAAAATATATAAAAAAAAAATTAGAAAAATTATCCTATTATAAGAGGTTGAATACCATATAATTTCAATTACCAGTAATGTCAAGAAAAAAAAAGCTATCAATTAATTACCCTAGATTTTAAATTTTTTAAACTTTTATTCAAGACTCATAAGAGAAAAGCACATTGCAGATAAATATCACTTGCTTTCCTATTTAAGCCAACTTAGAAATTAATATTTTATTCGAAAAAAATCAATAATATCTACCCTTTTCTGTAAAAGTGTTCAGCTCGTACAGAAAACAGAAAAAAACTATTTACAGATAAAGAAAAACCGAACTAACTGCATTCCAGTTATCAAATTCTGAATTCATGTATGTTATTCAAAAGGAGTTTAGAGAGATAAGGATTGTGAAATCCTGATGAGGAAATAAGAAGGCACAAAATTTATCTCATTCTTTTAAATATATAAATTTATATTTCATACCTCCAAGTTCGCATGCACTAACTTATTGTATTTCAAAATGAAATAAAATTTCTGAAATAACACTGTAATTTTCTCCAACTAAAATATATAGTAATTAAGATTATTTTTCCATTTCCCCAATTCTTTTAAACAAATAATTATGATTCTGAAAGGAATCAGAGCGTGTATCAATCAGGCCATAAGAAATCTGATAAGCAGCAAAAGTACGAGAAACATGAAATTTAACTAGAACATAAAACAAAAATACCTAAAACTACAGGGTTATGTTTTTACTTTCCAACAATAACCTGCTCTAACCCGCATGATTTAATAATTCAGCGCATTTACTGAAATAACTATGATTCCGGAAAGAATAAAATCGGCCAACTCTCAGAATTGCAAGAAACATGTTGCTCATAAAGACGTGATTATCCCAAGAAATGCGATATCAGGTCAAATGAAATTTAGCTGATATCAAAGCCACAAGAAACATGATTAAAGGGGGAAAAAAAGGACAAGATGCATTAGATAGGTAAAAATAAAAACGCCTCAATCTCAGAACCTAAGAAACACAAAACCCAAAATTCAGAGGCCACCATCTTGCTGTTTCGACAGCGAAACGTGTAGCCGACCCCCCGAGGAGGCATCCTTAAAAGCAAAGGGGTTTTGAGTGGTCGATTACAGTGAGATATATTCTACTGAGGGAGAGCTGCTCTGCACTTAAATTGTGCATGCCGGAGACTGCCTTTTAGATTGATTTAGACCTCGCCCTCCTTCCCAGTTGGAAAAGAGCAGCCTATTGGACAGCTATGAGACTCGTCGTTGGAATGGATCAGACACGCGGAAACGTCTCAGAATTCGAGAAAAGTTCTCACGCAAGATTATGTACATACAAATGGAAATTATACGAAAAGGCGAAAAAGAAAACTATCAAAAGAAAAGGAAACTATATCGCAAAACCCACGCTTACTTCAGCCACCATTACTTTTAACTCGAGACAAACGCTTCCAGAGAATCTGTTTGGGAGTCAGCGAATAAAAAATAATCTAAATAAATTATGACAAGCGGATAACGAGACATTGGAAACTCATTTGCATGGGAAGCTTTAAAGGGGATATTTATATCAAGGCACTGGGGGTCATAGGTGTGAACTGTGTATGTGGTATCGGCGAAATTTTGAATATATTGTTTTGAAATCGTTTTTTGAGCAGAATGAAGAATGACGTGGGAGTTCATAAGATATAAATAATTTTCCAGCAAATTTCAACAATAGGGATTTTTTTTTTAAAAAAAAAAAGATCACTTTTAAGAAATTGCGTAGGAAAACAAGATAGGTAATTATTCAGCTTCTCCACCGTATTTATATGTGGAGTGTATGAAATAAATAATCAGAAATGTTCATTTCTTGGTATTCAATTTTTTTATTCGGGCATATTTTATGAAATATTGACATCCAAATAAAAATTCATGTTCAGAAAGATGAGCATATATTCATTACCGTCTTCATTCTAAAGAATATGGATCCATGCCACTCACACAGGGCCGGATTATCAAATAGACAATCCTAACAACTATCTAAGCGTCTGATAATTTTAAGGGGCTCTAAGGCCTCGATATTGTTTTGCAAAATTTTGCAGTACATAAATTTATGCTTCCATACGATATAAAAGGAACATGCTCTGTAATATAGAACGTACACTAATTTAAAATAAGGTATCATTTAAATTTCAGATTACTATTGTAAAGCACGCATTTGAGTATTTATGATACGTTAAAATATTTTGTACATTTTTTTTACCCTACAATAAATATAATATTACTTTTGATGGTAAATTCTTTCATTCATTGGATACTGAAAATCTCTGGAAAGTGGTCCTCAAGTTTTTGTTATTTCAGTTTATTATAATATTTGTTAATTAAAAAGTGCTTATATAGTGACTAATTAGAGAGTACTAAGAGAGAAATTAAAATCAAGGGAAAATATCTGGTTTGAGAAGGATGGAAGGACAAAAAGGGGTCTCAAAATTAGAGTTAAAGGCCCTGCATTTTCATTCTAACAAATATGCCAACTCCATAGAGATTGAAAGAAGAGAAAAGAACTGCTTTACGCATTGCGACATTATTACTCAAAGCATTGGCGGTAGTTATTTCTGTGTTAAGATGAGAAGAAATATTTTTGTGATTTACGAGAAAATAATTCTGGTTTTGAATAACAAATCGAATTTATTTTTAAAAGAAAAGGTTCATAGATCAAATATGAATAGGTCACAAATAATGGAACAAATTATGGATTTCAAATTTCATCGAATATAAATAATTAAACTAATACCAGATTTACCGTAGAAGAGTGTGGATAAATTAATTTTGAAATGAAATACTTTAAAGTCAAAAGATAGGATAGTAATAAAAAAAATATTCAAATATGTGGAAATATACTTTTAAATACCGCATAAAAATGGTAAGTAATAAATAAATAAAATCAATTTTAAATAGTCATCATATATGCCTAACATACATGATTCACAAAAACTGACGAATCGAATGTCGTGTTTCCATTAATAAAGGAAGAAGAGATAAAAGATAAGAGATAATTAATCCAAGATTTATGATCCTATACAGAACTAAGCAATCTCATTTGAAAGAAAGATCATTAAAAAAATATTATTAATAATAATAAATAAAAATAAACAAACAAATAAATAAATTTTTATTTCTAACTAAATCGAATCATAAGAATTTCAACTGCATAATGCCTGCTAATTCCTCGATTATATTAATATCTCTTTATATTAATTTATAAAACATAAAAAATAAAGTATAAGATAAAAGTAAATTTACAATATTTTATTTACACTACTAAGTTTGATGAAAGATAGCGTGCTTCTACTGCCCGTCTTACAATTCAGTTTTGTAAAATAAGATGTTTGTCCAAGATGTTTTTCGGAATTCATTTTTTCCCCTTCACCTGAAACCGAAAAATTATGGCAAAACATGTGGCAAACTTTTCACAATCGCAAAATTTTATTGCTGAACCCAGTTCGTTCATAGTTCACATAGTACTGATTTAAATTCGGATATTTCATTTGAATCTCCTCCATCAAAATATCCCCGTACAAGTGTGAAACAAATTCAATAAGTTCTTCACATGAACTGGGGCCAGAAAATAAAACTTATAATATTTTTCATTTCAAAATGATAACAAATGTGGGGCACCAGACCAAAGGAAAAGAGTGAATTCTCTACAAATACCGTATCCATGGCATCAAAGGAATGTTTACAACACAGAATTCAATAAAGATGTGTACAATAACAATCTTCTACAGTTACCACAGTGATGTGTTCGTACGAATTTGGAGAAGCCCTTCTGGCAAATGTACTTGTCCCCTGTAAATGAATACCTCAAGTGTGTCGGGAAAGGTGATGATGAAAGGCCACCCATGGCACAATGAAAAGTGCCGCTTGCTCCCCATGTTTCTTTTGAGGGGCAAGTGAGTGCCAATGAAGGAATGACCCCCAATGAATAGAGCTGCGCATTTGACGCTTTTCGACTCCCTTCAATGAGCCCATTGTGGGCCCACACCTCGCCGCAAATCGTCCTCCGACTTGCCATCTGTTAAGTAGCTTGACACTTTTTCCCAGCATCTCCAACAAAGCAGGAAGTCCGCCTGGCTAACTAACGACTCTGGAAGAAGTTTTAAAAATCTACTATGATTGGTAGTTTGATTACTATCTAACTACCAATACAAACTTTTCAAAAATTCTTTTTTGTGTTATTAAAATGTTGAGTTTTTAATTCAACAGAACATATTTGGTTGTTGAGCTTTTCAGCACAACTATCTCATTTAGTTAGGGTTCGTTGCACAGGGACCACAGCTGAGCCAAGTATTGCCAGTGAAAATGATGGAAATACTATTTTAGCTCTGTCAGTTGTCTTTGTTGGTATATGTAGTCCGTTAAAATTGCACAAGGACCAGAGCTGACCTAGTTCAGCCAAGTATTGCCAGTGAAAATGATGGAAATACTATTTTAGCTCTGTCAGTTGTCTTTGTTGGTATATGTAGTCCGTTAAAATTGCACAGGGACCAGAGCTGACCAAGCTGAGCCAAGTATTGCCAGTGAAAATGATGGAAATACAATTTTAGCTCTGTCAGTTGTTTTTGTTGGTATATGTAGTCCGTTAAAACAACAGTATATGCGGATCGATTAATGGATGGAAGTGACTTATATCAACGTAACTCTGTATATATAAGATATGTTTATTTTTGTTCCACATCAAACCTGTTGTCTAGTGAGAGATTAACTAATTTTTGTTATATTTCTGTACAGCAGTTTTCTGTTAATTTTATTATTTTTATTAATTTAATAAATCCACATGAGGGGTCTTCCCGATACTTTGTTGCATACTATCAATAACATTTTTATCCTACTTCCCCCTCCGCATGGAATTGGGTAAGGCCACGATTACCTTGCACGGCATTGGTGAGCATTAGTTACGAAATATAGATCTTTGCTTGAATCTAGCATTTTTACTGAATCTATCATGCGAACAATTATTCTTGCCGTCTTTCTTCCAACCGATTATCGCCAAAATTTGACATGGAACTACAGTTGTATTCACAAGGTCACATACCGAATTTCATAGATTTATGTCAGTCGTTGCGCTTTTGAGTTATTATCAGATGGAAAATAATACGAGAATACAGACAGATAGATAATCAACTATTTGAGAGATTTTATTCAAAATTTTATAAAAATCTACATTTTGGATGCTAAACCTGTATAACAAATATTATCTATCTAGCTCTTTATCTTTTGAAGTTATCGAGTTCATTTGTACTTGAACAGACAGACTTCTTCAGAATAGATATCAAGTCTGATAGAAATCTACAAATGTGCTGTAAAGTCTATATACCAAATTTCAACCATCTAGCTTAAAGTGTTTTGAGGTATCATGTATACATAGAGACATCATTCCAAAAAAAGTGTTTTTTGGATTCAGGGTGGTCAGAAAAGCGGAGATTCGTCAAAATCTCGAGTTCGACTTTTTTTGACAATTACTATACTTTTTCTATACTTCGCATATTAAGAGAGTAAAATGGATATTACCTTTATAAATGAGGAATATCACTTAAAAAATACATACAGGAATAGAAAGAATTCACCTGCTTGAAAAGCGGTGCGAATAAAACAAAGTCATTTCTTTTACAAACAGGTATTTTAAAAATAAACATCCAACCCAATTCTCAGCTTCTCTAAACATATCCTATTAAAAGCAGAATGCTAGAAATTTTTTATACTAACTGCAGTAAATATTTTTTTAATCAAAATATGCTCCTTCAATATTTAATTCTTTAGTATCGTATTTCGCTGAAGAGTTTCCAGAGATATTTTTCTGTAAAAAAAAGCTATATTTTGGACTCGTCGGTTACGGACGAACACATTTTGAAGTGAGCATACTTGACAAGAGCTTTGCGCTGAAATCTGAGCCTTAAGTTGCACCTGTGCGTACTTCTTAAATCTATTAAATTTTGGAAACATGTTTATTTATCAAATTTCATACCTCTTTTCCCGAAAGTATTCTTTTCGTAGTAAAGTCTCGAATTTTTAATCTATCTGTTGTAAGCTTGATTGCGATTTCGTGAAAATTTCCCTGGAATCACTCATTTAAACCATCATTTGCTTACAAAGCAGTATAGTAAGTGAAATTTGAATACCTCTTCAGTTATGAAGCTTTATTGCTAATATTAAAAGTGGTAAAACTAGCTTAACCCTTTAAAGGGCCATTTTTTTCTAGTCATATTATGTTAAAATATTTTTAGGCTTGAAATTAGAATAAGAAAAGGGATTCATTTAGTTTATTAGATAAATTAAATTTGATTAATTAATTAATTTAGTTAATTAATAATTAAGTAACAAATCAAGACATATCATTTTGTCTGAGATAAAGAACTGAAGCATCTAAGTTTCTGACTTACTAAAAAAATTTGTCAGAACTTATTCCAACCTACATAATTTCATACAAAGAATGATAAATTTGGTGGGAAGCATACTTCCCTCGGCCCTAGAAAGGGTTAATAATCTTCTTGTATACATAATTATTGAGACAATGAAAATCACGAGCCCTCATTTGTATATGAAAAATAATTCTAGTTCTAAAAATAGAACAGAAATAAGTAAATCCTTGAAATACTAAATTTTTTTATTATTATGATTAGATTTTAATCTCATTCCACAGTGATAACCAGAAACGAAATTCTCCAACTGAATTCGATATAATTATAGCTACTTTTGCAGCCTAATGAGTCCATTTACTTGAAATTAAAAATAAATTTTCTAATACCGCTCTTCGTATAACCGTTTTTATTATACGTTATTTCTTTATTTTATTTATTTTGTAAAATAAATTGATTCCAATAAATTGATATTTTCTCTATAACTGAAACCTACTTGAAAATTTAAAACTAAATGTCTGAATTTTATATCACCTTTCTTCTTTGCATATACGTATATATGAATATCTAGAACACTAATCATAAGTCTCGGTTAAAAGATAAATGTAATCTTTCTTCAATTATAAATGATCTCAGATATGATTTTGTTGACTATTTGTATTATTAAGCAAGACTTAACATAGATACGAATGTATTATATCCAAATACATTTCCTAAAAAAGGAAATATTAATATATGTTTTTTTAAGTGGGCTGGAAAGTAATTTTTCTGTTTTAAACAATTCATGGAGTTTCTTAAATCTTTTTCGAAGTGTAAATACAGTAACGAAGGAAAAAGGACATTCTGAAGAATATCAAATGGCATTTTACATCAGGATTAATGAGGGGAGCATGATTTCTGAACTGAATCCAACACTTAGCGACACACCTGCTGATCCAAAGGAGTGTAATTTCTTCTAATCTTCTGATAAGGAATCAATCTTATTTAAAAGTTTTGGTAAGAATTTAAATGACAGATAGTTAAGGGAAAAAATTTCATGAATCATTTCACAAGTTTATTAATAAGATCCACTTGCAATTTAAGAATTATATGTAGACGTACTGTGTATTACATCTTTTGTGACACGAATAATTTTATCACAATGAATGTATTATATCCAAATACATTTCCTAAAAAAGGAAATATTAATATATGTTTTTTTAAGTGGGCTGGAAAGTAATTTTTCTGTTTTAAACAATTCATGGAGTTTCTTAAATCTTTTTCGAAGTGTAAATACAGTAACGAAGGAAAAAGGACATTCTGAAGAATATCAAATGGCATTTTACATCAGGATTAATGAGGGGAGCATGATTTCTGAACTGAATCCAACACTTAGCGACAAACCTGCTGATCCAAAGGAGTGTAATTTCTTCTAATCTTCTGATAAGGAATCAATCTTATTTAAAAGTTTTGGTAAGAATTTAAATGACAGATAGTTAAGGGAAAAAATTTCATGAATCATTTCACAAGTTTATTAATAAGATCCACTTGCAATTTAAGAATTATATGTAGACGTACTGTGTATTACATCTTTTGTGAAACGGATAATTGTATCACAATGAGATGATTTTATTTATTGTGAATGTTTTAAGGCTGGATAAAACTCTCTGGGGTCCATTTTCAAAGATCAAGTATTCTTTATGAATTCTAATTTAATATCTATATATGCAACTTTTAAATATTAAAAATTACGACAAACTGAAGTAGCAAGATATTTAACCGTTGATCACATTTAAGAGAATGGAATAAAATTTGTAAAGCGTTTAAAAAAGGGATATTTTAGATTTAAAAGCATTTTTTAAAAAAAATTATAAAAAATTTAAATGAATATAAATATTTAATACCACTAAATACTTAAATTAGATGTTTGTCAGGGCTATGTCTTGTGATTCAATTAGACACAATTGCAAAGATAAATAAATTAATTAATTAAAATTTTAATTAATTTTAAGTGAATTTGAAAACACGAAACTATTTATTCCTAAGAATAATTCTGTGATATTTAAACGATAATTGATGAAATGAAAGCATAATACCAGGTTAAAAATATCGCAAAAATATTATCGAGGTTTTGGGGCCCCGACGAGTTAAGGGGACTTCTTAATAGGTGCCTACATATTTGATAATCTGCCCTTGCATTCTATAATATAAATTCTACCAAACGTTCTTTACTCTAATTAAAAACCTTCCTCTACGATGTTACATCCTGTACCCTTTTGTTCTGCTGGTTGTTATGATGCAATAATAATAATATTCAGAAATACTTTTTTATGGGTGTTTCCTGACGAAATGGTTGCTTTTTTTGCATTATTAGCTTCCTTTTTTTTTTCTTCTTTATTCAAAATGTTTGCATAATAACTAGAATTTTAAGAATCCGTGCATACTAGCCTATGCTCATTATATTTCCGCTGATTCTTTTTAAAATAATTTGAAAGCTATGAAGATCATGCGTTATGAGAATAACCAACCTAAAACTGTTTTTCAGAGAGAGAACTTTTCAAAGATTTTTGACCACTTTTTCAAGAAACCAATAGTTTTATCTACAGATGAGTTATTCTCTGAATGCTTTCTTGTAAAATTTTGTCTTTAATGGAGTAATAAATTCTATCGAATACAGGCATTGTAAAGACAATATATCATCAATTTCTGAGATATGAATGCAGGCACTCCGAAATCAGGAAAGAACTGTTTTTTCCAAAAACTGCGGTAATTAAAAAGTTTGCTATACCTCAATCATTCCTTTCACCCACCCACTCTCTTTCATTTTAGTTATTCTTCTTATCTTCTGCAACCTAAATTTCATATTCTTCCTCCCTCCCTTCTCTTTCCCATCTTTCTTTTTTCACTGTGAATCTCCCACTCCTTCCTCTCATACATACTCTTTCCTTTCTTCTTTCTTTTCTGCCTTTTGTTTTCTCTCCCTCAAAAAGAACAGAAAAAACGCCATAGAATCTTGGAACGCAAACCACATCGCTAATAACCAGTACCCTTGAGACTTGAACGTCTCAAAAAGAAATCAAAATTGTTACGCAACTGAGAATGAATGGGAGCGAAGGGGCCCTCCCCACCCTCCATTTGCCCCCCTCCCCCCAACATTCCCTGCCTGGTTCCGATGCGCCAAAGGGGAGCAATGGAGCAGAACCAAGAAAGATGAAAGACACTGAAATTTATTGCCAGAACCTTCGAAGAAAGTGCTTCGACCAACAAATCACGGTTTTCCTCTATTGATATGACCATCCCCTTCCTCCCACACTCCCCCCTTTTCCCGGCTGTGCTGACAGAAGCACCCACCACAGCACATCCAATATATCGACTCGCTCCCGAAGAAACTTCTTCCTTTCAAATATCGGGTTATCAAGGGTGTGTGCTATGGAATCGCCAAGATCGCCAAACCTATTCCCCTCACAATGGAGACACTACCTTTTTCTGAGTATGATTTTGGATTATCCAAAACTGCAAATAAGGTATACTGGCGAGACGGACGAAATTGGTGAGGAAAATGTCAAGCAGCGTACTATCATTTATTGATACAAGCTTAAAGAAAATAATTACTATACTGGAATTTAATGATCTGGAGAAATACGCTTTTTTCTAAAAATGCTACCACATTATTTTGTTTTCTACTCTTTTTCGAAAAGTCGTTTTCTAACCCTACTGTGCATCGTATGCAATATATATTTGGCTACACGTTTTCATTTCTATTTATAAACTTCACATGACTGTTCCAAATGGCAACAATGAGACTTTGGAAATCCTTTCTTAAACGTTTTTTGATAAACATATATAGAAAAGACTGATATATGGCAATAGTGGTATTAGGATTAGATTTAAACTGGAAACTTGGGAAAGTACCAAGATGTAGGAATAATTCTACCATTAAAAATACTATCAAAAATATTTATTGTGTACTGTAAAAATATATATTGGACTTTATTTTTATGGCAGAATTGTTACAATGTGATTTATATAGGTGGGATATTGTTTAATTTATAATGTAGCCATTTGGCGCATTTTAATTTTTTTAAAAAAATTTTACGAAAGAAGATAATTAATTTTTTAAAAATAATATTCCTAAATTATATGCAGCTATTCAAAACATATATATTGTTTTTGTAAAAAGATAAAAAGTCATGCATTCTCACGAAACATGGCAAAAGTCATAGATTTTGAAAACATTTATCCGAAAATCAAAAAAAAAAAAAAAAAAAAAAAAATGTTAAATAAAATATGCCTTTAATTAAGAAAACAATAACGAAGGAAATTATGTCATCATCAAGCCGTCATCAAGACTTTGGATTCTGTATACATATTATTCTTTTACGTGGTAAATACACTGTGTTACAATATATGCCATTTTTCTGAAAGTTCAGATTAATTGAAACGATAGTTTCTTTAATAATAAAATCAACAATCAGAAATAAAAACAGTTATTTATTTTTCTGTGACTAAGATTGTGATTCCGAAATTATTTTCTACTATAATTAAAGATACTCAAGGAAAGACAAGAGGGTTTAAATATTTTCTTTTTTCTAAATTGTTTTCAAATTTATTGTGGTGCTTCTCTATCATTAAGAAATAAAGTTTTATTAAAAGTCAATATCTTTTCATTTTAAATATTAAAGACTTCTCGGATAAAAATTATTTTTTTTTAACAATCTGGCTTCAAAAGATAATTGCAGAATTCTTTCACGGTTGTTAATATAGTTTTATTTTAAACTTTATGCTCATATTTCATTTAAATATTTATAAATTTTATAATAATAATTATTTTATGGATCAGAAACATAAAATAAAAATATACTGAAAATGTTTCAGAACATAACAAGCAAATTATATTTATTAAAGAGAAATCGATAAAGATTTTTGAGATTTCAATTTATTTTATTAAATAATAAATTTTTCATTTCAGTATTTATAAGAGTAATCCTTTATCGAAATATAATTGCAATCAGTGTTTATTATTTTCATGTTTAAGTTTATTTTTTATTGTATGTAGCCGCATGAAATATTTAAATGCAATGCAATCACAAGTCTTTTTTACGAAGTTTTTTTTTTTCTTTTTTTTTTTCTGCATACAGCAGTTTTCCGTAAACTATGAAAAGATTGAGACTTACTGAGTTTTATCATTTATAAAGTTTCATACATTCCGTCTTGTAATAAAATTAATATATCAAAAATATGCCCAACTCTCAGTATGCATCAAATATTCAAAGTTCTGAAAAACGTTACATTCTGTATTCTTGTGCATTCACTCTACATATAAAGAGTGAATGCACAAGAATACGAATAATTCATAAATAAATCATCATTTATCTTCAGAGATAGAAGAGTGAATGCACAAGAATACGAATAATTCGTAAATAAGTCATCATTCATCTTCAGAGATAGAAGAGTGAATAATTCTGAATAATAAACCATCTTTCTTTGCACGAAGAATAAATACAGAAGAATTAATATTTTATTTAATTGTTCATATATTTCGAATATTTCCAATTAATTAGCATAAATTAATGCAGAAAATTTTTTTCAATCTAATAAGAATAACAAATTCAGAATGACGAAAAATATTGCTTTGCTCATAATGAAGAACGAATACTCAAGATCTAGTATGTCTTCGTAATTATGAATATTATGAATGTATAAAATATTTCCTCTTAATTATTAAGAATTAATATTTAAAAAATTCCTTCTACCACTAGAAAGCATAGCAATGGCATAGCGAGCTTCGGTAGAACGACCGTCCGTTGTAGTGACTAAGACTTAAAACACGCTTACTTTCGTAACAGTAACCCTCGAAACAATTTTCTTATGTGAAAACTCAATGCAGTTCTTTACGAAAATCGTGTGATAGTTATTGATAAAAGCAATTATATGAGAAAGATTCTCAAACAGAAATTTGAAATTTGATCATTAAAATAACAATATTGCACTAATTGAGTTTTTAGAGCTGGATATAAAATATGGCCGCATTTTTTTCCAACGAAATCAGACTGTACTAGGATCAGATAAAAAGGTACAAAACTATCATTTTTCATTATTTTACAAAAAAAAAAAAAAAAAAAAAAAAAAAATTGTTGCCATTGGAATTTAAAAAGGAGAATAATTTCAAACTTATTATAAAATTAATGACAAAACAATAATTCACTAAATTTTATCAAACAAATATTTTTCATCATGGGGTGATATGTATTTCTCTTGTATAAATCACAGAATCAGGCTATTCAAATCCCTACAATAGCAAAATAAATAATTATAATCAAAAAATTGTATTCTATTTTCTTTTGAAAATTTTCTTAGATATTATATACAATTAGCAAGCATCAAATCATTGTATTTGCAGATAATTCGTATTTTTTTTTTTGTTATTGGTTAAGTTTATGCTATTACTTTTTCCATATTTTTTTCTCGTTACTATTTTTTATTTACCAAATAACTCCAAATAAATCTAGCCAGATTAGAATCATTTGAATTTCTTTTACAATAGAAAGTCAGTTTCAAATACTAAAATGTTTTGAATAGACGTTTAAAGCGTTACAGGCGAAAGCGTGTAACATGCTGTCCTTCAAACATACCTTTTAACGAAAAGAAAAAAAAAATCTTTAATGATTTGCTCGATCTGATTAAAAAAAGGCTTATTTGCATATTTTTTTTGACTGTTTTTAATGTAAGAATTAAAACAAAATATCTATAGAAAGAGGAATTTGAAATAAAAAAAAAATAGCACAGAGGGTAGAAAACAACATAGGCAGCGGAATTCTGCGTTAGCCGTAAGAACCAAACGGTACATTGAGTTAAATAGCGCTGAAAAGGGATTGCCAATGAGAATTATGATCTTTTATCAAAGATATATTTCAGAGTCAGTTGCATTGCAATGTCATGATAAAATTTGATAAATACAGCCACGTTCAGCATCTATACTGGAAGTTATCAAGCACATATATCAATGAATCTCGATGACTTTCTACTCGGAGTGTATTTCTCATCTCTTTTAAGAGAAAGAATTGTTATTAAGAAAAGAAAATCAGTAAACAATAGACGGAAGAGAGAGCTAGAAAAATTTCCAAGTAAAACAATGCAATTGTTGAAATTCTGTGCCTTTAATTTTATCTTTCATCGAAGTCACCATCGCAATGGATAACTTTATTTCGCTGTCAAACGCATACTTTTCTTGCATATATCTTATCAAAAAGATTGAACCGATTATAATTTTTACCAATTCTGGTAACCAAATATAAATAAAAATGAACATTACCTTTTTCGAAGAAGGAAGCATAGTTTATAGAAAGGACGTAGTTTATAGAACAGAAGGAAAAAAAAAAAGAAGAAAAAGCAAATTTTTTAATACCGAGATGTACTATCAACCTAATTCCATGTCTACTCAACATTACCTTCCTATTCAAAATCCCTATTGATGCTGCCTTGAGCCAGCGTGAAAAAAATTACGCCATTTCTGTTGTCCAATATATGGTTTTTCTAAAATATACCCGACTGAGAGAATTTGACTGATTTTCATTGTTTCCTCTCTTTGGCATCCAAATATAATTAAAAAAGAAAGCATCCTTCCTATTTCTTTTCAGAGAAAGAAGCGTGCTTTAGAAACCTAGCGTCTACTGAAAAGAAAAAGCGAGGGGTTAAAAAATGAAAGAAAATAAAGAAAACGTTCCAATACAGTGAAACACAATCTCTGGAATTCCATGTCAGCAGCAGCCGAAAGTAGTGGCGCTGGCGGAAAAGGGCGCAAAATAGCCAAATGGAGCAGAGAGCGCCGCCAGAGAAAATACTTTTCCATCCCAGAAGCTCAAGAGTATGGAATCATTCCGAAAGGAAGAGGAAGGATTCTCCCCCCCCCCTTCCCCATCCGTGCAATATTTCTACCAATGAGGCCGAGGGTTAGGGGGCGGGAAAGAAGTCTGGTGGGGAGTGATAAAGGCCTGCCCTATTGTAAGGGAGAGCGTGCCCTTAAAGATATTACCAAAGGCAAAGATGGACTCGATGCAGACACGCTTCAATTTACGCTCATTGTTTCACTTTCCAGTAGAGGGTCAGCTCTCCGACACAGTCCTCTGGATGGGTAATCCGTGGATAAGGCAAGGGAATTATCAAGGCCTTTTACCCAACAGCATCAACGAAACGGAGACCAGGCATGCTGCAGTAAGCAAACAAAATACCATTGCTTGGGGGGAAGGGGCAGACGTGTTTTCGCGCATGAAACGATGGTACGGGTAAATGGAAACAAATTTTGGACATTCATTTTGAATATTCTCTCCCAACATGTTATTTGGTTCAAGGCACGTCTACGAAATTTAAATATTTATTTTCTAAACATAGAGAACTAAACAAATAAAATATTATCATATGGGGACAGATGTTTCAAGTTGATGTGGCATGGCTAGTAAATCCAATAATGGGTAGATAAAACGAACATATAATTTTGAATGATACTTGGAACATTCCATCTAAAATGTGATCTCCTAGTTAATCTCCCATCCAAGCTGTATCATGAATTCCTTCAACCCAAGCAACGGTATTTTATTTGTTTCCAGACCGTTGTTTTCCAGGTCTAGGGAACTAAACAAATAAAATACAATTGCTTGCTTAGAAGGATTTTGCATAGGAAACGAAGGTACTTGATGTAGGCCAGAGGATACTGAATTTCATTCTATATTCATTCTATATTTCATTCTGTATTCATTATAACTTCTATCTATTCGGGTTGCATTTTATTAAAGCAACAACAACAAATAAATATCTTTCAGACTTTACAACTTGACAAATAAATACTTTTCGATTTACCAGCATGGTTTGCGATGTGTGCAAATTGAAACCGATTTCATTCTAGAATATGTTCCCAAAGTATGTTTGTATGCGTTTCTAAACATTAACGACGTCCTTTGCATGTATCGAGAAATAAATAATGACAAATCGTTGTTTAGATTCGGTGGCATTATCTGGAAAAAACGTAAGCATTCACAAATGGGGGGAAAAATCATGTCTTGCATACTCAACTGCATTGCTATAAAAAAGGCATATTAAACGAATGTAATATTACAAAAAAAATTCCTTAATTAAAGAAAAGTTAAGTTAGTAAGAATCATTTCCAAATATAACATTTTTAGTAATTTCTGTAAGAATCAATAATTGAAAGGAATCAATCAATCAAGAAAGATACACCCGAGCACTGATATTGATTTCTTAATTGAACGTTTGAGAAATTCGTAATGGAGTTCAGCAGGTAGCTATATTCCTTTAAAAAATAAATCGTAATTAAGAAGTGATAGAAAAAGGGGGAAAAATCTAAAAAGGAAGTTTGAGTTGTAAATTACAATGTCTGTATCATATGGAAAACTCAACAGCATTTCATTTAAAGAATAAAAATTCATATTCAAGGTTTCGAGAAAAGTAGAATGAATATAAAAAATAAATATGTTTATAAGAGTATGTTTATAAATTAAGAATACGCATAATAGTAATTATATTCATTATATAAGAATACGAATAAACTAAGCATGCTCAACACGTAAGAATGTGTATGGAATTAAATAGAGCATACACTTCTATAAAAGTAAGTATGTTTATAGAGTAAGATCATGTATACAAGTTAAATATGCTTACGAAGTAAGATATAATTATTTTATAAGCAAAGAAAGTGTTTTTATTAAGTAAGCATACATATACAAGTTAGTATATTTATGAAAAAAGTGTACGGATGAAGGTAAGTATGTTTATAGATTCCCTCAAAAGCGACCCCCCCTCCTCACACACATACCGCTTGCCCAGTCGTATCATCCGGTGAAACCTGAATGATCGAATTACCACAGAATTTAATTTGGACAATGAGATGGATGCAAAATAGTCCTCATTAAGATGAATCCCTCCATTTAAGGGATATGACCTCTCATCGGAGTGGAGATGACTCGACTCCTAGCCTTTATTGTATCCACCAGGTAAACTTGAACTTGCTTACTTATATGGCAAAACCTCATCTGATGTGCTTTCTTGTGGAAAAGGTTTACAAAGGCAGATTGCTTATGCTAGACTGTAAAATCTATTTCAATATAAAACAAATCATAAAAAGAAAAAGCATTAAAATTTCTATAATCAAAAGCAGCTCAAATTAATAGTCGTAGAAAGTTACGAGGGGTCATATCACCCGCGAATGCATGATATCTATGTTTCAACCCTTTTTAGACCATAGAAGGAGCTATGTGAACTTAAACACTTTTCGCTTAAAATGCAAGGCTTAATTATGCAGATTATCGATTACTGGTATTTAAAACTCAATTATGTGGATTATATCAATTATTTTTAATATACTTTGATTATATTCAAGAACATTTGACACATATGCATCATAAGAGAAGTATGAATTTTCATGTCCATTACAACCAAAGCACAGATAGGCTAGTTTGTTCTGCATAAGAACAAAACGCTAGCGCACATAGTCGATACACGCATGGAAGCAGTTAGTGGGAAAAGATGATAGCAAAATGAGATCAAATTCTTAACAAATTTCATGTTATGAGACAATTTCAGAAAGTTTTTGGGATTTGTTGCTTTGGCATGACTTTTTTGAACAGTTACGTCATTTTCAAAATTATTCATAGAGCTTTTCATATCTTCAAATTAGTAAAATAATAATTGAAAAAAAAAAAACATCAGCAACAAGAGACATTACACCATGTCCGTCATTACCATCAAGATTTTCTGGCCAGCATTTTCTAATACCCATTGAAACAACTTCATCACAGAAAACTCGTAAACGTTGTGTAGTTTTTTTTTTTTTTTTTTTTTTTTTTTTGTGAAAAACAAAGAGAGAGAGAGAGAGTATATTCATTTTATCAATGCGATAACTGCTTTGCGGCTATATGTATTGCCAATTTCAAGTACTATCATACTGTATAAAATTATTTAATTTCTCAAATTATTTCCAATATATAACTTTATTGAATTAAGTAATTATTTGTGTACGCAATTTTACTTTTTTTATCATTTGAAATATTTCTATTTTTGCATAACATTTTTTTTTTTTGATTATATGAACCAATTCCCATTTATTCGTATGATGAAAATGGTTTAACTAGGCGCATTAGAACACTGCACATTTTTACATTACAGTTGATTAAAGTTATCATAGACTGTATTGACATTAAATATAAGCTTGAGGTTATCAAAAAGAACACATAAAACAGGACAGTTTGTGTCTTAAATGGGGTTATTTCTAATACTTTCAGTATTTTTTTAATTCTGTATTTGGCATTGTATTTTTTTCTGTTAGTGGATCACTATTTGCTTCGATTAATTTTTAGTAATTAGTTTTGATTTGAGTATTCGTGAAGTTTTTCAGTTTATATAATTCCGTACCTTTATTGATGAATTTTAATGTTACTATATATTTATATTTAAAGTGCACTACAAATTATAATTTTTTAAGCGCTTAGCCAATGTGCATGAAATTTTCTATTACAACTTTTGTTGATTAATCTTTGATAATCAGATCTGTGATACTGTTAACAGGATAATAGTTTGTCTAAAAGGGCACAAAAGGCACATCTTCTAGCTGTATATAAATAGAGATTAAAAGTAATAATGATGATGGAGAATTTAGGTATGATTTTCTATTAATAATTTGAATTATGAATATTACATAAAAGAGAACCTTTCCCGATTATTTTCAGCTTATTTTGCCAAACATCTATACAGGAAAGAACTGTTTAATGAAAAATCAGGCAGCAGAAAATACCTGATTGTCATCTAATTTCCACCACATTTATTGTGTTTCATTAAGTCAAACCTAAACCTAGATTAGTGTGGTGTAAAAGTCTGGAACCTTCTGGGGCACAGGGATTCGTAAGTATATTATTCATTCATATAGACTGCTATATCTTCAGAAAAAATTTTGAGGAGGAGGAGTTAAAAAAACACGTGCTAACATAAAAATCAACGAGAAGCATTAAAAAATGTAGCGAGCATTGGCTGAAGCAATAAGCTACAATTTGCGACTTATGCCGACTTCAAAAGTTAAGCCTTTTTGGTAGAATGCTGTGCTATAATGTAGTAATTTATTATTTAGCCCAAATTAATAATGCAGATAAGTGCGTTTTAGTTATAAAATAATACGTTAAGAATACATAATGGTATTCTACATTTGAAAAAAAAAATTACTTTATAAATTTAAACGAAGAGCCAAGGCTGTGAAATTACATCAATGTTCTTATATGAATGATATCATAACCATTGCTTATTTAATTCATTTTATGCTTTAAAACGAGCAGTCTAAAAAAATTTGCTTTAGCTTACAGCAACGGAGTTTTTTCTTTTTCTTTCTTTCTTTCTTTCTTTTTTTTTAAAAATCTGAAATTCAAATGAGTGCACGTCAAGAAAACTGAATTTGTAACACAGCAATGCTCAAAAATAATTTATTAATTATTCGAAAAAAGTCACTGCTACCACTTTTTCTTGTCGAAAGTTTTGAAAGAATCTATTAAAAAAACTCTCTAAAAGATTGGTGGAAAAAAATTACAATTTACATTACAAAAAATGAAAAGTTCGGATAACCGAACCGTAATATGGTTAAGTAATTTTGAATGAAGTAGAGTGCTTCTTCAGACATATTTTAATTTGAACAGTGTACGGACCGATGAAAAATTTGATTGATTTCCTGTTGCATCGTTAAGAAATCAACAAAATTTTGTTAAGTATTTTACGTGAAATAATATCAGTATTGGTAATTGTTTTTTCCTCATGTGGAAATACTTACGTACAATTATAAATGACTTATATACTCTTACTGAATTGCAGAAATTTTAAACAGAAATTCACGTTTCTTGCAAGAGCATGACTCTTAATATAATCTTTCACTAAATAATTCTAGATTTTTTTCCCGATAAATTTAGAACACGTTTTACATGTGCCTTTTTTAAATATATATTTCATACATTGCTAACAAAATTAAACCTAATATCAGATAAGTCAACAATAATAATCCCGTAAAGAATTTCTGTTTTGCCCAACTGAAAGCTAATTTCATGTTGCAATTCAAGAGCAGCAAAGGTTTGAAATTCATGGCTAATAATACCCCTAATTCAAGCTTATTAAATGCAAAGGTAAAATTTTTCTTACACATTTTTTTCGAAAATTCATTATAATGATTTATATCAGGGTTTCTTATTCTTTGGAACCCGACAGTAGCAGTTATTCAAAACCTTTTGTCATTTCATTTCTAACAACCACAAATATTCTAAAAAAGCCCTGTTTATAAAGAGTAATCATTAAGAAAATTAATGAATGTTTTCATTATATATTTAATATTAATAACTAAAATTATCATCACGTTGTTGGTTTCATTTTGAATTAGTTCTCAGATTAATTAAATCTGAAGCATATGTTGTAAAGAAATATAAGTTCCAACAAAATGTATTTTATTAATTTCAATGTCACTTTATATCATGTAAAAATGTTCGGTGACAACCATCAATAAAGGAACAGGGAAATTACAGTGAAATCTTCAAAATAAACAAAAAAAAAAAAAAAAAAAAAAAAAAAAAAGAAGAAGAAGAAGAAAGAAAGAAAGAAAGAAATCATTCTTTCTGAACAGTAAATATTTATCGCTTTAATAAAAATTTTAATTCGTGAATTGATTGTAAAGGAATACATATAAGTATCCATAAACAGAATAGAAGTTCTTTTCTTTAATTCTTTTATTGAATCATAATTATATGAAATTAAAATTCACATATGTTTTGATAAAATCTATCTAATTAAAATCAAACAAAAAAAATTCACTGATTCTTTAAAAGATTGTTAGTCAGGTTAGCAATTTTCTTTCTGGATGATAATCGATCTATTTATATGTTGTTGTTTTTTATTTCTCAGTGGAAATTAAAGTTTAATTAAATAGTTGTAAAAGCTTATAACGGATAAACATTTGGCTAAATCGATAATGATTAAATTTTAAAAATGCAAGACAGAATTAAATAATCCTTTCAAAATTGAACTTTTCTAAAGAAATATCTTGTTATTATTATAAAAACCGAAATAGCAATGAATATTACTATGAAACTGAAACTCAATGATGGCAATTTTATGTTTGTATTCTGTGTTTTTTTTAATATATAAGCTTACTGTTATAATTAATTTTACATTGCCATTAAATTAGGCAAATTTTTTCGTATTTATAGCAATTCATATTATAAAAGTTATGTGAATTCATTATTGGCACATTCTAAATAAAAATAAATACCGCTATCTTTTAAATTTATAGATTAGTTTTATTTATTTCACTTACTTGTTCTCTATTTTTTAAAATTAATTATTAGTTATAGTTTAAAGTGAAGACCATAGTTAATTTGGGATTTTTTTTTTATTTAAAATTTTGGATAAGGTTTCATCACAATATTCGAGTTTTTAGGGATTTACCGGATTTTCTTTCTCTTTCATTAGCGCATAGGAAGAATACCACTCTTAGAAGAAACGAAATATGCAAAATATATTTAGTTTTATTACTACATCAAGATTTCAGTTTTCCCAAAATAAAATGATGAATATTTTTAACATTTACGATTAAGATAGTTTCAAAATATTAGAGACGAATCAAATAAACGTTTTTTTATTTATCAATGCAGTGACACCACATAATATAAATTTTACGCAATATTAAAAGTGATGTTAAAAGGTAGAATATCTGAGACAAAAAGAAAAAAAGCTAATTTCAGTAAATGGAAATTCCATTCTACATCAATATCAAAATGGTTCATAATAATTAATTAGTTTTTAGTGCATTACATTTTTTAAACTTGTGATATTCACAATACATATAAAAATTTTAACATATAAAAATTAACTAGAAAAAATTGCAAACTTCTTTTCTAAAAGCATCTTTAACCAAAAAATATTCTTTAGTTTTAACGCACATTTTCAACAAACAGAGTTTCTTTAACTTATCTTTTCAAATATTTTTAAATTAAATAAATATCAGGATCTGGCTGAACTAGAGGTGAAAAAGAAAGTTATTTAAATACGAGAGTTGCTGCATTCTATTTTGTTAATAAAATTGGTTGACACATTATCGCATTATAATCACAGTAGTATATTTGTTATATATAATCATATTAGTTATAAAAATCCCAGTCGAATAAAGTAGCCAACACTGGATACCTAAAAACAATTTATTAACTTTCACTTTTGTTTTCGAAATTTACTCCGATGAAAAAAAAAAAACATATTTTAATTGCTTTGCACCCAAAACTTGGAGCGATATTGAGATTTTCCTGTTGTTAAAAAAAATTAAAATAATTTCCATAAGGAATTTTTCAGCCGTTTTAAATAGATTTTTAATCCGTAAAAAGTGCTCATTTAAGAGAAAAATACTACACTATTACAATGACAATATGATCATTTTTTTAACTTGATGTCATGCAGAAAATACTAGGGGGTCACGAAATTTCACCGATGACACGTTTTCCTCCAGATTCCTTGGCATTTGAAAAAAAAAAAAAATTGAGAAAATGATTATAACTCAAAATTCACTAAGATTTATTAATTAATTAATTTTATTGAAATATTTTTTTACCCTTACTTAGCGCTTTATTTCCTTACTTATTTTTAAATTTTGGGGCACGCTACAAAATGTTCTTGCCAAAAATAGAATCGCCAAAATTTACAGGGTGGAAAAAATTTAAGATGCCTTGACCATTTACTGAAGCTCTTTCGGAAGATAATATGTGATCCTTTTTGTTCTCTCTCATAAGATCTCTTTGATAAATTTTATGACTGGAAGCTTTTACTCAACGAATGTAGAACTTAAAATAAACAAAACAAAATAAAATAACAACTAAATAAAAAAAAACTCAAAACTCAAAATGAAATGAAAAATCAAAAGTGGAAAAAAAAATAAAAGTACCTTATGAAGAAGACCGAGTCGCTAAAAAGAAGGATTTTGGATTAAGGGATAAATCCTTCTGAAGCAATATGGTCAACTCCAACCGTTCATCCCTGAAGGTAAGGAGCACATGTTTGAACAAACGAAAAGAACTTCTTAGTTGTTTCTTCAACTGGAGCTTCAAACTGATCTGATCTTTACTTAAAGCTGATCAGATGTTCTTCAACATCTTACAGGTAACCCTAAATAAATTATGATTTCATCAAAACAGAACAAAAAATAGCGAGAGATTTCTTTCTTTTTTCTATTTATTCTTTATTCTCTGAATAGAATTCGCTAAGAAGAAGCGAGGACGATTATCACAGCTCGAGCGTCGCAAATCTGCATATCTAGCTTGAAAGGCTTATCCAGCTGCCTTCAATACACACGCCGTTCGAACTCAATGGCTGGCTCCTTGTTGGATGAAGGGCTTGCACAAATCGATGCCTTCGCCTACAGTTGGCTTTTAAATGGCTGTCTTCCCTGCGATTGTGCAGGTGCCGCGAGGCAGGCAATTAGGAAGGTGAAAAATAAGAAAACGCTCAAGAAGTAGCAAAAAAAATTGTATCAGGTTAGATCAGATCAAATATTGGAGTTGGAAGGCTATTCAGGTAGAGGTGGCGGGTTCTTCCATGGTAAATTTGGAAGCAATTAATCAACACATTCTGCTAATTCATTAGGAATATAATTGGCTTTTGTTTCTTTCTGATAAGAGGCAGAACCTATTACGATAAACCTCTTTATAAAACTAGTGATAATTTTTATATAATGGCAGCATAATATTTCCATTTTAGGCTTTATGAGAAATAAATATTTTCTGAGCTTAGTTCTTGCCTATTAAGTTCAGAAAGGAACCAATAGTTTAAGTTTAATGCGAAAGAGATATTTTTTAAAATTCAGAATGGAGTCGATTCAAATATTTAGGGGAATATTCTGACTAACAAATCCCTGTTTAATGGCATTTTCTAATATAAAAACTAATAATGCTGAGGGAAGTAGAATTAAAAAAAATTATTGGGAGTCAAATATTTTCTTACTTTCAGAATGGAGTCAACTAATTTTTAGTGTACGTCAGATGCATCGCCATAATTTAGTTTCGGAATTCTTCCTGACCTTTCAGGAGGAAAATAAATAAGACGGTGTAGTACAACAGAAGGCAAAATGTAATTAAATGTTAGATGGCAACCACAAGAGTCTCCATTATGTAATTATGATATTAAAGACTATTTAACAAAAACTTTGTGTGATTAGGTGAGTAATGAATGACTTAGGTGAGTTAAAAAAATACTTAGGTGAATTAAAAAATGTTACTTTTTTAGATTAGATTCATAAATTAATACATTTTTTTAAAGATTGATTAATCAGTTTTAATGTCTTTAACCGTTATTTAACATGAATAGATTATTTAAAAAAATTCTCTTACATTGCCAAATATTTGTTCTGATTATTTTGAGTTAAGTCAAAATAATAAAAACAAATTTATATTCAGCAACATAAGTGAACAGTTTTCAGAGAGTTACAAAGACAACAGGGAGTTAAGTAAACTGTTAATTTCTGAGCATGGAAGACCAAATTAAAGAAAACAAAACTTGAATGCCCAGGTGCAATTATTTATATTCAGTTTTTCTAAACAGGTCGTTGCGTAATTATAGTTTATGGCTAATGAGATTTCATTAAAGTTTCTTATAAATTTCCAAAACTAATTAGAAACCAAATATTTCAGAATTGTAGATTGGTTATAGAAACAATATATACAGCGTTTTTACTACAAGAGATGCCAGAGCGTAAAAGAAAACAGCTAAGTGTAGAGGTATTTACACATTTTTTTGCAAATGATTTCGATAAAGAATTATTTTTAAAACAAACATTTTGGAATTAAGCCTTTTGGCAATAGTTTATTATTTGAAATGAGAAATATTGCTCGCTATTTAAATGTTTTCTTGTTTCAAAATGTTCATTTAAAGAAACTGTAGATTGAAGAATTTATTTTTGCGTTCTCCGAGGAGAAATATTTCGATTCCATAATCCAAGAACATTGTGAAAAGCAAATTAATAAAATTTCTAAATGCAAAAAAGGCAGCATTATTAATCGGAAGGGGAAAATCGTCAATCATTACTTCTAAAAGGAAAGAAGACTCCAAACGAATGTCAGAAAAAGGTACGCACTGTTTCAAATATTTCTGAAGTGAAATGACTGGTAACAAATAAAAATTCGCCGAAACAAAAATCAATCACAAAATCTTTGAATACATCTGCTAACTATAATAAAGAAAATAATAAACTAAAATTTGCAACTTCAAAAAGCAAAAATATATAATATTCAAGACATGTGGCTCAATGCAGGATAGTTTGTATAACAAAATATGAAAACTATTTAAAGGAGATGATTGAAATATAGTATGGCTCTTGATGGAGCATGGATTTACATGTATAAGTACAACAAAGACAAGTCTATCTACTATCGAAAACGAAGAGAAAAAGATGTACAGATCTGGTTTCCATCAGCGCAAAGAAAATTTTTGTTGAGGGTTTATGCTATGGGTTATGTCTTCTAAATGAGAAATTAAAATATGGAGAGTGGAAAAAAATTGTTAGAATCAACTCAACGTACTATCAAAAGAAAGTTTTACGTCCAATCATTATGAAAGATATTGCAGAAGAAATGAATAGAAAAAGAGATATTGCCATTAAAACTTATGTTTCTGGTCATTGGAAAGAATTCCAGTTTGTGCATAAAAAAAAAACAATTCCATTATAATTTTTTTTTTAACATTTTGGATTAACTTGTTACAGAATTTTATTATTATTTTAAATAGCAGCTATTTGTACATTTAGAACTTATGCATTAAAAAAATAGGAAAACAATGCTGAAAAAATAATGAATTTTCCCACATAATATGCTGTGATTCCTTTCCTTTTCTCGTATATTTAAAATTTCGTAACTCTAAAATAATAAATGGAGCATATCAGGATTCAATATTTGACTAACATACATGCGAAATAATTAGAATAACTCATATAAATGTAAAAATAAAACTGTTTTAGATATAATATCGCTAATTTTGTAAGATATTTATTGCCTTCATTAAAAGCTTTATACTTTATTAAAGAATAAAATATAGAGTTATTTCGTATTAAAAAGCGAAAAATTACACTGCGCCAATTATGAGTAGATATAAGCTACGTAAATATGTTGTTAAGTTTACGCTATGTAAACATTTAAATACTTGAAATGCATATGATATTGCATTAGTTTCTTTTCTTACTTTCTTGTTTGAAGTGAAGTCATAATTGCAAATTAGACTTATTATGCCAAAATATGCATCTCCCATTTCTTTATTATTATGATATGATTTTTAATAAATATGCTTCTCCTTAGTTTACAAATAGCAAATCTTCCTGATTGACCAGGAATTTTTTTTTTCTGCCTTACCTAGCTGTTAAAAGCAAAATTCTTATTTATCTAAATGCATCTAATCCCAGGGAAGAGCGTTTTTAAGGTAGGGAGGAAGGTGTTAATTAAGAAGATGTATATCTTAACTAAATGTAAATTATCACGCAAAACAAAAGAAAATAAAAACACCTCTGACTTAATGTGAAAAAAAATCGAATGTGAATGAAAAAGATGCTTTAGTTTAAAAGGCGGACGGAACATTTCGCAGAGAAATTATGGTAAGAGTATCAAATATCTGCCTGTTGAAAACACCAACCCTCTTTTCGATTTCAGTTCATTTATTTCTTTCCAATTATAACATGATTCAAGAAAATTCCGAATCAACATTCTTCTCTTTTTGCAGGGCTACTTGTTTGTCCTGAAACTTTTTTTTTTTTCATTTTACCTTCCTTGCCTGAATGTTAAAAGCGAAGTGAATATTTATTTGAATGCATCCAATTTGAGCGGTAGAACGTTCTTTAGTTAGTGAGGTTGGGGGGCGGGTGGTAATTAATAGTGCTCGGGGTGGCAGTGGGGCGCTGTAGACAATTAGGCCATAAGACGCAAAAGTACGGCGAATGGCCGAAGCTGATAATTAGATGTCAACACCGTGGAGTGGTGGGTGCTGCTAATTTAAAGCAAGCAAGGGAAAGAACAAATATGGCCGCCACGGTCAACAGTGCAGCCTCCAATAGATCGATGCGGAGGCAGCTCTCATTAGAGCATGACGGGAAGACGTCCCCCCTCCCGGTATGCTTATTAAGCTCCCCTCCTTTGCCTCCAACCTATGGCCGTTGGGGAAGTTTCATCCAAAGAAAGTCAAAAGCTCGTTAAGTGGCGGCACAAAAATATACGTAAGGGAGGTGAGCTTCTGTGTTTGGGGATTGCGATTGAAGCACGTGTTTCGATTACGTAACGGAAAGTATTTCCCTAAAAGCAAAATCAGTAGTGTTAGTTTGGTATTAGGCTCACCTGTTATCAATGGGATGGATGCATATATTTCCAAACTATTCTCATCCATTACTAAATCCAAAACGATAAAAAAAAAGTAATTTTAATGGTTTATAGATGAAAATATAAATAATTAGCCTAACCATTCTGATTATTTAATATTTAATAGCAGTTGTTGATGTGATCTTTGATTCCCTTTGATGTGCCATTAGAACTTTCTATATGACGTGGATTTGTAAAAGGATGTATGAAATAATGACTACATTGTGGTCAGATAGCCACAGGTCAGTAATGGAAAGCATTTAAGAACCAGCGGGAGTGCGTTTCTCAGAAATTTCTCAAATATTCTTCAATAGAAGTTTTAACTCTTGCCCCCGCATAAAATTGTGGACCTTGGGTAAGAACGTAAATCCTTTGCGCAAAACTGGCTAATATTAGTTACGAAATATGGATTTTTAGCGTGAATCTATCATTGTTACTGAATTTACACATATGCATTTTGGGAACATTTTTTCAAATTAGTTGTAATTGAAATTTGACATGAAACGACAAGTATAGTGACAGCATACTGAATTTCATTATTTTAAATCATTGCGTTTACATACATGCGAAAATAGACCGATGAAGGTGAGCTTTTTGACAAGTTTGCTTCAAAATTTCATAGGAATCTATATTTTAGTTGCTAAACATTTGTACCAAATTTTATCTGCCTAGCTCTTTGTGTTTTGTAGTCATCGAATTCACTTGTACTCGAACACTCAGATAGTCAGAATTTTGTATGAATTTCATTCAAAATCTATTAGAAATTGGTCTGAAGTCCATATGCCAAATTTCATCCTTCTAGCTCAAAGCATTTTTCAGCTATCATATTCAAAGACTGGCGGGCAAACAGATATAATACCAAAGCTGTGTTTTTCGAACTCATTGAGGTTTAAAACGTAAAGATTTATCAAATTTTCGAGTTCGAATTTTTTAGCGATTACAATACTTTATCTGTACTTAGAAAACGAGAAACTAAAATAAAACAAATCTTTTTAAGATTTCTTTATTAGGTTATTCAAATTTTCAAAGGAATAATTTTATTTTTACGCCATAAAAGTCAAGAACGCAGTGATTATTTATGTCAAATCCAGTGAGATCTAGGAATAACTACATCATGTCACAGCATATTGTAAGTCAATTCGGTTAATCTTGCAACACTACTGCGACACCATTCATTGAGTGATGAATGATGCGGCAACTAACTTCAATCATCAACTCACTTAAATGAATTAAATTAATAATACTATATTAATTTCATTCATTGAGTGATGAATGATGTCGCAACTAACTTCAATCATCAACTGACTTAAATGAATGAAATTAATAATACTATATCTATAAGCTTTCTTCTTCTATATTACTAAAAACTATAAGAAAATCCAGTTTGAAAGATTTTAAACAGTTAAGAGATTAGTCCTTAAATAGTAAGAGAATTCTGGTTACTAAATAACTAAAATTGTAATGAATATTGATATAAATTTTAAGCTGAGAGAAGTTTTGTTGATCAGTTGTTCTAATGATTTGGCAGAAGATAATTGTAGCTGAGACTTTTTTGGTGGCCAGATTGTCGTAAATTACATATTATTATAGTCACAATGTAGTAAGGTTTTAAAATTGTAAAGATTATTAATGCATTCTTTAGTGATATGGTGATGAGATATTAGAGGTTTAAATCGCAACGATATGGTTGAATAGCATCTGAAGCTAAGACTTTATTGAAGTGAGACTGTCGTAAGCAACTGATCGTGACAGTCACAATTTAGTAACACAAATCAAAGGTAAAATTAATCATGCATTACTTCTTTAAAGGGGTTTTGGAACCAGACGCTTCAATGTTTCTAAAGCATATTTACAGACAGTTAACTTCCGTATAATAAAGTTGTTAGTTTCTTAAATTGTCATATTATTTGAAAGAATGCTAATTCAAAAGAATAATTAATGTCAAAACGGAGTTTAGAATCCATTAATAAAAAAAATGACCGCCTTTTAACCAAAAATTATATTCATTAAAAAATGTCACCAGATTATGACATATTAATATAAAAGAACGGCATTTCTTTCATCATACGTTCTTAACATTCAATTATTAATAAAGTTTGCTATTGATTAAAAAATTCTGTTACTGATGTTATGTTATTATGTGTTATTTGTTTCTAAGAGTTTTTTTATGATCTACATTGTTTAGAAATTTCCTTAATGTTGAATATCGCCGATTGCTCTTAAAAGCTTTTTTACTCTCCCCGTTTTCTTAGATCAAATTTCAAATTTTCTTGTGTATCAAATTTTATCTACTTAGCTCTTTCTGTTTTGCAATTATCGAGTTCACTTGCACTCGATGAGCCAGCCAGACAGATTGATTGTGAATGGATTTCGTTTAGATTTTGAATGAGATCTATAACTTTAACCTTAATTTGGAATACCAAATTTCAGCTACATAGACTAAAGCGTTTTTAAGCTACTGTGTTCACAGATAATCTGACAGACAGACAGGCAGACATAATGCCAAAAATGTATTTTTCGGCCTAAGGGGAGGTCTGAAACTTGGAGAATCGTCAAAATCTCGAATTCGAATTAGTTTAAAGGTCATGTGCTGGATTTAGCGAATTTTAGTTGAATTTTCATGTTCACACGCACACGGATACTGATATATTTTTTTTCCGAGAAAGTAAAAATACAATTAGAAATATATTTTTGCTAGCACGGTTTCGTATTTTTCTCACTCAGCTGATGAAAAATGTTTTTTCTAACCAGAATGGAGGTTGAGTCTGAATGAAATAAAATACCAAACGGGTTACACTTGACTTTCTGGACTATAGATCATGCAATGTATGTCATGTAATAGTCAAAAAATTGATGCAACACCGTGTTTAGAGCTCGCTGATTTCGAAAACCACATATTTGGCGTTATGTTTGTCTTTGTAAAAACGATAACTCAAAACCGCTTGGAGCTAGATGGATGAAATTTGGTATATGGATTTACGACCAAATTTTTTAACGATTTTGTGTATCAATAAATGAAAAATAATATATATGATTCATTTAATGAAGTTTTTTACACACACACACACACACACATATATATATATAATGCTATGGTACATAGCTTCAAAAAAGAAATTAATTATATATTTAGAAAATTATCTTTTTAGCACAAGTTTTTGATTTGAATTTTTCTAAAATTTTCAAGTATTTATTTAGAATTATTTCGTAATAATATGATCTTTTCCCACTAAGAAATGCGCATAGCTTAATTGAAAAAGAATGATTCAGCGAATTACTTTCCGGAAACTTACTTTATGCTTACTTATTACTTTACTTACTTTATTTAAAGGATTCATTTAAGAAGTTCGAATCATTGTATTCAAAATGTTTTATATAATTTAAGTAAAGATGATCAAAAGGGCTCTGTTTCATTAAATCCCTTTCAATCGATATATAATTAATGATACTTATTATATTTATACTTGATATAATATTATGAAATTTTCCTTATCTTTTTGAATAAATAAGCTGATTTCTTTGAATAATTCATTCACTTACCAGAATTAGGAAATCATATGATACCAAAAAGTAATTCGGATATGCACCTAATTTCATATAATCAAAATCGCTTTTGTTTCTCTATGAAGTATCAACGCGAATAAGCCCTATAAATGCTACCTAATGAAAAAAAGTCAAATCTAATAATAAAATGAATAAAATTTAGTTTTACAGTGACATTTTGTGTTGTGTGTGCGTGCGTGCGTGCGTGTATTTTTTGTTCAGCACCAAGCCACACAATTAATCAAAACTTATTTTCTGAGGGATATCTTGTAAAAAGAGAACAAAATTCATTATTTCATTTTCAGAATTAAAAACTACTTAATTTTTCATCAGTTCATGCTTTATCTATTTTGTTTTGTATATTTTTAATCATCAGTATTGGAAAAAGTTCATTTTTTGTATAAATTTACGACAAACAAATGCCTAAAATATGAATTAGAAATGGGTGAATTTCGTTAGATTATGAATTATGTTATTCAAAATATCTGTATTGTTTGTCCTTTACAGTTTTAAATATCTGATGAATAAATACCGCTCAGAACTTCTTCACCAAAGACATTCTTTTTTTAAAAAGTTTTCTGTAGCAAATTCCTAAACTAAACAATTCTCAACATGCTAAACAGTCTATACTTCTTACTGAGTGTAGACAGTCTTCAACTCTATCGTATAGGTTCCATCTATTTTATGTTCACTCTCAAATAAAACATTTTAGAGGCTTAGTTCAATTTTATTTATTGAAATTCTCCAACAACGAAGAGATCCAAGAAGGATCATCGGCCCTTTGACAAAGCGGAAGTTGTAGGACGCAGAAGCTTTCTGGATGCTTGAAACTATTTGCCATTCGATCGAATAGCGAATGTTCTGCTTGCAAGCAAGGGACGATGATTTGATGCATTCTAAGCATTCTACTCTAAAAGGATATGAAGCATTTGTCCCAAACTTAATCCATGTCAATAAAATTTTCCCTGTTGTGTATATTTTATGTTAGATTGCTTTCCAAACATAATATGATTAACAGGTAGCAATTTTATAAATATTATATATATTTTATAAATAATATTTATCAAAAATTGTAAAATATAGGCAGGAGCAAATTAAACCCCATAAGTGTCTGTATCCCCCACCCTGTCAACTTCCAAAACCGACAGGAAAAAAATGGAACATATAATTTAACTGTGATAAAAAAAATTTGGTTCCCATGCTTCGTGTTAAAAAATTGAAATATAAAAATCGATTTAAACATAATTATAAAAGAAATTATAAATGTTTTAAAAATTAGATATCTTTAATATAACTTTATCTGATAAACAAATGTGTCAGTGTTATTGATAGGTGGATGAATTTATTTTGCGGTGAGGCAAAATAAATTGACCCAGATTAATCTCCAGGCAAATTTAAGAACATAAAAAAAATGATCCTAAGAATACTCAGGTACAATTTAAACGATATTTTATTTTAATTTAAATAAGTTCGAGTGAATGTTTTTGATAATTTATGAAAGCACAGAATTAAATCACCCTGAATTTAATGCAATAAATTAATAAAATACTGACTTTTAAGATTGTAGAGCTTCTAGGCAGCTATCTTCATTGACTATCCGATAAATACATAAATTGGCCCTAAATACATATTCAGTCGAACCGTGGTCCAGTAGCTAACTTCTAAACAGAAGGAGGTTGGTATATTCTTCTAGTTGAAAATATATTTTATATAATTTAAATAATTCTGTTTTATAATATTTAAGTCAATAAATTGACTGTTGAAAAAATTATGAAGCATAAGTTTTATATATCCCCCCAAATCTTATTAGCAATACTAAATATTTCTTACACTCCAACATTTTAAACAAAAAATATTGCTCTCTTCTGCAATAAAAATGGATCGAGTTAAGCTTCAAATTTCATTATTTTAGACAATTAACGGTCTAAAATGAACGGCTTGATTTTATTGGCGAATCTTCCTTGAGGTAGCCATTGAAATTATTTCATGTATTACGTTCAAGACACTCTAAGTCATGTATTACGTTACTCAAAGTCATGTATTAAGTTCCCGACAGGGCTCTCATATCTTCGAAATTGGATATTATTCCAAACCTTTAAAATCCATTGATTCTATCACCAAATAAAATGATGGTTTAAATAACTTACATGGAAGTGAATAATGATTAATTATGTTTCATTAAACTGCAATAAAGGGATAACATTTTCTGCTATTTTATATTTTGAATCACTTGCAACTGAAATGATGCAGCTAATGCTCAAATCTTACTTAAGAGAGATAAAATGAAATTAGGCCAATAAACTACTGTATACATTATTTTACCTCTTTGGAGATTTCAAATGATCCATATAAATAAATTTAAAGGACAGAGATTGGTGCGTTAACTATTAAAAAATAGTTTTAACTTTTTCATGCATTTTACATGGCAGTCCTTATAATAATAAATAATACAATACAGTCATTGGGCCACGGTGGCTTGTTGGTGAGGTCTTGGCTTCGGAATCGGAGGGTTTCAGGTTCGAGATCCGATTCCACCGAAGAACTGTCGTATAAGTGAGTTTGGTGCACGTTAACTCCGTTGGGGCAAAACGCCTTCCCAAGGACAGAGATTGGTGCGTTAACTATTAAAAAATAGTTTTAACTTTTTCATGCATTTTACATGGCAGTCCTTATAATAATAAATAATACAATACAGTCATTGGGCCACGGTGGCTTGTTGGTGAGGTCTTGGCTTCGGAATCGGAGGGTTTCAGGTTCGAGATCCGATTCCACCGAAGAACTGTCGTATAAGTGAGTTTGGTGCACGTTAACTCCGTTGGGGCAAAACGCCTTCCCGCTGGTGTGGTGTGGAAGTTTGAGGAGGGGTGGTACCAACTCAAGTGCCGACCTCGTCATCTTACCGCTGTTCAAAATTACGAGGTCCCTCTTAGTCCTAGTGTTGCTTTAAAAACAGGACGTTAATATAACTAAATTAAGTAATACGGCTATTAAATAAAATTTTTTTCTGATAAAATTAAATTTTTGAAATGAGTTTCATTTTACTTTTTACTTTATATTGAATAAAATATATGTAAATTTATGCAGATATAACAATATAATTAGAAGGTCAACCCACTAAATTAGGTATGCACTGGCCAATTCTATGCTTCTCTACTTGACCAACTTTTCAGATGTCCTAAAAATATCCTGAGTGCCTAGAATTCCTTTATCGCAGCTATGTCCTTACACTAAGAAGAATATAGGGAAAGAGGATCTCCAATCGAAACAGGTCCGAAATATATTTATAAACCAAAGGCAACGGTGGCTGAGTGATTTCAGGCACTGCTTTTATCTGGAGACTATGTCCCATCGTGGATTCGAATCCCAGCGGTCAGTCGGTCCAGTGGAAGTTTAGCAATTTTTCCTCATGTTTTATCATTTAGTTGTTGAATCGCTTCTTTTTCCAGAGTGGTAAAGTAATGATAATTCCGGATAATCACTTCATCCTTTGAGCGTTTTTCGTTCCTTCCTCTCATGGTTTTATCATTTAGTTATTGAAAGGTATTGATTATTTTTAAAGAGCGATTATTTGATGATAATTCCGGGTGGTCGCTTCATTCGATGAGCGTGTCATTTTTTCCCGTCTACTTTATAAGTTAATTAAATACATCATAGATTCTTTAAAAAGAGTAATAATTAAAGGCTTATTTGAAAAATTAATAAATTGCTTCAATCGAATTGCATCGAGAAAAGCAAAGAAATAATATTTGCAGTTATTTTATATCTTGCTCTGCTTACAGAAGGAATAAACCTCATGTTAAAATTTACTGCAGAGGTTTAGGCGAATGATTGATGAGATACTCTATAAATAGTACTTCTAACAAGATCATTTAACAGCTTTAGGAGTCACAGACTTATGCGTAAACATTTTTATAACTGACTTAACGGTTTTTATGCATACTATATAATTATTGTGAAAACAAAATGAACTAAACTTTAAAAAAATCTTATTTTCTCTATTCTTATTAATATAATAGCTTTAGAGGAAGAATTAAATGAGATACGTAAAAATAATCTAATTTCTAAGAAGACTTTTTACTTCTTTCAATCATGCAGCTTTAGAAGTCGTACACTTTTAAGCAAGCATTTAGGAAATGCATTTACCGGTTTTCATTGATTGTACTTAATTATTAAAGGAACAAAATGGATAAACCTTTTAAGAAATCTTGTTTTCTCAATTCTAATTAATAGAGCAATTTTAATAAAAAAAATCAATGGCATACTAACTAAATAATCTTTCTAAGAAGGTTGCCCAGCACACAGCCTTAGGCTCACAGAATTACAGGTAAACACTTTTAACTTGGATTTGTTAGTTTTCTTACATGCTACCATATTGTTTTGAGAAAAAAGTGAAAAAAAATTTTAAAAAAAAATCTTATTTTCTTGATGTTAATTATTATAATAATTTCTTCCATTTAACTGGAAGATAAGATTACTAAACATTCAAACATATTTAAAAATGACTTAATGATTTTCGTACATGTTGTGTGATAATTGTGAAATCATGTATATTATGTAATTATTCCCAGAACAAATTGAATAAAATTCTGGAAAAAAAAACGAATTTTTTTTATTTCAGCTGAAATACAACAGTATTTAAATTTCGTTGGAAATCGAGAGATTAGCTATATATTATGCAACATCTTTACTCAAAAGCCATTCATTCAAGACCAATTCCTGGGCAATTATCATATATTAAACGAATAAAGAAATTAACTACTAAAATTATTGCGAGTTTTATTTTTATAAAACAAGAATGCAAAGTAAAAATACAATGAAAAAAAGACAGTAAAAATGCCTTTAATTACTTTGTGTCTTTTATTATTTGTTAAAGAAAGACACCTACTGATGTTTAAATTAATTTGAAAGATTCAAAGTACATAATTTAATGATTTTCATAAAACTTATACATTTGAAAAGATTGCAAAGGATATGCAAGAAGTACAAAAGTCCTTTTTTTTTATATAAAAAAGCTTTAATTTTGGAATCTATTAATTATCCTGCTGATGAAACATAACACCTTTGGAGAAACACAAAAGTCGGGACGTCTTAGTATCGAAGAATGATACGGCATCGGTGGAAACACAGATGTCGGAGTGTTTCCATATAGAAAAGATGCACAATATGGGTGGAGATACACTAAAGTCGGAATACCGCAACACTCTTTAAAATAACGCGCGCTTGGAGCTTAAATAATTAATAAATTTATCTTTGTTATATGATTGTGACGTCACTTGAATTGACATGAGTTGTATGGGGAAAAATTGATCTGAATGTAGCAATATTTTTAAACGTTACATAAATAAGTAAAAAAAAAAAAAAAACTAGCAAATGTTTAAAAAAATTTATTTTTAAATTTTTTTGCTTCACAAAAGTGACAGATATCTCACTGAAAATTTAGACCAATAACCGTACATTACAAGAGATCTCCTGTCCGTTCTGTATCTCATTGTTTTCGTATAAATGAACTACCGACTATAGTTACGAAATAAAAAGAGCATCAGTAATAACTAAATTAAAAAGTCATTGCTGAAATCAAGCAGATGTGCTGTTTCTATGTATTCAATTATAAAATAAAAAATTCTGGTTGAAGGATTTAAAAAAAATTAATAAAATATCGGGTTACATTTTAGATCATAGTTTATGCCATTTACAAAAAAGAGAACACGGGTCAAATTAAAATTTATGTTTAATATTTAAATAAAAATAATCAGAAATCGTAGAGTTGTCCTTCATTTGAGAAGATTATAAATTATATGCAGGAGTCTATAAGTCACAATGTGACTTAAAAAATTAAAGAAAAAAAAAAAAGAATGATCGTTAGATTGAATGGTGGGGAGGAGAGAGCGAACGATAATTCCAAAAATTTTGACAAAATTTCCTTATATTCACTTTTAAAAAAAATCTCAGTCTTTTATGTTTCCAAAATCTGATGGAAATCGAAGCTTTTGCTTGACATCATAATCTTCTAGGAATTGAAAGAGGGAGACGTACAATAAGTGGGACCTCTTATTATACCTCTTGTCATCTTTCTTAAATATTGTACTGTTGTATTTTTTTCTTTTGAACGCTAAGTGTAAATAAAATAGATAGTACTCTTAAAAATAACATCATTGATCTCTATGTGCTTATAAAATTGATAATTCATGCTAAACTAAAGTCTAACAAAAATTTTTAAAAATAAATAAATAATAATAAATTACCTAAATTTGTGTTACACATGTCACTATTTTTAAAAGAATTTATGTATAGTTCATAGAAAAGATTCAAGGGAAATAATTTTATGAGATTTTTATATAGATTATATTTCTAAAAAAGTAATAAAGTGTAAAATTAGAATTAAAAGTCATAGGAGGATGTGAAAAAATTAAAAAAAATAGTTAAAAGAAAAATTGTGTATTATTTTGAAATGTTATGTGACTGTTGTCTGAAGAAAAGAGTGAAAAAAATGAAGGAAAAAAATCATCTTCCTTCAATTTATTTAAAGTAATAGCTACACGTCATGAAAGATTTTACTTATGATGCTGCAAGGAACTGATGCTGAGATTACAGAGACTTTTTTAAAGTTAAACTTTAAGAGATAGCTAAATATTAGAATGAAAAGTAAAGTTAAATAGAGAAATTATATTAGAATAATTAAGATAAAATTAAGCTGTTTAGTAAGAGAAATTACGGGATATTTACACTGTATCCTTCCATATTTACCAAGGGATTAATCGAGCTCAGGTTAAAATTCACTTAAAAGATCCATAGGATAATACGTTAAGGAGATTTTATAGAAAATTATCATACCTTTGAGAAGATAGCAAATGGCGGATATAAGCAGCTTTAGAAGCCACAGATGTACACGCTAGAATCAGTTAAGGGAAAAAGTTTAACAAAAGTTAACAGGTAAAAATAAGCTTTATTCTTAGATGTTATTGACAGTTGTGTGGAGAAAGAAATGAACAAAAGTTGGAAAAAAAAATCCCTTATTTTTCCGAAATCTATCGAAAATAATAGCTTTTCCATGACATCATAACCCAGTGGAAATAGAGACAGGTAGCTGTATAGCATGGCAGATCTCTTATCTACACAGTACTCCGCTATTCCCATCAGTCGAAGAATCAGAAGATACCTATCGGCAAGTCGATATCCTATACCAAGGCAGGAAATTAAGCCTTCGACGGCGAAATCGCTTGCTGTAGCTTATTACAGATGCTTGCTTGGATGTTATCGACCACTTTGCAGAGAGGCATCTGGAAAAAATCCGTGACATATCCGAGACAAGTGTATAGAAGATAGGGAAATAGTTAGATGAGATAAGACAAATTTAGTCACGTCAAATCTGGAAAGTCTCCTTCCCCCCTACATCAGTGGCAGCTATTAATGCTGAAACACGTGACATCGACTATTATCCATTTCATCATCGCTTTGTTTATGATAATTGAGACGGACGAGTTGAATTCAAGTCTTTTCTTCTGAACACATTTTATGGAGGTCGTTTTATCTGTTGACCATGTACTTGCTGTAGCGACGAAGTTTCTTTTGACTTCAAAGGTGCGCACACATTTCATTATTAATGATGTGTTTAAAGTGGAATATAGCCAACGGACAATAGCTGATGTGACTTAAGTGAATTGAAAGATCTGAAAACAAGATAAGAAATTTCCGAGAAGAAAACTGCATTCGAGCTTCTTTTTCTCCCGTTTTTCAACATTTGTTATCATCTGAAAATTATTACTGTTTTTAATATCTAAAAACTATTATTGTTTTTACCATCTAAAAATTATTACTATTTTCAAAATTATGCAGCAAACTCCCAGGAATTAGAAATATATCTGAGCAGGGGGCGGCCGGATTAACAAAAGTGCCGAATTAATAGTTTGATTGAGAAAAAAAGCGTAGTTTATTAGCAGCATCTAGATTATTACCAAAATATTACAAAATGTAACAACTTATATAGAAAGTTAAACTGCATATAAAAAAGAAATTACAAATATTACAAAATATAATTCAAAATCCTATTATTTTCGTCATCGCTCGTAGATTTTTTTTTATTTTAATAACTTTCTACTTCATATATTTTATTTTGTGACTAAATATCATAAATTTATTGGAAACTTGAAATCAACTTTTCCTAAATTCTGTATTAGGCAACACTTTCAAAACTCAAGCACATCAAGATGTGAGTAAAAATTCTAATATAAAATTGCATCTTAACGAACAAGTTTGATTAAAAGTGTACACATATCCATTCATTTTTTACTTTACGTGAGTAACTAAGAGAGTAGGTTGTATTTAAGAGACTTTCTTTCAAGAGACTTTTTCAAGTATAATTTTCAACGTAGAGGTTTTCTCCCCTCTTTTTGATTTAAGGAATTTTTTTTTGGAAAAATCAAAATGTCACCAATAAAATGTTATTTATTAATTTAGAAGAAAAAAATTAGGTTTTGATTAAGAAACATGTAGTAATTTGATGATTTAGTTTTCATAAACTTTATTTATACTTGAATATGTATTTCAAGTCTGTTTGAAGTTTCCAAATGTTTCAAAATTCTTTCTTTTCATAATTTGAAATTTAATGATATTTAAGTCTTACTTTGATGTTACTCAAGAGTTATTATGCAACGGATCTCATAATCCGAAACTTAATCTCTCAAGTGAATAAGAATCAGTAAATCCTTGTAAATCTAATCCAGCGAGCAGAAAAGAAAGAAAAACCACCACCCGAAATTATTATTAGAAATGATTTAAAATTTAATAACTAAAATACGGCAATTATTTGATTTATATTGCTTCACTAGGTGTACCGGTTAATAATTTACCTGGAGAAGGGCAAAAAAATGATTTATTCAAAGTATGCGTCATCATAAACTATACATTTTATCCATCTCTCCATCAAACAGTGAATGACATTCTAGAAAAGTTCACATTCTGAGGTGATCCAATCAACAAATAATTCTTCGATGTCTTCGTAATAATTGCAGTGCTGCTGAGAAGTGTGTGAGACATCGATGATAACAAGTGGTAGTCCGAAGAAGCCATGTCTGGTGAGTACGTTGGGTGGGTGAAGTATTCCCAATCATGTGCACAAAAGGTGTCCCTTACGTCTTTCGCTGTATAGGATGAGGCAATATCTTACTGCAAAATCACTTTTCCATGTCTTGCAATCCAATTTGGACGCTTTTCGATCAATGTTTGGTTCAAATTGATCAGGCATTGACGGTAGCTAACGATATTCATTGTTCCATCTGATTTTAGAAGCTAATGATACACCACGCTTTTCTGACCCCATTAAATGCAAAGGTGTGGAATCACCACTTTTGAATTGTCGAAACCAATCCACACTCGCGTCTTGAGTAAAGGCGTTATCCTCCTAAGTTTCCATAAAATACAATGGCTTGCATTCGTTCTTCTCTTTTGATTGAGCAAGAAAAGCAGTATTCACCTTACGTGATCTTTATTTATTTTTTTTGAAACTGTACATATTTCCCACACAAAAGCAATATCACATTAACTCGAAATCGGTGGTATTTATTACGAATAATTCATTAATTATTTGATTGTTTATCAGTAATTGTATAAGATATTTTAACGCTTATGGATTAACAACGCGTTGAAACACCATGATTTTATATGTATGTATTTCCTTTTATAAATTAATGCATACAGAGTTTCATTAAGGTACTTAAATGGGAATCCTTGTGCTTATGTTAGTTTCAAGAAAGATGGGTCATACGCTTGAAAATAATTAACAAATTTCTGGATGCTGAAAGACGTGAATGGTGTTTCATAATGGAAAAAAATGATAATATTTTTTTGAATCATTACTAAAGAAAGCTTTGAGGAAATGCTTTACGCCTACATAACTGTAACACTCTTAGAAATAAGCGCCCTATCAAGCAGTTTCTGCAAATCCCATGAGAAAATCGTAAAAAATCAATTTTTTCATACGGCTGCGATGCAACGTGACATAATAGATATTGTAAAACGCAGGGCCAGATTATCAAATAAATAAAGTCAGTATCTGCCTAGGGACCACCAAACTTTTTGGAGCCTGAAGGTTCTGAGCTTATTTTTGCGATATTTTGGGGGTAATCTAATTTTATATTTTCATCTCATTTTAAAGGGCCATGTATTCGAACATATTCAAATCAAAATGAAACGTCGTTTAAATTTCAGAACATTATTCTTAGGGCTTTTCCGTGCTTTCAAATTCACTTATAAGTCAGAGTATTTTGTTGCTGTTGTTGGCTAATTGATTTACATGTCGTAATCGTGGCAAGTTTTTTATTTGATTGTTTAGAATGTCCCAAAGCCTCCCGAGATTATTTTTGAGATATTTTGAGGTAATCTAATTTTGTGTTTTCATTTGATTTGAAAGGGTTAGGCACTCGAAAATATTCAAATCAGAGTCAATTGTCTATTAAATTCAAGAATATTATTCTTGGCATTTTTCTGTGATTTCAAATTTCCTTCAAGATCAGTAAAGGCTTTTTTTTTTTTTTTTTTTTTTTTTTGCCTTCTTTCTCTTTCACCGTTGATCAAATGACTCATGTGTCAATGTCATGGAAAAAATTTTGTTTGAATATTTAGAATGCGTTAAAAATTTTTGCTCTTTATCGTTATTATTTTGTTTAAAATTATTTTTAAAAATTTCAAAGAAATATTTTAAATGCAGTGGGTTTTCTTAGTTCTTCTCTGCTCACTTAAAAAAATAGTTCAACAAAAGTATTGTAATCATTTTATTTATTAATTCTTTTCAATGAAAACAAGTCTCATGTATTCATCGCCACAATGATTCAAATTTCTGCTTGAAACTATATAAGATCTGAATACGCTCCTTCAATCTTTTTTTTATGATTTCTGTAATTTTTTTATATAAATGCAGCATATTATATATATATATATAAATTTGTCTAAAATATTATTTAAAGTATAACTACATAATATCCCCGGAGAATACAGGTATTGACTTAAATAATATAATATGTAATTCATCGTGTTATTTAAATTATTTATACCACTGGAAGAATATGTTTATTTTTAATTGTTTACAAGTTAGCTACTAAATCATTATTAGATTAGTAGCCATGCACATAGATAACATAGCATAAAAATAAGAAACAATTTTTATTAAATAAGTAGAATAAGCATTTATAATCAAGACAGCTTCAGAACAATGAAACATATACCTTCTGTCAATATGCACACAACCATTATTACTCAAAGAAATGGCGAAATAATACCTGGATAATATGAAAATCCTTAACTGTACCTAAATTAATTGAAATAATATTTCAGAGTTGATTCTAGTAATACTTTCGAATAAATTTTACTGTTTAAAAACTAAACAGCAAATAAAATGTGTAATAGTTGCTCGTACATCTTGTAAAACACGTAAAGTAACGTTCAGCTTGTAAAAACTTACCATTTTCTAGCGCTTTAATTTTCATTATAATTACAGAGAAAATTATTAGTGAATAGTTCCAGAGAAAAAAAAATTCGTAAAAGCGCACAAAATCAATTTTTAAGATATACGAAACACGACCGTAAAAGTGGGAAAAACAAACTTGATAAATAAAGTAAGCGAAACCTTTTCAACTGAAATGAAGAAGCATTTGTTACACGAAAATAAATGTTAGAAAAATATGTGAAAAAAGAGTTCTTATTTCTTTTTCCAAGTTGTTGAAATAAAAACCGATAGTGTCTACATCCACTTAGAATACACGCGTTTTAACTCATGCAATGAAAGAAAAATTATTAATCTATTTTGTATTATTTTTTCAAACAAAACAAATCTAAAAGAGGCACCTCTGTTTATCTAGTGCAAAATAATTAGAAAACAAATACGAGTTGCAACTGCTGTTGAGTAAAATTTAACACGCTACTTTGTTATTTCGTACAATTAAGAAATGGGCATTCCTTTGAATGTGGCTTTATGGTCATTTGTTCTAGTTTTATACAATTTATTGTTGTTGGATTTGTTACGTGTAAGTAATTTCACAGAAGTGGTAGAAAATAAAACAATTTCTTGTGACGAAAATAAATTTAGTATTCATCGTGGTACTTGTGTATCATTAAACATTCACGAGCAATTGTTACGAAACATCCCGATAACATGTAACCTTTGGAGATTAATCGCTAGATTGCAAGTAATACACAAGTACCAAAAAACCGAATATGTATTTTGGACACAATTTTCCCAGATAATAAATTTGGCATTGAATAATTGTAGTCACAAGATCACATACCAAATTTGATTTACGTAAGTCATTGCGTTTTTGAGTTGTCATATTTACATGCATTCAAAAGTACAGACCGACAGACGGTAAATCCATCGATGGATTTTTTTCCAAATTTGATACAGATCTATACTTCAGATGTTTATCGTTCGTACCAAATTATGTTTATCTACTTCTTTATGTTTTGTAGCTATTGAGTTCACTTGCATTCAAAGAGCCGAACAGGCAGACTTTTGGAGAATATATTTCATTCAAAATTTGGTGCAAAGCACATATACCGAATTTCATTCATCTAGCTCAAAGCGTTTTCGAGCTATCAAGTTTCACAGACAGACATAATTTTTTAGCTATCTTGTTTATATGTATGTGAAAGTAAAGGCAGTGTACTCTTCGAAAAACGTGGTTCAAAATGTGATAAGAATCTACACTTCACACGGTAAAAAAGTAAACCAAATTTCATTTACCTAATTTCTTACGTTTTTAAATTATCACATATACGCGCATGCAAAAGTACAGATAGCTAGACGATCAAGATAGCTAGACGATCAATTCCATCACGGATTTGGTTTCGAACTCCCCATGGATCTACACTTTAGATGCTAAATCTGTGAACCAAATTTTATTCGTCTAGCTCTTTTTATTTTGAAGTTATCGTGTTAACATGTGATCAAAAAGACAGACAAAGATGCTTCCTCGGAATCGAAATTTACAAATTTGACATAAAGAGCATATGCCAAATTTTGTCCGTTTAGCTCAAAGCATCTTTGAGTTATCTCGTTCACAGACAGACAGACAGATGGACGAACAGGCAGACAGACATTATTCCAAAAATGTGATTTCCGCCTCCGGGAGATCTAAAATATGAAGAAGATTTGACGATCACAATACTTTTTCTTTGTATACGTCATATACGACAAAGTAAAAATAAACAGTCCAATGAATTTGGTCTAAAATATTATACTTATCTGCAATTTTGACGTTAAGTTCACATACTGAAATTTCTATTTCTAGCCTATTCATTTTCTGAGTTATCGCTTTCAAATACACATTAATAGATATTGTACCGCTCTATACCCCTATGCCTATAACTATTATAATTACTGAACAGTTGTTAGGGCTTGGGACGGAGAAAACAAACCACACCCAGCACAGGCACCCCAGCGTCTCGTACCAGAAATGTTCCTGGAAAAATTTTATTTTCCAAATAAAATTTACAAATAAAAAAATTTGCATAAGTGAAAAAAAAAGGATTTTATTTTCGTATGAAGACAAGAGCAAACAGACACATAATTCTTAGACATATTAGATCCAAAATTTGTTAATCAATATGGTTTTATACTACCGAGTTCCCATGCACGTGGGCAAATAGACGCATTTGACAGATTTTGTTTAAAATTTCGTAAAAATGTGCAATTTTTATATACAATTCCAAGTATCATGCCTCTAGCTTGCTGGATTTTTGAGTTAGAGACAACTCAAAAATCCAGTAAAGATAATCCTTAAAATGCTTTTTTCGGATTCGAGAACCTCCTAATGGAGTAGATACATGGAAATCTGGCAGGCAATTTTTTTTTTGGGGGGGGGGGTTGCAATACTTTTATATACTTATTTATGAAAAAAAATATGTATATATCTGCAAATAATAAAATCCATTCTTTCTTTTCTTTTAACTTCCCCTTTTCTATTAATGGTTTTTATAGGTTTTGTCAACAGGCGAGATTGGGAAGTCAATGATTTCGAGGCCCAATTATATAGAAGTTTAACTTACTTGGTACAAGGAAATTTTTATCATCAATTAAACATCATCAATATGAGGAAGAGTGAAAGCTTGGAGATATGAGCTCTGTTTTAATTGTCAGATTGTTTTCGAGAATGCTCCCTGTCGTACTTCTTCAAAACAGGACATTAGGAATGTATTCCTTTTGATTAATAATCTTACAAATCAAATTAATATCGTCTAATTAGTGGATGGACGAACAGTTTGAGGAAAGGGCCAAAGAAAGCAGAAAACATTTTAGCGAGCTAATGTCTTTTATAATAAAACTCAGTAAGAATTTTTAAAAAAATATTTTATATAGAAATTAATATTAAATATAAAAATATTATTTAAAAAATTCTTCAATATTAATGAGATGAATATAGCTTTGCTTGCATTTCTAAAAGTTTTATTTTCCCTTAAATATGTAAAAACCAAAAAATGTCTATACTATCAGTTTAAAATTTATGGCAAGTCGTATAGAATCTCTAAGAAGGCCAAAGTTTGTCCGTTACAGCATTCCAAACAAAACAAAAAAAAAAAAAAACTGAATTATTTTTGAAGCTGATTATATATTCATGAAGCATAAGATTATAACGCGATAAAATATCGTTAAATTAAAAATTAAATTTTTATTTATTTATTCCAACTGTGCTAACTAAATAACAATTAAAGTTAAGTAAATAACAAAATAACTAAATAAAATTACTAAATAGGAAATAAAATTATTCATAATGATAAAAAACATTCCATACAAATTCCACCATTTCCTCGCTTTTTAATTTTTATTAAAGTTACAGAACAAATCAATGGTGATTAATTCGAGATAAAAAAAAATAAGGACACGCAAAAATCGTTTTTTTTTTTTTTTTCCTTCTTTCTTATTTCTTGCACAAAGTGATACGTAACATTAAAAACAGGAAAAGCAAACCTGAAAATACTAAAGCCAGAAAAACCTGCTTAACTAAAGTGGCAAGTATTAAAATAAAAAGAAGTAAGAGGGGGAAAAAAAGAGAGAATTTTTATTCCCTTTTTTAAAACTGTTGGAATAAAAACCGTTAGCAGGTTCGTCTTCGTCCACCGAGAATATGCATAGTTTTTATTTTTTTTATTTTTTATTCATTCAATAAAAAAAATCGTTAATCTATTTTGTATTCTTTTTTTAAGCAAAACCAACCTAAAAGAGGTATCTGCGTTTTGCTCCGCGTCTTTTTCTTTCTTTGAGTAATAAGCTTAAGGAAGGAGAAAGACTAATCAGCTTCCAAGCGTCCATATTTTCAATATTGGATTACGAACAATATAGGACTCTAATAATGAAGTTCTAATTTGGCGAGACAACAAAATCTCTCTTTAGAATAATTCCAAGATATTGTTTAAGTTGACTAGAGATTCATGATTCGAAGCCTTCACTTAAGAAACATTTCTGTTAATTTTTGAAAGAAATTTTTTCTTATAATACATTATCTAGGGATTCTTTCACCGTGTCAGAATCATTTTGTTGACTTGCTATCGCTTTATTCGGCGTATCCCTTAAGGCTGAAGATACAATCTGGTTAAAACTACTAAGGAATATTTCGTTTTCATTATTTATGGGTCAGCTAATTTCTAGCAATATTTCTGTAAATTATTGATGAATTCTTCGAAAATAATGCTTTCGAAACTTTAGTTTTTCGATGTTTTTCCTTTTATTGTATGTCTAGCCGAATTTTGTTATTTTAATTTAAATCGACGGAATTAGAGATGAGGCCAAAATCCGAACAATGTTTGTGTAACCAGGACAGTGTTAGTTTAGATGAAGTCTTGCTTCACATGTAAAGTTCGTTTTTATGCTGTTTTCTTTGCTCCACTACTTAGTCACTTTAATTAACTGAATACATGTGAAAATAATCTCTCACTATTTCTGGAGATATTCGTGTGCTGTAATTAAAAGTGAAAACAACAATTGTTTATAGATATACAGGCTTGAATTTTCAGCGTGTAAATTTTTTGTACAGACAGAATTCTGAGATTTTAATATTATTATGTATTTAACCCCACGTCGGCCCTCTCATCCAGAGGGTTTAAGCTGCTTTGAAAGTCTACGGGGAAAGTACAAAAAAGACTGCAGAGTAAACTCATACCTCATGGTACAGTGAAACAACGGTAAATTTTTTTACAATAAATATACTTCCGAATATAGGAAAAAATAATATTTGAAATATATAAAATACGAAAAAAAAAGATTGAATAACGAAAAATGTAATAATTAACAAATTTTAATTGCATTAGAAATACAATATAAACAGATAATATTTTTCATACAATAAAACTCCAAAACACTGTTTTTAAAATAAAAACTATATATATTGATTCCATTTAATCAAGTATTATATTTAAAAATATTTTTTACAGAACATTGATTTTGAACGACATTTGCATGTTATTTATTCATTATATAAAGAATATAATTTTTATGTGACAGTTTTTAAACTTTTTTTGAAACGTTTTAAGACATTTAAAAAAACTTTTCATGACTTTCTCTAATTTTTTTACACAATTTCCCAAATCATCTGCTGTGAAGAATGGCAGCATTTGAAAGGCAAGGAAGTTGTTAAAGAGAAAAAGAATGATTTAAATTTTCTGCTTGTTGAAAACATTGTGACTGTATCCTTCAGAGCATGACAAATTACAATGTATCATGAAATTTAAGGAAGACATTTTAGTGAGTGACAAAGATGATAATAAAGAGGTTATTATATAATCTACCCTAGAAGAAATGCTAACAGTATTTGATACAACACGAAGAGGGTTCAGTTTCAAGAAAATGTTTTACAGATAATGTATTTCAATCTTCACGAAAAGAATGAAAATTTTATGAATAATATGCTTTTCGTAATAAATCGGCACAAAGATGGCTTAAAGACTTTTTGACTTTTTCAAATATATGTTAAAGTCAATAAAGTGGATTGGTATGATTTCGTCTTTCTTTTTTCCTCATTTTTATAACTTCATCTACAAATTTCTATTCAATGAATTTCCTTAGTATCGTCCTTCAACAAGTGGAATGAGGAGACTAGATTTTGTATTATATAAATAATATAAATATGCAAATAACAGATATCTATAATTCTCTCTCTCTCTCTCTCTCTCTCGCTCTCGCTCTCTCTCTCTCTCTCTCTATATATATATATATATACACACAGAGCGAGATGTCTGTTTTATATATATTCTGAGCTTATATAGTTTCAGAAAGAAATGTATTGACGCAGTGTTTTGGTTCCATGAGAAAAATAATAGGCATAGGCCATGTGGCTCAAAAGCTAAAATGACAGTGAAGTCGGAATTCGAGTGATTAAGAAATTAATGTTAGAAAGTAGATTAATTAGAAATTTTATATTTATATATATATATATATATATATATATATATATACATTGTGGGTGTGTTGGTGTGTGTGTATGTGTGAAAGAGAGAGAGAGAGATCACTTTAAAAGAAAAAATAATGCAAGAATCAAGAGGGTGTCGAATTCAAGAGCCAGGCAAACAGTTGTAAATTTGCCTCGAAAAGTAGACAAATGTCTTATATTTAACCTCAAGGAGATAAATTCCAAGAAATATTTAAGAACTAAGGAGGTTTATTTGTACGTGCAGGTCACAGGTGATGATGATAAGCTTGAGTAAAATCAAAAGAGAACGATCCGAATTATAGTTATTTAAAGATGTATGCTGCCTTTCATGTAAAAGTAGGAATTATTAAATGAATCAAAACATCTGTTAGTAAGGTAACTTCACCTGAGGTCGCGAGTATAAAATTTTAAAAACATGCTTTTCATTATTATCTTTGCACTGAGATGTTTGTTTTCCAGACACATGAAACCAAATGATAGAACTTATGCTTTATATTTTTGCTGTATTTAAGTTAAAGTAGCAATTAATTTAAGAGACAAAATTCATAAGAACACGTTTTAAAATCTCAAATGTCCTTTTCTGTTCCTTTACAGAGTCTTGACCTCGCAGCTGGAGAGCTCCAAGTTCGAAACTGTATCCACTAAAGATCCATCGCGTATGCGGGCCTTGTGCATACCAAATCTCACTTAGTGGAGCAAAACGTCCTCCCGCTGGTGTGATGAGTAAGCTTGAAGAGGAGACACCAACTCCGCCCGGGATTCAAAATTGCAAGTTCTTCCCAAAATAGCTTATGTTGCTTTTAAACGCGCTGTTAATATAACTCAACTTCTGTTTCTTTTTGAATGGAAATAACAATGAATGCCCAAAATAAGATGTATCATCTCATTTGCAGTTTAAAGAAATTCGTAATTTAAGGAGTTAATAATGGGAAGTGTTTAGAAAACTCTATTAATTTAAAAGTTTTTGTTAAAATTATCATTTTTTTTGTTGCTTATTATTCATTAAAAATTCATTAGTAGTTTTGGGGTCTCTGTGACTCGATGGTTAAATCTTTGCTCCGAGACTGGGAAGCTCAAAGTTCAAAACCTGGTTCTAATAAAAATTTACAGCTTATGTAGGACTGATTCTCATTATTTCTGAAACCTACAACCCAAACGGTTGGTGTGGATTAAATCTGAAGAGGAGATACAGGCCCAAGTATCATCCTCGTCATGCGATCATGACTTAAAATTGTGAAGTCTGTTCCGAAAATAACTCTCGAGGCACTTCAAAATAGAAAGTTAATAGAAACGAATAAAATTGTGCAAGACAAATTTCTTTAGCAGAAAACAATTTCTCAACTTCATTTTGATTATTGAAAAAAAAATCTAAAAGAATTAATTTATAGCGGCTACATAAATGAAGTTTTGTAATGACACAATAATGGAATGAAAAATAAAAAAAAATTTAATAAAATTAACATGGGATTTTTAAACACAGCAGACCTGAAAACACGTACCAAAACTATTTTACAATGGAAGTTAGTTCCAGAAATCAGTGCAAAATAATAAACATAATTGCCCTCAAAGTTTCAATATTATAAATCTAGTGTTGTGCAGAAGTTTGGAGATGAGGTGACGTTTCAGGTATCACCGTCGTCATCTGATCATGTATCAAAACTCTGAGGTTCGTCCCGAAATAGTATTCATTGTAGCTTCAAAATTTATAGTTAATTTAACTAGATTATAATAAAGTTTCTCTTGATTTTTTTTTAAATAGAACAAAACGTTGTGAATTATTCATTCTGAACATTAGTTTGGTGCGTTTTAAGAGGAAAAAATTGTTTTTAAATTTTTAAGGGGAAAAAATTGTTTCCATAAAAATTGTTGCATCAACTACTGATAAAATATTTTTATTTCATTTTTAGATGTTTTTTTTTCTTTTGTAAATCAGTATACATTAGTTATTATACTTTTGTGATTAATTTTCATTTGGCATAAAAACAACAAAGCTTTGAGAAAATATTTTGGGTTTTTCATAATTTAAAAAAATAGTAATAAAAACCTTTCATAAGCTCTTGCCTATTTCTATGTTGTAAAATTGCGAATGTTTAATTATTTGTGTAAAGGATAAATTTTTAAAAATATTTATATTATGTATAACAATTTAAAAATGTATATACAGGGTGATCAAGAAAGAACAAGAGGTGTTTGGAGCCCTATAGCGTGTTATATACTGGGCGAAATATAACAAAATTTGGCCACCATTCACATTAAAGTATGCGGTTTCGATTTATCAAGAAAGAAATTAGTATCAAAAATGACGATAGGGGGAATTCTGGAGCTGCGATCGAAAACTTTATTATGTATTTTTCATATATGGGTACTTTGTGCCTCGATATCGAGGATAAAAGGAAGGGTTACGGGAATTCAAGACATTCTGCGAAAATTCGCCAGTCGATGGATTTTTCACTTTGTGAATGTGCCTTATTAATCAAGCTGTTTTATCAGCGGGATGAAAATGCCAGTGCTGCTCTTCGTGAATACCGGCGGTTAAAACAGTTACGTAGAGGACCGATGACCATAACTAACTTACGAAGAATGGTTGAAAGATTTAAAACCACAGGATTTTTTGATGTGCAACCAGGTCGAGGACGTAAACGTATCAAGCACGAACAAGTTAAAGTAGTTCCACATGCGGTTATGGATCAGGTTGACTCAGAAATTTGACTAAATTGGTATTCCACTACAACGCTGTTTAACAATCCATGTATTTCGGTTCTAGAAACAGATTTTTCGCGCATCAGTAATGTCACAGGATATTTTCGTAGACAAAATGGGGCCAAGAGAAAATTTTAATCTGTCCTGTACTGTATCATCTTCCTTTTTTTTACCCTACTGTCGTGCATCTGATATCACGAAAACATTTTCACTCATATATGAGCCTGTGAAATATTTTTGTAGCCATTTTGTATATTATCAACTTCGGCCTCACACTGGTGTATTTGGAATTTTGAAAGGGAAATATCACCTAAATACTGAGTCGCGTATAAAAAAGGTTTAAGAAACCTGAACTATAGAGTCAAAATTTATCCTGTAGCAGCGATATTCGTATGCTACTCCAGAACTTCAATGAAAGTCTGCATTCACTTTCTTCTATCAATCAGAATATAATACAAATTGCACATATAACACAAAACAATTTGCGCTTCATATAACAGAATATGTTTTTCATATAATTTGTGTTTCACATAATTCATTTCACACAACAATTTGTATTTCATATAGCACAAATTGCAAAGAAAATCTAAACTCATTTCTTTTTATCAACCAATTTTTTATGTTATATTGTAATTTTTTTTATTTTATTAAAAGATATCTTTTTAACCACACAAATAGATAGTCATTCCAATGACATTTTTACCTTCGTATTTGACGTTTGAATGCATTCGACTCGATGATCCATAATAGAATACATTTTATTTTATTATATTATTTTTTATGGTTTGGCATCAGGTAACTTTAAAAAAATGGTATGTACTATCTAGGGCGGGTGGAAGCCCTATTGCCAATGCAGGTATCGCAATCCGACTGCTACGGGGGTCCATTCAGCCAGTATCCGATGACGGACGGGTAACTTTAGTCGCTGACTGTAGCGCACCTACTGATCGTGGACGTAGATTAAAATGACAGAGACAGTACCGCCGTGATACGATCTGCGACTGCCTCTATGAAACATTCATGACAGCAGTTGAACAATGGTGACTCCTTCCCCACCTTGTCTACCACGCGAACGCAGATGGCGAAAACAAATGGACGTGTTCTACTCGTGACATTCACTCTCCTGACAACCGACCCACGACCAGTCCCCAAAAAGTCGCGATCGCTTTCAATCTTCGACTGCCGATGGCGACTTTAACTTCCTCGGCTCGAATTGTCTGTAGACGACCATTCTCAATCATCGCCTCGGCCACAGGACCTGGAGTGATATGTTTCCAGAGAGATGGCTACGTGATAACCAGGCATGTATAGCACGCTCATCTCGCAGGCTGAATGAACTTTCAGGGTTTGACAAGTTCACAATGAAACAGGTAGAGTTCGAGTTCTCCTTTGCTTTCGGAGAGCCCGCCGTCTTATCTGAAACACTACCAGAACAAGATTTTTGGCGAAAGAAACAAGAGTCTTTTGAGCGATGAGTAACCAAAAAGCTATGCTTTTTAAGCTGGAGCTCTGTAGGGAGCCTCCGGAATCCTATAAAATCTGACAAATATTAAAGAGTCGTTGGATATTGCAGATAAGTTGACAAATATTATAATGCGTGAAATGTCGGAACATGAAATTGGTAACTAGCTAAATATTGAGAAGAATTCACAACTTTCTCAATAATTTAGAGCCGCCGCTTATTTTGTTATGTTTCCTCATGGAATATGGTAATTTAAAATCTGCTAAATATTCAAAAAGGTCTAGGTCATTTAGAAGAAGTTTTATTTATGATACAAAAATTATGAATAAGCATTTGCAATAATTATAATTTGAATACAAATTATATTCTTTCATATTCTTCCCAACAGTAGACGAACTGATTATAATTTAGATGCAACAGAATTATTATATTGTACCCCTATTTAATGAATTATATAAAGCAGATTAATTAAATGAATTAAAATTGGTGGATTATTGGTAGATTAATTAATTAATTAGTATCGTCTAATTATAATAATAATGTGAAATTGATTAATTCAGCGTTATTTATGTTACACTTTGAAGCAACACAATGGTTTTTCACCAAATCTAGCAATTATGGACTGTGGCCAAATGACAAGATCGATATCTGAGCCGAAAACACCTTATTCAAATTTCTACACCCTATCAACGGATGGTTATTTCACCCTGACAGATTTGACGTGCGCCACGGCAGCCTACTCGACGGTTCTTCCTGGAATCGGATCTCGAACCTGGAGTCCACAGGTCCCGAAACCATCATCTTATCCCAAGTTACCATGGTCCTATTTTAGACTGAAGTTGACACTCCTGTTTTAAGGGACTCTGTAACGGCAAACGTATTGGGTTTTCTTTTTCGTCCCTCATCACATGTAGCATTATAAAATGAAATTATGTTATGTTAACATTAATTATGTGCTGTTTGGCTTTCATATTATCCCGTAAGGTCATAGCAAGGGAAAAAAGCGCTCAAACTATGGCATATTTTTTTTTTCGACTCCTTATAATTTTTGGTTTTAAAAAATGACACCATACAATTGCATCTTCTTTATGGGGCCTTCTACCAGCGTTCGGGACATTTCTTTACCTTCGTTACACCATTAATTTAGTAAAAAGTTCTCTCCTTGTTTTTACTTAATATTCCTTTGAATAAGTATTCTGTTTTTATAGTTCTGTAACATACAATAAATCGAGTTAGGGAAGAAATGCGGACTAATCATGTCTAAGAATACATAAAATTAATACATTTGCATAATTTCGTTTGCATTTCACAATAATAGCACTGACATGTTTCTTCCGCCTCATATCCACTTAAGTGCTACAAAATCATAATGATTATGTATGGAATAGTGTTTACTACCAGCATGAAAATAGCCGTATCAATTTATTTTAATATAATTGTATCTTGCCGTTGTGAAAAATAACGCTATTAATATATTATATTTTATCAGCAAAATTGTAATCAAAATTTAAGGAAGATTAAATTTTGAAAGTAAGAGGCTGCAGTCTGAGTCATATGATAAGAATAAGCAATAGTTGCAGCTGCGCTCATATGAATGCAATAACTGGATTTACTCGCCACGCATTAAAAAGTATGCAACATTGCGCAAGCCTGCAAACTGTTAAAGATACCAATATGAAATTGTTAATTTTGTGAAAAATCTTTTGAACACGAATAACTCATTTACGTTACATAAAGTATAATAAAATAAATCTGGCATCTCAAAATTTAAATTTGCAGAGGAGTATTTTGTTCGGAACAAATTTTTTTTCGCGCAGTACAGATTTCATGTGCAAAATTTTTCATCTGATGATGGACAGTTTTGTTCCAGAAATAATTTCATATATAATTTTATATAGTTACTAACCCGTCTTATTAACCCGTTGATTATTGGGGAATTTAATAAAGATTTTATACTTATAGAATAATATTATATTTTATGACAAATTGTCCTGAAAAAAGGGCAGACGGTTTTAGCCGTCATTTTCTAATAACTCGATTTCTTTGATATATAAAAGATGTTTCAGTAGATATACAGAACACAGCGATATTATTGAGAATAATTTAGTAAAAAAAATATTTTATAAACAAATAATTTTATTTTGCACATTAATTGAGTTAATTTAAAAAAGAAATTTCATCACTTCACAGTAATATTCCTGTTGCAATCTATTTTACCAGTAACGGTTCATAATAATGTTAAAAAAAACACAACCTATATTTCAAAAAAAAAAAGAAAAAAAAAAAAAAAAAGAAAACCGAAAAGAAGAAAGAAAGAAAAGCAGAATAACAAATTTATAAAAAAAAATCCGCAATAATTTCGAACAAAATTTTTGATACTTCCACAATCACTCTTTAAAAGAAATAAAGTAAATTTATGAAATTAGTGCAGCTATGCACATCGTTAAATTTTGCGAGCAACTAGCGAAAACAGTTTCCAGTTCTGGGAATAATTGAAATAAAATGGTTGTACCTCTTAATCAAAAATATTTCATCATTCATTCTTGGACGAATTTAGAATGAAATGGATTTAACAATGATACGTAATTTAATCATTTATTCATAGTACTACGAATTTAGGACGGCTATTGCCGGCTCTTGGACCTACATTCATAAGCATTGGATGGCTATAGACGGCATGTACGTCGTCGCTTAAATTCCATTAAAACGCGTTAAAATGAATATTTCATTATTTATTCAATTAGAGAACTTTGGTTATGTGCAACAGTGAAAATAATCAAGTAACAATGAATTATTGAATAGTTAATAAAAAAAATTAAAATTTTAAAAAATTAGTTTTCATTTTATTTTGTTTTATTTGCCTGATAATTAGAAGTAAACGGAAGCGAAGACAAACGACTTTTTTTCTTTGCCAGATGACTACTCAGCATTACATGCATTTCCTTCCGATGCATTCAAATTATGAATTTAAGAAAGCAAGCAAACATGCCATAGAAATAAGGACAGAAATGCAATAAAATTGCCTTGACAAAAACAGTAATGATGAGGATCAGTTTTTTTTTTTTTTTTTTTTTTACTACTTTGCAGTATTTTACAGACAGATAATAGAAATATGGAATAGAAATGCAATAGCATAGCATCGATAAAAACAACAATGGTGATTATCAATTTTTTCAGGTTCATTGTGACATTTTCCAAATAGAATATATGGACTTTAAATAGAATATGTGGACTTTGGAGAAGTAGGATTTGAAACTGAGTTCTACCGAAGACACAAAAAGAATATGGACTGACTACTCGTTGCCTCTATTGAAACGAGTCAATTATCCTCACTTTAGGGTGGAAGTTTGGAAAGTAATTGCCAGTTTGCCTCATATCCTCATCATCTGTCCACACTTTAAAATTACAAAGTACTACTATAGAGTTGTAAAGTAATGACTTCCAGATATTAAATGAAACAGAATTGGTTGATTAGGACAATATAAATTTTTGATTTAAATCAGACCAAAACAGACAACGAATTCTTTATATCAGGCTAGATTTCTAAACTTAGTCTATGATTGATGCCAATGCAGTTTTGGAAAGAAAATAAAACTTCTTTAACTATTATCATTAGAACACAATCTTAACTTTCCAAAACCAAAACATTTTCGAGCACAGAAAAAAACAAAACAAAAACAAACCTAACAATAAGCGAGGAAAGTCAACAAGGCTTTTGATCCCATCAAGACAAACTAGAGGAGCTGGAGTAGAATTATGATCCAGAGGGGAAACCCTGACGACAATGCCTGTGAATAAAAAGAAACCCTTTGACAACAGCCGCTTCAACTGCTGTCATAGCTTGATAAGTGACTCGCTCTGACAGACATCCCTCACCCGAGGTTATCTGCGAATGAAAGGGTTAGCAACAAAGTGATCACACTGTGTTTAAAGTTCCCGCTCTTTCCTATCAGGATCTGAAGGGGTGAATTGGATTGCGATAGAGTTGTAAAAAGGGAAATAGGGAGTGAAATGTAAATTAGGAATAGATTTAATATTTGAATACAGAACGCTCTCTGATAGTTAATTTAATGTTAATGGAACTGGCTTGGCCTATTTTCACCAATGTTTATTTTAATAACGTACCTAAGATTTAAAAATAAAAAAAAATCAAATCTTTAACAAAAGTTATTTGGGATTATTGAACACGGAAGAGCGCAAAATAGGTACTAGAGCAAAACCAAACCTACAATATCCAAAAATAGTTAACATCTTGCAGAGATTGCCAGATTACTAGAGAGCACATAAGCATTAAATCTGGTTTGTTAAATTAATTTTCCTCACAAGTCTAATGTTCTTAACATAAGTTTAAACGACTCCCTGTTAGCGAAAGATATTGTTTACTTTTAGTTTAAATTAATTATAATAATGTCCTGATTTAAAGATATACGAGAGCTACTTTGAAATATCCTCATAACTTTGAACCATGATTAGAAGACGAGAACGAAATTTGGATTGGCTAACTTTCTCTCCAAACTTCCATACTTCTCCAGCAGTTGAACGCCTGACACTCAATGGAATTAATGAGTACCGTAATCGTACTCACCTAGGATCTTCCTCGAGATTGAGTCTCGAGCTCTTGTCCTTCTGGTTTCTATGGCGAGACTTTCCCATTGGAATTTAGGATGATGGTTACATGTCGATACCAGTGCATGAACCATCATATCACTATCAAAATTTTTGAACTAGGTTATTCCATCGTGAGGAAGTTTGGTACTCGACATCAAATTTAAAGAATCCAAGGTCCAAAAGCAAGGTGGATCTTCAGAGGAATCGAATCGTAAGCCCAGGATTCTTCAATCCCGAAACGCAACTTTCGCAGATAGGTCATTTTAACCTACTATTTACAATAGAGTGATATTTTTAAGATCTTAATTAAAGAATATAATAAATCTAGAATCTCTTCAAAATTTTCTGTTAATCTCCAAGCAGCTAAGTTAGGATTCAAGAAAGTTAGCTTCGTCAGCTGGAATGTGCCCACTGTTCCACAGTTTTTTGCTGTAAACCAGCAACATTTTGAATAATCATGAATATATATTATCACCGCGAGACTTTTTAAACCTAAGATTGACATTTTAGATGTTTAGCTATCAACCTTTCAGCTTTTTGATGGAATGGCCATAGATTAGAGACTTGATTCCATCGCCATATATGTGAACCTCGTACGCGTTTAGTCATGGGATAGACGTCCTAATCTCAGTGAGGAGTGAATGCTTAGATAGCGGAATATCGATTCATATCTTCTAGGTATAAGATACAATTTTTAAAGAATAAAAAAATTCTGACGTATTGCTGCATCCTAAAAAAAAAAAAAAAAAAAATGAATATCTGGCATGTAATTTTTTTATCATTTTGAAGTGACTTCTGATCTCTTCAAGGACACCGACCTACTTTTTTTTTTGTCATTGGCCTCCAGTTAACAGTAAGTATGTAGACGTTCCTTATAATTAATTTAATTGGTTAACCTAATTAAAAATACGATAAGGAAAATCAGAATAATATCATATAATAATATTAATAATATCATATAATATCATCAGATAAAAGGAAATCAGAAAAATATATTCCACTTTTTTCTTCTGTCTTACTTAATAATTTCTATATAAAATTAATAAAATTCCAAAATTCCAAAATTTATAAAAAAATTCCAAATTTTATAAAATTTTATCCTTGAAAGTTTTAAAGCGGGACATGTAAAAAAAAAAAATATCTAACATATTATAAGCAGGAAATTGAAAAGATATCTGAATGTTTCAAAAATAAAAAAATCAAATGAGAGATTTTAATGCCATCTGCACGTATTAATATTTCCGGAATGGATAATGTATGCTTTACAACTTGTACTGGCAATAAAATTCGTATTACATCATGCTACTTTGAAATCCATTCTAAATATAACTTTTAAATCTATTCTAAATATAACTTTACATTTTTTGAAATAAAAACAGAGTTCTCTACAAAAATAGAATTCGCATTTCTGTTAAAACAGGCGAGTGAAAAAAAAGAATAGAACCTTTTAACTTTAAATAGCAGTATCATTGTACTAAAAACGAGAATTAAAGGTCTTTGGCCTGTATTAAAAGCTCTAGACTTTCTTATTTAGTTTGGGATTGGATTAAGTCTGGCTACTTAGAACGCTTTATTACTCACGTTCATCATTTATGAGCTATTAACGCTTGATTCGGAGGTTTCGCAAATGAGGATTAGATATTAAGCTGGACGCAATCGCATTTGCTCTTCAAATAAAATTCTTGGCATTCGATATTTAATTCATTTTAATGCACTTAAAAGTGATATCGGGGATCTTGAAGTACTAGACAAGCGACTGGAAACCGGAGGAAAGCGTGAACAAATAAATGTATTAGGACGCATAAAAGCGTTGCATAAAGTGAGGCGCAAGTATAATGTCATTAGACATGATGAGACGCAGGAGTTCCAGCTTGCTCTATTGGAATATTTTAAAAAGAAGTTAAAAATTAACAAAAGAATAATTATAGGCAAGGGGGAAGGTAATGAACATAATATTAACAGGGCAGATTAACTGAAAAATAACTTTTTTGTTCGAATGAATTTGATCTTCTGATTTAGTTTTATGGCATAAGAACTATGCCGTGCCGAACTGCCTTTGTGGTAATATGGGCAATATGTTATACAAAAGTGCTGCTAGTAAGAAGACTTTTTCAATAAATAAAACTGTGTTTACCAATCGGTCCAGTAATTTGACCTTGATACAAAGTTACAAGACTGGGTCTCGGAGCATTTGACTTGTTACTTAAATAAAACTGGATTGCTGTGTTCTGGTGGCAGAAACTTGGTTTCGTGTGTCTTTGGTGTCGGATTTGAGATCCTATTCCACCATAAGAGTCTGTTAAGGATTAAAAGTCCTTCCACTGATATGGTGTAAAGGTATGAAAAGAAGGTGTCGGTTGTTGTGTTCACCATCAAACCACGGTTCAAGATTGAGACCTGTTCTAAAACAGTTGTCCTGAAATGTTGATAACATGAGGTTAATCTAGCTAAATTAAGTTTATCAATTATGTCGTTGAGTTGTATATGTTCGCCAGAAAAAATCAGATATTTAATGGCATAATCTGGTTTCTTGGAAATAAAGAAAGGTAACTGAAATAAACCAGGCAGCAAAATTACCTTAAACTGAATTAAATTAATTGATATACATTTTTGAAAAAATTTCAAAATATTATTACAGGCAGTATGAAAAAATTACCTAAAACTGCTATCATAAGCGACCTACGAGATTCCTTAAGGCCATCCTTCATATCGAATCGGAAATGTTGTATGTTCGTGGTAGATGGTGTTATATAACCATGAGATGATAGAATGTCCTCCCAAGAAAAGGCGTCATTCCACAAACATGGGCAACACAACATGTTTTGCTGTAATGTTTGATTTGTTTCATGTTTGATAATTTAATGTTTTGCTGTAATGTTTGATTTGTTTCATGTTTGATAATTTAATGTTTTGCTGTAATGTTTGATTTGTTTCATGTTTGATAATTTAATGTTTTGCTGTAATGTTTGGGAAGGGGAAACATTTAATAGATCTTATATCATTCTTATCAGCTAATTTGTTTCTTGAGAACTTATGAGTGAATAATTTTTGAGAGTTTTAATTCATTCGAAATCTTTACTTCTAAACAAACTATTCAGTAAAAAAAAAAAATCGATGAAAAATTTAAAAAAGAACTTTGAGCATGTTAAATGCAAATTGTTCTGCTTATTTTATAGTTTTATGATACTATAGTTAAGTTCATAGAGTTCTGTATTGTTTGTTAATTGAAATTACTTACTTACTGGTAGTATTACTACAATATTTATTAAAATTATTTACAATTTCTTAATTGTTAAATGACCAAAAAAAATCTTAACTGACATTTTTAACTCAAAAATTTTAATTTTGTACTTGCTGAACTCGTTTTTCAGCAAGAACAAGATATACTTATTTCTTATTTCGAATTTTTGTTTAAATCAAATTAAATTTTTATATGGTCCTGTCAACTTTGAATGAATCAGGTTCACTATAATTGAATTGAAATAAATGAATCTATATTTTGCTGATGCAAAAATAATTTCTCCCTTTTTATAATAGACAAAATAGTACAAAAATAAATAAAATAACCGTCATCTTCATTTTAATTGCTTACAGTGAATAATTCATTTGAGAAAGGGAAAAATTTAAAAATAAAAGAATAGTGTCATTGAAACTGAAAAAAAAAATCGGTTTCTTAAAAACGCGACTAAGAATTGAAACTGAAATTAGGGAAGAAATATTCCATTAACCTAAAAATAAAATGTCGCCCTGAAGAATAAGTAAATGCATAAGTAATAAGTGAAGACATTTATACATTTCAGTATCACACATTAAAAATAAATTTCACAGCATACTTTCTAGGCCCCTAAAGTAATACAAAATTCTTTATTTCAGTATCTGAAGTTGTTGCATATCGATTATTTCAATAGATATGTTATTAAATAAGGTAAATAAAGTTATATCTCTGCACGTATTCCCTTTCAGTTCTCTAATCTTTCTACATATGACCCAAATTCCAGTTAACAATGAGTGAAAAGTATATTCCACGAACATCTGACAGGTTATACAAACACTGCAACTAAACCTTCTGGAACGTTCGAACATCTTTCTTTCTGCCTCAACTTGCCATATATCAGTGTTTTCAAAATGTACGTCCACATCAATATTCATCAAATAATACGGTTTTTGAATTGTAAAAAAGGCAAACAATAAAGCGTAGAAAGTTAATTCCACAGCTTGTAGATTTATTAAATACTACAGTCAAGTCGCCGGTAATTTTATTCTTTCTGACCCAAATTGTTAAAATTTCTGCACTCGACAAATTCCGTGAAATTACTTGAATTTAAAATCATGAACTAAGTCAATTCAAACATTTTTGTTACGCAAATGCAAGAAAGCATTTTCGAAACAATTAAAATGGGATTCCTCATATTTCAGTAAAAACCACCAGGAGTAGTAGTAGTCTACTCAAAAAATTTTCCGCTCCACCTCCAAATAAAATTGTAGACTTTGAGCAAAGCCGTGAATGCTACGACTACTCAAATTTTTATTTTCAGTATCTCGCACATGACTGCTGTGTGATTTGTAATATTATAAATAAAAGAAACGAGTGTTTGTGTGCATCCACTGGGGAACAAATGTTACGAAAGAACCTATTAATATAAGATCTTTGATGATTAATTGTTACAATGCGTTTAATATACAAGTAGCAGAAAACAGAATATGTATTCGGGTTTCTTTTTAAACTAAAATTTGACCAGAATTACAATTGTAGTTGCAAGATATCATATCAAATTGCATTTATTGAAGTAATTACGTTTTTGAGTCATTGTGTTTATATTCATGCAAAAATACAGCCGGACTGACGATCAGACCTTGATAGATTTAGTTCCAAATTTGATAAAGATATGCATTTTAGATGCTATATCTATGAACACAATTTTATCCATGTTGCTCTTGTTATTTTATATTCGGACAGCCGGACAAATTACCGTTGAATGGATGTCATTGAAAATTTGGAAAAACATCTGCAAATATTTGACTGTACACCGAATTTCATCCGCTTGGTTCAAAGCGTTTTTAAATTACAGTGCTCACGCAAAGACAGGCATAATTCCAAAATTTATTTTTTGAATTTAGGAAGGTCTGAAATGTAGAGTTTCGTCAAAATCTTAAATTAGAATTTTTTGACGATTACAATACATCCTCCGTCTTCCCGAAAAAGTAAAAAGGACATGATGTCACTGCACGTTTTAAGAGAGCGTGCGTTAGATGAAAATCCTTATTGAAATGACTCAAATTCTTGTACATTATTTTTTGAGATGTATTCATAAAATGTTAAGTTTACCACTTGTTACGTTTTCTTCGAAAGGTAAACAAAATTCCTCACTGAAATTATTCAGATTCTTGTGCATCATTAGTTGAGAAATAGAAAAGGTGATAAGATCTTCGAATTTTATTTTAAGTTCTTCGGAAGTTATACAAAATACATTCAAAATCCCCCACTTCATTCTCTTCAATATATGCAATCATAAAATTATATGACTTTTGGAAAATAAAAGACGAATTTCTGTCAATATCTTGCTATTTGAAATGCAGGGAAACATGAATGGAGAAGCGGTACAACCTTTACCTCGATTCCGCGTAATTCCTAACAAGTGTACTCACCTGGAGAAAAAGGATGTACTCTCTTGCGATAAAAATCACTGACCCTTCTCTCGCCCGCCACTAGCATTTTCAAGTAAAATGGCTCATTTCCCTCAATAGTCTTGGAAAAATTGGATGAACTTCGCACAAAATTCTTGGTTACCTCCTTAATCATCATGCCCTTACATCATACGAGTATCGAATTATCATTTCTCAATCTTATGGGCTGAAATTAAATAATTCATAGACAATATAATTCGATATAAAAATCATACATAATCTACAAAAACCTCAAGTATTCAGTGAATTTCTATTTGAATTAGTTAAGATAGTATATTCCAACATCGAAAGTGTTATCTAATAAGATTTTGAAGATAAGATCATCTAATGAGATAAGAACAAAACAGGTAAAGGGTTGAGAAAACTGGATTTCAAAATGCAACTATAAAATAGAATAGTTTTTTTTTTATACGGGAAAATAACATGAATCAACATTTTTAAAAAAATATTTTCCCCTTTTTACTTTTTTGTATAAGAAGCAGGGTCGCTGTGGCCTAGTGGTAAGGTCTCGGCTTCGGAACCGGAGGGCTTCAGGTTCGAGACCCGATTTTACCGAAGAACCCTCTTGTGAGCAGTTCCTCTGTGCACTTTAAATGCATCGGGGCCAAACGTTCTCCCGCTAGTGTGGTGTGGACTTTTGAGAGGGGGGCCAACTCAGGTGTCGTCCTCATCATCTGACTGTGGTTCAAAATTATGCTCCGTCCCCGAACAGCCCTAGTGTTGCTTTAAAAACGGGACGTTAATATAACTAAACTAAACTGTATAAGAAGTATACAAGAAGAAAGTATTGTAGTCGTTAAAATATTCGGCCTTGAGATTTTAACGAATCTCCATATTTCAAACTTCCTTGAGGTCAAAAAACACATATTTTAGACTTACTCATGTTTGTACTGCCTGTCTATCTATGCGCAATATAACTCGAAAACGGTTTATTAATGGATGAAATTTGATATGTAATCTCTACACCAAATTTGTAGATACTTATCAAATTTTGAAAGAGATCCTACAAATTTTGAATGAATCTATTAGTCCGACACGTGTGACCACGATAATTACAAAATGTAGTTGGCATATAATTTTAGGATTTAATACGTTTCCTGCCATGATTCTCGCTTGATAATCGGACCATCTATCTAATTAGATTGCGCCTTCTTTACCATCTCTTAAATATAGTAGAGAAGGGGTCATCTAATTAGGTAGATGGTATGTAGAATTAGATAGCAGGTATGAACCACAGATGAGTCACGCGGTAAAGAATGTATTAAAGTACAGATTGTACAGATCAAATTGTAAATGCGCATGAATGTAGACGCGATAATTGAAAAATGCTGAGAAAACGTGATATGACATTTTATATGGGATATTGTTTCGAAAATTGTAGTTCTATGTCAAATTTTGGGTTCAATCGGTCGAAAAAAAGCGGCCAAAAGGAATATTTAGCTTTTTCAATATGAAAGCCAAAATGCTAATGTGCGGAAGTCTGAAACTAAGCATCTGAACACATGTGGCCTTCACAGCCTGGTCCAAGGTCCACAATTTTTATCTGGGTTGGGAGATCGGTCATCGGTTGTCTGTCAGTCCGTGTCCATATTCATATGAACACGACAGTTAAGAAACGTAAATAACTAGATAGATGAAACGCAGCATGTGTATTCATCAGTATAATTCTTGATCTGTTACAAATTCTTAATCCGATTCGACTGTCAGTTTGTATAGTTTCTATTATGGGAAAGTTAATTCGAAAATGCAACAGTTAAATACAAATGAAATCTGATATCTTGCCACCAACATTGAGGAACTGTATCAAATTTTAAGCCTAATCCGTTGAAAGAAAGACATCCAACATCGATGCTCGTTTTCTTTATTGTTCTATGAACACAAGATACGCCATAGTATGTTAAGCCACTCTATTGGCCATTGATTAAAAAGTAAATCAAACCCACTTAACAACTTTTGACATTGAGATTCGATGTCCTTGGATCTTTTCCCTGGAATGCATTCCATCCCTATATAGTAGAATAACTTGAATTGAAGCTCGCAAACCTAACTGTGGTCATAACATTGCGAGTAGATATCCTTGGGTTTTTTATTAGAAAGCATTCCATTCCTGTAATACAGAATAGCTTGAACTGAGGTTCGTAATTCTACTATCTTCTACAATTTCCCAATGCACTCTTTTTTTGAATTCTTCAACATTTATAAGAAAAAATATTTCAAAAGATTACTTTGGTTTGAATATTTAACTAGAACTTTGCACTATAACTATCTTAAGTCGAATTTCGCTTTATTTATAAATATCTAAATCTTCTCTTACTTATTTATTTCCTGATATCAAAGTCTGAAAGTTCTTGTTACCAAAAAAAAAAAAAAAAAGGTTGAAAAAAAGGAAATCAGCAATGAACTCTGCTCTTGACCTACAAAACTCTGGCCAAAGCCAAATTTAAGTGAAGTGGAGGTACTCACAGCTTTCGATCGTTGAGGTTAAGAAAGAAAATAATCAGGAAGTTATCATAATCAAGGCAGAACTGGCTACTGATAATGAAATCTGGACTTGAAGAGAATATAGCCTGTTTCAACATACCGCTGCTCAAGTCTAATGGGCGATTTTTCAGTCTGCAAAAATAAAATGACAGCAAAGTATTCCGAAAAAGAAAATTCAGCAGCCATATGCAAGACAAGAAGACTAAGGCTGCTATCCCCGAAAAAATATATGGTGAAACGACAATTTAGGTCTACCAAGAGGATTGCAGCAAAAAGTAAACAGAAGAAAAAGAGCATTCTATTTTTAAAATGAGATTAGAGATCGAATATTTTTCGAAATGTATTAACCAGATCTTGGAAAAAAATATCTCCAGACCTTGCAATCACAAAAGCAAGCGTAAGATATATGAATGCTTATATCAATCATGCGTTCAGTCTCTTAATCCACTCATCTGCATTTTTTTTTTCTTTATCCAGAAATAATGTCACCATCACTATAGAGGACATCGAAAGTGCATTTTCCATGGATTTACGAAGATATTTAGCAGAATGCACTGCTTCTGAGGCACGAAGAATGGTCAAAAATTTTGAATCCAGTATATCGGCCTTCATTGGAATTTTAGCATCATGTTCTTGCTATCTTCATATTCAATGCTCGAAATCTATGTTTATCTCAGTGATATTTATTGAACTTTGGACATATATTTACCTGAAATATTGAAATATTTTGACGTAAAAATTCATCTACAAATTTCAAATAATTTATTGCGGTTGAAATGTAGTTGAGTCTGCCCTCCCGAGTTTGTCGCCAATATGGCAACCCAACGAAACGATCTTCTAGCAACCCTAATGCTGCTTTTTTTACTACTTTTTGCAGTGGTTGAGTTGTATATAAACTACAACTATTTATGAAAAATGTTAAATTAAAAATAATAAAAAAATCAAAGATTTTAAATTAATTCTGTATTATAATTAAAAGTTTTTTTACTACTAATAAGACACTGCAATTTTATTTTCAATGTGAATACGGACAGAAAATATTTATTCTTTCGCAATTTTTAACTGTTGGTAGGCACTTCAAAAAATCGTCTGAATTCTAAATTTAAGAAATAGTTTCAATTCTTACTTTAAAAATCTTCTGCAAAGGAATTTCTAGCAGTTCTCGTAATTCTTTTTCTGCTCTGATGTTCCCCTTGATAATTTATTATATCGGTAATTGTGCAAGAATGGATGTCCGGTGAAGGGAATGGCATGAAGTATTTTGAACCTGCAGAATGGATGAAAGGTGAGTGGAATCTATATATATATATTTTAATAACTTACCAGGAAAGGATGTCTGTTTGTATGTACTGCTCCTGTTATCCACACAGTCCTTATGTTCAGTGTGCTAATGAAGCTACTAAGTTCCTGCTCCCTCTCTAGCGAAGCCATAGGATGTTGTTTTTTTTTAAGTTAAAAAATTTTGCCCGATGCCTTCTTCAAATGCCGAAAGGCACTTCATGCCAAAATTTTGCTCTTTATACAACAGACCGGCGCAGCTGATTTTAAAAATTTCATTTCAAAATTGTTAAGATAAGCAGCGATAGTAATCCCAAAGGTTAAAAAAAAAAATCTCAGATATAGATTAAATAAATCTCAGATTAAAATAGAAACTACGTTACTTATCAGTAAAAATCATAATTTTAATGCAGAAAGTGGTAATCTTAACTTTTCGCAGAAGTGTTTATTTTGTCCACCATCTTTATTGGCGACTTTGCATCCATGGCACAGCAATGAGCACACTAACTACACTTTCCCCTATGTTTTATCCCAATATAAACATCATGTTGCTTCGAAACAGGGCGTTAACATAATTAAACTAAATCCTTATAATATCATTACTTTTTGTCATATTTCAATAATTAAGGCTTTATTTGTGTATTTTACTTTCCTGTTCATGCCTTGGAGATGTATATAATATGTGTGTATGTATATATAATATAATTGATGTCGTTGGAATTTTTCCCGATCGAAAAGAGGTCGCGAAAAAGTTTAAAAAGCTCTGTCTTACAGTAGGTCATCAAAATTCCCCGAGAATTGACAACCCTGGCCTATTCGGGGTCGCCACTGTATCTTAAGAAGAAGCCCTAGTGCAGAAACTCCATAGGAATCAAAAGATCATGGTATTGATAATTGTTAAAGATTAAGTGAGTGTTTGCGTTTCTACTACCGAAGCTATTTTAGTTGATAAGGTTTCATTTTATGGCATCGTGTAGGATTTCCTAAGATAGAGAACGGTCGAAAACACTTAGACACGAAATCCTAATATTGATCTACCCGGATATCAGCTGTCTCCTTTGTTACGAGAGCGCCAGCTCTTAAATTTTTAACGCTCATTGGATGTTATTCATAGTTTAAAGAACTTGCAATGAGTCACTTGTTCATGATATAATTTTAGATAATTTGCATATCAAATTCTGGGTTTTATATCATTTGAACTATCGTCTACTCTTGTAACTATCAAGTTTCAATTCGTTTCTCCGATAATATCTTGCCTGTTCTTTGAATTAAACTGTTATTTTTGCTCCTTATCTCTGTATATGAAGAATGGAAAGTGTTGCAATTTTCGATATTTTTATCTTGAGAAATTAATGAATCGGCGCTATTTAGATCTTTCTGAATCTGAGAAACCATCATTGGAATTATGTTAGTCTCTTGTAAATTCAATGACTGATAAAGGCAACGAGCATTCATGTTGCACTATAATATTATATAATTTTGTACAATATTGTACTACATTATACAATATTTGGTATTTTATTGGTGATCTTTGGACCAAAATTACAGAATTTCGCCAAATTGTCGAAAAAATTAATCTGTCTGCGTATGTGCTCCTTTATGAACATGTAATTGCAAAAATGCATCGAGTCAGACGGGAAAAACTTAGCATAAAGCTGTATTACCAGAATTGCAGATTAGTATCGGATTTTGGATGAAATCTTTCAAAGCATTGATTGTATGTCTATTCATGGAGAGGTTAATTTGATAATTCGGAAACCCAACAAATTAGATAAATGAAATTTACTAAGATTATCTGTAGGTTTCATCAATAGGGTTTTGTTAAATGATCGTGATATTTTTCTTCGTTTTCTTGATTTAGTTGTCGATTTACTTTATTGACTTTTTGTCATTGCTGCTGTTCATTATCCGACATTTTTGTCTTTATTCTCTATAAATTGGTGTTCTTTCGGAAACAAAAGTTTTTAGCAAGTGCTATAGTTTGACAAAATTCATTATAAATTTTTGTGCTCATCCTTTCTGAAAGAATTCTTTCAACATTATCATTCTCTTTATTTTTGATGTATGGATTTTTTTTTTCAAAAATTGAGATGGTTAATTTTGTAAGATTGTTGAGATGGTTAATTTTGTAAACTTATACAAAGAATCTACGCTAGTCATGTTCAAATGGTTAATCTCTAAATCTTTAGAATACATATAGTTTCTGTCGGAAAAGTGGTTTAAATAACGTAATTAATCATATTTTATATTGTCACAGTCAAATGTACTGTTGAAAGAGTCACAAAGTTAAAATTTTTATACATTCCCCCAGTTTTATCAATTACAGATAGCAAAATATTCTTGAAATATTAAAAATTTAATTTAAAAAATAAGTCTTCCACAGCTAGAATTGACCTAGTTATAAACATCTGAATGTCTTTGTTAAACCAATAAACTGCCGCCTCGATGAAGCATCGTTCTTGGGCCGCGGTAACCTGGTGCCAAGATCTCGGATTCAGAACCGGAGGGTTTGAGGTTCGAGGCCCGATTTCCCCGAAGAACCATTCTGTAAACGGGTCTGGTAGACGTTAAATCCGTCAGGGTCAAACCTCCTCCCTCTGATGTGGTGTTTGGAGAAAAGAGGTGACAGCTCAGGTGTTGTCCTCATCTGACCGCGGTTTGAAATTACGAGGTTCGTAACAAAATAGCTCAAGTGTTGCTTTGTGTCGGGGCGTTAATATAACTAAACTAAGCAAGCATCGTTCCTTAATTGGCTTTTCTTCCTCGAGACGGCCGTTGAAGTTAAAATAATAATGTTCACAATTACTTAATAAGTTTTTGTACCCAGTGGGCTTAATAATAAAATTTAAAAAAAATTGTATTCGATTTTGTTGTCTGATTAGGAAATTTAACATTAAGCGTGCTAAATTACGTAAGTATACAAGAAAGACGAGTGAACAAAATTCCTTGTTTAAAATGAAATCGAGTGATGTCAGTAAATGACAAGCATTCCTATGCATATTATCTATCTTCTAACGGCACTTCATCTTGCACATGCTTAGACGACGGCACTCCTTTTTCCATCTTGGGAGATGTATTCTGAATTTCAAACTCATATTAGTGATTTGCATTTGATATGTATTAAGTGACATAGAAATGACCCGTTGTACTGATCTGAAGAAGTATCTGTTTTTGTCGAATTAAACATTGGTTTTTCCTTCGAGAAAACTCGCATAAGAATATGAAAAATTTAATAAAACTTCTTTTAAATGATGATGTTTGATATGAATCCATTGGAAAGCTTAAAATATTTGGGGATTATATGTAATTTTTTATCGAATGATTTAACTGTAGATTATAAATTTGAGAAGTGGTAACTATATCCTCATCTGTCGCACTGATGCGATAGTTAAAAGATAAAGAATCTATGAAAGAGACTACAAAAAATATTTAATGCATTTTTTTTAGATATGAAACTAACAATTTGTTTCAAAACCGCATATTTTCGTCTAAGAATAATTAGTAGAAGAGATGCCGCTGGTTATGTTGAGGAATGTTGGCTATTGGTGTTTTTATGCATATGAATAAAAATGCTTCCTGGATCATTTCCTGAAAATTTAATACGTCATAATAGACTGTATAGTAATCATTCGTTCCATTTTCCACAGACAGACATCATCATATGTCTTATCAATAAGCATATAGAAGTCAGTTTTTCAATTTCAGCAATTTCAGTTGTTGATATATTTGCCAAGGTTTTAGCATTTAAATGGAGTCTTCAATTTTTGTTGATTTCATCAATGTCTTCTGCAGATATTTACCATTGGGTATTATTTCTATTAAGTCTTTTTTATTGTTTTATAAAAAAGAAATAATGATTTTAACTTTGTTTATCAAAAATGATGCTACTTGTGATAAAACTGATTAATATACACTTTTTTTTTTTGAAAATGACGATAGAATTATATCTGAAAAGGAAATAGATTACTTACTAACATCACTCCAGGTTATGTTTATTAAAGATGAATTAGATTCTAAAAGTTTTTTTAGCACAGTTGATACTAATTACGTACCAAATCAAAATGACATTTTTGATGGAGCCGTGATTCAGAAGTAAATGATTCCATAGAATATAATAGAAAAGGTTTTCCTTAGATTATCCAGTTATTTGTGCATATAATAAGCATACGTAAGGCTTTGATTTCTTAGAATTTTTTTTTCTTTTTTTTTGATCTTCACCATATGAAGATAAAACTAAAAAATGGTGTTTCTTATAGTTTTATCATTTGCTTGATCTGAGTATTGTATATGTTTCCAGCTGAGATAGTAGACACCTTGTGTAAGCGCAGTGCAAATCACTCTAGAAAACGGGGACGACCTTCATCAGATACAAGTGAATAATTGTGCAAGAAATACCAGAAATTTCCAGAATCTTGTACAGAATCAGTACTCAAGATACCGCCTGACATTAGAGTTGTATACCTTGTACCTCTGTAATGTCAATACAGATGAGATTGGGCACTTTTCATATTTCTCGAGAGTAGACAAATGTAAAAATATGGTTAAATCCATTAAATGCAAAAAATGGGGGTGTACTTCATTGTTTCAAAAAGAATAATAATAGTTTTGGATCATTCATAAATTAAAGGTCAGTGTTTCAAAAGTTATGTAAAGTTTTAAGTTTGTACACATTGTATCAAGTATAATACGGAGGATAATATCTCTGTTCACACTGCATCCAATTTGGTATTATCATTAAAATCAGTTTAATAAGACAATTCTATTTTGATATATTTTTTTTTTTTTTTTTTTGTCTTTTGTCATATGTGAGCAGCCCCCCATGTCCAAAGTATTCTTTATTTAGAAATTTAAAAAATCGTAAACTGAGGGATTAATTGTGCTTCTATTACCATGTTTCAGACATTCTCATATTGGAATTGGCATAGTAATGTGGAGAGTGTGATACTGATTCATGTATCGCCTTCGAAATTTGACCCCTGTTCAAAGTAACAGTTTCCTCCGCAAAAAATTGAGGGCTATAGAATATGTCAAATCTTTGAACTACATTATCTAAAGTCTTTACGTCCTCCTTTTCTGTGTACGACTGGATTCAATAATCTTAACCTTTTGATTGTGAGGCCTGAGCTTTATTCGGTCATTGATTTATAGCATTTTTAAGCTTCTAAGCGAAAATTCATTCGTAAATGTTATAAATCTATACAAACATGAAGACAATACATTAACAACTGAAGTGTTTCGTCGGCTCTCAGTTGAATCAATAAGACAATATATTCTCAAAACAGAAAACGGTCGTCTAATTGGACAGCAGTGTAACAACTCTGTTAACACTAGGTTTACCATGAGTTGACATACATCTATTTCTGCCAAAGGGGTTAAAATGACCCCTTTCAGTATTTAATTAGAAAAATATAAATTGACCTATCTATTATAAAGTTAAAATAGAAAAAAAATTTATATTTTCAATATATTTGTTGAGGCGTGGTGTGATGAAAAGGTAGTTCCTCTGTGTTTAGTTGCTAAAAAACGTGTTTATATTCTAATCTAGGTCTTCAAGACCATCCACTCTTCTGCCATCATCTTCTAACAAAACATTGACTCACACGTATTCTATAATAGCTTCTATATATCTGACTTTCGGCTTCGGCTTCTTGATTCTTATGTACACACATTTTACTAACGCATACTTATTTCTATATTTATACCTATATCTAAGTGCGTCCCTATCAAGCCGTTACATATTTAAATATAAATGTATGTATTCTCAACAATATTTATTCGAATGGTAAAAATGACCCCTTTGGTAAAAGTAAGTATTCTGTATACAGTCCTCTGAAACTAAAAATAAGTAATAAAAATAAAAGATTTTCGATTATATGTCTTATAAATGTAAGTAAAAATTAAAATATTCTCATAAAATACGGCAATAAATTTCTTGAAGAAAATTAATGAAAAGTTTTCTCCAAGGGAAATGACCCCTTGGTAATGTAACCCCTCGAAATGACTCCTTGGCAAACCTAGTATTAAGGATTTAAAAAGAAAAAAAACTCACCGAGAAATATTTTATAAATCATTCGAAAATTTAAAGAAATTTGTAAAATTTATTCATTATCTACTGCTAAAAATCAGTACGATTAAAACAATGAACAATCTTTTCTTTAACCAATCCAACTAGAGATTCTAGGTAATAAAATAAGAATAATAGCAATTCTGTGTGAATGACCTGTGGATTCTTAATTATCAAACTTTGACTTTAGAAATGTGAAGTCTGTAAAATGCCCCTGCCAAGAGAATGCCCCCCCCCTCCGTTTTTTCTGCAGGATACTTAGTTGAGTCACTCCTGTAGCGTGACACGCTTCTTGAATGCAAACCAGTTCTAAAATATTAAACAAAACAAAAAAATGTAATACCACATCATAAAAAAATAAGCAAACTCTTTATCAAAAATATCTAAGAGAAGTCCAATGTATCAGAATCGTTAGGGGGAAAAAGAAAGTTGACAAAGAATGTCATCGAATGTGGGTGGGTAGTTGAAACATAATTTTTTTTTTCGGAAGGAATTTTTTTCTTTTTCGAAATTAGAACGTGTGGGGAAAAGCGACCTGCAGATGAAAAGAAAACATCAAAGCAAGAAAAAGAATAGCAGCTGGGGGTCGGAGAAAAGAAAAAAAATGCCGTCTGTCGGTGAGACATTCTGTGGCGATGTCGTGATTCGAATTTGACATTCGCAACTAGTGATGCAATGCCGATTGACCTTTGCCCCTAGGTGGGCTGACAGACCCCAGGAATCACAATGAAGAGCCCATCTCTCCCACCTTTACCTGTCATCCAACAACGCTGGCCGGTTGCTTTGCTCCTTATACAAGCACACTTATCGCTCTAGTTGGCGATATTTCTGTCAGTTTTGTGTGATGCAGCCAGCTTCTGCTTTAGGGAAAATATTAGATTCGGATCTTCTTTTAACAATGCTACAGTGAAACTTAATACTAGAAATTTTTTAAAAAAAAAAAGAAACGAGGCAAATACTAGCCTGTATTGGCAGAATGTACACTTTACGATTGAAATTTCAAGAGTTTAGGTTTTTTTTTTTTCCAATATGTATAGGCGAAAATTCCAGTAGAATTATCACCTGTACTATTGTATCGGAACCTGGGATGGATAGGTTTAGTTCCCTGGTTGAATACCGGTTTTGAAATTTTAGCGAAGCAATAAGCCTACTAAGATTCCATCATCCCATAATTTCAGGTTGAAATTTCAACTCCGCCACAAATTTTAATCTAACTAATGTACCTAAATAAATAAAGTCATCCAAGAAACGAAATATTGTTTACGATTGGCAGTTTCATAAATCCAGAATTATCTAAATTCCACAAACTTGACAGAGCACATTTTTGTGGATCTCCATTCGATTCCAGCTATTTTCAAGATGATATACATTTAATACTACATTTACAACAGAAATACAGAATGCGTTGTTTTTCCAATGAGCCTTCATATCTAAATATATTGCTTTAGAAATATTAACATTTTCATTTGCTTAATCAGTAGGGAGAAAATTTGTGAATACCTATTTCTTTTTTCCTTATCGCACAAATACATACAGATAATTCAAGGAATCGGCATATTAATGTTCTTAATAAATGAACGAGAAATTTTCTTAAATTTATTTATTTTTTAAATGTTAAAGAAATATTTTGAACCAATTTTTTTTACTATTTGGTGTTGACATAAGTTCTGTATAAGTGTATTCAATCTCGTATGTGACAAATAAATGGCTTTAACTGTAGATTGTTTTCCCTATATTATTAAAAACTTTAAAAAAAATATCTAAATCATTAGTATATTATCTAATTCACAAGATGCTTGTAGATTGAATTTCATATGAAAATCTATCCTAAAAGTATTGAAAATGCTTCATGTTTTTAAACAGATTGCGTGTACTAAGCCCTGACCCTGGCGATGCTGAAAAGAATGATAATACAACATATAATTGTATAACACTTGGATATAATTAAGATAGTGAACCGATTAAATAATAAATGGCAATCAATTTTCAAAAAAATTGGAGTAAGTGAGAAAAAAATCGATTTAATTTGTATTTTGGGGTTTTAACTTGGGATCATTTCCTAAAAAACACTCGAATAGTTTTCAATAACTGATGTTAATCTAAATTAATTAAATTAGATAAAAAGGAGTTGCTAATTTGATAATGTGTGTTTTTGATGAGTAGTAGATTCTTTTAACAGATTTTATCTAATCAATAATTTTGATGCGTCCTTATCGTAGCTTCTTCATACATTCTTGATATTTGTTTGATGCATTATTCATCTTTATCAACCTGATCATCAATATCTGAAGTTTAATTAATAAGTACAGTTTTTCTGCTAAGGCTTCTTCTAAAGAATATTGTTTTGTATTTATATAGCATTGATGGCATAATTCTGTTGGGCAAAAAAAGCTCATTATAATCAGAAATGTAATATATTTTTCCTTCATAGTTTTTAAATATAGCGTTTATTTCTCTTTAAAGTGTCTTTGCTTATATCTAGATGCACAAAATAATGAAAATGCATTCCTCTCCAGAACTCTGTAGGGAAAAGACCAGAAGGAATGTTCTTGGGTATCTATCTTCCTTTGGTTCTTTTGGAATTTGGTTTTCCTTTCCAGTAGACTGGGACCCAAAATTGATCTACAATGTTCGTAACAAGACCAAATTTTATATTTCATTTCTTCAACTTATTGCATTTTTAAATTGTCGATTTCTCAAAATAGGCAGATCATACGGATCTACAATTCTAATGATAAAAACTATATGCTGAATATCACATATCCAGTTATTTGCATTGTTCAATTATGTATCACAAGCATATGGTCGGTCTGTCAAGCAAACTTTCTTCTGACGGATCTTGCCTCTAAAATTTGAGAAAATTCTTGCAAAATGCTATATACCGATTCTCATACCTGTAAGTATGTTGCATTTTAGAATTAATATGTTCACAGACAGATATTAATCCAAAAATGGGCTTTTGGGACTCGTTGAGGTCTGAGATGTTGGAAATCATAAAACCTGAAACTTGGATTTTTTTGAAAATTTTGACAATTATCGCATACGAGGAAGTAATAATACTGGTAATCAGGACACAATATCTCGTTTAATTAAAAATAAAGAGGAAAAATGAATAAAATCAAAAAATGAGAAAAAAAAAAGGGGGGGGGTAATTAGGTAACATCTTATAAAAAATCGCATTATTTTTATTTTTTATTTTCAAGCTCTATACTTTATATGCATTGATTAAATTAGCATTTAGATGTTAAGATCAGAAATGGTTTATGTGGTACTCTTATACCGCTGATAATCACAGTCAATATTTATCAAGATTGTGATGAAATTATTAGACGACGACTATTCACTCAGATTTTTATTAAGGGCTGTTCGCTTTTCTTCCTCTGTAGTTTATTTCTGCTACTAAATGCCTTTCGTTTTCCTATGTCTTAAATCAGCTGATATTTTCTTACCCATTCCCCTTAGTCTTTTTATTTTTTAGTATCCATCACTTTCATACCACCAAACTTTTATTTACTGGAGATAATCCATTTTTATTTAATGGGGTTTAAGTTAGATTAAAAATCAAACTACTCGAATTATTTTAATATAATTTATATCATTTAAATTTTATTTATTTATTACACCTTTTATAAAAAATATCCCTAGTAAATGAAAACAGCTTTGAAATAATTTCGCATTACATTATGATGAAAGCTAACAATTATCCATCGTGATAAGCAACTATTCAAACAGAAGGCAGTTTTAATGCAATAATTGAGCTTATTTCATGGAAATGCGTTTCATAAAATTAGTCTTAAAGATAAACAGATATAATCACTTATCTAGAGCTACTTCAAATCTACTCTAGTATTTCTTATTACTCTGTGCATTAATTGAGTATATTCTTTCCACAAAGTCTGTATTAGTTAAAGAGTTAAATAAATACTGAGTTCTTAGAACTTTCCTTTCATTTTTATCCAGTAACATAATATGTTGTGAGACACTATACATTACTGTTCGTTATTATATAATGTTATGCATTATTATACTATATTATATGATATTGTGACTATTGTTCGATACTTTAAGATTTTTCAGCAACCTTTGTTTTAGGTGCTTTAATTAATATTTTTTCTGCATTGCTGCTATGAAAAGGAATGCATTCATTTACACCATTCAGTATTTTTTTTTCTGCAATGCGGAAATTTTCATAAATGTATTGCATTCCTGCTTCTAATTTGTAGTGCATATATCATAGAAGCACGTGCATTTGTCCAATATTTGCTTAAATTGCAAAATTTATTTATTTGTAATAAACTTAATTTGATCTTTCGGTCCAAAATTCTATTTAAAAAAGTTCTGGCGGCATCTACAGAGTAATAACTTCAGAAGTTCTAACTTGTTTCACTACCTCTGTTTTTACAAAAAGGAACTGATGGAAGTTAAGACCATCGTCACGTTGGTAGGGCCTCCTACAGCGCTGGCACAGTAGTGAAGGCTGTTTATTATTACAGATTAAATGGATTAAGCAAAGTAGTTGAAACATAGTTACTTATGGCACTGCTTCTTTGCTTTGCATAGTCCTGATGGAAGACCTTCAGTCAGTGGAAATTCAGAAGGCATTGAATATATTAACAGTCATTTAGTTGAAACTCTGGGCTACTGCTTTTAATATGGATATTTTGTTTATAGATAAGATATTTTCTGATTTATTTTGCATGAAACATAATTTTTCCTTCATTTCTTTTTTTGCAAAAAGTATTTAAAGTCTAATTATTCCTAACTGAATTTTAATTAAAGTTTCAGTACTAACAGGTAATTTGTGATGAAATTTTAATTAAACAAATTCTGATAATTTAATTAAAATTCTGATTGAATTTTAATTTTAATTGATAATTTGTGAAATTTTTTTAATTAAGTTTAAATTTTAACGGATAATTTGTGATGAAATTCAAATTCTATCTGCTAATTTGTGATAAATTCTAATTAAATTTCGAATTCTTTTAGTTTAGAAGAATTTTGATGAAGGAACTTCAGTTTAATTACAGTACAACCGATTTTAATTAAATCCTGAATTCTTAATTCTTAATTGGAATAATCTATTTAATGATTTATAATGAAAGTTATATTATTATTGATAATTTCAATAATAAATGAAATTTTTTTAACTAAATTTAATTGATTACATTTTAACTAAATTTAAATTCATGTTATGTTCTAATTAAACTCATAATTGATCATTTCTGATGAAATTTGAATTAAATTAAAATTTTGTTCATTTCCAAATTATTTTCTAATTCCATTGAATAAGTTTTTTTTTTATTTCAGAGATAATTTCCAGTGAAATTTTAACCAAACTTAAATTCTTATTTAATTTTAATCAAATTTATATTTTAATTGAAAATCTATATCAATGTCAATGCCGTCAGGCATAGATAAATTGAAGTGGGTGTATAAGTGATAGTATATTTTATTCTATATAGCTAATAAAGAAAAGCAGGGAATAAATAAATAAAGAAAGAAGATTTTCGAGCGTTTTATTTTGCAAATATGAGCTGATTCTGCAAGACCAATTTTCAAATATATGACTTAACAACCGCTTTTTTTAGTTGACGAATTTAATATTCTTTAGCGAGAGATTAGCACATACCTTTGGTTAAAAAAAAAATCGCGCCTCTCTTTAGATGACTCTTTTTTTTTATACCTCTTTTATTGCAGAGTTATAAAAGGCAAATCCATGCATATTGGACGTGACCCAAATATATTCTATGCCGTCAGATATCTAAGGATAGTTATCGATGCCAAGCTAATTTTTAACTTCTTCAGACACTCATCCTCATCTATAAAGGTTATATTGGATTAATTTATACTGTGGCGTAGCAAGTGTAAATGATGAAAAGTTTTATCATTTCGTGTATGTAGTAAGTGTAGGGCAATGTTTCATTATTTCACCGCTTTGTCATATTCGGTTTTAAATAACCAATCAAATATATTACCAGTCAATCTTCCCAAGATTTGCTCTCTATAAATCAATACCAACTTGCACCTATAGTATACCCAGAAAGAATAGTGTTGTAAATATTGAATGCATTTAACTACAATAAACGAATGCAAATATTTATTATTTACAATTACATCCAGTCTTATTAGTTGCCATCCTAATTAGTAATCCATTCCAAATTAGAATTTGGAATGGATTTATGTTCCTAATTCTAAATAGAATTAGGAACATAATATCTCGCATCAGAGTGCCCGCTGGAAGTGATTCTGGTCAGAGTGTCTCCCAGTATCAACTGAGGAATCCAATGTCCAGCAGCCGATTCTCAGAACTTATGGTATATACAATCCCAGAGTTCCCTTGCACACATCTGCGTCATCAACCGTGTCTGACTTTTGACCTCCAGTGACCTCACTGCTGGACATCTGGAAAAAGAAATATGAAATAGGAATTAATGTATTTTTCCATCTGCGAGAGTTATCTGAATAAATACATTACATGCTCTATCGCTTCATCGCTGAATTTATATTTAAGCACGAAATGAATTAGTTTTAAAAAATCAAACTATTTAAATTTAAAAATTAAATGAAAGAAAACTTTAAAATATTTCGGGAGTTAAATGGAAGTTGCACTCACGGATTAAAATATATATATATATAAATTTGTAAAAGATTCGTTCAAACGTTTTCCAAAATTTAGCCCTTTGCAATCGGAAAAGTAATTCGTTGCACAATTATTCACCTAAAGCAAAGATTTTTTTATTGTTCTGAAAAATAAGTATGCATAATTTTTTTAAGTCGAATTTCTTTGAAAAATTAATCTACATTGTTTTAATATTCTGTTGGCATTTTTTACAATCAAAATTGAAAAATAAATAAATAAAACTTCAAAATTATGCTACGTCTTGAATGGTGAATGAGAAGCATCATCCGAGTGCAAAGAATTAAAAAAACATAATAAGAAAGTAAATTTTTCCTCTAACTGTTCTTTAGCACTGAAAAAGAAATTTTTACGATGTGGGAGTATTTTTCTCTGTAGTGACATTTTTTAGACAATTTTAAAGAGCAAGGCATAAGTAAAACTAGTCAACTAGTCTTCCAAAATATACATTTTATTTTACGTCAAAACAATGCTACGTGCAGCTTAAAAAACAAAAACAAAAGCCAAGTATAATTCTTAGATAAAACTCGCGAACCTATTTTAAAGAACATACTATAAAATCCTGTTGTCGAAAATAGCACTCGCACGAAAATTAAAGCGATGCTGCAGAAAAATTAGCAGCCGCGTTTTCTAATTCGTTATGTATATGAAAACTGTGCAGTCCGAATACCATGCTGTCGGAGAATTGCAGCGATTTTTGCAACATTAGATGGAAACTAAGTCACCAAAATGCAGTGTAATGGAAACGGGATCTATGAAACCAAATTCTACTTGATATCGTTTGAAACAAATTTTGATTTTTAAAAAAATTTATGCGTCATTTTTTTAAAGCAGTAATTTTTATGCGACATTTTCACAGTTGTATAAAAGCTGTTACTAAATTCTGAATAACAGACAGACTTTATCAAGAAGATTTTTCCACCAAAAGATTGTGAAATTGCTTCCTTTGGCGTTTTGGTTTTAGAAACTTCATTTCATTGCCAGTTACTGCGTGCTTACTGGTGAAGCACCCCACACCGGCAATTCATTTTAATATTTCATTTCTGCCTAGTTAAAATTTTGAAAACTGAGTCGAAATTCATTTTTGCGCCAAATTGGCATGAAACGAATGGAGAAGTCCAGAACCGGATTTCGTGTTTCGGTAAAAAGAGGCTCCTGCATGTATTGTTCGGTCTGGAGAAATCGTGACAGTGATCTCTTTCTTCCCTGACTCAACACGGGGTCACCCAATCGGTTTGAAACAGGCTTTAAGCTGCGTTAATAGCCCAGACCTAGGTGAGAAGCACGTACAGATCTTTTCTTTTGCCGAGAAGAGGGCAGAGGGGAAAATGGATCGCATTTCTCTCACTTTTCCAGGGGGGGGGGATGCTTTTAGAAACATTTCTGCATACGGCTTACCTACCTACCAACCTGCATTTCTGCGGTTTGGTAGTTATCATTACAAAAGTAACAAACTACAAATTTGAAATATGTGGAGATGTGAGATTGCAACTTATTATCCAAAATAAAATAGGAATTTCTTTTTTCCTAGGAGGCGCTTTCAAAAAAAGAAACATTTGACTTGCCAACCTGCATTTCTGTGGCTTTATTGTTATAATACAGAAATAACATTTTATAAATTCGAAATGTGCGAAAATGCGAGATTCTAACTTACTATCCAAATTAAGAATAGGCATTTCTCTCTTTTCTGAAAAAGGCGCGTTCAGAAATAACAGGGAAAACATTTCTGAATTCATCATACCTACTTTTCAACCTGCATTTCTTTTATTATTATTATTATTATTATTACAAAAGTAGCATTTTAACATTTTGGCACTTCGAAATGTATGAAGATGAAAATAGGTATTTGATTCATTTTTCCGAGGGAGGGGGAGTGCTATAAAACAATTAGAAGTATTTCCATTCACCTTACCTTTCTTATGGTCCCATCAATACAATCGATGAAACAATTCTTTGCCCCTCACCAGCATAATTGGATGCAATTGTGTAATTAGGAAGCAACTCCAATGTGACCATTTGTAGTCATGAGATGTAGCTATTTTCGTGTAATATTACGGGAAAAACTCAAGTCACAACTTTTGTTTGTAAAGAAGCTATTGCCTTGTAATTTATCTGCTGTACAACTTAAGAAATTACCTCAGCTTTTTATAATATAATTCCCTCTCTCTTTGGTACAAATTAAAATAGTGAGCCCAAAATTCGTGAAACGGTGCATTCGCGGTAATAAGGCTGAATGGCCTACTATTTTTTCGTAACAAATCCCCCCCCCCTCATTCCATTTAGTTTTAAGAGGTGATATAAATATACAAACATTTTGACTCCATAGCGAATGGCGCACCCAAAGACTGCCCCCTGAGATATTTTGGAGGCCTTTGCTCTTCGTCGCCACGCCATTGATGTCTTTTCAAGCTGGAAAAACTTTTCAAGAATTTCCTGAATTTTAAAATAAAGAAGAAAACAGAAAAATAATTAGTGCAAAATAAAATATTTCATACAAAATAGCGTTTTATTGCATTTAGATTGGATGAAATTTTTGATAGTCCTAGTGTTTTTTTTCAGTAACTTTTATTTAAAATTATGGAACAATCTGGAAGAAAGCACTCTCGACTACCTTCTACGATCCTATTAAAGGTCTTAACTTAATAGTTTAAAGCGTTCCAACTCGGAATGAAACAAGGCTGGCTTCAAGGTATATAACTTCTTACAGGATATCAATAATTACATTTGCAAGTAAGAGCATAACAACGCAACTACACATAGAGTTAAAATACTATATATTAATAAGTGCTATCATTTTGGCAATTTTATTGACTAAATCAGAGCCTGAAATGTGCGTGCCGAAAATAAAAATAAAATACTTAAGAATAATATATGACAAAGAACTATGTTGGATATCTTACACATACAGTGGTCTTGATTTTAAAGGTGGCATAACAAAAGTAAATACTATGCATAGTATTAATTTTTCACTCCCCACTTCTTCTGGCCCCTTTCCTTAACATCGGATTTTAAAATGCAAATTCAAAATTTGTGTTTTTATGGCGCCGCACCCAGGGCGTTTAAACCAGCTGGACACTTTACATTAAGCCATTGAAATGGTTCCTGGTTGCTTACTACCTTACTGTTGTTTCTCTTCATATTATATGTATAATAGCACAACTAGAATCTATAAAGTTTATCTAGTAAGTACACAATGAATTATAAGGACTTGTAAAAATATAACCTAATTGATGAAGAATTTAGACAAAGGGAAGAAATGCAAACTCGGGCATTCCTTATCCTTTATTGCCTTTGCATCCTTTATTGCATAGCTAAGCCTTTTGGGATATCAGATGGGTCGATTTTGATAGGTTAGGCGCTGTTAACACTGTTGCATTTATTACAGTCCCATTATTTCTTTGCGACTTGCTTACAACTTTGCTACTTTCTCTTCAAGAACACATTATGTTAACTAAATAATGAAATGGGGGGGGGGAAGTTGCTAGAAGTAAACTGTGAATTCTTATAAACAAGAACTGATCAAAAATATGTAGAATCCATTCGAATGTTAAAATTGAAGCCTGAAGGATAAAAAACGTATTTCTTTGTTAAAATGTTCATTAAATTTTGGTCAATCAAATAAATTATTCTTTTAAAGATTTGCGCCTATAGAGAGTATTTGTACATTTTTTAGAAAGATTTCGGAGCCAGTTAATTACTATTTAATATGAAAAGACTATTTTTTTAAATGTTCGATCAGATAGCTTTTTTTTCATTAACTATACGTTTGCGCCGTGATTGCCATGATAGAAAAGCTTTTCGTAAAATTTCTAAGAATATTTATTGATTTACATTTCTCTCCTATCACTTTTCAAAGTCCATCAGTCGTGGTAGGTTTGCTCTTAGAAAGAACTCTTTTCATCTAACCAAAAGCACAATAGTTCTGAGATGAAACATCAGGGGTCTTTGCAAAAATATCTTGAAAATGTATACCTGCAATACCTATATCAGTCTTTTTTCAAAGAATGCTGTGGTACTTTTCGAAATATGACTTATAGCTTTATCTTGATCAAGTTTCATTCTATGAAAGCCGTTGGGATAAAGAAAGAAAATACCTTCAGTAAGTAGTGGACGTAAAACTTTCTCTTTATAGTACTTTGAGGTAATTTTAACACTTTTTCCTACTCTTTTTATTTTTGATTTCCAGTTGTAAGAGAACCTTGCGGCAGTTATAAATTTCTTACTGAAACTTTCTTTGCATTAACAAAACCAGGCATTTTTTCTCTTCGTTTTCGATACTAAATAATCCTTTTTTTTTTTTTTTTTTTTTTTTTTTTTTTTTGCAGTCATTTAGGTTATCCTGTGCTTTATCTAAGGTCACAAAATAGTTCATTTAAATTGTTTTCATACAAGATTCTAAAGATTATTCTGTATTGTTTTACCTGTTTTAGAAACAAATTTTTTAGCTTTTTTTTTATATTACATATTTTGATTTTATTATTTTATATAATGTTACTACAGATGTATTTAAAGACTGCACTGATTTCGGCCTCGGAGGAATTTTCCTTGTTACCAGCGATTTCACTCTAGAAATATTTTAAGAAGTACTGCTTTCTTCGGGTATTTGTTGGAGGCTTCTTTTCATGTAAAAGTAATGCTTGGTGGTTTTTCCCTTTGCGATTGATAATGTTGCTTATCTTGCATTTGGAAATTTTAATGCCACGCACTTCATAACATTTTTTAACTATGGAATAGAAATATCTTCCACATGGGAAAACATAAAAACATATCCTTCAACTTACCGCTTGTTTACATGCGATATTTTGAAAGAAGAATAAATTTAAAAGTAGCAGACGATATTTCTCTTTTCAAATAATAAGCTGTTGCCAGAAATTCAAATACTAAAATAAACAAATTTGTTTTTCTTTAAATTCATTATTGAAGTCGTTTTAAAAATATGAAAATACCTGTATTTTCCTGCCCCAAGTCAGTTTGCAGTGCCACTTTTGCACCGTGGGTGGAAAATGCAAACATTCGTTTCTTTATAAATCGATCCTGATTTTTTAAATATATACAGAAGTTGTACTGTTTTTGCCTTAGTATTTTATTAGTAATAATTCTAAACGTTTTTACTTTAATTATGACCATCCTGTATATAGGCAACGATCCCCCAACTTCGAAGCTGATGCAGTGCATCCAGTTCAGTTCAGTTCGTTTATATTAACGTCCCGTTTAAAGCAACACTAGGGCTATTTTGGGACGGACCTCGTAATTTGGAACCTCGGTCAGATGACGAGGAAGACACTTGAGCTGGCACCCCCTCTCCAGACCACGCCAAATCAGCGAGAGGACGTTTGGTCATGACAAATTTAACATGCAACAGACCCCCTTACACGACGGTTCTTCGGTGGAATCGGGACACAAACCTGAAACTCTCCGATTCCGAAACCGAGACCTTACCACCAAGCCATGCAGTGCATCGAGTCACACTCCCTAAAGTAGATTAGATGGGAATAATTGTCAGGTAACACTCATATCCATGGGTAGCACCTAAATAACTTTTTTTTAAATTTCCCATTTAAGTTTAAAATTTTTCTAATAGATTTCTTTATAATTCATGATCCAATCCAATGATTTTTAATGTTTTTCATTCTCGACCAATTTTCGGCAGGATATATGTTGTCTGTTTCCAGATGCAAAAAAAAAACCTTCGCTCTTTTCCGAATGCGCCAGCAGGTTTTTATTCCATCAAAATAACGAGTAAATGAAAGGTAAAGAAGTAGGTGCTTATTTTTTACTGAGTAATATGTAAAAACATCGCATAAATTTTGTTTAAAGCAAAATAGAGTGATTCAGAAAGAAAATCAATATGAACAAAAAAAAAAAAAAAAAAAAAGGGCTCTTCTAGCAATGTCTTCCGGAAAATATCTCTTTCTACTCACGGCATATCACCCCTCTGTGGAGTAAAATCATATAAAAGTGATAGGCATGGATTTGTGAAAGGAAAAACCGATATCGAGATATTATGTGTAGATACTAGCAGAAAAACTACCAGCAAACAAAAATTAATAAGTGGTAATGAAGTCATCGTGTACTGTCTTTTTGATAAACTTTCAATGAAATATTTCAAAACTAAACCGGTCCTTGATTCAGACCAGTCAATCAAATTTGGAAAAAATACACCACTCGATAAAGTTATAATGACTCTTATCTGGATTAAAATGATTTTATTCACTATTTTTTCTGTTTCTTACAGTTATGAAAAACTTCAAGCAATATTTGTTTCTTACAAACAATCAGTATTTTAAAAACAAAAGCAAAATGGGTGGCTTTATAAATCTTAAGCGATATATTGCTCTGTATTAATTCAATTAAACTTTCTAATTATTATTCCAATTGTTTCGCAAAAACATCAAATAATTATGTCAGCCTATCAATAGAGAATTAAACAATTCTCTTTCGCAGTGCGTGTAATTGGAGAGTTATTGAACTTCACAGAATTTCTGAGACACCGCCAGCACTCTCTTAAATTTTTCGCAAATGCGCCACGTAATGAATGAAACATACAATTTTGTTTCTTATTTCGCCAATTCGCAGCCGCCATGCTTGGTCGGAAATGAAAATCTGTCTTTAAGATTCGCATCACTGCTCCCCTTTGCGAGTGTTTTCAAAAGAGCCGCTAGATCTTCTAGATGAATCTTCGGTGGAGTCCAGTTCTCTGGAGATGGGCTTTGTTTGAGAAAGCAACCAAGGGATGCGACCTAATGGCTCCCCTCCTTCGCCAATCATTCGCTGATGAGTTGCCACCCTTCCACCTTTACCAATCATTCAGTGATGAGACCGCTTCGAATGATTGCTCCGTAGCGCACTGGAAGGAAAGAAAAATCGTTATTGTTCATTGCTTCACTTCTCTAATCTTCTTATCATCAATTCTTGAAGCATTTTAACTTTCCAACTCGTCCATATGTACGCATTAATACAATGTGACCACAGGCAACTGAGGAGAATTAAAAACTCAATTGGATCATTAGAAACGGCGCCGTGGAATGAGTCGATTGTATTGTTCGGGCGACCTTTTTGATTTTTCGGTACTTTTTTTTTTTCAACTAAGCTATAACAAAGTTGTTTTTACATTATATAATAATATTCGTGGGATACAATGACTTTAGCTTGAAATCTCTTCCGCTTTCCTATTTATATTTTTACAGTGCAAATAATGTTATATAAAGACCATTTAATTGAGTGATTCGTAACATCTAAAAAAAAATCTAAAAGATGTTTTAAACCTTTTTTTTTTTTTTTTTGATGAAGTGATCAGATTTCTGAAGGAAAAAAAACTTTTTTATTTTCTTGTTTGAGAATTACACAAAAACCAAAATATTTGATATAATCGCCAAAGTATTTGATCTCTAGAAATTGAGGACAGTGTTTTCAAGCTCCCTATGTCTGAAATTATCATTTCTGTAATTATGCTTTTTATCTGTCAGATTATGATTACAATATCTCAAAAGGGCAACAAAATAAGTAGATGAAATATGTCATACGGTTTTATTATAGAATTAATATTATTATTATAGAATGCTAAGATTATAGAGTGATTTATGCTAAGTGTCAATATTTTGTGTAAATCTGTCGAAGGATTAAATATCCATTTGTAAGTTGATTTGTATGTGAACACAAGAACTCAAATATAGATAAAAAATAAACGAAATTTCTTAGATGATTGAGATATAAATATTGAAGAAATATTCTAAATTTCGATTTAATCGGTCAACGGAAAGAGTTCGATAAAGCTTACTCGATTCTTTTCGATTTTACCAAAAAATTTTAAAACTTTTAAAGGCCTTGTTGCAAAATACGACAAAGTCAAAGAGCAAATGCTATCACTGGTTCAGATAAAGATTTTTACGAAGAAACTGAAAAGTGTTTTCTTCTTTTTCTAACTATTGATTGCCAAAATCTATCATCACTTTGTACCGCCGGCAGTGTAGTATTCCTTGAAGGGCAAACAATCTAGCCTTCATTGGTGAAGACAATCGTAGGTAGAAATATAACCATAGTAGAGGAAGCAGTGACTTTACAGATGACATTATGACACATCTATACATGGCAGTTTTGTATAGTGGGAAAAGAAAATCCCTTCATATTATACAACTCTTAAACACCAAAACTTTGGAGTCCGATACAAACGTTCTGGTTCTCAGTTCGCATGCCAAATGTTCTTGTCAATAACCATTTTTAACAAACCAAATTTTACTAAGCTTTCATTGACTGCAATATCACTTTTTATTTTTGTAAGACCCTCCCCCTCTCGTGAATGAACTACATATCATTGATGAGATGAAAACGGACGTTTTGATCTAATAACGAAACTACATACATTTTCTACCAATTAATGACAATTATTTGATATCAAGAAACTCTTTTGGATCAGTTTTGATTCTATCTATTAAATACAGAAGCGCTCACTGTTTCTGTTTTCACATTCTCGGCATTAATATATACGACCACATATGGGGTGGGCAGCCATAATAATCTTTCACAGTGAAGTTCTCTCTTAGAGTAATTGTATTTGTCGATAGTAAAAGAAAAATAGAATACAAGGACAAAACAAAAAATTTCATTTTTTATCAGTATAAAACTCGCAACAGATTTTTATAATATTTCATAATTCTCATCCTTTAAATTAAAGCGTTTGAACAAGATCTCACCCCTTTTCACTGTAAGTAAATAGAAGAGAACTTTTGTAGTATCATCGCCAACATATCAATATAAACACTTGATCAATAATTTATCAATAATGACTTAAATATTTGTTTAAAATGATTCTTGATTTCCCGAATTTTATGAAATTACGAAAGTAAAATGAAGATTTTTCTATAATTCCTTTTCCAGAAATAAAATGAAATTGGAAAAATATTAATATAAGACTACGAGAGTTATCTACATAGAATTTATATGTATATGTGTTTATATTATATTTACGTGTTTATATTTAGTAATTTTTTTTCAAAAATACTTGCAAGAAGCATTTTACTGTTCTATCTACTCTTCTTATTTGATTACAGTAAATGAAAAACATTTTTTTTTTTTTTTTTTTTTGAAAATTTCGCTCTATTTTTTGTACAAATTTCTTTGATAGATTCAAAGTGTTTAATAAATTCTATTATTCAAGATTTTTATGATTAATTATTTTTACACCACATAAATTCAAGTATAAAATCTCTTTTACTTTCAAGTCATTTCGGCTCCCCCTCCCCCACGTTTCTCATAATCTAATTACCGTAACTTTCACTGTCTGACATCAATCTGATTGAGTGACATACATCAGGAACCCCAATGAATTGCAAATTTAGCAATGTTCTGCATTTTTAATCTCCAAACACCTAAAAATTCTCGTTTAGAAATATTAAAGCATAGACTGCTTTGTTAACGATTCATTTCTACCTTTGGTGTCTATACTGAGGGTGCGTCTCTTTAATTATCTGTCATGATTGCAGAGTTTTAGCTCAAAATTGTCACAAAAAAGATTTTTTTTTATCTAAGTACTAATAAAAATATGACATGAGGCATGCTAAATATAACTTAAACTCGACAATTATTTGAGTAGAAACAGAAAAGTTGCAAGGTGTTATTTAAAATTATTATCCGCTGAAGGTGATAAGAATACCTAAAAATCTAAAAAAAGTAACAAATAAGAATAAAACAAAAATTAAATAATCAAAAGAGAGTAAAACAAATTTGAATCACGATTTTACTTTGATATAATGCATATGACGTAATTCTAAAATGTGCAGAATAGAAACAGAAAAAAGAAAATACAAAAAGAAAAACACAAGCGAATGAAGAAAAATACGTTTGAGCAGTAAATTCGTTGCTTAAAACTTGAAAAACAGATTAAAGTTACATAAAAAAAATTATAAATTAACAATTAAAACAAAAACTTCCCTGGCGAGAAAGTTCTAAAGGAATTTGATGCTGTGGTATTTTCTGTACCAAGTGTTTAGCTACTGACTTAAAACTTTAACATTCCCGCAACACGACAAAAAAAAGAAGACAAAAAATAAATGAGAAAAGAGTTAATTCACTAAAACCACAAAATGAAGGAATTGATAAATGAGAAAGAATGCAACACAAATTGAAAGAATTGATAAATGAGAAAGAATGCAACACAAATTGATAGAATTAAAAAAGATAAAAATAGAGGTGAAAGCAAAAATTCAAAACATATGAAAAAGTAACATTTCAAATTTTTGTTGAAACCGATTAATACACAGATTTCTGTAATTTTTTCCTTCTTGAGAACTGAGATCTATATGGCCAAGAAGCTTCTTTGTTTCCGTTTTGCTGTGAGCATGGATGTAGTCTATATTGAGTGCGGACCAAAAGCCACGCATGTTAAGTTGCTGTCATAATAAAACCAAATTCAGAACATTGGGAAAGGAATGATGCATACAAAAGAAGAAAATTTAAACAGAAAACAAGCATTTGATAAAATCAATTCAATTTTTCGTTAGATATATCTGTTTTATCTTCGTTATATTCAGTTGACGTTTTGGTGTTTAAGACAGCTCTTAGAATAAATATATTGTATTCATATAACACTTTGTAATTTGAGAGCAGCGTACATAATGACAGTAATATGCAATTCAGAGCATTGAGAAGCAAATGCAACAAACAGAAAAATTATTAAAATAAAATAAACATTTAATAAAAATGATTAATATTTTCGTTAAATCTCTGTACCTTGCCTGCATTATATAAAGTTGACATTTGAGTGTTTATGACAGCTGTTAAGATGTATTGTATTCCTATATCTATTACAATTTGACAGGCTTTTATATAACATAAATAATACATAAAGACAGCAGTATAGCTTAATAGAAATTTATTCATTAAATGAAGAAAACTGGGGGTGTGTTTTTTTTCACATAAAGACTAATTATGTTTACATTAAGGTGCCATTTGTTTTCCAATTTTATGAAGTGCGTAATACCAATACTTGAAATCTTTGACCATATTTTTTTCATTAAAATGTTCCAAATCCGACAATTTAATTCTAATCACCTGATCATAACAATACAAATACATGATATGAATATAATAGCGATTAATTTTAAGTTGATTTAGTATAACTAGCAAAGCGTTTCGTTTAGGAGCTACTATATGAAGGCTATTTGAGATGGACGGTTCATTCTGAGAAATGGTTGATTTCATTTTTATTTTAAAGTATGAATATATAAGGATATCAATAAACTCAGTTTTCGTTACCAGAACTTGCTAAATAGAAAATTTTCTCTTTATTCAGAAGGCCTTATTTTGTCTTCTTTTCCCGAATCAAAATGACACTAGAGTCATTTGGATCGCAGAATAAAATATTGCAAATCCGTAAAATGACATCCTGATTCATAAGAATTCAAACCAATTATTACCAGTTACTTTATGAAATGAGGGAGGAAGATATTTACTCTGTTAATATCATGGTATTTGGCTTAAACGTATGGTATTTAGCATATTTTTGGTAATTTATTTTAAATGTTTCCGGTAGGATAATCAGATTAATCAGTCAAGCTATCCTAATTTTAAATGCATAGATAAAAGGATCACATTAGGAAAGAAAAGAAAAGGATAACTATCTAACACAATTTAAAAGCCAAATTTCAAAAAAAAAAAAAAAATCCTACTATAATCACTGCATGTACTTATTTTAGTTGCAAGCCAATTCGTTTATCTTTAGTATAGCATTATGTTTAGTCGCCACTATTTCTTCAGGTAGTGAATTAGTGATAGTATAATTGTAGCAAAGGGTAAAATAATATTCCCTCATTAGTTATTCTGATCACATTGCGTCTATTTTATTTAACAGAGATATATTCTTAAATACTTTTTATTACGTAAAAGAAAATTATGCAACAGCTAAAAAAAATTTCAAGCACTGCTCTTAGAATCTTTTAGTCAGCTGAATGGCGATTTCGTGTTGACTGAACTCTCCCAGTATGTACTTCATTCATCATAAAACCACATCAAAATTTTCTGGGTTCTTTCATCTTCTTGAAAGTAATTCATAGTCTTATTGCTAAGACCACTCTTTGTGCGTTTTTTTCTCGAGGAGTCGCCATTTTCAATCCCGAGCTCAAGAAAAGACCTAAAGCTGCTTGCAAATCTTCGGTAAAAAAAGGGGGGGTCATTCTTAAATTGTGAATTCCAAAACAGCGTCTATCCTTTCGCACGTTCGACTCAAGAAGTCTCGGCGAGGCATTTTTTCGAGCTTCTTATTAGGATGGAAGCCTGAGCAACAGATCAAGTGGTGATAGTGGTTGTAAGAGTGCAGCTGCCACTCAAGTGGTGTTACTGGGTAATCCAATATGAGCGTCCTCTTTCGTTGCGTAATCCTTTCCGGAAATAAGCTTAGAGGGATTGTAAGGCACGGAGAGGATCAATAGTAAATAAATAAAAACGTTATTTGATAATGACTGGGAGGACTTGATCAGGTAACTCCCGCCCGGACAATGCCCGAAAGAGGAGAGAGAGGCGTTCCCTGAGCCCAATCCGATTAAAATCACAAAAACTCGGGATCTGTTTGCGGTTAAGCTTCTCTCTGCGAGGGCGCTTCACAGGACCCTGTCTATCCGGCCTGCTTAAGATACAATCTATTGTCAGGGCACCTTCCTAAACACTGGAATTAACTGTCAGATCACCGCCTTCCCTTAAGAGGCTTACCTTTTCGGCCCAAGACTCTCTCTGCTTGCCAGAGGGCTGCCGCACACTGCGCCGAGACGACGCGCCCGAATGCCGCTCTGACGACGCGCTCTCCGGTCCCGGATTTTTTCCTGTCCCGTCTCGCTGGGACATCTAACGACACGAAACCCACCGAGGAAGAAACTGTGAAAGAAGAACGAGCGCCTGGTTTGGCAGCTGTCTCCAACCGTTTTCCCTTATGTCTATCATTCCTGTACAGCTATCCTGAAACCGAACGAAATGCATTCTCAACATTGCTATTCTATTCGGATCTTGGGGCTGTGTGGTATCCAACTAAACAGGAAATTCAAAGACAAACCCCATCTAGAGCTTTTCCTCCACTTTCATCCGAGTCACAGCATCTACATGTGCCTCAGCAGATGCTCAAGGATAATGATGTCCGGCCAAACACAACCTCAATGATTATTTTTCATTTGCTCAAAGAAGATGCAAAGGAACAAAACATTGCTCACTGCCGTTTAGTGCCTAATCATCTAATATAATGCCATAGATCTTCTTTGAAGATAATTTTGTTATTTCATAAATGGCTCCAATAGATATCCTAATTATATTGGACCATATGTATTTTTGAATTTGATACCTCATGAATATTATTGTAGAATGCACAGTTGTAAAATGATTATAAGTGCATTAGAGTGCCTCGAAACTACCAAGATACTAAAGTGCAAATTTTATTCTGAAGAGTAAGCCGTTTGTGGACATGTAATAAGCTTAATAAAAACAATCATCTTGAAATCGCTCATGAAAATTGTTCGACATATTAGCACAAAAATATGGAGATGTTATTCGGTGTTACGGTATGCAATTTCTTCAATGTGCCTTACATTTTATCTTGTTGCACCTTATCCGGCTTTTAAAGTAACCAATAATTTCATTTAAAATCGCTTTTCCATTGTCTGTAATGATAAATGGTGCTATCTATTGTACATTGGACACTTCAGATAGTATCCAAATATGTTGTTTTAGATTGTGTTCAAACACCCCATTTGCAGTATATTAAGTTCCAGCTGACAGCCTAAAAGCCTTCTTGTTGTACAGTTTTTATTATGGTTAGTGAAATATTATTTTCTGTCCAACAACAAAACCGTCATGCAACAATTTAAAACATTTTCCTTCCATTCGTGATTAAGCTGAAATGTGTCAAAAATCATCTTCAGCCTCTTCTATAGTGCTCCAAATTTAGTTTCAAAATTGTTAAACATGGACAGACATGGATCCTCGCATTTATATAAATGGATATTTAATGTTGACATAAAAAATCTCCGTTACAAGAAATTATAATATTGTAACAAGAAAACTCCGTTACGATACCGTTGCAAGAAAGCTCAAATTCAGTGTTTAAGTGCTATCTTCAATCTTATGCGATATTTCGAATGTCTTCTGCCATTTAATGAATTCGAACGTATTCTGGAATTATCTAATGTTTTAAATTAAGTATTACCCACAATCTGATAATATTCATGTTAAATACATGCCTGTGTGATTCAGAAGAAAAAGTTAACATGCAAACAACCATGTCGATTGACAACATTTCTATTAAAGATGGAAAAACTGTTTGACACGTTTTGAATAACAACTGTTTATGAAATTATTCACGGTGAAGTTTAAGATTTGTGAATTGCACTTCATTTCCACCCACTTCGCTAGAAATTGTCAACAAATTCTAATTTTGTTAATCGTTATAAATTTGTTTACAGCTAAGAAAAACTAAATTTTGACAATCATTTCAGCAGTTTTTGAAGCTAAAGCAACCTCTAAGAGACATCTTTGCTAAGAAATTGATTTTTTCCCCGTATTTGATTACTTTATTCATTTTTAGCCCCTTATTTATATTAAGTCATCTCTAATATACCACATGTGATTAAGTAATTTAATATACTATAAACGTGCAATTATCTACCTTCTTTATTGAGAAATATTGAGCTTTAAATATTGAGCAGTTTTGGTCTTTTACTCAAATATTTTTCGAATAAAAACTGTTTATTTTTTGCACCTTTTTTCTAGTTATTTACGTTGAAACATTGTGAATTTAGATTCTATCATTGGGGTTATTTTAGAAGTTTTATGATATTTTACGAATCTCAAAATCATTAATACATCATTGATGTTTTTTTTTGTTGTTGTTGTTACTGTTGTTATATATTATTAATTTTAAATGTTTATATAAATGATGGCAGATAAAAAATTGGATTTAAAGCAGAAAAAAATTAAATCACATTCCAAAGATTATATAATACTGCATATATATTCTTCTAGTTAAATAAGATATTTATTTATATTTACGTAAAATGAATTTCAAGGTTGTTTTTTTTAAATCATCCTGTATTGCACAAACGTGTGATAATGAGACAGATTATATTCCCTAAATATGTATATGTTCTAAAAATTTTTATTATTGTTTCTAATAGATTTAGAGAAAATTGCTTGTTTCCTATTTTATGAGTTAAAGATAACTTATGATTATTCATGAAAGAAAAAAATTGAATTACATTAATCTCCTTTCATTAATGTAATTCAGAAGCAAATAAAAGTAATTTGTTGAGATAAAAAATTATTAATAAAACAATACACTTTTACAGATTTTTTACATTTTTTTCATTATGCCATAGATGAATAAAAATATGAAGGTTTTCAAATCTGTAAATCAAATCCACATACATTAAAATCTGTATTATATTTTAATTACTATGCCCAGTTATTAATGTATATATTATTGCTTATATAAATTAGATTGAGGTGTGTCTCATGTGAATTCGCAATCAGTGCTTGGTTTAAGTGTTCATAAAACTAAAAAAAAAAAAAAAATCAGTTTGTTCATCTATTTTTATAATACATATTATTTTTTAGTTATGAAATGTTTTTTATTTTAAGTGAAAGAAAATGATATTTATAGCTTATTTCTTATAAATGCTTTTAATTAAAAAAAATAGAAAAAGTATATTTTATTCCTTCTTTAAAAAAATTATGCTATTAAAGGCAAATTTTATTCTATTTTTATGATCATATTGAAGGTCTGTTCTCTATTGCTTCAGACACAGGAGCTCTCTCTACTGCTCTTAAAGGGCTATTCATTCAAATAGAGGAAAAAGATATTTTTGTATCTTATCCTAGTTTTGCTTAAAGTGTCATAAAGTGTCAAATTAGATTAATTATGTGAAAATTTTCCGAATTTTACATACCGAATCAAATGATTCTTTATTTCTTATAAACAAGAAATTTATTTACACTGAATTTCGCAGGATAAATTGTAAAAATTATTCATCGTTATTCAGTAAACTCTCTAAAATAAATCCCTTAAATTATAAATCAATTTTGAAGGTAAATAATAAATTCTAAGTAATTTAATTTAATTTAACTACTTTTTAATCATAAAGCTATTTTCTGGATCTATGTCCTCCTATAAACTGTCAAAAAAATAGAGATTAAATATAATTATTCAATGCCTGGTACTATGGTAACGCTGAAAAAACTCAATGTCTGCCATAGAATTTCAAATATTGCTATATTTCAAGATTTTCATGAATTCTTGGTAAGAGAATTTGAAATCATAATAATGATGATGATGCATAATGTAATGATGCAACTGAATACATTCAGAGAAAATAGTTGAAAAATATGGAATTAAACCAATTGACATTTTTATATAAAAATGATAGCAAGTATATTCGCTTTAATCTAAATAGGTCATTCAATATTCATGTAAGGAAATAATATATGTTCTGCCATTATTTATTTTTTAGTTGAACTCATAGATTTTTTTTTTAATGTTTATAATTACCATTATTTTGAATATATATTTCCGTTGAAAAAGATTTTCTACATTTATTTCTACATTGTTATAATAATGTATTCATAAAAATAAGAAGAATTATCCGTTTATAGTTTAAAATAAATTCATTGGTGAAGATAGGATGATATTAGTTTTTAGGTTGTTTTGAAAGATGAGTTTAGATTCATTTATTGTGGTTATAGCTAAAAATAAAATTATTTATTCAATCTTTCAAAGGCATGCATTGGCACAATTTTCTTTATGTATTAAAGTGCCACTTTTTTATTGAATTGCAAATCTGCAGTAAAAATGCTTCGTTTGTCCCAAAACAAAATGTTAAAGGTAACATACATTATATACTTACTTTCCTTAAACTCGTCCAAAATTTTATATCTAATTTTTTTATACTCGGTTTCAAAAATAACCAATTAGAGAATTTGTAATTAATTCTCTAATTGGCCATAATTCAATAATAATCGTCTAATTATTGATAATTCAGAAAAAAACTTCTCATTTAATAAAAAAAAAGTTTTTCTCACTTTGAATTAGCGGTAGATAGATCAATTTTTATTTCGTTGCATGATTAACAATAGATGATAAAAAAAACTGAGTCCTAGTCTTTATTATTATTATTATTATCTAATTAAAAATTTTTGGTCAACAATTATAAATTATTAAACTTTATGTGTATTACCACATTACATTCAATGGTTTATTTATATAATATCACGTAATTTATAAAATAGCATTTTTTTGTGTTTAAAAATAAAGTACCCTAATAAAATACATTTGAATAAATTACTTAGTTCAGTTCATTAAGCATTTTTATAACTCTAGAATAAGAAATTTTTTAAAGAATTTTATTTTTTATTTATTTATTTTGGATTTTAAAATTTAATTTATACATCGAAATTAAATTCTGACGATTCTTGATGAATATCTCAAATAATTATGTCTCGATTGCTCATTTTTTAAGTGTTCTATGAAATAAACTAAAAAAAAATTGAATAGTAATTTAATGTAATTTTTTTAATAAATCATTTAATCATAAATTTTGGACTAACTTCAAACTCAGTTAAAATTAGTTCTCAGTTAAAATTTGGACTCAGAATTTCAGTTAAAATAATAGTAGTCATCTTAACTGATTAATTTTCTTTTAATTTGAGCCACGTGTAACTAGAATTCAAATAAAAAAAATATAAGAAAGACTCCTGGATTGTATTTCATGAAAATTATTCAAACTTCAGTAATGCACATTATAATTACTTTATTTATTTGAAAGGAATTTAAAAAATTGTAAATATACATTTATTATTTATTTATGAAATGTTGGTAATTATGAGTAATGATATCCCGCATACTTTTTTCTGCTTTGTCAACTCGGTTCTATTCAGCGCCCATGGCTCTAGAACAGAGGCGAAAGGGGCTGAATGAGTAACGGAAATGCAGCAACTTCCTTTGGAAAAAAGAGCCGGATGTAGATAGAATTCCGAATTTTATTGAAGCTTCTGGTCTCATCAGACTTCACAGGAATATTTTCTCCATTTTTCGTAACGTTTGGATTCACCAATACAGAGATATTAAATATACAGAGACTCAATCAATGATGTACAAAATATTTTTTTTTCTTTCTTAATGGGTCCATAGTGTTATATAAGCGCTGTATGTATTATGTTGTACAATAGTAACAAAAGCGTGTACTGTTTTGCGCTTTGCAACTGAATTGAGAAAGCGCCTGAACGTGCTTCAATTCCATGAAAAAGAAAGAGTCAGATTGAAAGAACTCCAAACTTTATTGAAGCATCTTGCTTTGATGAACTTCACAGAAATAATTTATCCATTTTTCATCGTCTCAAAACGGAGATACTACGCACGCAGAGATCTAATGATGCACGAATTCTCAGACCCCTCCCCACCCCTTTTCTACAGTGGTGCATTATTCGAAAAGCATTTAATAAAAATATTGTATGATATTAAACAATAATTATCTTTTATAAATTATCTTTTCCTTCAACAGTGCCGTTAAATTTTGATATAACGACATTTATAAGATTGCATTAAATGCCTCATAGGCGAAATGTCATGTCTGGTGATGATAAACAATTCGTAATTTTGCTATGTTGCATCTTGAGAATCAATTAAAAAAATTTGTGATAATAGATTGCATAAAATACGCCAGTTAAGCAAATAATCTAATACTATTCTTTTTGTGACAAGAGTTGAAAATATATCTAAGCTAATATTATGTTACATTAGCAATCGTAAATTCACTTTATAGATTTCAAAAGAAGGCGACTTTCCTCATATCGAATCGAATATCCAAAATACCACCAATGCTTTAGGACTAAAATTGTGGGGAAGGAATGGATTTGCCTAATAAAGTGATTTGTCTGAATATCATGTTAAGTTTCCGCTTTATTTAATAAAAGAGCATCCTAATGCTATTCTCCCCTATTCTTTCAGCCTAGAGATAATAATAATTCATTTTATCTTGTGTAACACCATTACAATAACGTCTACTCCATAAACATGTAATCAAAATGTAATGAGTTACCCATTTTCCCCTAATTGATAACAAAAGGTCTCATTAGTGATAAATTAATGGAATTTATTATTGTACACTAAGCCTAATAGATATGAAAAATTGTTGTAATTAAGTCAATTGAGTATATAAACACATTACTCAGTATTATATCTTATTACAAGAAAAAGAGACAAATTTAGATTATATTAATCGGAAATAAAAAAAAATCCAATTTCATGCGGGTAAAGATTATAGAAAAGTAAAACATAACATGACGAGACCCGAATGTGTAATCTTATTATAGCATACATTTTCATTAATATCTATGATTCAGTGTTCATTTGCTCCTATTATTCTATTTATAAAATTCTTTTTCTTTGATTCACTCTATAAGCTTGTTTTCTGCAATAAGCATCCACTCGCCCTCCCCCCTTTTTTTTCCTCCTAAAGATCAAAGCACAAAAGTTAAGTAAATACTCCAGACTCCGATAAAACATAGTTTTATTCTTATGCTTTCTTTATAAAAAGACCTATGAAACAATTGCCACTGTTCCCTGCACTAGTTATTCTTTATTTTACTAACAAATCGTTCTACCTTAACATAACTCCTTCTGATCCAGCTTTAAATTTAACTAACTATTCATGATTCTTAAATAATTTTCATCTTTCTTTTTATTTTATTTTAAGCATGGTTTTTGCAGCAGAGTATCTTAATTAAGCGCATGCAGAGTAATTGTATCAGAGCATTTCGTAATCCTAAATGGGAACATTAAGAAAAAGCTTCATGTGGCAAAAGCTTGAAAAATCAATAGCAACAATTTTCTCAAATTTATATTTTTAATTTATTTTATACGTTTTTAGCGTAAATTTGTATCCAAAAATAATAAAGAGAATCGCCTCTTTAATCAAAAAAGTGACTGGCAAAAACCTAAAAAATCATGAATTATATGCAAATAACTGTATGTTTGAATTTGCTGTGAAATGGATTTTGCGTATTATTGTTGTGTGAATATAAATGAAATAAGATGTGCTCAAGCTACTTATTTTTCTAAAATTCGCTCATTTTGAAATAAAAGAGAAAAAATTTGGGTTAATATATAATTGATCAAGAATCATTAAAACAAAATGCAACAAAAATTAGTGTTTTTTTTTTTTTTTTTTAAATCAAGGCTTCAATTTTGTTTAATCAATATAATAAACTTTCCCATACCACTTTGATATTCTGAACCCATAATAACTAACAACAGTGCGATAAATAAAACCAAAAAGCCGATAATATTAAATAAATTTTATATCCCTTGATTTCAAATATCGAAAACCAATAACCAATCCTCTGATACAACAGAAATATCTAATGGTTAAAGCGTTATCATCGACATTCTATAGTTTATATTCCCATCAAAACATCAGGCCATTCCTATGTATCTGTTTATTTTAATCCCACCCCTTTTGAGAATGACTTCTTTCCCTACAGGTACACTACTGACTCTCTAAACGGACATTTCTTGCTTTTTGGAAAAGTCGCTTTTTTTTGCAACAATCGAGTCGCACTTTTCCAGAAAAGCCATTCTTGCTTGCCCCAGTGTGCCTGAGGCGACCCGTGTCTAGAAAGGCCTTTCGCGATAAATTATGTGATAAGTGAGAGAGGCGTCTGCACTTCTTAGATAATAATTACCTCTCAATTTCCGGTTCGGTGAAAAGCTCCGGGTTGCGCCGAAGCAAAGCCACAACAAAGGCACAGCGATGAGGCCACGCTTTGCTAATATTGCTTCTGGATCGATTTGTTGGGGTACCGCCTTGGTCCTGATGGGCCAATCGGAAAAAACGGGAGGCGGTGCCAAGGGAAACGGAGCCCACCCATTTTGAGGTGACGTCACCAAGGCTTCTGCTGACCCTGCATCTATCCAGTACGGTTTCACCAACGTAACCATTCAAATGCAAAGAGGTCCACCAGTCTTCTTTGACTGATAAACACTTGCATGCTGTTGTTGGTGCCAGCAGCATGAAAACAAAACTAGTCTCAGTCTTTGGACATGAAATTATAAGGGATGAAACTATCCCTTACGGAGAGAGCTCAATCCGCTGGTATGCGTCTAGTTTGTATAGAGCGGTTACTTCTAAATCCTTCTCTTGTCTCCCAGGAGAGTAGGAGCCTCCGAGCCGGGGAGGGTTCTGTAGATCTAAAATTCCATCCATTTAAATATATCAGTAAGGGATTTTGCGACGAGCCCGGGTTTTCTCATTTACATGCTTCGAACACCCATGGGTATGGGCAGACAGGGAGAGGAATGCGAAAATGATTGTATCCACAAACGCAGTGGTATAGTAAGGGGGGGGGGGAGTTGACTTGGACTTTGGGATGTATGTATATTAGGGATGCTGCATCTTTATGTGAATTTAAGGGCTAAAATATTTGAGTTTTTTTTATAAAAATGAAAGAAACGTCTCATGTGATTTATTATTCCATAATTATTCCACATCTTCTTAAATGTTCAGTAAGGGCATACTGCGGTGATTCATATATTGATATCATTTCAAGAAACACCATGTTTAAGGCATTTTCTTATTATTATATTTTTTATTATTACTCAGTTATTTGTACATAAGTATAAAAAAGTATTTTTAGTGCTGATGAAATGAATGAAATTCACAACAATGAGGAAAGTTGTTTTTACAAAAGATAAATGAAAATATAATAATAATAATAATCCTGAAGGATAAATTAATTCAGATTCAAAATAAATGAATAAATAAAATCTTGCATATTCCTTTAAAATATTCGATATTTGGTCTCTTCGGTCAGCCTTGTTATTGAATTATTTTCTCTTCAGCTAATGTCAATTGCACGCATTTGTAAAATTTTATTATTTTTTTTCAAAAAAAAAAAAAAAAAACTTGCATCCCCCCCCCATGGAAAAGCAAATATTAAAGGGGGGGGACCTTAACGAAAGTTTAAACAAATTTTCATTGAAATTCAATCTTTTTTATTTCCAAAATAAAAGATTGTTTTTTCAGAACTGGTGAACTAAAAAAATTTGAAAGGAATCAAGATAAAATTTGATTGTATTAACAGCTTTTTACTTTTTTCATATGCACTGAATAGTTTAAAAAAATTCTAAATTATTATCATTGTGCTGATGTTCCTTCTGATAATGTCGCACGTCTAGATGGAAGTTTAAATTTTAGGAGCTATAAGAGTTTGCAAGCAACATTGAGAAAAATCCAAAGATTAAGAGCAGAGCAGAGTTCTCAATCAGAGCATCCCATGTGAGGCCGTTGATGGCAACAAAGAGATCGTGTAACGCCTACAGCGCCTTCTTCTAATAAATTTTTTCAATATTAAATAAAGTCATTTTGATTTATGATATTCCTTTAAAATTCAGCGAATAACTATTTTTAATTATTATTTCTATTTATCATTAAGTATTTTTTAATTTTCTTATTTTCCAGCTTTTGGAAAGGCAATAATATTTTTCAGTAAAAAATAGGGGTTCTAGATTTTTTTTTTTTTTTTTTTTTTTTTTTTTTGAAAATGGATTTTGAGTGGAAAGGTTATAGTACTAGGCAGTATCATGAAGAACCTTGAGATTTCGAATAGAGTAAAATTTGTTTAATTTGTGTAATATTAATTATTCATTCGAACGGCATTAAGAATCTATACACAATAACAATGTATATAAGTTTTTTTAATAAAAAAATGACTTAAGAGTCAAGTGTTTCTGCAAGTAAGTAATATAATAAAAGCTGTAATATTAATTATATTTTAATTAAAATTAGAAAAAATATCCATCAAGAAATTACTAACTTGGATTGTAGATAGTTTGAATAAATGAATTAATTTTAATTAAAAAATTTAGAATATATGGTTTGTAAATAACTATTTACAATTCAAAACACATATTTATCGAAAATCATCTTAAAAAATTATTGTCCCCATGAGCATACTGAGTATACTAAATGCGCACATGCGTTTTATCATTAGGTAATAGACAGCGGCATTGAACAAGAATTATTTCTAGTCTTTTACTAAATGCATACGAGAAACTTTATTTCACATGAAACACACAATATTATAGTGGTATTTGTTAAAATATAATATTGGGTACCGATTTTAGTCTTTCGATGCTTTACGAGTCGTCACTGAAACCACTGAACATTGTTATCGGAGGTATTATAGAAACAAATGAAATCAATATTTTGTGTGTCATTAATGAAAATGAAACCATTATTATACAAGCTGTTACTGAAATGAAACTATTATCATGTAAGCCATTGTGGAAACAAATGAAATAACAATTTTGTGAAACATCATTGAAACAAATTAATTATTTTGTAAGTCATTTATTAAAACAAAATAAATTATTTTTTCTGAAAAGTATTCTTTAAAAAATTTTATAGACAGCTTTATTCTCGTTTTCTACTTTACTTCAAATTCCGGAAGCAAGCTCGTGTGTTGTATTTTGCAAACTTTTGCTGCAGAGGAATTATTTAAAAAAAATAATAGTTGAATAAATATTAATAATAGTTAATATAACCGGCATCGATTTTATGCATGTGAACAAACATCTGAGGTAATACCACGAAACAACCACAATCAATAAAAAAAACCACTTACTTACAACGAGTCAATTCGATAGATACTGAATACTGAATAGATACTATTGGAGAATAGATTAGAGCTTCACGCGTATTAAGCATCCCCTTCGATGCTGGGCGGATTCGGGGGACTAGCGTTGATCCCTCCAAGTAGCGGGAAAAAAACCCTGAATTATTTATACAACGTTGCAAAGATCCAAGTGACAAGTGAACTCTTTTACCGTCCTTCCCTCTTAGAGAATTATACTTTTATGCCATGTGTGCTAATGAATCAGTGACGGTGATTTAACCAAAACAATTAGGAAAGAAGAGTTGTTTGGTAAAAATTTCACTTCTTAATATACAAGTCGACAAAAGTGAATCATTAATTAAACAATAAAATCATTATTTTGGGAATCATTATTGCAACAAATTAAATCATCATTTTGTGAATTATTATTGCAACAGATTAAATCATTATTTTGTGAATCATTATTGCAACAAATTAAATCATTATTTTGTGAATCATTATTGCAACAAATTAAATCATCATTTTGTGAATCATTATTGCAACAAATTAAATCATTATTTTGTGAATCATTATTGCAACAAATTAAATTATTATTTGGTGTCATTAATATACGAGCTAACAAAGATGAAGATTTTAATCAGTTTCCTTTATATGCTTTTATTTTAGAAAAAGATCTATCCATTAGAGAAATTATTTTTTACAAATGCAAATGTTCTTTACATTTTGAATTTATGAAACAAAGAAAAGATGATGGCTAGTCTTGAGCTGCATTTTTAAAAACTTTTTTATTTATTCACATCATTTCCATAGTATTTATTCACATTACTTCTTTCGATAAGCTTACAATCTTTGGATTAATTTTTCTAGCATTAGGTATTTTCATTAGAATGTTTGAGAATGAGCCTAATTTTACAATGAATACGAATAATTTAGTAATATAAAACAAAAATTATTGATTTTCAGAGAAATCTGATTTCTACATTTGTGCACAGTTTATTAGGGTGTTTTTCTCTTGTGCTTGTTGAGATTTTAAAAACTGGATTTCGGATCATTCCTTTTGGAATTCGATTTTAAGAATGTGAAGTGCAATGTGTTTAAAGCCTGAAAAGTCACTGTTTCAATATAAATCTTTCAAACTAAGTGATTTGTTGTGCTGGATCGGATAATCTAGATTTAGTTTAATTACTTTAGCTTTCGGTTCTGAAGCATCACGAGGGCTATTTAGGAACGGACCTTGTTAATTTTGAATCGTGGTCAAATAACAAGGATGAAACCTGAGACAGCATCTCGTTTCCAAACGCATTTACGTTTATGACTGTGGCTTTACTTCAATCGGCTCCATTTAGCTCCATTTTCTAAAATTTACAGATTCTGTGAGGAAAACGATGTCTAATAAAGCTTTCTGAAAGAAAGATTTCAGATTTCAAAGAAACTAAAAGACATTTTATATTTTATAAAACCTATTTTTTTAATCAATTTCCATTTTTTTTTATAATGTCCTGTCATGTCACGCACTTAGATATTTTAGGTAAGAGTGATGTTTTCCAATCTTTTGGAGAAAATTCTGATATTTATTTCTTAAATTCTGTTTATTGAATTAATTCAAAACTATAAGCCTAGACTTAATAATAATATATAAATAATCCTTTGTCTGCGTGATCTAGTGATTACATTAACTAGAATAATTTGAATCGTTGAAATGTAGAGGGGTGAGAGTAAGGTGGGCCATTCAGCTCAAAGGGGGAAGAAACGGTAGTGGGGTTGAAATTTTCATTTTCTCGTAGTGAATTCCCTATTATTAGTGAATATAGAAAGATAATTCAATCTATGGAGAATTATTGCCGTAACAGCAGTATTCGCTATGAAGCTTTTTCAATTGCTGCTATTGTTTAGAAGTCAGGAGCTGAAAAATGATTTTTTTTCAACTACTTTTAAATCTAAGCTTGTGTCACCTTGTTGGAAAATTCTTCTCAATTGCATTCTCTTCCATCTTTTTACCTCCTCGTAATTCCATCCCGTAGGAAATTAGAAGTTTCTTGTTGGAAAGTTCTCATCCTCTGCATCTCCTTTTATCCTTCTAATTCCAACCTGAAAGAAATTAGAGGATGAAATGGTGAAGTGAAACTTTTCCTTATGTTTCCAGGCAAAAGGAATATATCTTCACTGTCAGGAATTTTTTAATTTGCTGGTGTTGCAGGACGGCAAAGCTCATTTCTGTTTTCAGAGAATTACGAGGTCTGTATTTTGATTTCAGAAATGGTTTGTAAAGTGTTTGTGTACGATGTTTATTAATTCTGAGTATGGGTCAAATATCTTTTCATTGGTGTTGTATATAAATCTTTTTTATTTCCTCCGCTGAAGAATGGTTCAAAATTAAAAGTATCAAGCCTCCTGTTTCAAAAAGAAAAGGATATTGATTTTCGAAATCATTCAAGTATTTAGAGAATTATTTTACCAAAAGATCAAGGTATGAAAAATTTTCGAATATAAAATTAATTTGCTGTAATTTACCATTCGAAATTTTAAAGAAATGATTTATGAAGGATTTCCAATTAAGTATTTCTACTAGTTTCAGTTATTGTGGAATTATTTATAAAATAATCTGTAAAATCAAAACTTTTTAAAGGAGTTTTAAGCGCCTTAAATTGTTTATTTTAACTAAAAAACAAATCTTATTGATTTTTTTAAATTTAAAGTATCGTATTGACTGCATAAATTCCTCAATTAAAAATCTCAGTCAAATATGCGTGACTCTATTAATTGACTATTTATCTAGTGACTCTGTCTTAAGACTACTCATTTCTTATTAAATTTATTAAATGCTTAATAACGATAAACAGATAATCAAACGTAAGAAATTTAAAATGCTTAGCTCCAATTTTATTGTAATTATCATATATATTACAGACTTCAATTTATATAAAAGATAGATTTGTAGAAGTGGAATATTAATGATTTTCATGAAATATATATGAAAAAGTATTTCTCATCCTTTTACATATTCAGCACTAAGGTCGGGAAATCTTGTATTTCAGGAATCTTTGCCGTTCGCATTACTTTAACTTCTTTTTTAGTATATGAACTGTCTGGAGTGAGCACAATTACTCTTTGCCTTTTCTATAATTTGAATTTAATTCGTATATCACAGATACTGTGTACTAATTGTAAGATACTTAGAACTCTATTATATTCTCGAAAAAATGATTTCCATAGTATCAGGTATACTGTATTTCGAAAACATTCGGTGTTTATAGACAGGCTAATTACTGATTGAACATAATGAAGCATAAAGGTGATTTCTAATTATGCTTCATAAAGTGCTAATTTTATCTAATATTTTATAATTCATAGCGTATTTTCTTCAAGCTTATATGTTTGGCAACTAGGAAAATAAGTATCCTAATCGATCTGCTTGCAGTCTTCTCTCAGTTTGACGGCCCTAGGCAGCTACCTAGTTTGAAATCCACCACTGCTTATCTGTGAATTTGGAGGTCAATGAATATTTTTGCATTTCAAATGGGGCACGACTGAATCGAATTTGAAGAAGCCATAATATAACATGAACTAACAAACCTAACATAGAAAAACATATTAAAATTGTTTTCAATTCGTTACAATATGATTACTTTAATTGTAATCAATAGTTAAGATTGCTTTTTGAATTCTATCTACGGCTTCAAAAAGAACTCTATATCTATGAACCTTAGGAATGAGTACTTTATCAGAAGTCAGATACTTCATTATATTCGAATGGACCATGATTTTTTTTAATTATTGTGAATTTGAGTGTTAGGGAATACTTTTAATAGCCGAAAGGAGAATGCAAGTGAGGAAAATTAGAAAATTGATAAATACGTAATAACGAACCAGTTCGGAAAACCACATCAAAACTTGTTCCAAGTCAGCAAGAAATGGAGTTTTTTTTTAAAAAAAATGTGATCATTGATTATGGATGTTTACTGAATTCTATCAACGGCCAAAGGAAGAGACCGTTTTTAGGAGGGACCCTTATGGGCGGGTTCTTTATCTCTGGCAGGAAGGGACTGCAAAAACACGGAAAGAGTCATTGTAACTATAGAGATTCCCCTTTCCCCTGTTGCCCAATGCAATGTTTCGCTTTGGCGTTGTTTCTAACAAGGAGTGTCCGCCCCGATATAGTCCCCTGCCCCTAATCCGCTCCAGGGGGAACTGGAACAAGGATTAAATATCCAGAGATTTTCGAGAACGTTGCTTTCAATTAGATCCTTTGGCTGCACAGGGGAGATAATGGGACGGCGGAGAACTGTCCCTATTTTCAGGCCAGGACAAATCATTTTTTTATGCAGTCGTACACGGGATAGGAAGCTTTGTTAACCTTAGGGAGATCTCGCTCCACCCCTTGCGCGCAGAGGGGGGAAAAAACGAAATCTGCAAAAGTGAGCCTTGCTCTTTTAACTTTTCAATGAAAGCAGCGGATATTTTCTTTCCCCCACAACCTCAATGAATACTCGTTTTAGTTACGATATGCGTAATGTGAACGTTAAATACTCTTCCCTCCCCTCATAGTTGGGAGATACGTTCCTAGCACAGCGAAATTTGAGACCGTTACAGATAGATAGATCAACGGGGATTTTTTTTTATGTATTTGAACAGTATCATTAACATTTTAATGTAATTTAATGTGCATAGAAAAGGGGGTTTGAAACTGTTTGCTTAAAAATTTGATGTGTATATTTCAATGAATATAAAGCAGGGTTTCTTGAATGTGGTTAAACCATACGTCTGTATAGTCAGAACTGGATCTTGAGCCATTAAAATCCACAAATCTAATCCAATCCGTAAATGTTAAATGTGACTACTTTGCAAAAAAAAAAAAAAAAAGAAAAAAGAAAGAAAGAAAGCTATTATGTATACAGTAGAGCTTCAGTTATCAGAATTAATTGTCACTACACCCCAACCGGATAACTGAATATTCAAATAACTGGATAGTTGCTAAAAAGGATTATTTCGTATATAAAATACGAAACTGATTTATAGCTTATTAATGTTGTGATTAATAAAACAATGCGGTTTACATTTTGCAAACTTACATGCAGCATTAAAATATTTGAACAAATCAGTTAAAATTAGTTGTTTCGATGTCTTTACTCTTTTTTTGGAAGGAAATAATTTGTTGGCCAATTTCTCTTTCTCTATGTTCCCCTTCTTAGAATGATCTGGATAATTTAAGTTCAAGTTATTGACATTCTACTGTATATGCAATTCCAGAGTATCAGCTCTTCTGTGTTATCTAAATAGTCATAAAAAAGCAATAAATATTATTCCTAATACGAGTAATTTAGTGAATAAAAATGGATAGTGTTTTGATCAATAATTTGAATAGAAACCCATCTCACTATTCTTGATTTTCGAATAAACTTTAAGAATTTTTCAGTCTTTGATTAATACTTCTAAATTAAATTAATACGTCTAAATAAATTAACTGACAATCAATCAGCAGGCAAGCCTTAATAAATATTCTTCTTAATGTTAAGATATTTGTGTCTTAATTTTAGAGTTTCAACTAGCTGGAATTCTTCAATTGATTAAACTAAGACTCTTGGCACATAATTCAAGAAATGTGGTTGGTTTGCAGGAAAAAAAATGCACTAATTAATATGTATACAGTAGAATTCCATCTATCAGAATTGACTGTAGATGCGATCTGGATAATCAGATTTCCACTAACTAGATAAACTAGATTAGAGGGAAGGGGGACATTTTCTATATAAAATACAAAAATAAATCTATCACAACGTATCAATTAAGAGATTACAGAAAAACGATGTTTACATTTTATGTAGTTACGTATTAAATATCACTTGTTATTAAAATATCACTACTTTAACGCTTCACCCAAAATCGTTTTTTGCTGTTTTTACTCTTTTTCAAGATCTCTCTCTTTCTCCCAAAGAAATCTGGATAATGTTTTTCAAATTGTATGAAGTTCTGTTCAATTATGTTACCATATATGGTATTATGGTTACAATTATTTATACCAAATATGGCACAGATAATTTGAACAATTATGAAAAAATAATCGAATAAAAATAAATTTATAATGAACAAAATACGTTTCTCTTAATGCACGTACATAGGAAAATTAAAAAATTGGATGAAAATAAATTAAAAAGAAATGATCGTTTTTTCATTTTTATAATATTTTGACAAGGTTAACGAAATATGTAGAAGATGCTTTCCTAATTGAATAAAGATGCTTTCCTAATTGAAAGTTTTGAATAGACGGTAAATCTAAGCCGGCAAGGTGTCACATAGCGCATACTACAAACGAAATGAAGTGTAATGAATTTTTAGAGTTGACGCCATGTTTTCAATCAGGTTACTCCCCCCTCCCATTCAGATATTTTAATATAGTATTATTAAATATCATGCCAACAAAATCTTCATATTTATTTGAAAGAAATTCACAAAACCCTTGAGCAAAAAATCCTCTCATAATTCAGCCAAAATTAAATGTTTAAAAGCCATATCACACAATTCCTTTTCATTTCAAAGTAATTCATGCTTAAAGATGGAATTAATATTTAACTAATACTAACTAATACTGAGACTTCATTGAGTAAATTATTTTAAATGCAAGCAATCCGTTGCGTAATGTTTTTCACCAGACATAGTATTCGCAGAATCAAAGTAATCTCCCATGGACGCCGTTAATTATAAGAGCGTTGATAAGTGGCATAAATGCTTTTATGCTAATGGATTTTAATATTAAAGCTATACTTTTAACATATTAAGAAAAGTTAAGAAACTCGAATCAACATTGAATGACCATAGAAACTCAATAATAATATTAATGAACTTCTAATCTCCGGATTTCTGGCCAACTGAATATTTTCTAGTTGAAATAGATTTGTTTGAAGCAAGTTGTTTGAAGTGCGCCAGAATATTTATATTGTGGTATGAATCTACAAACAAATGTAGGCAGATTTCTTACAAATATGCATATTCTTTCAGAGGAATATTATTCACTTCACTAAATTTATATAACATAGAATAAATAACATGGAATAAGAACATTCATTTAAATTATATAACATAGAATAAATAACATGGAATTAGAAAACACCCATTTAATTTATATAACATAGAATAAATAACATGAAATTAGAAAACATCCATTTAATTTATATAACATAGAATAAATAATATGGAATTAGAGCATTCATTTAATTTATATAACATAGAAAAATTTCAGAATGAATAGTTTGGTTTCATGTTGATGATCTTCTAGTTCCAGAATTTCAGTCTGACTAGGTTCATCTTGGAAGAGTCAATTTGTACTCCAAAATTTGATCAATTTTGAATTTACCAGAGTTGTAAAAGTATACTGCCATTAAATTTCTATAGGAAAAAAAATTCAAGTCGTTTTGAAACCAAACAAAAAAAAAAGGTACAAAGCCTAATTAAAGCTTGTCTTATTAGGTAGCCTCACTATATATATATATGAAAAATTGAAATTGAATTAGAAACCAAAGATAAATTCAACGAAACACTAGGTGCAGAGTTTATAAATTCTATATTAAATATTAAGAATTTGTAGATTGTTGTTCGTGAATGATATTCTACAGTACATATGATATATTTAGTTAACATTTATACGTATTAATATTGCAAAACTTCTCGTTTCTTTTAATAATCCCGATAATCATCAAATAATGTGACATGAAAAGTATTTTTCTTTGAACGTTAATCGTATATATATCTTTAAAGATTTTACAAAACTGTTCGAGAATGCATTTCCTTTTGTATTTTAAATATAAAAAGCGTCAACAAATATTACCACTAGTATTATAATGAGATTTTAGTTCTATTACACAACATATGTTTCTTCTAATTGTCAAAGAGGTAAAAAAAAATCTTATTGGCTCTTTGAAGTATTTATTGATTTTCCATTCATTTGCACCTTGAAAAAAAGCTTCGCTTAGTTAACGACGTATTTATCATTTTTTAAAAACTAATCACTACAATAAAATGTTTGATGTTTTCGATTCTCGAATCTTTATTCCTTAATTTTTCTTCTTAAATATCAACGTGTAAGAACTTTTCGAGAAATAAAATCATATATAACGAGCTTCAATTTTTTAAATACAAAAAACACGTAACTGCTTTTTAACCTTTTTTCCAAACAACCGAACATGTTCAATATCCCATAAAGGATTTACTGGCGACGGTCGATAAGGGAAGGTTCCGAAAGAAAACAAACAAATAAAAAACACATAAAAAGGAAAACAAACGAGGAAAGCAAAACAAAACGAAATGAAGAAAGCTGAATCATTATTGTAGTAATTGTTAATTAAAAGGCAGTTAGAAATGAGTCCTATTACGTGTTTCGAAATTAATCAGGAAGCGCAGTTTTTCGCGGTGCTGCTTAAAATGCAGATTTGTTTGTTGGGGATAAGGGGAAAAAACAATTTTTCCTCTTGAGATACATTCCTTTTTTCCTCCCCCTTCCATTTGTTCTTTCCTTTCTCCTTCCCCCCCCTTCCAGGAAGTGGGGGGGGGGGAGGCCTTCTAAACCAACCAAAAGCTTTCTTCCGATTGCGTAATGCCAAGAGCTGATCGTAAGAGGTTATTGGGACGCATTAATAACTCTTAGAATGAAATTAGCGATTAATAATTCATTCGCAGCCAAAAGCTGTCGCTTAGAAGGAGAAAAACCTGCGATGTCGGATCAATAGAGAGATCGTACTACACATACAGGTGAAATAAAAAGATTATTCACGGTTCTTCATTGAAGAGAATTAATTCTATTAATTCTATCTTTACTGCTGAGCGAATGCAGGTGTAGAGAGGACTTCGATTCCTTGCGATTATATGCTTATGATTGTGAGTTCTTTTTCCTCTTTTATATTTAAAATTTATTTTTTATGTTCTTTCTCCTTCTCGTTCTCTTTCGTTCTTTGCTTGTTTTTTTAACCTGTGAGTTGACTCCTCCGTTTTTTTTTGTTTTTTTTTTACTATCCCTTCTCCTCTCCTTCTGAGCCGACAGAGGAGAATGTGTTTTTTGTGCGAATTTAAAGCGAGACAATCATTCGCCGCTTATTAACAAACAAAAGCTCTTCATTTCTTTTTTAATATTGCGCCGAGGAAAGAGAAATAATTCAGATTTATAATTTTTTTTTTCTTTAAAAAAAATGATTCCATCTTGCTGCGTAGATTCGCTTTATATTTATTAATTTAAACGGAGGCATATGAATTTTGCATTAGAATTTATTAATGTTTGTCAATATGCAAAAAACATAGATTTTCCATTAAACATCCAAAATATTTATTAAAAAATTATTTTTCGATCTAATTCGTTATTTCTTACCAGATACCCCTGGGATTTTATGGTTATTTATTTTGGGTGTTTGTTCACAAACATTTAAAACAGACGAGGCGGCAAAATAAAGAAAGAAAATAATGCTAAATTTCTTTGATGATGTTATTTTTTTACGACTTTTATGGTCTTATATTTTATTTATTTGCTGTTCTTATTGTTCTTAATTTTAACAGTTTATAATTTTAAAATAAAATAGTTCCTATTAATTTCAATCTTTAATTTCATGGAAAACACCAACAAATATATAAATTTTCCTATAATAAATTTCTGTTTTTAAATTTATATAAATTTTGAAAAACATTCGAAAATGTTTGGCATTTCATCTAGTTTAGTCTCATAAAACATCTTAACCCTTTAAAGGGCTATTTTTTTTTTCTAGTCAATGTTAAAATATTTTTAGGCTTGAAATTAGAATAAGGGAAGGGATTCATTTAATTTATTAGATAAATTTAATTTGATTAATTAATTAGTTTGGTTAATTAATAATTAAGTACAAATCAAGACACATCATTTTGTGTAAGATAAAGAACTGAAGCATCTAAGTTTCTGTCTTTCTAAAAAAAATTGTCAGAACTTATGCCAACCTGCATAATTTCATACAAAGATTGATAAATTTGGTGGGAAGCATACTTCCCACTGCCCTAGAAAGGGTTAAATAGATAATTCAATCCATAAGAAAAATTGAATAGTATATTTTAAGTACTAAGGTTGCTTTTTTTTTCTTTGCGATATCAGGTTTTATTTGTATAGAAATCACATTTCAATCTTTCAGATGATTTAAAAGAGAATAGTATTAGTCATATTTAACATGCGTTTTAATATTATGTTTCAAACTGTCTGATTAGAGGTGACACTTGGTTTACGATCTAATTTTCATTTTTTTATCATAAACGAAGCATTTCTAAGATGCAGTTTGCAGATATTAAACTGTTTTCAGCACTGTCTACCTTGAGATTAGATTTTGTGCCAAGACAATACACACAAACTAGATTACTTCATTGCGATATGCAGAAAATTTGAAAAGTAAATTAAGAATGTAACAAGATTTTTAAATAGATACTTCCAGTCCATAAATAAAAAAGGAATGGTATAAAAGAAGCCTTAAAAAAATCAAAAAATTTCTGTTCTTGATCAGCTTTTAATTTGACGCAGCTTAGCTGGCTTTTTCTCTTTCGCTAAAAATATTCAATCCAACAACATCAGCGACCGATTTTAGACAAATACAACTACTCAAATAACACTGAAATTATTTCATAAGGTAATTGCAAAATATTAAGCTGGTTTTGAAGTAATATGACTTTTAAATATTAAATATACATTTCTATGCAAATCTGGGGGTGGGGAGCGGATTAGAAGAAGCAAATATAAAATTTTATTTCAATTTAGTTCTTTATATAGGTCACCACATGAAGTGAAAATGAATTCTCGCGTTAAACTATATATATATATATATATATATACATTCTCAATTGACGCTCGATTGACCCATGTGGCGCTGATAAACGTTTGATAACCTTAAAATGGCTTCAAAGTTTTCGAGATCTATCACTTTCTTTGGGTTATATTAAAATTCTGCTTATAACCATTATTGTATCAACGTTGAATACACTTCAGAACTGTATTTTCACCCTTTTTACGAACATAGGCAATGACATATTCCAATGATTTTTGGATTGAAATGAACAATCGTATGATGTCTGCCACTTATCGAAAAGAAGACATAGATGACTATCATTTTCAGCTATTCATAAAAAAAGAGAAGATATTTATTTATTCGAGTGACGCTGCATTGGTCAATATGGTATTGATTACTTAATTCTTTTTTGGAGGAAATGAACTTTTCCAAATATTACCGTATTTAATTTCTTATTTTGAGATAACATTGAAATTCTATGAATCTACCATCATTGTCAGGCTACGTTCAATGAACTCTAGAATCTTTTCAATTCATTTGCGAATATAGACAATGACATACCCCAGCGCTTTTGGGGAGAATTGCAGCATTCCATAGATGCATGGAGCGTATCAGAAAGAAGATATGCAAGATTTCTGCAACTTCTGAGAAAAAAAATTGAAACGCTTTCGTTTTTATGAAGTATTAGTTATTTTCGTAGCAGTAATAAGTTTTGAACTATACTGAGATAAAATATAAGGATTTTTTTTGTTATAACACCACATTAACAAACATTGTGAAATACATCTATTTAAATTTTCGGATTTTTTTGGAGGGAGGGGATGATTAATGATTTATATGTGCTTCTGCGTGTTTCTGTTCAACTCTATTTATTTTTTTAGGATTGCATGTATGAATGTGCATTGGTTGATTAACAGCAAAGTGCAGTCAGGAACCCTGTAATGAAGAAATTTATTGTTATTATATCTCAAAATATTTAATTATTCTCGACATTCGATAAATTTGATTGCAGATAATAAAAAGTATTAAAATCTAGTTAAGATGGACTGATGTTCAGTCAATTCTAAATATCTAGATATCCTTTTTTAATTCTAAATATTTTTTAGAAGTCCTCAAAGGCATCTCCATCTTGAGAAATATAGACGCCTAAGCAGATGCACTGATGGTCAGTCTATTCTGAAAGATCAAATATTCACTTTCTTGGGGTTGAATGATAAAATTTTTTATCGCAAAATTAGTATTCTGATTATCAGAGTGAATGATGAGTTTTAATTTTCAATGCTCATCAGATGTCTCTATTGTCCTTTGCTCAACTTAATGGTCTCATCTTGGAAATATTTTTGAGCAATAAGCAAAATTTTATTTAATATGTCATTTTATTGTTACGAGTGATCTGGGCGTCCTGGGTTCGAGTCCCGGTTCGGGCATGGTTGTACTTCATTTGTTCTTTCTGTGAGACGTGTGAATGTGCCCCCCCCCCCTGTAAAAAGGTGTTGTGCAAGCGAATATGATGCGTGAGTAGCTAAGACGTACTCTTGGCCCTAGTTGGCGCTACTTAAAACAAGAGACGCTCCCTTGGCTTAAAATCGTTGACTTCGTCAGTGAGCTTGTCCATGACAAGTGCCATTATAAACAACAACAACAACATTGCTACGTAATATTGACGATGAAGATTGCATCGAACAACTTTCATACAATTTGTATGCATAATTTTCAATTTTATTATTTTGTCTCACGTTCAAAGAAATATGGAGTATTTCCAAAACTGAAAACTTTATTAAACTTTATTGCCCGGAATGAATGTGTCGTGATGATTTTCTTAATTTTATTGCTGGTTGGTTGGTTGGTTGGTTTGTGCGGTTTATTGGCGCAAGAGCCATATTTGGCCATGCTGCGCCAAGCAAATCTTAATTTTATTGCATCATTATATATATATATATATATATAGAGAGAGAGAGAGAGAGACTTATAAGCTATTTTCTTGCTTTTTTAAAAAAGATCAAGTTCCTGCTCTATACCAAGATGTTCCCTAAGATTAAATAAATATTAGCGGTGTATTGAACATATGAGATAAATTTTTATATAACGATTATAAATTAGAATTTTTTTTTATCTTTGTTTAGTTTGAAAATAATCTGGAAAAGCTTCAAAATTGTTCAAATTTAGTATATATTTTAAATTTAAGAATATTTTGCGGAAAAACTCTGTGAATATTTCTGTATTGACGTTGAATTTATTTAACTACCGGTTTGATCTTTTCTCTCGGGTTTTTATAGTTCCCACGATAAAGTGAAGAAGGTTCTAGGAGAACATTGTATCATCACTCCTAATCAAGATTTTATTGAAATTCCAGTAGTTTCGGGAACTTTCGTTTTTCTTCACAAAGTCGCAAAATTTGTCACGAAGTTTGACGTCAAGGTCGGAAGGGGCATTATCTGTTATCAGTCAGTACGCATGAAACTAACTGCGCGATTGTTTCCTTACTATGAATTTACTTCGGAATATTACTCGTTCGTAGCGATATTATTTCATGATGCAAGATTAACAGATTCGATAATAGTCATTACATGTAGAAGTACATTATATGTAGACGCATAAAATGTTTTACCTTTATTTACGCTTTCAGGTATAATTTGATTATGGCCTTTATATCTGCAAGTATTTCATGCCATAAAATGTTTTAATTTTATTTTGGTTCTAAGTTTGGAGAAATATTACTTATTTGAGATTCATTAACTTTATTTCCTATTACAACAATCTGCTTTGCATCGCTGAATTTGATGCAATAAACTAAATTTGAAAAATCGAAATTAACATTTTATATTTATATACAAAACCGTAGTAAATTTACTTATTTAAAGACAAATATGATAACTGAAGACAGAAATGAGCGTTTTTTGCTGGTCTTTATTTCACTGGCCTTCTTTCTTTTCTCTAAGAATGGAATACTGTAATAAATTTTTAATTCACTTCCTGAAGTACTAAAGTTGTACAAATTTTTGCTGTTATGTTTTCCTAGTGATAATGCAATAATTTACTGTTTTGAGAATTTAATTATTAATTAGACGCTAACTTTTAATTAAATCTTAAATTTTATATGCATATTGCGATCCGATAATGAGCTTTGAAAAAAATTATTTTAAGATTCCATAATATTTATAATAACGAATTCTAAAATACATTAAAGACTAAAATGTAGAAAGTAAAAAAATAATAGGGATTTTACTAGTGCTGTGGCATAGTTATATTATATTCTCAGCTATTAAATGTAGATAACAAATAATTAAAATCTATTTAAAGGATTTGGATTTACATATTTCTAGCATGGGAGCATCATCCGTGTTTATAGATTAAGACCAATTAAAAAATATTAGTAGTTGGCAGAGCGCTGGGCATTCTGCTCGTCAATCTCTTGCCCAGAATCAATTATTTGGATCTACATCCAGCAACCAATTCTAGTTCTGAAAAAAATCTGGAGGAATCGCAGAATTCCCATGCGAATTTTTCCTGTGCTTCATTAACCATTTCGAATCATCAAACGCAATGATCATCTTCAAAGGCGAGTCGTAAAGCATTATTCAATCTGTTCTTATATTTATGTGTACAGCTGTCATTCATCAGCATATATCTCGATAAACAAAAAAGATTGAAAATATTAAAAAAAAAAAAAAAAAAAAAAAAAAAAAAAAACACATTAAAATGAAATTTTAAAAGCTTGAAGTAGTGAAAATATTGCCACAAATAAATTTAGCTACAATGAATATCTTAAGACAGAAAATTCCGAAGCTTTCATTTAATATTAACTCTGTCAATGCGAAAAGGCCACACACGCCCATTAAACAAAGCTGCAGAAAGTGCCCGAGTCGCTTGGACACCACTGTCAAATTTCTCCCCTTTCGCTAATATGATTGATTGAATACCCGTAGCCCGTACTTTGTTCGTTGTAGACGCTTTTCCATTTGGATTTGGGGAATAGGGAAGTTTTTTAAAAACACACAAAGGATATCCGAGCATACTTTTGCTTAATTGCTATCAATTAAGCGGAGACCTCATTTGCCATTGCGATTTTAAAGGGGTGGATAGGGAATTTTTCTTATCTTCGAAAGAGAAACTGGGGTTCTCCAGTATTCTAAGGTATATGAACTAAAATGATTTTAGGATTGAGAAGGTTAAAATGCACTAGCCGCCTTTGGTGAACGGGAGTTCAACCACTGATTAAATAGCATTGATTTAGGCATGCAAGCCATATTTGATAAACTGCCTCTTATTGCAATGAAAGAAGGCACTATTTTAAATTATACATGCACTATAAACATAGGGCATTCTGAATGGTTAACTTTGCTAGAAAACTTGTGCAATTGATCCAGTTATAGACTCGATAGCCTCAGTCAGAATGTTAGTTTGTGCCATTTTTCGAAAAATGTAGGCAATGTGGAGCAAGCAACCATTGATTACATATCTATGAATTATGAGCTTTCATATAAAATAATAATTGACGAAATCAGTACAGTAGTTGCTGCTAGGAAACTTTAGCGTGGCTCTTTCCTATTAGAGTATGTACAGAGAAGTAAAACTCTTTGAGATTTCTTTCGAAGGCGGAAAATTATGTGAGTAAGCAACCATTAAACCAGCGGTTTAATAGTTGCTTACTCACATAGACGTAGAAATATGTCTATGTGTCTATAAAATATGTCTATATGTCTAAGCTCTTCTTACTTACTGACATAGAAGTATGTCTATGTGTCTATAAAATATGTCTATATGTCTAAGCTCTTCTTACTTGCTAACATAGAAATATGCCTATGTGTCTATAAAATATGTCTATATGTATAAGCTCTTCTTACTTACTGACATGGCCGGTGTCCTGGCATGGGGTAGCGCGTCTTCCCCGTGATCTGGGTGTCCTGGGTTCGAGTCCCGGTTCAGGCATGGTTGTTCTATCTGTGAGATGTGTGAATGTGCCCCCCTGTAAAAAGGGGCTGTGTAAGCGAATGATATGTGTGAGTAGCAAAATCGTACTCTTGGCCCTAGGACGCTCTCTTTCGGCTTAAAATCGCTGACTTCGATCAGCGGGGCCTGTCCATGACAAATGCCATCAGAAACAACAACAACACTTACTGGCATAGAAATATGTCTATAAAATATGTCTATATGTCTAAACTCTTCTTACTTATTGCCATAGAAATATGTCAACTTTTATATAAAATAAAAAATTGACATAATTGAGCGAGAGGTTAGGACTGACAGACTTTTTATTTCGTTTCACCAGTTATTAATTTGATTAAATCTTCAATTAGAGTATTTATATCACTGCCTTACATTTTGAACTTTACATTTTTGATGAGTAAAAGTGTTTCCAAATTTTAATAAACTGATAAGAGCATACGTTTTAAAAACTTGTTTACATTTCTCTATTTTTGTCTGTCTTTTTTAATTAAGTGTGATTTAATTTTAAAGGTAGAAAATAAAATGAAATTCATCTTTTAAATTTAACGGAAGTAAGAAGTGATTAATCTAAAAAGAGGTTTCATATATTATACAGTTTACTAAAAATCAGCAAACAACTAAGCTGCAATTAATTCTCAGAGAGCATCGCATAATGAATCTGAATCTTACGTATTTAATAAAGCCAGCTTCCGAATAACTAGCAAAAAGTAAAGTAGAACCCTCTCCGCTTTGCCAGAAAGCAATGAAATTAATTTATAAAGAAATTGATTTTGGAGTTCTAGTTTTTAAACGAAAATTATTTATTTTTTTTATGTTTTTATTTTGATGCAACTAGAGCAATTTAGGTTCTTTCGTCTTCCTTGATAAAGAAAGTTGTTCGGAACTTTTCTTTTCGAAGAATTTACGCATGATTATTTAATAAGGGAGATAATTCGAGCTAAAAAGCGTTTGGCCATTTTATTTTATTTTCTGTGTCAAATTATTTTGATATAATGAGCACTTGTATGCTTCGAATTTCTTATAACTTTGTTTGTCCTCCTCATTAGTGAGGAAATAAGTGAAAAATATTAATACATACTTTCCCAAGCATTCTTCTGCGAAGCTTATTTTTTCAGTTCATCGCTTAACGAACAATTTAAGAAATTAATACAGAGTTTAAAGTTTCTTTTTATATTAATTTTTTTTGTGTAACAGAAAAGAAATTGACATTGATTAATTAACTGGAAAAATTATAAAATTATGGGGGAAAATTGGTCTAAACTATTGTATAAATATCTTTTCTCGATTTTAAAGCAGAATTAAACTTGCTTAGTTCGAGATTTTTAATTCATATTTTTATTTCTTATCCTATATTTATCCCTATAATATTTATCCTTATTTCAGCTTCATATACATTAAGAAAGCTCTCATTCAACAGAGGACATTTATTCCTTTCTATACAATACATAAAAGGAAGAGTCAAAAAGTAAAGCGACATTTGAGAAAAGGTGCATTTATTCTAATAATAGAAAACTGAAACATGCATTACTTTTCTACATAACCACCCTGGACTTCAACGCACTTCCCAAAGTTTCACAAGTTTTTTTATTCCTTCGGAAAAAAAGTTTTTCGATTGCATCTGCAACTGAATTCAGTTTTGCACCTTATCAATGACTTCTTCATCAGTTCGAAATATTCTACCCCTTAACGCTTTCTTCAATGGTCTAAACATGAAAATCGCTTTGAGCGAGGTCTGGACTGTATGACGAGTGTTCCAATGCTTCGAAACCCTCCTTGATTGTTTCGGTTGTCCTTTGGGCAGAATGTGAGCGAGCGTTATTTTGCAGCAGAATGAACCTTTTTTGCAGTTTTCCACGACGTTTAGATCTGATTGTGCTTGCGTTCGACGAATAATTTTCGCAGGTTTAACACCTTCCGCAAACAAAAAGTGAATCACTATCCTCATTTCCTCCTTGGTGCAGATCGGCAATGGAGCTGCCATATTTAACGGCCTACTACATTCCAACGACTAAGGTGGGAATAAGAGCGACACATTGCATAGAAGTCTTGCCGCCAACACTAATTCAGCCCTAGATACTAGTAGTGTTACCAAACTCTAGAAAGAGAAATTACAGAAGTCCCTTTACTATGTTATTTACACTCGTAGGGATGAATTTAGGCAAGTTCAAGCATATCTTTTCAACGATGCATATTTCTAATGAGGTTCGATTCAAATTGAAATAAGATTTCATTATGAGCAAACTGTCAGTGTTGATTAATTGGATTCATATACAAAAAGCGTTCTTTAATTAAAAGATGGATAAAATATTTTCCTCTTATATTTTAAAATTTGTTAATGTATATATTTTTTTCTAAAACCTTAGTAATTTTCAAACTTCATTGTCCTTATATAAACAACAGCTAAATAAAGTATACGTTTCAGAATTCCATCCTGCCCCTTAAGATGTTTTTACTTCGCAGAGTGCTGATACGCAGGGAATAAATAAGAAGAGTATTTTTCTGTTTTTTGTTAGGTGTGTTTTCATTTCCGCTATTCTTCTCTGATGTTATTTTTCATTTAATTTTTGAATTGAGCTATTTCGTTCTAATTCGAAACTGTACTGTATGTGTCACTTTTTCTTCATATGTCATTTGACTCCTATTTTGGTGAAACCAAAACTGATCGGCACAGGCGCAAAATTTCAAAAAGTTTCCTCAACTGAAAACAGACGATATACATTCTCTTTTCTAAAGAAAAAAAAAAGAACCAAAAACTATGTTAAAATGCTAAATTTATCTGACGCATTATATGAGACTGTTTATCGTACTGTAAGAAAACTAGGTATGATCTTTTCGTTGCATTACACGGGTGTCAATTTTACTAAAATTTAAACTACCATGAGTATTGTTTTTTTTTATACTTTCATCTCATTTTTACTTTACATAATATAAACCCTAAAAAAATATTCATAAAAACATTCAAAGTTACTTATAGACAAGGGGTGGCCATAGAACAATTTTCCTTGGTTGGTAACATATACGGCTAAAACTAATGAACAGAATGACATTAAATTTCATATGCAGGCTAGTAGGCAAGGAGAGATAAATTTCGTAGATGCAATATCTTATACATAAAAGCAAATTCCGCAATCTTATATTGATTTTGTCGAACGCATATTATATTGTATGTAAACCTTACGTTGATCTAAAAAAGAATGTTTCTAATAAATTTCATACTGCTTTTCATTCATTTCTGTAATAAAAATTGACTAGAAATCTGTAATAAACATTAACATTTCCCACTAGAAAATAATGAAATTTTGAGCAATCCATTTTTTGTGCGTTTATTGTAAACAATGATATCTGTATTTTCTTTCAGACAGCGTTATATCGTATCGAGGATTTCTGTTATAATTGCTTGCGTTTAGGTTGAGATTTCCACCCCCACACCTGAGATTTGGCGTCATTCCTTCAATAGTTGTAGCTGCAGATGCCTAACAGGGAAATGGCTACCTTAAATTTAAAATTTTCATTTCTTACTGATTGTGTGTTAACAGTTTGTGAGCATAATTAACATATTACATTTGGAGAATCATGGTCATACCTTTAGAGAAACACAGTCACGATTTCAAAAATAAACGAAAAATTGGATTTTGACAAAAAACATAAAAACACAAGTAACTAAAAAGTGGTCAGTAGATTTAAATCTATAGATAATTTCTTATCGATTATTTTTGTTATATATTCTTGCTTTTAGGTTGGGATTTTTACCCCCCCCCCTGAAATGTGATATCATTCCATTCAATAGTTTTAGCTGCAGTTGTCTAACAGAGAAATGCCCAACCTATATTGAAAATTTCATTTCTTACTGATTGTGTGTTCACAGTTTGTGAGCCCGATTTACATATTAATTAATGAAATCAACCAAATATTTTGAAATTCATCTAGTGTTGTATAACAATTTAGAGATATCATTTCTTCAGTGGAACCCATTCACACTTTCAAAATAAAAGAAAAACGGTGTTAAGACAAACACATGAAATTACAAGTATTTAAAAAGTGATCTGTAGGTTTAAATATTCTCCACCGTTCTTATATATCTTGACTGTAAATGAGAATCGGCTCAACCATCAAAGGCCAATAGCACTCTACGGAATCAAAACCATGATGCCTGTAGGGATCTTATGACTGAGATTCCGAAATCAAGGCTAGAAACGGTAAGAGCCCGAACTGCAGCGCAAGGCTATTAGCATGAAAATGGTGGGGAATGTTGACATTGGTGCGAGGCGCAAGTAAGCTTGGCGTTTCTCATAAAATCTCCGCATCTGCCCCTATGACAGGGTGAGAGACATTGGGGAAAAGCTCTTCTTCAATGCCCCCCCCCCCCAGCTCAGCTCAGAGAAGAGGACTTAGGAGATATTATGCTCGGGATGCAAGCGTTTGCAATATTTGTTCGTAGGGGAGGGGAGAGAGAGAATGGTTTAGAATTGTTTGGAGGAACCCAAAGAGTAGTCACCTAACCGAGGTCTGATTTTGTGGAACCTTGTCAAAATGTTGACGCAAAGGACCTATTCAGTTACAAGACGTCTCCTTCTCTTGTTTGTGAAGTTTTACTACCACGGATGTGGATTGTTTGCTGCTGTTTCTACAGCAGTGGTGTCAACTTGCACATGTATCAGTTGCCAAGGGCCAGAGAATTTGCACATGGATAGATGAAAATAAAGCAATGGGATCTCGAACCGTCGCAGGTGTCAGATGTCTGCCATCGAGCTCTATTAGATCTCTTGAATTGAAATTGTTGTTTACAAGTAGTAAATATTCACAAAACTATCACTGATAGCGAAAGGTATCAGTGTTTAAGAATTCGAAAAAATGCATGCAAGATTTTATATTCCGATTAATTATGTAAAGAAAAAATCAGTGAGATTTGCTCTAACCATTTCGATTATTTAAGAAGAAATGTTACCTTTCTTTCTCCTCGCCCTTCCTAAATGATGCACTTGCACTATGTTCAATAATAATATGACATCGTCGATACAAATGCAAATTATCGATCAGGTGATATTTATTTGATACTTAACCATAGAAAGCCTTCGGTACATTGCTATTTCTATTTCTGTAATTTGTAAAGGGAATTCAGTTCAAGACATTATCACGATAAGCATAATTTCAAAAGAAACTCCTAGAGTGCGAAATTCAAAGCGTGATTTTTTACATCCTTATTATTCTATGTTGTAAATACTAAACGTAGTTCTGTTTATGGTGGGTGGGACTTGAAATTTCTTTTAAATCCTTAATTTCAATTTTCAATTGATAAATACTCATTTAACTTTTGACTGCATTGCAATTGCTTGAAATATCATTAGCAATCAATAATTTAATTCGTAATTTAGAATGCGCATTTAACTGCCCAAATTTGGATAATATAAAGAGGAGGGAACTGTATAATAGCATAATTCTCGATGAAATGCAATCTCTCAACATAATTTCTAGACTCCATCCACAGATGATTAAAAACAATATAGGCAAAATCAGTCTAAGTGAAATAATATATATCGATAGCTGAAAAGATTGCGAATATTTGTATTTAATACCAATCTCATGTAATGCAATTTTCTTCATACCTTTCTTGCATTCTAGCAGCGTCTTCATTTGTTTCCTATGAACTCCAAAGATACTAGATTTATGGGTACAGAGCCTACAAATATAACTTTGTATCACAAATTGTCTACTCCGACTCGTCCTAAGGCACACGGATGTCTGAATGAAGCATTGATAACATTGGCGAAAACTGGGGTTGAATCCTAAATGCCATCACCAGCCATGGTACAATCCTTCCAGTGGAAAGTATACCCTGTCATAGGTAGGAGGAAACCGACCCCCGCCATTTCTGTAGCCACCCAGGTGACTAGAACCAACCACCACGCCGAAAGCTTCCCATCTTCATATTTGAAGATGGGCCCCTCCCCCGGTAGAAGACTATAACTTTGTTTATAAGGTGATCTGAAACTCCTCCATCAAGCTTCTAAGAGTAATCAATAGCATATGGCGTCGCAATCAAAAATGCCGATCGTTATAATGGACTCATTGCCAGGGAGTTAAATAAAAGTATATACAAATAAAATATCCAACACAATTTAATAGGATACAAATAACGCACAACAAATTGATACAAATAAAGTATATAGCACATTTTTAAGAAAATACAAATTCGCAATATCGCAATAAATTTATTCAAATAGAATATACAACAGATTTTTAAGGAAATATAAATTCAGAATAACACAACAAATTTACACAAATAAAGTATATAACAGATTTTTCAGGTTATAAAAATTCACAATATCACAACTACATTAGTGACAACATGAAAAGTATATTTCGCGCAGAACGGCAAGTCCTTTAAATTCTTCAGTTACTCCAAAGATTTGTAGATACGGAGTCCTAATTGCCATTTATTTATCTAGCTAAGAACGATATTTAAAGATATTCATACAATAGTGATGTTGCACTATTGTGAGTGTGTATTCCTTTAAACCTGTGTTTTATAGTTTATTCATTACTTAATTCATTGTCAAGAGCTCCCTATAGCCATCACTCTTTGATTTGAGGACTCTAATGTTCCATTGCAACAGTGCCCTAATAATCGGAGAGGAAGGGATATAGATTCCTGGGCCTCAAGCTTAGGGGTGCCATGGGGACAAAGCATTAGGGTTTTTAAGTCACTTTTTAAAGAAACATATCACGAAGAGGCAAAAATAATAATAATGATGATGTCATGCTTGCATTACTTTTATTAAACCCTTGAAGATAACTGAGTCGAATAAATCATATTATGGTCAAGGAAAAACTTATCCTTGCTACCCCATTGTATCACAAAAGTCCTTTATTTTGGTATATACGATCACTCCTAAAGTTTGTCAGCGGAGTTACGGATCACCCTGTATATCTTTCTAATTCTATTGCCAGCTTATCATGAAATACTTTTTCGTTGGTAATTTTTTTATCACTATTCTTTTTAGTCTTTATAAAGAGTTTAAGAGGTGCCCAGGAGAGTTTTATGTTTCGAGATCCCCAAAGAGCAGTGCTTTTCAATCTTTATTTCCTCACGTACCTCTTAATTAACTGATGCGTTAATTTTAGAGAACGCCTTTTACTATCATATCACCACCCACAACATCCCACCACACAGAGAAGTCAAAAAAAAGATAATTTAGGAATTATACGAGTGGAATGAACTTAATAAAATTTGTAGAAGCTACTTTCGATTTTCATTTTTATTCCATTTTTTATAGTAATAGTATTAGTTATAACAAATAAAACAACATTAATAATAATAGTATTAGTTATAACAAATAAAACAACATTAATAATAATAGTATTAGTTATAACAAATAAAACAGCAGTAAAGTCATTTCGCATTAATTTATAATCCGAGCTAACTATTACTCTTTTTAATAATTAATTATTCAAATGGAAGGCTATTTCATTGTGAGCTTTGAGCTTGTTTCGAGGAGCTGAGTTCCATAAATTTCAGTTCAAATGCAGACAGATATAATCATATGTCCGGAACTGCATCAAGATTACTGAGATATTTGTTATTAATATATGCATAAGGCGAATGTTCTATTTGAAGTTCTGTGTTTGAGAAAGGTGTTAAATATTTTATTGCTTTGACACTGAGTTTTTAGATGTTCTTCTTTCATTGCTGCTCAATAGATTTACGAAAATGAATAGTTTTCCTTTTTCACGAACTTAAGAAAACAAAATTCTTTAACAGTTTTTTTTTTTTTTTAATTTAATCTCTTACGGTTTGCGTTGCATTGTCAGCATTATTTTCGCGTATTCTTAATTAGCTCTTTGCATATTCCAAGGGATATGCATGCTACAGGTTGTAACATCTGCTATTTAGAATGGAAGAAATTTAGTCCCACGTGAGATGATATTTAAAAAAAGTTTACAATTAATAAAATTAAACGCTTTATTTCTCACATGAGAAAAATTTCATCGTAAACGCATTAAAAGAATCCCCTTGGTCCCCCCCCCAAAAAAAAACTGTTGTAGTTAAAAGTTAGTTCAGTTACCAGTTACTAATCAGAAGGAGTTTCGAGAGTGGGCTCCGTCAAACTTTCTCACATACTCTTGAATAAATGTACCTGCATATCATCGTTGCTGAACAATAGTTACGAAAGATCCAATCGTGGGGACTCTTAGAGTGAAATCGTTGGAGAATATTTTGCAATAAATACACTAAAAACAGAATGTATATTTTGGATTTTTTTTTTGAAACAGAAATTGCAGTCACAAAAGTAGACAGACCATATATATGCGGTGGTAACTTCATAAGCCAGATAACAACCTCCGGGAAGGAGTGTACACTTTTGTCTAATGGCTTTGTTACTCGTCTATGAACCCTAACGCTGTGAGTTCGAACCTCAACTTGGCACATATATATAGTCGTTGCGTTTTGCGGTTACCGCCATTACATGTTTGAGAAAATACAGACTGACAGACAATTAAGCGTATGGATCTGGCTCCAAATTTGATCTACACAATAGATGTCAAATATTGTACCAAATTCTATCCATCTATCTCTTTTGGTCTTGTAATTATCGTGGTAACTTATATTCAGATAGACTTCCTTCGAATAAATGTCGTGCAAAATTTGATAGATATTTACCAATTTAGAATAAAATCCATTTTTTCAGATTTCATCCATCTAGTTCATAGAGTTTTTGAGTTATCCTGTTTACAAACAGAGATAGATAATTCCAAAAGTGAGCTTCGCGGACACAAGGAGAGACCATATTTCAAATTTCATTTGTAATGAAATTTGGAATATGGTCTCAAAATGTTTTTGAGTTATCAGACAGACAGACATAGCTCCAAAAATGTGTCTTTCTGAGTTATCTGTTATCAGACAGACAGGCATAGCTCCAAAAATGTGTCTTTCTGAGTTATCTGTTATCAGACAGACAGACATAGCTCCAAAAATGTGTCTTTCTGAGTTATCTGTTATCAGACAGACAGACATAGCTCCAAAAATGTGTCTTTCTTAGTCAAAATCTCAAATCCAAATGTTTTGGCGATTCTAATATTCTCGCTTTGTAAACTTCGTATATGAGAAAGTAGAAATGCGGTTTGATAATCAATTTTCTGTAAATTTTAAAAATTTTTGAAAAAAAAAATCAAAATGATTTGTTTAGTTATAAAATTTGCATTACGATGTCATCCTTTCATTATAATTAAAAAGTTTAAAAAAATTAATGGGTTCCAATGGAAAAACAATGGAGAAATGCATCTTTTTGAAACCATAGAAATTTGGTTGTTAGCACAAATCCTCTTATCGAAATTAATATTTGAGAGTTTAAAATTTTAATGATCCTTCAGGAATGTCAAATTTATAGGATGCATTTAATTCTGCAAGCACTGTTCATATAGTGTGCTTTTAGAACTTCTAATAGATTCAGTGATTTATAAGTTAAATGTCCCATTTTCAAATACAACAAGAATTTTTTGGGACTAATATTTTAGTGTTGAAACATGGGCATATAATCAGAATGAATCCTCAGACATCTACTTTCTCTAAACTTCCACAGCAGCGTGAAAATATATTTCGCACGACAGATTTAGTGAAGTATTAAGCCCAAATGCACGAAGAATCTTGGTTGACTTCTTTTTGTTAGCGTAATTAGTTTTATTAAATTAGCGAAATGGCAATCATTGGTTAGGCTTAAGATTATTGTACAATTTTGTCATCAAGAACACGAAGTATTCGACAATCGTTAAAATACTCGCACTCGCCAATCGAACGCCTTCTTCGATCGAGCGAAAAAAAAGGGGGGGGGGGCAGAAATTTCTCTTGAGAAACATTCGATTTTTTAAAGTAGCGAACGAAATTTTGTGGAGAGTCCATTTTAAGGAGATATTGCTTGAGAAATATTGTCATTTGATGACCGTGCCATAACCCGTTTCTTTTAAATGCTGGCATCGGTTAATATTTCGTTTTGACGATATATAAGAAATATTTGGTGATAAGCTGCGATTTTAACGTGGTCGGAGGGCGAGGGTGACATGTAATGGAACAAATATTACTTCTGTAATAAATAACAATGTAACAAATATCACTTCTGTGTTAAATTGTGTTGTTTTATTCATCATTAGATTTGATTGAGTAATTTAAATTATGGTCCCCTTTTGAAGCGACACGAGAGTTACTTTGAAATCATCTTGGGATTTTGACTCGTGATCAGAAGATGAGAGTCATCATCGGGGATGTTCGTTTTAGTTATTTGCAAACTATAACATAGATGGAACCGCTGAAGCCCCTCTCTATAACAAATCCCAGGGGTTGTCCAGTAATTTCATTTGGCACGCTGCTTCTTCATGATATGTAGTACACTGGAACAAAGTTTTTATTACACATATAAACACAATGATTGAATCAAGAATAAACTATAAATACAAAGAAAATTTGCAGTTCTCTTTAATGTTTTCTATATACTTCGTAATCAATCCAAAAGAAAAAAAGATGTTTACGCTGAATACCGACGAGCTTCTTTGATTCACAACTAGTTTGAATCCCAGATTAGAAATGCCTCTGTGTGAATCCAAAAATTTATCCCTCTTTAGAAACTCTCGTCTAGTAGAATTTTATGAGATTCCCGGGCCACAATCATTATCAATAAAAAAGGCCACTTTAATAGCCGTCGTACCTGTGAAAGTCATCATTAATCAATCAGCCAGTGCGATAATGAACGGGTCACCAAAGGAATGTTATAATCTGTTTTTCTCCAATTATCTATACAATATGTTCACTGATTACGTATCACCATCACTGCTAATAATATCATATTCACTTTTATACGCCCTCTACTAAGTTCGTTTTGAAATGTTTTGGTATAAAAAAGTATAATGTAAGCATAAAAGATAATAAAACAATCCTTATGAATGAATATCATTTCCATAAGTTAGAAACCAGTGCTTTTGTTTAATGTTGCTAGTATAATAATTATAAACATTTGAGCATTTAGAAGACATTCGAAGTAAGAGTAGATAACTTTCGTGAATTGTAAAAATATATTCCATTTTAAATTACACATTGAATCCATTTTTAAACATGAATGCTCCAAACACTGAATATATGGATTAATATATGGAAACAATAAATTATTTCATTAATATATATTAAATGCATATATATATATATATATATATATATATATGTCCCTTTTTCAACTGAGATTTTTAATGACTTAACCTACTATACCAAATTGTAAAATATTTTGAAATCCTTATTTGTTAAGATTTATTATAAAGAACACATTTTTCGTAAAAATACTCACATTTCTGCAAAAATTGAAGCCATTATCTGTAGCCCTTTCATGAATCTGTAATTCCTTTTTTATCAAATGCTGTTAATAATTTTTTTATTGAAGTTTTCATTGAATTATTTTTATTATAATTTTCATCATTCTTTCAATGTCTTCTTAACTTTGTAATATGTCCTCCGTTTTAGGTATTCAGCGATCACAATATTAACAACGTTGAAAAAGTTAGAGAGCTTTATAATTTTTTTAACTGCTCTCATGCTTTTTAGGTGCTGCCATCAAAAGTAACAATTTTTTTTTTTTTAACTTTAAATGATATGAAAACGCACAAATTTTAAGGAAAAAGCCATGTAAAAATATATGAAGTCGGAAAATTTTCGGATCTAGAAATTAGCTTTCTTAACCTGAAAAGTAAACTATTTATAAATATCATTCAAAATCCTTAAAAAATTACATTAAATCGAATTTCGTACAATGAAAATTCTACTATAGCTTAAGATATGTGACTGTGCTGACTTCTATCGAACGTATTTATTCTTTTAAAAAATATTTTTAAGTTTTGAACAATTTTTTTCTTAAAGCCATTTGAATTTTTTTCCTACTTTCGTTCTTTAGGAAATTACAATCATTTTTATATTTGCATAAATATTTTAATGCTATTTTACATCATAATCAATAATCATAATTAACTAACAGTTATTAGTAATCATAATTAATTAATTCATAACCACTCACTCACATCATAATTAATAATTAGTTGCTTAATGTTATGTAAGATGTAATTAGGATGTTACATTATTACATTGCTAAAAATATGTGTTAGATTTTAATAATTCATAAATTAAAACCTAACGCATATTTTTTGCTCAAATTTGTTATAATAACTTAGCAACCTTGTTTAGCAGTTCTTGAAGCTCATAATAAGTAATATATTTATTTAAAAATGTTTTACAGTTATCTTAAGGTTTCATAATGTGAAAAAAGTTGAAAATTTCATGCTATTTATGAGTAGATCCCCAGTATATAAAGATTGGATAGAAATACAGCTGGTATTTTAGTTTCAAGCACTAGATGATATATTTCTTATCTCCAAAATTTTGAACAAATCATTTGATAAAATTCTATACTAGAAGTTCTTGCTTTATGCCACTTTTTTTTGACCTCCCCACCACAAAAAAAAAAAAAAAAAAAAAAAAAAAAAAAAAAAAAATTGGATTTAAACTTATTTATTTTTATTTCACAGCATTCATTTGTTTTTGCATATTATATTTTTTTCAATCCATGATATGAAAAAGTTTAAAAATGTAAGCATTTTATAATATGTTTTGAAAGAATCACCCCGAATATATTCATATACCTTAACGTTTTCTATAGCCCTCGGATTCGTTTTATAATAAATACACCTTCTCCATAAAAGACTTTCATCAGACACAGAAAACATTTATTTTTTTATCAATAAAATTCTGCGTTAACTTCATTTTCAAGTAGTTTGATAACCACTAAAAGTAACAGTTGATTGATTTAACGCATTCTTTCAAGTGGAATGGCCTCTTCCGAGGCAGAATCTTGCAAACATCAGTTGTAGTAAAAGAATTACTGTCTCGTTATTCTCCAAAAACACGAGTCAAGTTGAATGCGTGTGTCAGTGGCTTTCTTTTTTTATCAGTAGAAAATCAAGCTCATTTATCTTGGAATCAAGATAAGTCCTACAATTCATCGTTATCACTTCATCGACATATATTTTGTTGCCATCAATAGCAATGAAGAAGTAATAAAAAAGTGTGCAGGGCAAAATGATTGAATTTTAACTACTTCTACTCCCGCTGTTTAAATGCGTTGTGTCTTGTATGGAATAAAAACATTGCAATACAACACATTTTTTTTATTTATTTTTTTAAGATTTTGTGATTTTTTTCTCCATTGTTTTATAGAATTTTAGCTTATATAAGGGTATTTTCTAATTACAATGGAACTATCTAATTCGAACGTTATCAAATCAAATTCTCTGGTAACTCGAATTTTCTCATTATAATATACTCTAGAAATATGGTCTATAATTCGAATTGATATTGGTCGATTCGAAGTCAAAACTGATAATCGCAAAACATTTTTTTAAATATTTGAATTGTTTTAGTTAATTAAATATGTCCATATCATGTGTCCTCAGTAATCACAAGTAAATATTTTTTTTTTTTAGTTAAACTCAATTATAAATTTTCTAGAGACCTCATAGACAAAATATTGTTCTAAGTTATTAATTTTTCTTTCTTTTCGATTTTGAAATAAAATGGACTTTTACTACCTCCAATAATTCGATTCTTAATTTGATGCCTTGTATATTCTATTAACATGTGGTATTTTTCTGTAAATATATGTAAGATTATATGTAAAATTATTAATAGAATTATTAATTGACCTGAATTATTAATTTTTATTAGTTTTGTAGAATTAACCGGAACTTTAAGGGCTAGAATATTGTGTTAAAATATTTTTATTAAATTTATTTACGTAAGCAATTTTCCTTTATATATATTATATCACTTTCTTAGTAAATATTCTCAGGATCTTGATATTTTAAAAATATATCTTTGAAAATTTTTAAGGATAAATGTCCTCGACTATTTAATGTTTTTCATTTAATGCTTATATAAGTCTATCAGTGCATTTTGTGATAAATTGTTCTTTATTATGTATGTTTTCTCTTATTTGTGTGTATTTCTTATTTTATTTTATTTTTTTTATATTTTATATTTTTAATTTTTTTTAAATTTTATTTATTTTATTTTTTTTAAATTTTATTTATTTTATTTTTTTATATTTTATATTTTTTTTAAAATTTTATTTATTTTATTTTTTATATTATATATATTTTTTTAATTTTATTTATTTTATTTTTTTATATTTTATATATTTATTTTTTTTTAAATTTTATTTATTTTATTTTTTTATATTTTATATTTTTAATTTTTTTTAATTTTATTTATTTTATTTTTTTATATTTTATATTTTTAATTTTTTTTTATTTTATATTTTTAATTTTTTTTATTTTATTTATTTTATTTTTTTATATTTTATATTTTTAATTTTTTTTAATTTTACTTATTATATTTTATTTTATTTATTTATTTATTTGCTCTGCACCAGTATGTTGTGATACATTGTTCTTTGTTATGTATATTTTCTTTTATTTGTGTGTATTTCCCATTTTATCATGTTTTTTGTTTGCTCTGTAGCAGTCAGGCTGCATTTTTTTTTCTATTCTACTCAATATCAAAAATATCGCATGAAAGTGAAATTTATTTTTTTATTTATTCAGTGAAAACTGAAAAAAAAATGTAAATAATTGTTTTTACTTCTGATTTGTTTTCGTTGCATAAATAAGCTGGTAACATGCGCCTGCAGTGCTCATAAGTAAATAATTTTTTCAAGCATTTAGATCACTAGAGGACTTAATTGTACAATGTTTTCAATAAAGAAAAAGGCAATAAAAAGCTCCAGGCATTTTAGTTTTGAACACTTAAATGTGAATTCTTTGGTTTATTTGAAAGTATCGTATTTAATTTATTAATTAAAATTATTTTCCGTTTATTTATTAATATATTATTTATTAAATTGTTAAGTATTGATGATGTCTCTTTTTATCCATTTTTAGTTTTAAAATTATTCATTCTCATGTTGTAGCTATTTTTAAACTAAGATTTTCTTAATTCGATAAATGAAATTAATCATAATTTGGTCAATCGAATTTTTATTGAGGTCTCGACAACTTCGAATTAACCAAATTCCACTGTATTCCTTTTCATAAAATTAGAAACTAAATGAGTTTTTAATTTAATGATTTGATTTTCTCGTATTTATTGAAAGATGTTATTTTCATGACAAAGGAAGTAATAGTTTTTAAGATTTGAAAGTTATTTTTTAAAGATAAAATTTTATCTTATAGCACCGAAATTCAATTAATCGACGAGATGCCTAAGTCACAAGCTAAACATCACCATTCATGTTTTTTAATATTTAATTTTCTTTTGTCTTACAACGTATTATAATCCTACCTATTCTTATACTATTACAAATATTACACCTAAGGCACCTCATATATGGGAATGTACACCTTCTTGTATGGTGGTTGGTTTTAGCTTCCTGGTGGATAAAATAATGGTGTGGGGCTGTTATCTCTACTCCGACTACGGGTCTTACCACTTTGTGAAGAATAGATTCGTGAGTTGCGCCGTAATAAGAGCTATAATATGTTCACTACAATGCCTGTTTTAATTTTCTTGAAGACACTGTTTTTCAAATTACTCCGGACACAAAAGCAGTGTGGAAGTTGTTCGAAATGGTTGTTTTATTTTAATTTGTAAAAAGAAACTATAAGCAACAAATGCAGGATGAGGAATGGAATCCAAAATTAAGTTGACGAGACGCACTTTACATTATCATGTGAGCATGAATTTACAACATCATATCTATAAATAATGATATTATATTATAATTTATAAACACTGGAATGAAAAAATTGTGGACGTTCTAAGGTCTTATATCTCTTCCGAACTCATTTACACCAATTATTAACAATTGTATAAATTTGGCGTACTTTCTGTAAAGTACGCCAAACTAATAAAACATTTATTGTTATTATTATTGCTATTACTACTATTGTTATTATTAGAATTAGAATTAAAAGTTACAGTGTTGTGAAGTAGCATTTGGGAGTTTTTAAATGAATATAAATAAAAAAATAATTGAATTTTCACAATATGATTTATAATACGGGTGAAGACGCTGAGAAAGTAAAGAACAAAAAAATACAATATAAATGATAATGATAAAGAGCAATATTTATGAGTATTTTCTTCTTTCTAATTACCCAGTACGTTAACTTATACTTCAAAATTAATATGCAATGAAAGAGATAAAAATAAATTACACCACCACCACCCTTTTTCTTTCTTTCTTTTTTTTTTTTTTTTTTTTTTGCTCAAAAAAATAGTCATGATTATTTTAAATAAAGAGTGAGGTTTTTTTGTGTTTTTTTTTTCAGGCAATGACATGATCTGATAATTTTAATAGAATAAAATAAATAAAAAAAAATTGCATCCAGACTTTAAAAAAAATCCCACTTTTCGGTGAGAAAAAAAAATCAATTCCTTTTAAAATATAAATATTTTATTTCGAATTGACATTTATGAGGCAATTATAAAATAAAGCATGAAATAAATTTATTGAAAAAAAATGTTGTTAAATTATTTTAAATCATCTGCAGTCATTTTTCGGAATTGGAATCTTGATAATGAATTTTTATATTTTAACTTAGATCAATTTTTATAAATAGGAAAGAATTTTTTTCTTTCAAGTGTAAACTATTTTTTCTATATCACAATTAAAATCAGGAAAACTGCTCAATACTCTTTAAAAAGTTTAACTTTTCTTTAAAGTTTTTATTATACTCACAGTAATGCATCATTTCTTCCAGAAAAATTGACCAAAAAGAATTTTATGTAATTAATCACCCGAATTTCAAGACTTATAATAAGAAGTTAGAGAATCATTTCAAAATATCTCTTATATAATATATTTAAATTATTTCGAAAGAATTAATGTAAATGTATTTGATTATATTTTATGACATGGCAAATTCTAAATTTCTTTGTATAAACAATTATTGAAATTTATACCAGCTCTGGTACCAAAAGACCACTCCGGCTTTTCCAAAGGCATACGGAATTATAAAATAAAGCAGAACTATCGATGGTAAGAAAAATTTCAATTGTGCTCTAATCTCTATATGTAATGCTAATGTGCATTGCTATGAAATCGTTCTGATTACTTTTTGTCAAATGACATTTGTTATATATAAACAAATTGTTAAAACTTTCCGGATTTCTTCTTTGAACATTTTTACTTCTGCACTTAAGTCGACGCTTAACTCAGCTAATTAATGAAACTGCTAAATATTATTAGAAATACTCAGAAAAAGGCTCGCTGTATCATTGAAACCTCCATTCAATGAAAAAAAAAGAAAACATAAAAGGAATCAAGGTGATCGGAATAGGCATCAAACAGAAAGTTTGATCGAGCGCGAAAATCGAATTAAGAGTCGCCAAATAGATAATAGGGAAAGACTTAAGATTCGTGTCCAGTTTCTTGGACATCACTAAGTCGTGTCGACTTCCGAAACACCCCATAAAAGTCTGCTATCTTAAATGGCTCCAGGATATGGCAACAAACAGCTTTTAAGATTACGATAAAAAAAATTGCCAGGATTACATTTTCAAAATATTGCCCCCAAAAATTGAACTTTGGTGAGCGAACGTTAATTTTAAGTAGGACCGATAAATGCCATGACTTTCTTACCGAATTTGATTGTCATTACTTAAATTATCCTAAATTATCATCCCCCACAAAAAAAATGATTTTTGCTTTAACCGTCAAATCAAAAATTGGCATTTTTAATGAAATCAATTTCATTTCCGAATATTTTTCTTTTTCTTATTTTTGAATGAGTATTTAAATTTAATTTGATACACACTCATCTATCAAATTCTTTCATTCATTCGCTCACGTGCCTTTCCTAATGTCCAAATTAAGATTTAAAAATTTGTTTTCTTTAAATATTAACTCCAAAATAAAATAATTTATTCCGTTTTTATTTCGTAGTTCGTACACTTTTTGATTTACAGGATCAGTAATTTATAATAGATTAATTCAATTAAATTCATGTTTTTTTAATCTTATGACATAACAAGGTAAAAGTTTAAAAAAATGCGTTTCATATTAATAGTTTTACAAAATATCGCATCAGTCTGAGTAAGCAAGCTGGTCACCAAAGGCTGCTAGTACTATTATAAATAAATGAATAACTCCCTGAAGACTGCTTGATGATTCTTGACTATTTAGGAAAACACTTAAAAATGTGTAAAGAAAAATAAATGTGCAACATAACGGCAAATTTTAACTCAGAAAAGAAATGTTGCGATGTCGTTTCATTTGAAAAGTTGACTTTTGTTCAGGAATGTTCTGTCATTTCATAAAAAAATGGCTGGTAGTTCTATGAATTATGTCAAAATACCATAATCAAAATTATTCATTTTTCAATTATTTGATTTTTTAATTAAAAAATCGTTAAATTATATTTTTGTTCGTAATTCTCTTCAGATATCTTGTGGCAAAAAGAAGAAGAGGGAGGGGGACCTATTTCCTATGATTAAAACTCTTCATTTAATCAAGTATCAGATGGGAAAATAACATTTTTTTAATACCCGAAATATAAATTCTTTTAAATGAATTAAATTATACTATTACGATGTTGTTTATATTCAGCGGTATAACAATTATTTTTAAGATTTACTCGCTAGTGTTACATATAAAAGCGATTAAAATAGCTTGATGCAGGAGAGTTTATGAAACCAAAAAGTTAACTGAGAGAACAAGTGATTTAAAAACAGAAACTGTAAGTTAATATTGAACAAGCAATGAAATCAAGTCAAGGCTACTTAATGGTGGCAGATTATTAAATAGATAAAGTAAAGCTGCGCGATTTTTTTCTCTCTGTACTTTCACAATAATTGAATTTTGATTTTCAGTTAATTTCCAAGGACCGTCCACTCGCATAGTTTCGAATAAAATTAAAAAATCGTTTACATTTTTGGATCATTATTCAAACAATTGTAATTGTTTTTTAGAAGTTTTACGTTACAATCTTTTATGATTTTAAAATGATGTTGTTTTAAATAATGAAGATTTTAAATGATGTTGTTTTATAATTCAAAGAATGTCCAATTCTGTAAATAAATATTATTTCTGTTGAGTAATTTTTTTACAATATACTATTTTATTATTATTTAATTTATTATAATTATTTATTTTCCTATTATTTTTAATTTTATTCATTATTTAATATTTACTATTAATAACTGTGTTTTTGCTGTTTTATTTAAAATTACTTTTAAATTTAAATTTTGATTTTCTTTTTATGGGCGAGAGCCTTAAACCAACTTTCTTGAAAACGACTCAGACTTAAAGATCAATTATACCGATAACGCTACTTAATCTCGTTTATATAGAGATTAAATTTAAAACTATTAATATATTAAAATACCAACTTTTGAATGCTGTGAAGGTGAGAGATTTTCATCTCCTAATGCTCTCTAGAAAGCTTAATCTGGCCCTAACAAGGAGGAAAATTTGATTGGAAAAGCAATTTTTACTTTCTCATGCACAGAGTATGTAAAGAAAAATTATTGTCATAATCAAAACACACGAAGATCAGATTTTGACTGACCTCCATATTTCAAACATACCTGAGTCCGTAAGACACATTTTTGGAATTACGTCCATCTGTCTACGAATAAAATTTGTTATAGAGATTTTACTCCAAATTTATAGATCAAATTTTGAACGAAATCCATTCAGAGGAAATTTGTCTGTCTGGTTGTTCAAATATAAGTTAAAATGGCAACTAAAAAGCGGAGAGAGCCGGATGAATAAAATTTGGTTCATAGATTTAACGTCTAAAGTGCACATACCTATCAAATTGGGATAAAATTCTTAAAAGGGTTGACTTTCTCTTAGTCTCTACTTTCACAAGTCTGTTAATGCGATAACTCAAAAGTGCAATCATTTAAATCAGTGAAATTCCATATGTGATCTTGTGATTACATACCCTTCCATGCCAAATTTTTGATTTCAATAGGTCTGAAAAAAAGCGTTTAAAATATATATAAACATAATAAATTCAGTATAAATAATGGATACCATCTAAAGAACTCTATTTCGTAACTATTGATCCTCAATAACATGAGGCTTATAATACACAAGTACCTTTACTAGAGGGTATGAGAGAAAATTTCAGGGAGAATACACCCGCTGGTTTAAAGAGGTGAACGGCCTCGTAAAGAGTTGGATTTTTGATAGAGGATTTCAAAGATTCGTCATTTATGTGGCTGAGACTATTACACAGTATGTATGTTTAGAAATTAACAGTTCTCATACAAATGAATCGTGTAACATAAGAAAATTCAGATATGATTCTCCAGATTTGATTATCACCAAAAGAAACATGATTCTCACGAAGGCCAAAACTACATAAGGACTTAAAGCTGAATTCTCACAACTTTAAAAAGTACACGTTCATCACTAAATTCAATAACTGAGCCCGAAAGGTATCGCAATTTAACCATAATCAACTGAGCATTCCTGACTCTACTTTATTCTATCCTTGCAGAATACGCCTCTTGTGTGTTCAGCTTCCTAGTAAAGTGAAAGGAATCGAATTTCATCTTAGACTTCTTTTTTTTTATTATTGATTGGGTTGAAAATTTGAAATACATCGACAAGTTTGTGCTAAGAGCACTTACTAAATTTTATTCAACTAGCTTGTAGCGTTTTCGAATTATGACGTTTGTATGCAAGCGAATATATAGGCGAACCCTTCGATATAGTTTATCCAAAATTTCATCCTCATGATAAAAATGTGAGCTACTTTTCATCTTTCAGATTCTTTGTGTTTTTATGTTCACTCGGATGGACGAACCACTTGAGAGATTGTATCCAAAATTTAATAGATATCCACAACATGGGTGTAAATACTAAATGCCAAATTTCACTAGGCTTTCTTGCGCTTTTTACTTTTCTTTTTTTTAAACAGTTGTTGGGAATTTGCTTCGGTTTTTTTCCGACTATTTATCAAAGGAGGATTTGCACTAACACACGTATTTAATATAAAATATATATTAATTATAACAAAAATAATTATAACAATATAATTATAATAAAAATAATTATAACAAAATAAATATTATTTGAATATATATACAAATGATTATAATACTGCAATGATACGAAAAAACCTGTCTGAAAAATTGGTATGCTTGGAAGAAAATTCGATCCTCAACCGAAGCTATTATTTTGCATTAGACAGCTTTTCTCAAGAAATTTACCTAGTAACTAACCTTGCCTTTAGTTAATTAATTAACTTAAAGTTTCAACAAAGTTTGGGAGTTAAATAGGGATTGCGGTCGATTAAAAGCTCGTTAAGTAATCTGCTAGCTGTACAACAGGGTTGTAGTCCCGAAAATATTGCATTTGGCTTTTAAAGTCGTATATTCTGTGGTTTATTTTTCAACGAAGAGCATCATTTTTTTTTCTATTCCATTTAGCCTTTAAAAATGCACAACTGATGAGCTGTGTATAACTGTTTTAGAGATGCCAGCATTTATAGCATAATACACTAAATATACCGGAGATGAATTTCAAAACAAACTTGACAGAGCACTGATGAATAATAATTATAATTACTAAATATACCGGACATATACTGACTTATTACTAAATGTACTGACATATTTAAAAAAATTTAATATAAGCGTTTAATCTGAACAGCAGCTCCGCCTTTTTTTTTTTCATTTAAACTTCTTACTGTGTGACAGTCTGAAAAGATATACACAAATAGAATACTTTAAATTAATTTCTTGTGTGTGTGTGTGTGTGTGTGTGTGTGTGTGTGTGTGTGTGTGTGTGTGTGTGTGTGTGTGTGTGTGTGTGTGTGTGTGTGTGTGTGTGTGTGTGTGTGTGTGTGTGTGTGTGTGTGTGTGTGTGTGTGTGTGTGTGTGTGTGTGTGTGTGTGTGTGTGTGTGTGTGTGTGTGTGTGTGTGTGTGTGTGTGTGTGTGTGTGTGTGTGAGATCTGAAAAATGAAGATGATGTCATTACAGCAAAATTTAACCTGTATTTAGTTCAATAAACAGTTCTAATTCTTTGTACGTTTTTTTTTTTTAATTTTTTTTAATTTTTTTTTTTTTTTTTTTTACTCTTATGGATATCCTGTAGGTCAGCGTTCCTCAATCTGTATTGAGGAACGCTGGCACTAGTAATCCCAGGGATACGTGAAATAAGGTGTATATGGCGAAAACAAAGATATAAGGGTTAACATTGGTAGATATGTATATATATGTTATTAATTATGCATAAATTGATAGAGTTGTGAGACATTAAACAGTGAAGATAGGTCCAAGAGTGAGCATATAGAAAAAAGGGATTGAGAAACGCTGTTATAGATCATTTGAGGGTAATTTTTTTTTTTTTTGCTGTTATTTACAATAATAATAAAATAAAACGCATTTATTAGCGAACGAAAATACAAGTTACATAGAATATTTAATTGAAAATTAAGTAGATAGGTTAAAATTAGAACTAGTATGTTAAGATTATATTATTTCTGGTTTGTTTATTAATTGGAATCTACCACCTTTAATCATAAAGTTCATTTAATTCTTTATTTTTTATTTTTTCTAAAAGATGAGGACTCTGCAATCCAAATAGGATAAACCCATACTTTTCAGCAATAAATCAGTTACTAAAATATGTGGGGAGTTATTATAGAGAAATGTGAAGATTTTCAATATATAAGTCAAAATTATGTTATCCATGACTTTATTAAACAAATAAATTTTTATTCCATTGATCATGAGTCATTAGTTTTAACTTTTAACCATATGCATGTCGCAGTTTAGTCAAATGTGGCTCTTGCGCTAAAAAATTCCCAAACCAAACCATTGAACACGAACCAATATTCTTTCTTATTCCTTGAGAAATGGCACTCTGTAAATACAAAAACTCTGCAACAATATAAATAAAAATTAAATAAAGGTTTCGAACAAAAACGTTTAGATAAGTCCATGTCTATCCTCGGTGAATTCTCTTCTGTATCTTTCCTCGACGAATTTGTATTGTGTGCATTCTCAATGAACTCTGTACTGTGTCTATGCTCAATGACTGTACAATAAATCCTCCAAAGAACGCGCAAATTATTTATGAAAATTCATTAAAAGATGTAATGAAACTTAATCATATAAGTATTCAATGAATTCTGTTCTAAAATTGCTAGTTTTATCCTTAAAGTAATTGACAATCATTAATGTTCGTTATTAATAAGATATTTAATAAATAGGTCAAAATCGTGTCATTCATAGTCTTATCAATCAATTAAAATCTCACTTCCAAAGCCCCATAATCCCTTTTTTAATTCATGAATAAAACCTACAATTATTTTCTCCCTTTTCTTTTTGCTCAGACTTCAAGATACTCAAGCGCAAAACTCTGCAACAATATAAATAAAAATCCAGTCAAAGGATCTCGGAACACTTTTCTGATAAGTCTCTGTCCTTCCCCAATGAATTCTCTACTAAAACTCTGGGCAGTTTTATTAGTAGAGAAATATGTTAGTCATTGAAGAGACGTTCAATAGATGGGCCTCGACTATTGATGGGGAAAAAGACTTCGTTATCTATCGCCCCAACGTGTCCGGTTGGTGATTTGTGATCGTCACTCCAATCGTTAGGGGTCTGCAGGGTGCGTACATCGTTAGTATGGATTTATGCCCACCATAAAATAGGATTCTCTGCTCGCCAACTTCCTACTGCCCCAGAAGGAGTGTTTTGTTTATCTCAAACCATGGGTGGAGATAAGCGTGGATGAGGAGTTCTTTAATGAATCGCCAATTGAGATGTTTCGTCATTACGTGCAAAAGTAATTGGATTACTTTTCGGTGTTTTTTATCATAGACATTGACTTCTATTGCATGGTGCCAATAAGTGCTGCTAGTCAATTTTAGAAGAAAGTTTCCAGTAGGACTGGCTTCTTTTTTTTTTTTTTTTTTTTTTGATAAATTTTGGTTCTGTTGCTTTAATGCTGTTAATTGGGACTCGTTTATCGTCATTAGTTTGTTGTTGCACAGGCTCTAAATGGGATCACTTATAAGAATTCCACTGATATTTAGGAAGTTGTTCAATAACTGTAAGCAGAAAAAAAAAATTAAGAAAGCTGTATTGATTTAGAGCATACATCGCATTAAAATGATTAACAGATAACATCGCTACACTAATATAAATTGAATCTAACCATATTTCTATCATAACTTTGCAATTAGATAAGATTTCGTATAACTATCTTATTTTTTTATGGAAAAGCAGTCAATTAATATCAATTTTAGAAGGAAATTTAACGTAACAGTTTCTTATTGACAAATTTTGGTTCTGTCGCTTTAGAGCTGATAATTAGCCCTGTTTATTTCATTTATTTCTAGCATAGTTTCTTAAACTATTTCTATCGATGCTCAGTGTTGCCGATAAACACTTCAGGGAGTTCTTCAATGAATGTAAACCGAAACTATTAGGAAGACCTTGGAGCATAAATCGCATTAAAATTACCTAACATATAATACTTTTAATAAAATATGAGCTTCACGTAACAAATTTCTGTCATAACTTTGCAATTAGTTAAGGTTTCATGTGGCGTCAATTTTTTTTATAGAAACAGAGTCAATTAACGACAATTTTAGAAGGAAATTTCACGTTACTTAGTTTCTCGTTAACGAATTTTGGTTTATTTGGTTCGTTTATTTACATGAGTTTGCAATAGAGCTATTTAATCCATTTACATCAGTTCTCAGTGGAATCGCTTACATCTTGAGAGTTCTTCTACATTTGTATGAGACAAATTATACCATCTTAAATATGAATACAAAATTAAAACATTATTATAAATTTACAAAAATAAAATTTCTATAACTTTGTAATTAACTAGGTCTTCATTTAACTATTTTCTTTTTCTTTTTTTATGCAAAAAAGATATATATATATATATATATTCTTTGGGAATGAAAGATCGCAATACTAAATTTATCTCGTTTTGAAAGGACAAAAAAAAAAAGTAGAATGTTGGTTATATTTTTTAACGAAAACTTTGACGAGCGACAAAAACTTCAGAAATTTTACTTTTCTAATGTATGCAATTTGACATGTTCCCAGTATATACAAAAATTACTACTTATCAATTTACTTATTCTATAGCATATTATAATTAATTTACTATTAATTTTTATTAATGCTTATTTTTTATTAATTTGCATGATAATTTATTAATTATAAATTATTATTAATATTATTTATTATATTATTATTATTCTTTAGCTTCTTAATTTATTATTAGTACGTATTAGAGAACTACTTTTATTATAAATGTTGTTATTCTAATGCATGGTGTAGTTAGTGCTATTAGTCGATTTTAAAAGTAGGTTTCCTGCAACACTTGCTTCTTTCTATTCAATTTGGTTCAGTTACTGAATGCTAATAATTAGCATTCATTTATCTTCACAAATTTTGTATTAGAAATTCTTCAACTATTTATATAATCCTGAATAGAATCTTTAAGCAGAATTTCAAAATTTTAAGTCTTTCTTCACTGTTTATAAGGAGAAAAGATTAAGAAAATTTTATTGATTTGGGACAAATACTACATTAAAATGATCTAGCATATAATATCAACATAACATTTGAAGCATGTTAATTGCATGGAACTAAATAAAACTTTAGCAGCTTTGAAGTCCTTTTTTAGGCAGCACTTCAACGAAAACCCCGAGGAAGACATGCGAAACAATGCATACCACTTTCTCGAGACATATGGTTATTAGTATAAAGTACTGAAATTCAGATTTTCATAACTTGGTCAGTTTCAGTCTCAGAAATGCGATTTTTTCTGTGTCAAGACTATTTTATTATACATGACTAGTAGCACTGGGGAAACTGTAAAAAAATATTGCAGTTTTTTAACAGTATATTTATTAGCTTAAATAACATAAAAATTATTCTTTATTTTATTCAAAGCTTTTGCTTTTCCTGACTAGGAAATATATGCCTATCTCTGATGGTTTAGAAATTAATTAACTGATGGGCCATAATTATAATGGGCATCTTGTGTGTGTGACACACACACACACACATATATATATTGACATGTATTTCTATGACTGCGACAGCCATGAAATCTGAAGAAACATGAAAGCCTGAATAAATTCTACATTTAAAACTGAGAGAATTTGTTTGGGATACCCGATGCATTTGAAAAGATTATGCAATGCCAATATCTTCTAAGACTTAATAGCTTTGGGAAACCAGCAGGAGAAGTCACATTAAATGGTATGGTTACAAATAGGATATGAGCTGTATAGTAATCCTGTTTTCAAATTCGAATAACAAATTTCATGCAATATATTTGCTTGAGATATTCATCCATTGTATTGACAGAACAAGGAGAAAGAAAAGAGTGAACAATAAAGAAAGGATTATGTCTTATCCTTAGAGGATATTGGCATTTAGAGGGGCATTTTAAGGACATTGGCATAAAATATAGAGTAAAATGGAATGCAAAACATTAATCGGGACTCATTGCTGAATCTAGGAAACAAAAAAGGCTAAATTTAAAAATAATCTTTTCTTATAAACGACATATCACTCTTAATAATTGTCTAAAACACATAAAATTATTCTGATATTTATTGTTGAAACAATTAATTGGTCGAGTGGACAAGTAAAATTAATATTGAAAGGTGAGTTCCAAATACTAAAAGCGGGAGAATTGTTGTAAATAAATGTTATGATAACTAAAAAAAATGAAAATGTAAGTACTTTGAAGGAATTATTCTAACGAATTTTCATTAGATGAAGCTGATATGAAAATAAATAAGGAAGGGAAAAAAAAAAAAAAAAAAAAAGGAAAATAGACCATGCGAAAAAATACCTCCAAGATGGCAATTTCGTTGATTAAAAATCAGGCAAGCATCTTTTTTTATTTTTTCTCCTATATTTTTTTGCATCTCTTTTTAGATATCGCCTTCACGGAACTGGATACCTAATTCAATTTCTTCGGAAAAGCCAGTCAGTTCCCACACGAAAGCCATGAGACGGTAACATCAAAGGCAAACAGGCGACAGTTGCTGGCTTTTGGCGCCTGGACCCGACACTGTCGATAAGATCGCTTCATACAGAACTCTCAAAAGGAGAAAGGTTTCTCCTCAAAAGAGAAGAAAAACTTTTTGAAAGGCCCATTGGATAATAATAGAAACAGTTGAAAGAAACTCCAGTATGCAGATCTCTTATTCGCACTGGGAGAGGATGAGTGGCGATCATAGAATTTTCGCCGAGACCAACAAATGAATAATAATAACAGCTTTGATTCTTGACAGCATTGTGTACAAACAAACGAGCAAAACCGGTTTATATTATAAAAAAAATAACTGAAAGGCCTTAATCTAATGTATCAGTTTTAATAGAAATCTGATACTGATTTTTTTAACGGAAAAACATTGTCCATGCGAATGAAATTAGGGGAAGATGTATGTATATGTATTTTATATGTAGAGGAAGGGAGAAAATGAAAGGTAATGAGAAAGCGATAGAGCGTTCACGAAGATCAAACAGTAATTAACCCTTTGCACTTGGAGGTGACTCTCACTTACCATTAAAGACTGTGCTTCATTTTGAAGTTTTATTTATTTAATTTTGATTGTTAAAAATACCTGTAGAGTTGTAAGAGGACGCAAATTAATTAAACGAGAGAATTCAACTTAAAGCAATTATATATATTTATTTTTCAGTAAGCAACAATAATAATTCTTTGTATCAGGAGACCAAATGTGCATAATTCGAGTGCAAAGGGTTTTCATAATTATTGGAATTTTATAATTATGTAATTAATTACCCAGAAATTCATAATTATGCATTTCCGAATGCAAAGGGTTAATAATCATAGGTTTAAAAAAAAAATTTCAAAACAACTGAGAATCTTAATTTAATGTATCAGTTTTAATATAAATAAGATAATTTTTTTTATTGGAAAGCATTGCCCATGTAAATATTATCCGTGCAACCGAAATGTTGAAAGAAATTGCAGTATGGAACCCCTTCATTGTAAGAAATATGAGGGGGGACATTCATAAAAGATCTTGCTTAGACCAATAAATGAACAATAATAATAGCTTTGATTCTTATATTTACTAGTATTGTTGGAAAAACAAACAACCAAAATTAGAATATGAAATTGCAAAAAAGAAAGTCAAACTACTATAGATATTGAACGATTATATTTGTTTTAAATGAAATTACTGCATAAGTAAGTAGGTTCTTTGTGTAGGTTCTTAAAGTGAAACTGTGTAATTGCGTATAGCTGACGAGGATCCAAGTGATTGCGAGGGATGTCCTTTTTTTTTAATCCGTTAACTGCTTATTTTTATCAACTATCTAATTAAATAACACCGTCCGTTTAGGGAATACGCTGTTCTACTGATTCAGTTAAATCCATGGAACAATTGAGGTGTTTGTGGATTAGGTGCAATTTTCGCATCACTTTATAGCGTTATACAACGCGTTTAACTCCTCTCTGACTACTAAAGGAACATAAAATTTAAAATAAAAATTTTAAATAAAACTGTGATAAAAAGTTCTTTGAAACTCATTGTAATGTATCCCAATTATAGATCAAAGATAGGCGTACTAATTTCATATTTAATTACTTAAATCCCTGCCAATTTTTCCGCCAAAAAGTCGCCAAAGCCAGAATGTTCGTCGAAAAGGCAATATCCCCCCCGCATAAAATTGTGAATTTTAAGTAAGACAGCGAATGCCTTACATGGAAGTAGCGAACTTAAGTTATGATATATACATTTTGGCGTGAATCTAATATTGTTACTGAATCTATCTTACGAATGGGCATTTCCGATGCCTTTCTTCTGACCTATTGTCGCCAGAATTTGGCACAAAACTACAGTTGTATTCAAAATATCACATATCGAATTTCAATGATTTAAGTCTTTGCGTTTATGAGTTATTGTTTTTTCATGCGTGCGTAAATGCAGACTGACTGACTGGAGGAAGTCAAAATTTGACAATCAAATAAATTCTTTGACAGATTTTGTTCAAAATTTGATCAGAATCCCATTTTAGATGCTAAATCTGAAGGCCAAATTATATTTATCTAGCTCTTTATATTCTGAAGTTCTTGCTTTCACTTGTATTTCAACAGCTAGACAGACAGACTTCCTTTAAATGGATTTCATTCAAAACGTAATAGAAATCTATAAATTTAGTCTCAAGTCCATGTACCAATTGTCATCCGTTTAGCTTTAAATGTTTCAGCATTACAACGTTCACAGACGGATGATTAAACATTACATAACATACTAGATGAAAAGACAAACAGACACACAAAGAAATATAACAGTAAAAATGTATTTTTCGAATTTAAGTCTGAAATATGGAGATTCGTCGAAACCTCGAGTTCAGATTTTTTTAAACGATTCAATATTTTCTATATGCTTCGTATACGAGAAAGTAAAAATGAAAAATGATGGCATTCTTTATTCTTATTCCTGACAACATTATTGGGATAAAGAAACAAGCAATACTAGATTATGAGTCTCGATAAGTCTTCATAATAAACAATGATGCTTAGTCTAATTTTTGTTTTCATACAAATCTGCTGTTCGTGTTTAAAACAGTGAAATTGCGTCTTTGAAATTTTTCATCCAAACTTTTCAATAAAAAAATTTAAAAAAAAAAGAAAAGAAAAGCCTAGCGACTCATACAAAGAAAGTAGCACTTTCAGTTCAAAGAGAGAAAACGTATATTTTACAGAATTTTTTCGAGTATGTTAAAACCCTCGAGAAAGCATTTTAAACCATTAACAAACAGATCTGTCATTTCTGAATCAAAACTGAATTTATAGAAATAAATAACTGATTAACTTATTACGAAAACTAATCATTTATTTATTATACTTATGAATTATTTATATATGATTTATTTCACTTCAGTTAATAAAAAAAATTAAAGGAAGCTGGGACTATTCTTATGATATATATGGACTGTTATCCTATTAACGATATCTTGAGCATGACTGTTTCAGATTAACTAACAAAAATTGTTGTAGAAAATCTCATGAACATTGGCAGAATGCTTAAAAAAATAAAAATTATTATTTTTAGTGCATTTTAAATGCAAATATGTAGTAATATTTAAAGTTTTGTTTCCTTGTTGTAGAATTTTCTATATTGATAATTTCACGATCACTCAAATCACCACTAATCACTAAAATCAGTTTTGAAACAAATTGAAATCCAATAAAAAAAATGCAATGTCAAATACAAAATGAAAATCATGTTTGAAAAAAATATCAGCTATAACCTCCAGCTAAAAGGGAAATATTATGAATCTACATAAATGCAAAATAATGAAAATTACAAACCTCGGCATATTAATCTTTGCTTCAATTCGGCATAAAAAAATGTAAATAAAATGTGAAGTTAACGATCCCATAACTTTTATTCATGCTTAGCTTTATTCGCTTACAGATAAATCAGTCAATTAAAACATTAAAGAATCTGTCTCAGTTTCCTGCCCCCCAAAACCGAAGCTGGGATTTCACAACCGATAATGATGCAGATAAAAAGGCCAGAAATATTTTTAATTTTATCCAACATTACAGACGGCGGTGGAAGATTATATATGCTGATAAATTTCGGACGATTATCATACTTAAAAGTGTTTATTTGAGTCACATTGATAACGGTGATAATAATCACTGGCGCTTTTAAATTAGGTTCTATACTGTAAAATAAAAAAATAAAGGAACATTTACAACGTTATTCATTATTTTCTAGCATTAATTACTTTACAGACCATTTTAAAAGTACAAGAGGGTTATTTCGATCGGATCTCTAATTTTATTCCTTGTGAGATTATAAGAATTGCACCTAAGCCAGACCCCTTTCTTAACTTCCCTATGACACTATACCTCTTCAAAACAGACACTGACTGCACCAGGGATACTCTTTATTCCGATAAAGCTGAAGATGTGGTCAGGGCTGTTCTGCATGCTTCGGCCCAATCTAATTGTCCCTCTGTCTCCCTCCCCCTATTTTTTTGCACTTGTCGCACGACAACAACAACAACTTCTGGGAAGAAATTTGATTTAGACGATTTAATATTCAAGGGACCATAATATACAATAGATCTTTCCAAAAATCGATCTCCAATTAAAGTCCTTTTTCCAAAGCAGATATAGTACCGTGCCAGCTTCAGCATATATAATCGTCCATCGTTATCTGTAATTCTGGGCGGAGTTAAAAATATCCCAGCTCTTTTGGTCTGCATCGTTATCGTATGCAAAATCCCAACTTTTGCTCTGGCATCTAACAACTCAATGCGATTTTTTTTTTATGTTTAAAGTGATTGATTTATCCCTGTGCGAATAAATCTAAGCATGAATAAATAATATTTATGAGGATCCATTGTATTCTCAATTCAAATCTGAGATATAGTTAACAAGATAACAAACCCTTAAGACGAGCTCATTTTCTACTGTGATACCTTATGTACTTTAAAAGCTTATTTCTCTATAAATGACTGAATTTCAACATGCTTTTTCTTAGGATTTTTGTCACAATATTGTTTAAAAGAATTGTAATTATTAAGAATTAAAAGAATTAATTTAAAATCTCTACTTGCAATTGCTATTTTTATTAAATTTTCAGATTCTCTGGGTTCCCCTCTAGAACAGAATTAAAAAAAAGAACCGAATAGAATAAATAAAATTATAATTGAATAAAAAAATATTTCCTCCCCCCCCCCACACCCGTTACTCTGCCTCTTTTTGGGTGAAATGCAAATGTAATTTCTCTCATGTGTTTTGGAAATATAATTTGGAACAGTAAATTTTTTTTCAGTTAATTTTCATTCTAAAAAGATTAAGTGAAAGAAAAAAAAAGAACTGAATGAAAAAATGCATAATTTTTTATACGAATAAATTAACGATCATTTTGGGAATTTAATTCTGGGTAGATCGATAACTTCGTTAAAGGTATTCGATAATGAATAAAATTTAATGAATAAAAGAAACGGTTTTTTTTTTTTTTTTTTTTTTTTTTTTTCCTTTTCTTCTGATGCCAAAGCAATAGGTTTTTAAAAAAAAATCCCCTTATTAAAACGACATTTAGTTAGAGCTCTTTAATTTTATCATAAAATAGAACTTGTATTTTTATTTCTTAGAAAAATAATCGGCATTTTTTTTTTCATTAAAGAATTTGTTTTGCGATCTTTACATGTATAGAAATGCGAAAAGAGGTTTAAATTTCGAGTTAATGTCCATTGGACTTTTAAATATAATTTTTGTTATTACTAAAATATTTTTTCAGTTAACAGCAATAACAATAAAAACTTTATAAAACTTTAAATTAATTTGTTAAAAGCAAAATAATAATTATTATTATTGTAAATAATCGGAGATAGTTTTTGCAGGCTATAAAAATATTTCTCACATCTTAAAGTAATTAATTTTTAGCAATATCCAAGATTACTTGAATATTTATAATTCTTTTCAGTTTTGACTTAATGTTTTATTTCCTTCTATGATATAATTTTAAATATTTTTTGAAACTTTATGATTCATTTATATAAATTTATTTAGAACCCTTTTATCCTTCTTATGTTGATACTTGTGTGTGTGAGAGTATTTGATACAGTAAAGTTAATTCAATAAAATTCCTCATTTTAAAGCAATAAAAATATATTGCAGATTTAAACTAATAAAAAAAGATGATTTGACTCAAAAAAAGAACTCAAGAACCTTTAGGAGTGCAGCTAATACTTCAAATGCCATAAGTGGTGAAAGCAGGTTTTAAGAAATGAAAATATAATTGAAGAATGTTACGTGAAATCAAGCTTATGATAAACAGAGACAAAAATGGCAGACTTAATGTACCCTATTTGTAAATAAATGAATTTCAGCAAAAATGCATCAAGTTTATTCGGTATCAGAGAGATATTTAAAATCCAACAGGAATTGGAAACTGCTTAAATATTCTAGTTCCAGTGAAGGTAAACAATCATTCTTATACAATTAGGTTTACTCAGTGATTATTATAATTTCAAATAAAGACATCTAGAGTTATATTTTTTGATGTGTGTATATTTTTTCAAGTTCCATGACAAATAATTCAAAGCTCAACAAGAATTATTGCTATATTAATAATAAAACCATAAAAGTGTTTTTTTAAATCTCTTTTCAGTTTGTTGGGAAATAAAGTATTTTTTTTTAATTCTAATTACTATACTCTACTCCAAGTAAATTCAAATTCAAACCTTTTGCCCTCGGATGGTGACTCTCACTCACTATTCAAGATGATGCATTATTTTGACATTTTATTTATTTTTTAATTTTGATTGTTAAAAATAACTTACAAAATGGTAAGAAGATGTGGAAAATAATTTGAGAAAATATAAATTTAAAAAATTATATATTTATTTTTCGGAGTAATGGACAAGTCCTTGCCTTAAGTGAATAAATATGCATTTAATTACTTTTTAGAGTGTAAAGGGTTGATTCCATTCAAAATATATTTTGATTTTCTTTATTTTGATATTCACTAAAGATAGATTTTCTCCTAGTGTCGCTTTGAATACCTCAAGTTAGTATAATTTTGTTTTGATCTTAATACTTTTAATGAACAAATTATTTTCCAATTTTTAGCATACTAATAAAAGACATTTTTGTAAAAGAATCTTTTTATTGTTAGGATTTCAACTCAGTTTCTTTAGATGTGTTTTGAAATTTTCACCGATCCTTTCCATGGACATCATGCTCAACTGCTACAAAGCCATTAATAAATGGCTTTGTAGCAGTATATTATACGTCGAGACCTCGGGACAAGAGACTCTTCTTAAAGTGACTGTCGTCGTCCTTTCTTCAATGACGCATAGTTGCAAACCGGTAAGTTTAGATCTTCCAACCATCCTATTTACATGTGAACAATATAGGCGGCAAAGTGCATTGTAAAAGCAAAGTATCTACGTCGAACCAAAGGAGAATCTTTTTGAATAGCGAAAAAAGAAACAAAATGGGAAAGAAGGGCGATTATGGTTTGGGTCTTCGAATTCACTGTCTCCAGCTACAGAGATGTCGCTTATCTTCAAAGTACCCTTCTCATTTTTGAAATGTCTCTCTTTCGAGGCTCCTTCTATAGGTGTTTTGGATCACGCTGTCATAATCACAACAGTGTCAGAGGTCAGACCAAACGTGATGCCGAAGACAGCTTTTTCGGGGAAGGGGGGTGGTGTGAAATTTGAAACTGACAAATTGCTTGAAAACATTGCAATTTTTTTTTTTTTTTTTCCCCTTCCCGATATATAGATTTGCTTAACTCATTCGCTGCCTTGATTTATGCTTGTGATTCGGATCCTCTATCTAATTAGATGATCCCCTCTTTGCTATCTATTAACTGTAGCTCAGAAGGGATCATCTAATTCTATTGTGTGAATCACAGGCGAGTCACGTGCGATCAAAATGTTAAATGATGGTATGAAGAATAAACAGTTTAAAACGGTGCGTTAATATAACTAAAATAATCTAATCTCACAAGAAGTATTTCGGAACAGAACTCGTTATTTTAAAACATGGTCGGTCGACAAAAACGATATTTGAACCAACATCTTACTGTCAAAATTTTATCAGGTAAACAAAAAAAAAAAAAAAATTATCAATTGGTAAAAGATTGAATCTTCCGACAATTTTTTAATAGCTGTGTTTTTAATAAATGTATTGTTTGCTAAATGGATCCAAGTACTTTTGAAACGAAGTGAATTATTATTTTTTTGCAACGTTATAATTGTATAATTTTATTCAACGCTATATAAGCATAAAAAAATACATTATATCCTATCTAGAGGAAGTTAGAAATACGCATCTGGTTCCTACAGGGGAATCGGGCCCATTTACATAACGAACCTTCGGAAGAAGCAAATCTCAAACGGAAATACAAACCCGAAACCTTACAACCAAGCCACTACAGTACAATACAAATAATTCGTTAACATTGCCCAAGGAGAACTATGTGCTTCCTTTGTTTCTCTCTGCATCATAATTTTGTAAGGTTATTTTCATTTCTTTTGGTCCTGGTGGCCTTATATTAAAGTCACAGCTTCAGGATCGTAGAATTGCGGATTCGAGACTTTATCCCACCGTCACTAGAAATGAGGAGCTGGTTCACATTAAATCTGCCTTACCATGGTCAAATGGCTATCTGACATTGATTCAAACTGTTGAGGTTCATCCATCCCTTGTCTAGTTTCGAAACGGGCGAGATGACTTGTTTATATTAATTTCCATATCAATTTTTCATTAGCTTATAGTTCTTTATGTATGTATACTCGCTGCAACAAAAAAAAGTTTAAATTTATTTATTTTACTTTTTTGGTGGAAAAAGATAGGGAACAACAAAAGTTAATGAAGAATAACGATGATCCTAGATTTCGAAGCCGTAAAGGTGATCATAAATGGATTTTTTAGGGATTCTACCACATTTTGCCCTAGTAACATCTTTTTATATTTGTTTCGGAACTTCTTTTAGCTCCAGGCATGTATTTACATAAATAAAATTAAGCACGTTGTTAAGACATTAATCACTTTCTTACGCTATAAATTAATTAGCAGAAGCGTGTATAGAAACGTGCATAGCATGTTATAGAGCAAGAAGTTGAATGTTAGCTTCCTTCTTGCATTTTAGTCATCAAGAATTAAACCTTAATTTTTATAATAAAAAATAAAATCATTCATCATCATTTTATCTGATGAATTAAAAAAAATCTTTAGACAAAGAATGATTTTCAGAATAGAGTCAACTTATATTCATCTGATGCACGTGAAATGCGATACGTTAATTTAATTTTATAATCCATTATGCATTTTGCAAGCGCGAAAAAGATGCGTAGTCACAACAGAACACAAGATAGGTGCACTTAAATAAAATGCAGAATTACGCTTTGCATGTGAATTGATTCGTATATAATTGCTTTTAAATAAAATTCGTGTTTTTGTATTTAAGAGATTTTGTAACCAACTTTTCAATCATTTGTGATACGCCAAAAATTCTGAATTTTGGAAATTTTTGATGAAAATTGGCAGAATTAAAGCTGAGGAAAATAAAATATTTAATATTTTCAGAACATTAATATCAGTTAATTGATTAATTTTAATTAAATTTTTATTCCATACAAAAGCCGTCATCTGGTGATGAATAATGGGGGAAAAAATGGATGACGACAATCCTTAATATTTATAATACTGACTAATGCTCATGCTGAAGATGAAAAAGTATAAAATAATAAAAATAAACAATTTTAAAAACATGCTTTTATTAAAGTACTAAAGAGTCGCAGATAATTTTTTTAATCAAAAATATGGGGATCAAAATAAAATGAGAAAAGAGTGAAACTCTAGAAACAATATAATAAGGATATTAAGCCTCAATGAATATAATAAAGAAAATTCCAAAATATTAAAACAAAGAAAAGTTTATTATGAATGTGATTAATCTCTTCATCCTTTATATAAATATGTGACGTCTACAATCGTTTCTTAGACGTATAAACTATTATTGCATTTTATAATGGCGTTATAATTCAATACAAAAAATGATAGATAACGCAAAAACACCTTAAGCGTTCTATGAATTCTTTGTTGAATAAGAAAAACAACATTTCCGAGACAGAAGCTGTCATCTTATTAGGTATTATTTGCTTAGAGTATTTCAATAATCGCCTATGTTTTTAGGAATTTGTTTTGACATCCATATTTCTGATTTCAAACATTTAGCTTTTATAGAAAAAAGGGTGCTTTCAAAAATTTATTCAAATTTATGATTTTTAAACACTAATATCGAAGAATTATACAAGAGCGCACACTGGCAGTTAACTTTGGCACCTGATGATTATACAACTTGGTCCCATTTCAGGATTCATAATAAAGAAAAATAAAAAGAATTAAAGAAGATTCGAATATCTGAAACATATTAGCATGATTATACTTCGGGCTTATTTTGTCTGTCTTGTTTGATTATATCAGCCGTTGAATTCTGTAAAAAGGGATTTTCATTGTCTCGTATACAAAATGCGCAAAGAGAAATTATTGTAATCGTCAAAAGAATCGAAATCGCGATTTTTACGAATTCCCTCATTTCATACCTCCCTGCCTTCATCATATACCCGAAAAACGGCCTTTTGTAATTATATCTATAAAAGCGGTTTGAATAAAAGAAATTTCAACTCCAAAGTTGCAGATTTTTATCCAATTTTCAATGAAATCCATTCAGAAAAAGTATAAAATTTGGTGCACAGATTTAACATTTAAAGTGTAAGATATGCTTAAAATTTGAAAACAGTTCATACTGTCTATCGGTCTGTACTTTCACAAGCATGTGATCGCAGTAACACAAAAATGCAATGAATTATATACATGGTATAACGTATGTGATTTTGTGACTACAACTGTAACTTTGTGACAATTTTTGGTTTCAATTAGTGGGGAAAAAATCGTCCAAAAATACACACTCAATTTTCCGATGCTTGTATATTAAATACATCCTAGCGATTAATAGCCAAAAAAAAGATCCCCGACTATTGCGTGCTAATTGACTATTCCATAACTATTGTTCACTAATTGATAATATGCAAGTACATCTATTCAAGAATATGAAAGAACGTTTCGGGAAGACTACTCCTGCTAATTAGCATTTGGAAAATATATTGGCACCCTATGTATTATGTGTACTATGAATTTACGAAACAATTCCGCTGATGCCTCAAATTTTGGTTTTCCTTGGTCACAAAAAAAGACTTTCAAAATACACATTCGGTTTTCTGGTACTTTTGCACTGCAAAAGATCGCACTCTAATAGTCACCTTCGTTACTACTGTTTGCCAATGGCTTATGGTTAATGATACAGAAATACACTCACTGGAGAGCATATGAGAAATTTTCGGCTAGATCGTCGACATTGACTAAAAAACTTCAACAATGATAAAACGCACGTCAGTCAAAGATTTGATTAAATAACAAAATTGGTATGAGTTTCATTATAGGAATAAAAAGCACTTTTTTATATATTCTGTTTAAAATTAATATTGAAAATTAATGAAAATTTTCGAAAATAATTCAAAATAAAATATGTATATCACTGAAATTTTAAATCTTTGAAATTAGCGTGAAAATAATAATTTTTGTGATAACATATACCGAAGTTGTTGAGTAAAAATGCTAAAATTTTGATTAATTTTTAATTTATTACAAATCTTATTACAAATTTTAAAAAGCTTTTTGTCATTGAACATATACTACCCAACAAGTAAATAAGCGCCAAATTTGGTTTTTCTGTGTCAAATTGTTTATCTTGTAAAGCATTGCATTTAGGACCTAAAGCATTTATTGATATGATTTTTTACTTGATGTACAGAATGTATATCAACCTAATGCGCTATCGTGAAAAATTGTAACTAAATTTTCACACCAGTTTTATCCAACTGGATTATAAGCTATCCCATTAAAACACGTTGTTATGAATGTGATCAATGGAGTGGATGGAAAGGGTTACAGAGACCCGCTTCTTATAAAACAGCACGAAATGATAGCATTATTTGACATTCAATACTGCCGCACAAACCTGCTCATTGAAAACCGGCGGGAGGTTTCAATGAAACGATGGCGACAACATAATGGAGGGGTGCAAGACGGTACCCCAACTGGTACCAAACAGTTTATCAATATTTGAGTTTCTTTCAGACACAAAGCTGGTGCAGTGAGGTGAAAGGGGGCCGTCTGAAGGGTCAACGGATCATGTCGCACTCCGTGTTAAGAAGAAGGAGGTATGAAATGGTGTCTTCAAAGGTGCGCGGTCTTGGCACAATAGGTAATTGCAATGCAGACAGCTTGAGAGGGATCCGAACAGTGAACCCCCGATTGAAAGGGCGAACTTTTTGAAATCGGTGTGGAAAAATCGCTTTCTTTGGCGTATCATCTGCTTCTCCGAACCAGAAAATTGCATTCCTTTGTGAAAATGAACGACTTTTACACTCCAGAATAAATATTCGCCAGAATGACGACTGTACGATCTGGAATGTGAATCACCTTTCCAATAGGAATTGCCATTTTCCGGACATTAGGAAATGGTTTAAAGGGGAGGTTTATTTAATACGTTATTAGGAGGTTTATTTAAAGGGGTCGTTGTTTCTTGGTTTGTGGTTGTTTTAATGGGCATTATAGTGGCAGGTATTCTTAAAAAGTCTTTGGAGTCTTGGCGTAGAAAAGGGTGTCAAACTAAAATGGTGGGACGGGATAAATAAACATGGTTTAGGTATATGGAAACCACACCCCAAAAAAAATCCCTTTGGAAATTTGTGTTTATTTCAAAAACGATATGTAAAAAAAAGAAAGGACAACTGTTTAATTTCTGGCACTTAACCTCTCGTCTCTATTATCATATTTTCTGTTTGGAAAGAGGAATCTGTATCGACTGATTTCAAAACTGACCCAGGGTGAATGTTAGTGATTCTGAATATGATAAAAGATTTATTTCTTTTCATATGTGAAAACAATGAAGCATCTTTATCGTGCTTCATTATATTCATTGGTCATTGTATAGTATTACAAATATAATCCATTTCAATTTTGTTTAGCTCTTTAAAGCTTTGAATTAGGTCTAAATACACACAAATAATTGGAACTCATTCACGGATTTCGCCGTAATTTAAACTGATGTACAAATCTAGTATTATTGTTATGTACCAAACTGCATTCATCATTTTCTCTTCTTTTTAAATTATGTTCATATGCACAGAAACAAGAGATGGTATTTGATAATAAATTATAAAAATATCGAGCTCTAATTTTATTGACGATAACTATAGTCTTTGTATCATTCATGTATGATTAAATTAAAATCTAGAGAACTTAGTTGGCCAAACTTGGTGCATTTACCATTACAAATATCCAAAGGTAAATTTATCTTACTCAGCATCATCTCTCTCAGAAGATTCAACTGAGTGCATTTAGCAGTCCCTATAGCAAGAGTATCAGCTGCTAAAAATTTTTTCACTTTTAGCTGAAGTCGAATTAACAACTTCCTTAGCAAGGCTGTGAACCTTTGAAATTATTTTTAGCTCATTCTGTTCCAACATAACATAAACCAATGTGCAGTTGGATGTTAGATGGAATTCGCAATTGCTTTTGCCATGTGATTGTGACGTAACGCAAATGAACTTCATTACATGACCTTGTACTTTATACTGCGATCGCGATCAATCGTATTTAATTGAGAATCAGCTATCAGTTATTATCAGTTACATTTTTCCTACATTTCGGATTTACATTCCCACGATCTTGAAGACATCTGAAATCAATGACAATTAGAAACTCTCACTTTATGGAGGATATATATGGGCAGTTTTCGTGACATGGCAGATATCTTTTTTATAAACATTTGAAATTCAAGGATTTCAAGCTGCCATTGGGGCAAGCCTTGAAGAGGACAAAAAACTTCGCAATGCCTTCAGTGTAGATATGTTGGTATTCCTTGAAAATGATGCTTTTAGGGAGAGTGTAGTCATCAATGATGAAACTACTTTCTATATCAACAACAAGAAACATGTTGATTCGAGTATGGGGGGAAATGGAATATTGATTACATATTTGCCATGTTACGAAGTGTGTCCATATTGAATCTTCATAAGGAAGATAAAAAAAAGCATTCATATACCACCCCTTACTTTGCTACATAAGAGATTTTAATATCACTTCAGGAAACCAGAGAACTTTTTTGAAAAAGGCACATTCTTTTTTGAGCACTCGGTATAGTGAAAATCTGAAATATCTCATTCCCTTACAAGTACAAAATTATTCAAACTGCAAAGAGACCTACATATTGTTGGATTAATCTCGAATTGTTAACAGGAATGGATAACAGGTTACAGGATAACAGGTAGGAATGTAGGCAAATCTGAGGACATCAAATGTGATGCTTTTAAGCCCATTTGGTAAAGAAAAACTACTTAAATCTATTAGTTAAGGACTCCTGATGAAGGGAAAATATAGCAACTTTTATTGACCAAAACGATCTTGGAACTCCTAGGTAATATCTGAGATCTTCAATATATATATGGTGGGTGGAAGTCCCACTGCATATGAAGATAGGTTGCTACCCAAAAGGACTTTCAGGTGAAATTGTTTTTCATTTGTATTTCATTTCCAACGAAAACTGAGAAAACCTCAGGCAACCAGGTCTGAAACAGCGAGCAATTTGTTTTTAAAGCCGATATCGATGTACCAATTCTTGAATAATCCTGTTTAAGAACAGTCAGAGATTAGAGTACTTGATTTTCTACTGACATGTCATGTCCCTCAACCATGCCATTCCAGACTTCAAATATGGTGGTAATAGTTGGGCTTGTGCAGTGAAATACACCTTGGTGAATTCACAACACAAGCCCAACCATTAGTCTAGATATAATCTTCATTATCTAACTGAAGTAATCTTTTCAAGTCCTCGAAGCATTTTAAATAACACTTTTCAGTTTTTAAAATAATTTAAATTTAGGGGAGGATCGTCTCTGATGTTTTATTGACAATGTAACTTAACAACACTTTGTGTTTTATTGACAATGTAACTTAACAACACTTTGTGTTTTAAATGGCGAAAAAGAAAAAAACAAACTTAAATACAATAAATAAGACTTTATTCAAATGGATGATGCTCATTTGGTACGTCATTCATTTACTTGGAAATAAATGTCAAATGCTCTTCCAAAATTTAAAAATATCTTTAAATATTTCGGAAATAAAATTAATGAAATATTCTTAGCAGCTTAAAATTATATGTATATAATATAAAGAACTGAGACATGTAAATTTTGAAAAATAATAAAAATTTGAAGTATGATTTTATGCACAGAAGCGATGTGAATGAAATCTCAATCTGAATGTAAAAACTTTTCGGTTGAATCCTTTAAATGAGATTTGCCATCTTCCGTATATTACATATTATTACTGCGTTTAAGTATTTAAGATTATAATAAATTTGAATTAAAAAATATCCATTTTATTGGCCACCATTATAATTACATAGCAAAATAAAAAAACCCAGTCAATATATTGATAACTGCTTAATATTATTATAATTTTTTTTTAAATAATCAGTCCCTTTCCTCAATTGTTTTCTTTAAATGAAATTGTTGTCTTCATAAGTCGATTACAAGTCGATGCATATTAGAAATATTTCTGTCTTAAATACTAGAGTAAAGAAATTAAAGAATGAATAAAAGAAAAAGTAAGATTCTGGCATTAGCATTGTTGCACTCTTGACATTTTGAGTCGACCATGAAAAGTGAGTTTTTTCCCCTTTTAAAAAAATACAATGATTGCTGATTTTTTTAGTGATAAAATATTAATCTTAAGGATAGTGTTTTTACTGTAAGAAAGGAATTAATGCATACTTTTTTTTTTTGTCTCGCACATGCACCAGAAAGAAAAATTAAGCCGTTATTAAGCATCGCTTTAAAAAATTTTCAGTTGCAAATAAATTTTTTTTTTTTTGGTTTTTTTCCCCCTAATACTTGCAAAACTAAATAATACAAAACTTTAAAAAAGAGAAATCAACGAAAAACAAATTTATAGAGGAGAAAAAAATTTCCTAACGGAAATTATAATTCTCCTTCCGATATACAGGATTCACAAGATTAACCAATGCATTGCATTAGCAAATTATTTTATAGAATAATATAGAAAAATACCAAGCTTTCAAATCTAATGAAAAATAATACCTTTTCTGAAGCGTATCTTTTGGCAAAAAAACTAATCAAATAAAAAAATTCATACAATAGACCAGAAGTCAATCGAATTTTTAGCCCTAATGCGTCTTAATTTTAGTCCTAATTCACTGAGTAGAGGGTATGGATGGGACAATTATCTTTCCTAAAGAGAACTAATAATTCTCTAAGTAAAATTAATTCATAGGAGAAAGTTAATATTATCGAATAAGTTAATCATAGAAAAGAATAATAATAAAATAAACCGAAATTTTCGTTCTTAATGAAAAATAATAATGATCTAATCGAATTATTAGCATGGATAACAAACTAATTCACGTTATTGAGCCAAAACATAATAGAGTTTTATTCCTAACGGAAAATAACTGTGTATAAAAATAAGCTATTAAAAATAAATTAATTCAAGAGTATGTAATAAATAGACTGACGATTTATTCCTAACGAAGAGTAATAATTCTTTTCTTATAAGCGAAAAGAAATGCGTATAAACAAATTAATTCATGACATAGAAAATAAACAGACCAAAGTTTCATTCCTAACGAAAAATAATTCTCTGTATGCAAAAGCAAATTAATTCACATAGTAGAAAATAAACAGATCGAAATTTCATTCTAACAACAAAAAAAATTACCGCCAACTTCTATTCCCTAGAGTTAAAAAAAGGAAAGAAAAATCGGGTGAAAGATCTCACTCTTGTTTACGGATTCGAAAGGGGTAACCCTAGAGGGCCGAATGTTAAGTGGGTCCCAAGTCCCAGCTGCAAAGTTCGACAGCGATCATTATGCATTTGCAGACGAAGAAAAGAGTAAAGAATGCAGCCTTTCCTCCGACAACAGATATTTTGCTGGATTTCTTTTTCGAGCGGAAGAATACGATTTAGGTTTAAAAAGGATTTGCCGGTTTAAAGCTTTGACTTCTAGCTTTAGCTTTTTGGGGGAAGGAGAAAAAAAAGCAGACCGAATTTCTTGCTCCGAGGGAAAACAAACAAGCATTTCGCGTGGACATCAGAGTTGTCATGCTAGATAAGATTACCGTTATTTTATTTGTCTTGCAAACGGAAATGTTGCTCACCCACCCCTTTTCCTTCAGAAGAGTGTTTTCTAATGGGTAACAAAAAGGGAAGGGTTTTTGTTTTCCATCTAAACAACAATAAAAACATATCGATCGTGTAGAAACGCATTTGACTAACTCTAGTATGAGGGGAAAGAATAGCACCCCATCGCATTGTTCTCTCAATGCTTTTATTGGCGCATTTAGAGGATGTTTCAGGATTTTGTTTTATTGATTATTTTTATTCTGTGCTTTTATTTCTAATTTTACTTTTAACTTATCGTTGTAGTAAGGAAGTTTGACATTTTACTTTTGAATAGAAAAGATTCTTTTTTAGGTGACCTTTGAAGCGTAAAATGGTAAAAGACATTATAAAACCCAATGCAATACCATAAATATTGCAGTGGCTCTTATACCCAACATATCTGGATAAGTCCATGAATCAAGAATTGATGATGAAGAGAAAGCATGGCAGTTTTTGTTGACCAGAGTTACCTTTGAGCACTTAAATAGCACCTGAAATAGTAAATTGCTTTCTTGGAAGATTACAGGGGAAATTCTCACATATTTGTGCTTTATTTGGAAGAAAATCCAGAAATATTTCAGCAGTTCAATCTGAAAGCAGCGGAAAATTCGTTGATGCCAGTTTTTGAATATGCTGGTTAAGAGCACAGCGAGAGAAGATAACCGTGGTCTTCAACGTGCGACTCCCATGAATATTATTTAATATTGTATAATATAGCACTTTTTTTTTATATTCAGAAACGAAAAGAATTTCACTGCTAAACATAAACTGAAATAGAAAAGTCGACAAGCTGTTAATGCTAGTGAAAGTAGTCTCAACAGTATTAACTTTCATTAGCAATTAGCTTTCAATGAAAACAGCAACAATTTGTGGGTTTCTGCAATCAAAAATTTATTTAGCATGCATCTTAAGAGAAAACCATAAACATTTCTTTTAATGAAAAATGCAAAAGAAAGCTAGCAAAGGAAACAAATTATGAGGAAAGATGCCTTTACCTTTGAGTTTATGGTAAAGGAAAGATCTCAAAATAATAACATTTTTTGATGCGAAATTTAATATGATGTTGCGTTTTTGCATCTTTTCAAACTGAATAAAACGTTTGCTGACTTCACTTTTCGTAAAAGTTATTATACCTTTTAAATGTTTTATCAAATTTACTATAAAATGTCTTGTTAGAAAAGAGTACCATTATTTATTTGCGCATATACAGAAATGTTATTCACCTTCAATTAGCTTTCTTCCCACATGTCCTTATAGTACAAAGTTTTTCTTAGATTGTTTCTCCTCGACCCTTTTTATGCAGATAGAATTTTTTCCCATTTCTTTTATAAAAATTTCAACATGACCTCAACTAGAAAAAGAAATATTAATTAATAATTTGTAAAGATAATTTTACAAAAACTAACTTTTAAACAGATTTCAATGAAGGGCTTAATGTTATAATTCGATGTGATTTTCTTAATTATTTTTGCTTACAAATGTTGAATAACTTGATAGATAAATGACTGCATTCTTCGAGAGCCCATTATTGTAGTTACCAAAAGTTAATCAATAACAATCAGTGGACGTGTTCTCCTCGACTTTCTCATATATTTAGACGATATTGTGCCTTCTGTTTTGTTCTCCTCCTATTCCCCCTGAACGCATAGCAGAAATGGAGTATTGTGAGGAGGGACTTGTTCTTGTTTTAATGAACCCAATATTATTACAAATACTAATTTATCAATAACAACCAGAAGGAATGTTCTCCTCGATTTTCTCGCAACCAGAAGGAATATTCTCCTCGATTTTCTCGCAACCAGAAGGAATGTTCTCCTCGACTTTCTCACATACTTAGACAATCTAGTGCCTTCTTTTCCGTTCTTTTTCTATCTTTTTTGCTTTCCTGAACGCATAACAGGCGTAATTTACACTAGGGAGAGAAGATAAGAAACTCTTGAAGGTCATAAAAATACGCAAGTGTGAGTAGCGCCCCCTCTTCTGCTTGTAGCAGTACGGTCACAACCCCCGATAGACAGATGTCTATCGAGGATTGTGGTACGGTCCGCTTTGTGCTTAATGTTATAATAATGAAAACCAAATATGCATTTTTGACGCTTTCCTTTCGCCCTATTGGATCCAAAATTTGACACAGATCTATAATTTTGGCCACATGAGCACATGCAAGATTTTATTTATCAAAACCATTGCATCTTCGAATTATCGCAGTTAGACTCATTGAACAAGAACGCACAGATTAAGAAACGGACAACCCTTGTATGGATTTCGCGCTAAATTATATATAGATCGATAGTTTTGATTATCAATTTGTATTCTAAATTTTATATGCATAGGTATTGGCGTTTCCTAGTTATGTTCTCGGACAGGCAAGCTTTTTTTTTGGTTTGTCCAAGTTTTGATGGAAATCTATAAATATGGTTTACATCAAATATGGTTTACATCAAAATATATATCAAATTTAGTCGATCTAGTTCAAAGCGTTTTTGAGTTATCATATTCACTGATAGACAGTCATTATTTGAAAAATATATTTTTTGGACTCGGAGAGGATTAAAATATAGAAATTCATCAAAATCTCAAGGTCGAATGTTTTGATGACTATATTATTGCTTCTTTGTATACTTCATTTAAAAGAAAGTAAAAAGAAAATATATTTCATATTTCATCTCAAAATTAAAAACAAAACAAAGAGCTGTTCGATGCAAATCGACCGATTTTGAAAAATGTTTATGGTGAATATATATGAATAAGCATTCATAGTTATTTTGAAACGGGTCTTTTAATTTTGAACCGTAATGAAGGAAGATACTAGTGCCGCCACTCCCATCTCCATCTTTCCGCTGGGAGAGCCTTTGACTCCGAGGTATTTAAAGTGTTCCAAACATAATTACACGCATTCTATTCGGAGGATTCAGGTTTCGATCCTGAAGTAGAAACTTTACAGCCATGCGAGGCAAAAATATCCCTAATTAATTATCCGGTACCTTAGAGTGGTGAAGGGAGCATGCGCCCTATTCAATTGAGATTAATGTGTTTCACACGTCCTATAGATTCTCTAGTATTTTGAAGTTTAGACAAATCGGATGTATTCATAAGACCTAAAGATCAAACATTAACATATAGGTGTGGTCTGAAATTGTGAAGAATAATGTGTCGGCTAAAGTCTTATCGTATGACAACAGGAGCATTCTTGTTGTTATCCAACGCTCCTTGGCAGCAAAATTGTGTCAGGTTGGTGACTGAACCGGCTACCTTATCATTTGTGATCCTTGTTTCGTGCAATATTTTCAAACAAGATAACACTCATTCTCATACAGTAGATATCACCCAACTTGCTTGTACAGAGTGTCGACATGTTGCCTGACCTGCGAGATCTCCAGATCTTTATCCAACCATTGGATGATAAATCCAGTGTCATCCATAATTAGTACAGACGGTTGCTGAATTGAGAGAGCAAGTGTAAGAGTCATGGCACTCCATGTAATTAAAGGACGTAGATAGCAGTACGACACAGTGCTTAAGCGTTTGCATGCTTGCATTCAAAATCACGGCACTATGCTGATTATTTATGTGTTTATTCCCAGTGACATTGGAACTTTAATCGACAAAATAAGTTGCCTCAACACTTATTTTGCCTAAATTTCATTCCTTATTTTATTTTTATTTTTTTCTAGCAGATGGGATTTTATTTCCCACCAGCATATCAAAAGGCTAATACAAAAACTTAAGAGAAAAAGCAAACTACATTTTATGCACTAATCCAAATTTAGCGTTTAAAATTATAAGTACTTGAAACTAAATCAAAATTAACCACAAACGTTAAAACAAATAAAGCCACGAATCTATTTTTTTCACTAAGCTCTTTCAGTCAGAAAAGCAGCTGCATATACAGCCGAAAATAAATAATATCTTTCACCTTCTCCACGCTATATTCACTATTAACTGAAATTTCACACCAAGCTGTTTTGTTTGTTTCAGTAATACTATTTAAACGACATTTTCTCGTAAAAAGGAATTCGAAGGTATAGCGATCTACATCACCCTGTGATCCATATTTATATCCATGGCCTGTTTTTAAAATATGAAAATTTGGACACCCATTATTACCCATTAAACAGTAACCATAGGGCAAGGTAAGTTAATGACCAAATCTCGACTACTGAGTTACAAAACATAACAAGAGATTCCAAGAATATAATATTGAAAGATTCAGAAATCGACTTGGAAGATACACTTCAGTATTCTGGTGCTGAACACTAGTAAGGAAAAGTGTCTTCTCTTCCATCCAATAGCTATCTTTCTTCTCCAAAGATGATCGATGGAGGAATCCTCTCTAGAAATAGATGAAGAAGAGGGTCTTCCCCTCAGCCCCCTCCCACTAAGAAAGGCCTGGCCAATCCTCCCAGTCACGTTCACTGTCTTCGTGAGACATTGCGCTCACGTTCGATTTCGGAAGCGAAGAATCCGATCGCGAGGGGCGTGGAACTGAATTTCGATATGCTTCATTCCCCCTACTCTCCCTTCCCCAGCAACTCGAGGTGGGGGGAGGATTTCCCAGCAGTGCGTGACCTTCTCCGACGAATGACTGGAAAAGTTGCTCGGGATGCTTGGAAAAACAATAGGTAGCGAGAGAGAGAGGATATTCTGTTTCCGAGGGGGGTTGAAGCTTCGAAACGCAACAGATGGGACACGCGACCGCCCCCCTGCTGAGTACTCGGGAACTCTATGGGGGGCTACAAAAGCACCCAACCGTCTCCCTTTCGCTGCGGGTGTACTCCGCTTTAACGCTGCTTACGCGCGTTTCAAAAATATCTATCCGATAGACAATGGGACAGTCGTGTTTATTTATTAGTGTGCAGAGGATATCTGACATATGTGTTTATATGATAAGTGCTAATGTTTGTCTTTACAATCTGTTTAACGCTACTAAAGCAATTAGTATCACGTATTTAATTCATATTGTATGTCAAAATCTTTGTACTATGTGTTGATGTATAGTCGGGAGATCATACATTTTTTTTTTTTTTTTTTTCATTTTGAAATAAAGCTCTAAGGGATTTACGAAATAGTGCTTCCTGAAACATTAAATTATTTTTTTATCTGTATATGAAAACCTTAAAAATAATCTGGCAAATGACTTTGATTTTTAATTTGGATATCTATTCGGCGCCTTATCCTATAAAATCTTTATTGATATTGAGTAAAAATTAATATATAAACCACTCATATTCAAAATATTTAATTTAATCTCATTAAATAAATACGACGACCAGAATTATCCTTTATTTACTGCCTGCAATGGTTTTTTATTTATTTATTTTTTATTTACTTATTTATTTATTTATTTTTTTATTATTTCTACTTTCTCGTATACGAAGTATAAAGTATTGTATTCATCAAAAAATTCAAACGAGAGATTTTCACGAATTTCCACTTTTCTGACCCTCTCTGAGTTAAAAAAACATTTTTTTGATATTATGTCTGTCTGTGAACACAACTCAAAAACTCTTTGAGTTACAAGGATGAAATTTGGTATATTGACTGAAACCAAATGTATCGATTTCCATCAAATTTTGAACAAAGTCCATCGAACGGAAGTCTCTGTCTATTCATGTACGAATGAACTGGAAATGATATACTTCAAAAACTTCAAACATATAAATGAATAAAATTCCATACATAGGTTTAGTTACCAAAAGGTAGATTCTTATGAAAATTTACAGTAAATATGTCCAAGAATTAACTGTCTGTCAGTCTGTGCTTTCGCATGCACGCAAACTCAATGACTTAAATCAATGAAATTCGGTATGTGATCTTGTGACAACTGTAGTTCATGTCAAATTTTGATAATAATCACTTTTAGGAAAGGCATCCAGAATGCTTATTTGCGCGGTAGATTTAATAAAATTGTTAGATTCACGCCAAAATTTTCTAATATTCGCCAATGCCATGCAAGACATTCGCAATTCAAAATTTTATGCAGGGGAGAGGGATGAGAAATTTATTGGATAGTATGCGAGAAAATTTCAGGGAACTCATTTCCGCTGGTTGAAGTTACATGTTGACTCAAAGCTTTTTTTTTTTTTTTTTTTTTTTTTTGTCAAGAGTGATAAATTTAGAAGCGATTTGCATTTGCTTTGTTGCAATTAAGGTTGATGCGTTTATACAATCCGACATTAAATGGTTAATGAGTTACATATTTTCAATAAGGCACTTAGGTGGTTTCACAGTGGAAAGATTCATTGTAAGACAGAATTGTGAATCAATGAGAAAAAAAGAGCTGTTGAAAACGTTCTGCCAAAATAATTAATCCTTTCTAAGGCCATGCGAAGTAGGCTTCCCACCAAATTTATCAATCTTTGTATGAATTTATGTAGGTTGGCATAAGTTCTGACAAATTTTTTTAGAAAGACAGAAACTTAGATGCTTCAGTTCTTTATCTCACACAAAATGATGTGTCTTGATTTGTTACTTAATTATTAATTAATCAAATTAAATTTATCTAATAAGCTAAATGAATCCCTTTTCTTATTCTAATTTTAAGCCTAAAAATATTTTAACATATGACTAGAAAAAAATGGCCCTTTTAAAGGGTTAAATAAAAACTTATAAAATTACCAGCACTTTAAGATATCAATGTATAATATTAAATAGCCCGTATTAATGATTAGTACAACATGAAAATAACAAAATAATATGAAGATATACTAAATAAGTTTAAATTTTAAATAAAAATAATTTCTAAAATTTATTTCGCTCTTGCCCCTTTCTCGGCTACTAGAAATAACGCGACATTATTTATACTAAAACAAAATATTTTTGACCCTTGAAAAGCGTTAAAAAATAAATAAAATAAAATTAGAAAACATTAAAATTAGCTCTTTGATCTACAAATTTATTTAACCTCTTAATTAGATAACACATTCCATATGGGAGATTTATTATAATTTTAGTACATATTTGAACAAAGAGAACTTCTGGGATATTTAAATGTGCTTAGATATGTTTTATTTTAAATGAATTGAAACTCTGACTTAAATGCAAATATACAATTCAGAAATACTATAATTAAACTGATAAGTCAGAGACGCCATTATATGCGATGAGGTTAAGAAAGCAACTTCCACTTTACAAATTCCAACACAACTTTGTTATTACTATGTTAGGATTTACCAGAGGTAAAGATGTGGAGAAAGCAAATGTTAGAAAATGATAACCCTCAATTCTAATTCAAAAGTTGAAAGAGGCTGTCAAAACAGTTACAGTTCTCTGTCAATGGCACGCTGGCAGGAGAAACGGGTTATCCAAGAGCGATTAGAGGGGGGAAAGGAAATTTGATGGATGATCTTATGGTTGAGCGCCAAAATCGCTGCTAAATCTAAACGTGATCGCATTTGATTTAAAAATTCATCGTTTTTTATTGCGAGAACATAAATCAAATTGCTCAATCATTTAAGGCCAAATGGTAAAGTCGGAGGTTATGAACGCGACTTTATTTTAAGTCTAATGTTCAAATCCGTTTTCAGGTTGTATATCTACAGGAACAAATCTGATTTTTGATGGGCTGTTTATATCTTTGTATTTCAACTTGTGGAAAAAAAAAGCACATGTTTGTACATATGGAAGAATGAAACACGATTTCTTTGAAGGAAAAACTATAAATATATGGTTAAAATTTTAGTTGATTTTTATTGATTTCCATAGACTATCAACCAATTAGATTTAATTTGATTAATTAACTTATCTTCATCAAAACGTATAACTACAAAAATGATGTCCGTGGAGTTAATTCAAGCTAACACATTTTCAAAATGTGACACCCATCATTTTTTTATTTATTTGTAACAATTTAATTTATTATTAATTTTACTATCCTATTTACTTAATTTGTTATTAATTCCTTTATGTATTTTTTTTCATTTTTAAAAATTTTTAACTAATTTTATTTTTGTTTTTATTTTTATAGATTGTTATTCGCTCATTTATCTATTTTTATTTATTTATTGCTCAATAGCAAATTCATTGAATTTCTTATTGGTGTCTAAATTAAACTGCAGGGTATAGCGCAGCGATAGACAACATGCCGATTTAGATAATATGCAAATTTATATTATTATCATATGAATATGATATCAAATGAATTGTCTTCAATAGTTTTTTTAAAGAAAAAACATTTTATTAAAAGTTACTTAAATTTGTCACGAAAATTTCCTAAGAAACGCATTAAAACTGTCTTTCTATTGTTGCACTGTAAACAAAAATAAAAAGAATACTTGGCGGTTCTTTGATGCAATCGGCATTCGAATCGTAGCCCTATGACCACATATTTGAGATGAAACTATATTACTAACTATTACTATATTTGTTACTATTAGACTAATAAAAGTAGACTAATAAAACTATTTAGACTATACTATATTTGTTTATAGAGACTATAGACTATACCATACTATATTTGACTATGCTATATTTGTTTTAAAGACTGTAACTGGAGTCTTTCCAGCAAAAATCAATTCCATTAAAAAGTATATATACTACGCAGTGAATTAAAACAAATGCATCGATTACAAATGACTATAAATTGTAAGCATAAAAGGGGGGGGGGGAATTGATTACATTTTAGATGCAATTTCACAGTTTTGTTTGTTTTCGTACGTAATGATTCCCTTATACGATTTTGTCACAAGGGCCAATAGTCATGCGGTAGTCCATTTCACGCCATACACTGTGAAGCATGGTGTATCTAAATCTTCTAACAGCATGCTTTAAAGTATCTAAATTTGCACCATTGATATAAACTTAGTCACGTGTAGAGCATGCTTAAGGATACCTATCTGAATCTGGAATTAACTACTCTTATCTTCATTTGATTGGAAAATATCGTAGAATCTATCTGAATGCCTCTTTTGCCTGAAACATTAAACACACTGGAGACACTGTTCATTTTCGGATTCTAAAAACATCCAAGTCTTTGGTCATGCGTCAGGATCCATTCATTTAGTCAGAATATGTGTGAGAGGACAGATAAAAGGAGATCTTTACTTTCAAAGGTAAGATGAACTAGGGTTATATTCGGACTTAAAACGCGTAAAAACTACAGGTCACTATAATATTGTCGGAAAGAATGTCAATTCGCAATAAAACACATTAGAGCAATTTTTATTTATTGTGAAGGGTCTAAACATTAAATTATGATAAATAAATAGATTTCTGATCTTAAAATTTGGTAATTCCCTTTTTTACAAAATATTTTTAGGTTAAAACGTTTTTTATTTGCTTATTTATTTATTATTGAATTTTTTGATAACATTTTACTTACAACATTAGATAATCTCATTCACATTTAATGATATAATATAAAATATTTTTCGTGCCAGCTCTGAAAGTTTTTTTCCACCCGAACTAGTCATATAAGCAGTCAATACGCAATTTTAAATTACAATAAATTAGTACGATCAGAAACAACACGACACTGACATACACATGGAAAAAACAATCAAACAGAACGTAAAAGGATCTAATGGAGAGAAAATCGGAGTCAAAGAAGGAAGAACTTCGGAAATGTGCTCATCCTTCCGTATCTCACCCCTTAGAGAGGTAGAATCATAGAAAAGTGGTAGTATCGTAATACCGAAACGAAAAGATCAATTAAAAAAAATTTCATATAATTGTGAGATGGATTACCCCATGGATGTTATCTGTTTGAGTGAGGATAATAACAATGAGTAATTATTATTTAAGCAAACAAACTACAAGTGGCGCCACCTTATAGGGAAGTTAAGAAAAGGAGATTTCCTGGCTCCTTAATATTTATAATAATGAGCTATAAATGAAGCTTGAAAAATAGAAAATAAATATAGCAATAATTATACACATGAAAAATTTATCTTTTAAACATATTAATAAAATTTGTTGAAAAATATTTTTATTAGAATTATTTTAATATTGTTTGCACGTCCAGAGGAAATATTTCTAAACATTACTCTTTATCCCATTTGTTATCAAAATAGTTTTCAATGAATAATTATTTATATTAATTTCCTCATGTTTTCTTGCACTACAATCATTTTCGGTATTTTAAATGTACCCCATGGCAACCATTTGATATACAAAGGCATTCTCAAGCTAAACTGTGCCCAGGATATGCTATGGCTTTTTTACTTATCTTTTCGATTATCATCAGTAAATCAGCAGTCGTGAATAGCATCCTGGGATTCCTCCCACCAGATTATCTGTCATATTTGGCTTTAAAAAGTGGCACAAACAGACCAATGTTTTGTTTCGATATTGCCTCCAAAGATTAGCGCCCAGGATATTCTATGCATTCTTCACATAGCTACGCCACTGGTGACGGTGTCCGCGTCTCATTTTAATAGAAAAAAATGTCTTAGTCTTCATCTTAGTAAAAAAGAAAAAAAAAATTGTTTCAATAAATCTGCAGCCTGTTCTTCAAATTTGCCTTTTAAGCAGACTCTGGCAAAGATATAATATATAGGCATGAACTGTGTTTACTTTTACTCTCCCCCCCCCTACCGTCCTCCCAAAAAAATTTAAGACACAATTTGCAAAAAGGGCATATAAAAACCATTATAGCTTATAAATACATCGATAATCTGCTGTCACCATAGATTATCTGTCGACAAAAACAGACTAGATCACAAAATAAAGAATAAATAAACCACGGAAAAAAATTAATTTGTAAGTACAATTTTAATTCTTACAATTCGTTCAAAGTTCATTTATTAATTAATATTCTGACAAAAATACAACATGGATACGAACTATGTTTATTTTCATTTTACCCCCTCAAAAAAAAAAAAAAAAAAAACTGCATAAAAGCATTATAAATCGTTGCATGTGAAGCCCATCGGAATTCTCGAATAGAGAGCCGATTGTCCGTCCCCGAGAAAATACCCCCTTCCAGCAGCAGAGTATCGGAAGTTTATCAATTATTCATAGCTCACTATGTGCAAAAGGCGTGAAATCCGCAGACAGCTGCGATAGAGTCCCAATTCAATTAGAAAACCCTATCGTAGCTTTCAGCACTCAATAGATGGCGCTTTCTCACGCCTTTTAGGGGATCTCCCTCCCCTGCAGTTCTTCAGGGAGGGGGTGGTATGACCGCAGGAACATTAGTCCCCATTGTGCTTTGGGGAAGGGCCGCCCCTGGATTATTTGTTTTGATTTAGAGCCGGAGGGATCGAAGGGCTTTTGGAAAAACGGCGACTTTTTGACACCTTGGCCGGGTTGTAAGTCGAATTTCGGAGGATGCTCCAGCGAGATAAAAGAACCCTCCACTTCAAAGGGGAGCCAGCGGCTATTTGGTTATATATCGATATACACTCAAACCATAGTCGTGAATGATGTACCTTTTTCCCTTTAATATCTATTGCAAGCCAAACTAGGGTATGAGTCAAGCACTTGATGGGTATGGGATCTGTATGAAAGCTAAAACTAGATATCAATATACAGCAGAGTTCTCGGAAATATATTGCGTCACGTTTTGTAAACGTTTATTAAGCCAGAAGTGAATGTAGTGTTCTTAATGAAACTGGTTCTTGTCACTGAATGAAAAGGAAACGTGAAAATTCATTTTAAAATTATTATGATCGAAGTTCATATAGAGAGACTTCATAGGTATGGGATTATATGAAGTTAAAAGTAAATATCAGTATACAGCAGATTTCTCTGAGATATATTGCTTCACGTTTTGAAAGTCTTCATTAAACCAGAAGCAAATGTAGGGATTTTGTTGAGGCTTTGTCTTATCACTTCATAAAATACCAGTGTGAGAGTTTATTTTGAAATGATTATGATCGAAATTCCCTATGAGGTGTTTCATTGTTTCTTACGTGAATAAAAAACATTATTGTTAGTAGAATTCATTCTTTATGAAGTGCCTCCTCAACTGACAGAATCCGATGATCAAATAAATAAAATAGGTACTTCTTAGATGCCTCACAACTTTTGGGAAACCTCGAGGATTTTTTACAGTATTTACAGCATAAATTTGTATTTTTTTTTTTTTTTTTTTTTTTTTTTTCATGCGGTAGCTTAATTTTTCACACTCTGTTTTTAGGATTTATCTCGTTTTTTCGAATTTTCTTGCGGATAAGTGCAATCCGGTTTAATTTGCAATCGGTTGACGGCAATTGGCGTAGTAAGCGAGAGAAGGGAAGTATGGTCATAGGGAGCACCCTCTTGGGGACAAGACATGAGCGCATTCATGCCTCTTTCTAAAATGCCTCTTTAATGCCTCTTTGCTTTTTATAATAAACCCAGCATTGAAAAATCCTGTTTATTACGCTATCTAATTTTAGTAATTCTACTGGCGAAAGTGATTTGACAACAGAATCATGCAAATCAAATCAGGAAGAAAATTTCCTAACCAATCAAATATATACTTACACTCACGATTATCCGCTGTTGTTAATCCTAAAATGTTTTAAAAATAATTCCAATCAAAAATGAAAAGAAACAATAAAAAATATTAAAAAAAAAATTTTCTTAAAAATTTAAACAAACCGACTTGTAAGCACAGAAATCTGTTGTTTATTAAATTATTGTTGCCATAGTTGTTCAAGAGTGTTTCGCGTTGATTTGTTTCTATTTTCGGCCATCATAGATTATTCAACTTGAATGCTAAGAAGAAATGCTAATGAGTTTATTTCTTTCGCAAAGTTTCTTTTTGTAAATCATTTACTTGGGAATGAAATTGTGCGTAAGGAAAGTAAGTGCTTTAAATCTTCTAACCAAATCGAACCACATGATTAAGAGTAAAATAGAATTCATTGAAATAGCGTTATTAGATGCATTCGTATTCTTTGCCATAAGTATTTCTGTATGTAAAATTGTTTCCTGTTAATAAAAGTATATTTGAGATCATACCAATTTTTGAACTATTTTAACTAAATCAACGATGATGTATTGAATTCAATGTAGAAATTGCAGTAATATTTATTGTATAATAATTGAAACTGATTGCTACTCGCATGCAAAATAAGAAAACAACGAAAGACCTGTTAGGCCAATCCGACATATAGAGATAAACCCTATCTTCTATTTTCTATTGTGGTTGCTCTGTTGGCGAAAGCTATTCGATAATAGAATATCCGTCTTATAAAACTATTTTCAGGAACGAATTCTCTATTCTATAAAACATACCTCTTTTCACTTGACAATAAACTAAAAAGAGTTAAAAGAAAAGAGTTAACGGGTGTCTTCTCTGCTTTGCAAACTTTCCTGTCTGATCAATTTCCTTTTTCCCATTTCCACAGTTGCCCAAGTGCTTCGTAAAGGAATTCGCTTCGAAATTACGTTTTAATGCATTATTCTCGAAATCGAAGGTACCTCTTTCGTCCCCAAACAGATAAGAAGGAAACTTTTCACCGATTTGCCTTGCCACGGTAGCAAGAGTCAATGGAGAAAAATGTGACTCCTGAAGATTCCCCTTCGGCTGGAAGCGCCAGGGGTATCAAAACCGTCTTTTTACCATCCCGTTTTCTTCCAGCAACTCTTCTCTTGACGGTTTACAGACTTAGGATTGCCTCAAGTCTCCTTACAGCCCAAACGGGCAACTGGTGAAATGGGTAGTTTCGAATAAAAAGACGTTATGATACCTCTTTTTGTTTTACCCTTGCTCGTTTTTGTAGCAGCGCTTGCTTACTTGCTAGCTTGCTTTCATTTTTATTATCCCCCCCCCCCTTTCCTTCTTTTTCCTTTTGCTTCCATTTTGCATATTTTATTTTATTTTTTATTTTTTTACTTCGCTATTCCCCTCCCATCTTCGGTGTCGGTTGCTTTTCTGGTGGTTTAAAACAACATCAAAAACAATGTCTCCTGCGACTGATGCGCCGTAATCCTCTGCACGTTGGAAGAGAAACAAGGCTCGCAGAACGGGAAGACTTTTGCATATTTCCGAGGCTTCTTTTCCCCCTCTTTCACTCTCTTTGGATTAGGGGACCCGGGGGGAATTCTGCTGCTCCACGCAGAATTTTCCTTCCACGAAACAGCTTCCACGCAACAAAAAGCATCCCTGATCACCAACAACGACAAAACAAAACAGCAAGTGGGATTTCATTTTCTATTCGGGAGTCACTTTCGGCTTCAACATTAGGACTTTTTGCATAAAGAAGGGGAGGAAGAAGAAGAAGGAGAATTCTCTCTTTCTCAGAAAAATGAGAAGTCGGGAAAGAGACTTTTCCGAAGTGGCTTTGGCCGAGTGTAATCTCTTCGCGAATCGAAAACGGAACCCGATAAAGAAAACAGAAGACCTTCGAATTCAATCAGAGACTCCTGAAAATTTCTGTGGAGTCCTGCTTTAGGGAGCCTTTTCTTTTCTTTCTTTCTTACCCTTTCTTCTTTTCGTTTTGTTTTCATTCTTTCTAAGATTCCACAAAGCAAAGAGTTGCGTATTGGTGAAACTCGTCGGAATAGGCCAGTCGTTACTCGTAGAAACGTTGGAGAAAGGAGACGTAATTTGCCGTTTGTTCAGAGTAAAAAAAAAAAAAAGACACCAATAGAAACAAAGTAGCTTAGGTTTATTAAAGTATTAGAAACAAAGGTACACTTTAAGTGAAATTTAAAACAAAATGTTCTTTATTTATTTTGTAGATCACTCCAGGTTTGGTTGTAAGAAACTGAGTTCCTTTTTTTCTAGCACAAATGACTTCTGAAACAATGTCCATGTGAGATAAAATGAGTATTAAACAGAAACATTATCTTTCGAAACCATTTTGTTATTGGTCAGTATGTGTGATATATTCCAACTAAATCGATATTAATTGTTTCAATAAAAGTGATTACTGATTCTTTAAAAAATCTAATAAAGAAATGTTACCATATTAAACAAAAGCAGGTATTAGTGTTGTTAGCTGTTAAGATTATATGCACATCATTTTTAAAATCTGAGGGCTAATTTTATTTGATAGTTTAGCTCACAGCTTAAACGTTATTTCAGGATTTTGAATAATGGATAAGAGGTCCATTTGACATCTCAGCCATAATACCATATTCAAACTTTCCAGCATTACGAAAACATAATATCGATATGGAAACTCGAATGGAATTACATGCATTATATCAATAAAGATAGCCAATTTTCTGTTGAGAACGATGCTCGAGAACAAGGAAAACTCCTGCCTCGAAGTTGAGATTCTTAGTAAGCCAATGATATAATATAAAGAATTTACTTCCCACGTGGTCTCTATAACTGAACCAGGGATCCCTAATTTTTTTAATTAGTGGTCTCTTTTCTTCGTAAAAATTTTTAGTGGTTTCACTTGAAAACATTTTTGACAACCTCCAAATGTAAAAACCAAGGCAAATATGAAACATTTTAATTAGAAATTAGTAAAAAGTTTATTTAAACAGAATTACTATCTGAATCCAATTAAAATACAGGGGATAATAAAATAACATGGGAGATATGTTTCGCTTAGTAGGAAATAGCCTTATAACAGGATATACATTATCGGGTGAATTTATGAAATTTTAAACATGTCTCTATGTGTAACTGCCTCTATTACTGTTGAGATCTTATTGTTTTTAAACTGTCTGCTTCATTGTTCATATTTAAATAACATGCCAGATCTATATTTACTTTTCTAAACAAAAGAAAAACTGGAAACTATGATAACATTAAATTTATCTTATGCTTTATATGGCATTGTTTATCAAGCCTCTGCTACCTTATACGAGTTCTCGTCATACGGGAACGGAATCCACAAGAATCCACTACACTTCAAATTAAAACGGTGTCATTGTCAATCCTATTTGCAAATGCTGCGCAAATAGAATTGTCAGGGCCATCATCTGCAAACTTTGCAAAACCGCTACTGGCAATTTAAGCCCTAACCTCTTAAATTGTGGATTCCGATTCCACATGAATTAAAATAACCTAATATTGCTATTATTATCAAAACTTTCACAAAGCCTTCTATCGAATTCAATAATATTTTTTTTTCATAGAGATATTCAAGAAAATCTCATGAATTAATACATTTTAACATTTTTTGTATGAATATTTAAAAATGTTTTTCATTTTTCATTAATTATTGCTTTATTTTCTCATTGATTTTCTAATTTTTCGATCGTTGCAAATTTCTACAAATGAAAATAAGATAGCGTCTGTAAGTACAGTCGCTAGCTTATAAAAATAAGATTTTTTTTTTTTTTTTTTTTTTTTTTTTTTTTTTTTTAAGAAATGGAAAAGTTAACTTCTGACCTAATCACAGTTTATTTTATAGTTGGCTTATTTCACTCCCTGAAAGCTCCTAAAGAACTCATAAATATACTTTAATCTTTACATATAACCAGCAAAAGTGTTCTACACTCAATTTGTCTATTCATAATTATAAAATTGGGCATTTTGTATTTAGCTCCATCATATAACGAAATTAAGTATACTTTTTGGGCCTCTTTCTTTTGATGCTTAGACTTTTTAAAATCATTCAGTAAAATTCATTTATCTATCTTGTTGCTGTTATGAATTATGCCAGCAAGTTCATCATACACAAGAATACATTAATCAAGACATATTCAACCTGTTGACGGATTTGGCCTAAAATATAAAAAAAATCTACAGTTATGGCAATAAAATCGTATATTAAATTGTGTGCATCTAGCTGCAAGCATTGTAGACTTTTGAAGTCGTATGCGTAATGACGTACAAGCAAACAAACTTACCGATGATGGGCTTTATCTAAAATTTAGCATAATCTACAATTTCAGAGTAGAAATCATATACTAAATCTCCTACGTATAACTTTTCATTTGTCCACAGACAGACAGATAAATCAATCGGTAGCTATAATATCAAAAATAGATTTTTTTTTTCTTTTTTTTACTCAAGTTTCCTCATAATCTCTTTTTGATGATTACGATACTTTCTTTCTAAGTTTCACTAAGAAATATAAAACTTTAGGATGAGCATACTTCTACTATACTCTGTTTCACCCTAACTTGGCAGTAGTGTATATTCTAGGCATGCCAAATCACAGTCGCTGTGAGGGGAACTGGGTTACTTTAAACTATAAAGTTACTAGAAATGCAGATCGCTGGCGGAACTTTATCTCGCAAATTTTTCGCCAAATAGTAAATATTTATTAACTTTATTATATTATCATTTTAAATCAGAGAATTAATTTTTTCCTTATTTTCATTATTTTGTTCAATATTATTGATACATTATTTTAATAAATCATTAAAGTTATTTCATTTCGTTTCATCGTTTCTCAAAAGAAAACCCTAAATCTTTTAATATTCTGTAAAGCGTAGTTCGGTTAATTTTTTTCGAAAAGATATCTGTATCATCGTTCACATCTTTTAAAACTTTATCTAATGTTGGTTTCTCATTTCTACGAAAAAATGCATGGATTTTTCGTCAGATACAGGATAATGTAAAATCATCATATTTTACAAGACCTGAATGTTTACCTACTGAGCCTGGTCGCTTCTTTCCAGGGTACTTAAAGGACTGGATGCCTTTATTTCTGTTTTCATGTTGCACTTTTTGTTGATTTCACTCTTCTAAAGGTGTGCACAGCGTATTCAGTGATAACACTTTTTCTTTTTCAGACATTTTAGAAGTGAATAGAAATGACGAATCGAATAAATATTCAACAATCAAAACTAATAACTACTAATGTGATTAATATTATCAAAAATATCAGCTGGTAAAAGAGCGAGAATAAAAAAGTACGAAAGATGATAATGGTTGGGAACTAAATGAAGCTGAGTTGGCGGAGACGTACAAGAAAAGCGCGCCAAATATTTGACCTTGAAGACCGGTTCTAGCCAAAGTGGAATGCATTATGTCAATTGTTTCGTTTTATTCACAAAATACTTAACAGATAAACACTTCTAACTTGAGAATAATTTTAAATACATACTGATAAAAGAAAGGAATTCTGCAATTTATGATATTATTTGATAAATTTCTGAGCATTTTAACTATTTTAAAGTCGGAATTGATGGGGAGTTCTTTCCCAACGCGGAGCGTCACATTTTCTGCCTTTTACAATACTGCCAAGTTTGGGTGAAACAGAGTATAGTATTTTATAGCAGTGAAGGCGCATTTAAATAGCGAATAAATTGCTTTCACACATAAAAAAAAGGTCTGTTCAGAGCAAGAATAGCGCACATTTTTCGGTTCTCATTTACCACCGCCCTTTTTTTTTTAGTATTCTTGCCCATGCATAATGAGCAGCGCACAGAACAACCGTTTTCAAACGGATGCGCTTCTCATGTGACACCCTATTCCTCCTGGTGCAATCGGATCCTCTTTCCCTTCAGGGGAGGTGTCGAGGGTTCTTGGGTGCCAAGACACGTGCCCATGGTCGGGCTTCTGTCGTGGGGGCGTGTGAAATCGCCTGGGGAAAATGTGTCCAGTGCTCCTTTCAATTAGGTGCCAACAGTCCTCTTGGTGGTGGATTATTATTTCCGCAGTTTTTTTATGCATATCTTCCTTTTCCCGTCATGCATCACGCATATCATTCGATTCAATGATTATTTCCTTCATAAAAATGTTGCCGAAGGGTACTTAATGATTTTCGAAGAGGTTTTGAACGGTATCTAAGGTATGTCCAACGTTCCTTACAATTAGATGACAACAGTCCTCTTCGTGGTGGATTATTATTTCCGCAGTTTTTTTACGCATAGTTCCCCTTTCCCGCGGTGCTTCTCCCATATTCAGATCAATGATTATTTCCTTTACGAAAAGGAAAGTCATCGAAGTATTACTGTTGATTTTTAAAGAAGTTTTGAATGGTAACTAAGATATATCCAGAGCTTCTTTCAGCTGTATACAATCAGTTTTCTTGGAAAGGAATTTTTATTTCGGCAACTTTTTACTTATAGTTACCCCTTTTCCATCATGCCTTGTGCATACCAATCAACTGAATGGTTATATTCTTTATAATTTTGTTTCCGAATAGTTAGTTTTAAGAGGTTTTGAATGGTATCCAGGATAGTTATTCCATGGAAAGTTTTGATATTTTTAGATTGGTTTTATTGTAGAAAAAGAATGTGAAATAATATTAGAGAAATTGCATTTCATGTTCTGGTTGAAAAGCAGGAAATATTTAGAACAGTATATCATTAAAAATGTGCATATACTGAAGAAGCATTTTATATTAGTTTGTAACATACTCGTAATGTTTCAATAGTTAAGCATATTGTGTGTAAGAAATTTCTCAAAGAATAGGTTTGTTGTATTTAACTTAATTTCGTTTTTGTTGCTTTCTTATTTACGAAAAAGAGAAAGCGAAGTGTTTTAGATCTCTGGAGAATATTATATTTGGAAATATGACTGTATATCAGACTATCTGAGAATATAATGACTCAGCAACAGAACGAGTTTAACGAACAAAATTAAGTATGTAGTCTTTAAACTAAAACTGCATATTTCAATCAAATTTCAAATAAACTCCATCGGATTGACATTTAATTATCTGTCCATACTTCCGCGCTATTTGTCCATCTATCCATATGAATTCGGAAACCACAACAAACTTGGAAGACAAATTTTAGTATGTGAATTTTACACATAAAAAATATTTTATATGTACCAAAAATTGAACCAAATCAGTCAATGAATAGATTGTTTGCCTGTATAATGAAGAAGATCACTGAAAAACGCCTTGTTGGATTAGATAGGTAGTAAGAGAAGTAAATGAATTTATATAAATTATTCGATGCAATTGCAATTATGCTTTTTAGAAAAATCTTCATTAAACGTAAAAAGTAGTTACTTTCAATATATGTGTAAAATTTAAGAGCTTATTTTAAATTATTAAAAATATATCGCATTTTCAAGCAAAAAAGAATTTTGGAAAAAAATTCTTTTTTATTATCAGTCTCCTATTTAGATTTTCATGCGTAGCTCTAAGAAAGCGAATGGGGTTAACCGGTTCAAGTGTTAAATGAAGGCTCATTTTATTTTTCTAGTAACCTTTCTTCACTCTGTTGACTCTTTTTCTTACAAGAATGAAAAATAATTCAAATCACGTTTTTGAGGTTTTTCAAACTCTTCTTACTTTACATTATTACTTTGCTTTAAAAAATAATATTTCACTTGATTGTTTCAAATGTATAAAAATAATAAAAAGTCGAGAAGAAATGAAAGGTTGAGTTACTTGATGACTGACTAAAGTTGACACATCTTGAACCCTATAAAGCTTACTTCTAAAACTCAAAATGGGGTAAACGATTCGTTTTGGCATATTTTTCATTCACTTTGCATGCTATTGAGCAGTTTCTTGAACATTTTATTAAAAAAAAAATCTGAAAACCCGGATAAGAAAAAAAAAAAAAAAAAGGGTTTTCCCTTCTCTTTAAGAGTACCGATAATAATATTATATCAAGTTATTTACATTGTAACGTTATTTTTGCTTTATTTTTTATTATTTTTGAAGACTTCAACTTAGCATTTCATTTTTAATAACAATAATTTTTTCTTTTTCTTTTTGGAGAAATGTATGAAAAAAATGCCAAAGAACCAAATTACTTGAAATTCTCTTGTTATAGAGCAGGGCTTTAAATTCTTTCATTTGTGCACAATTTTCTATCGGAACAAAAGCCTGAGCCCAATTTGGGTTAACATCTAATTTGCATATATGAAAAATAAATTAATGATAAAGAAATTTTCTATAATAAAGTTATTTAATAATTTTATGCAAAACATTTTAAATTCAAATGGTTCACTTTGATTATATTTCCTTATTATATCCTATGGCGTACCAGGCAAGTGATCACTATATTGTATGCAATTTTTTTCGCCTTGGCCATCCTCATTGGCCTAGCTACTGTAAAAAATTATCCAGGATATGAGATTATTTTTTTATTCCCTCACATATTTGACTTTAAAAACTGATATAAACATACCATTCATCTCCATGGAGCCTCTATGATCAGTGTCTAAGCTAGTTATACCCCCCCCCCCGCTTCCTCCTGCTTCCGTCGTTAGATCACTGATCGTATCAATGTCGGCTCATCAAATGGAGCGACAGATCTGCAACACTAGTTGTTTTTATTTCAAAAGTTCGTTTGTTCCTATTTATAATATTTGCCGGTATTTACTTTCTAAGATTTTGATGAATTCATGGAATTAAACATGAAAACACTTTTTAAGCTTATACAAGGAAGGAGCGGAATAAAAAAAAAAAAAATGTGATTTTAAATCTTGTTCTACGAAATCTCAACTCATCGTTCACTCCGGAATGCATCCGAGAATCCGAATCCACGAAATAAACATCGGAATTGGGATTTTTATTTCAAATATTGTATAAAAAATTAATTTTCTATCGTTTAATTATCACATGAATTATTTAAAAATATGTTCAGAATTCCACTCAAAGAACTATTTCAGATTCAAAGAAGATATGTCATTACTGAAAAGTAGGGAAAAAATGTGCCTAGTTCTACGAAATTTCATTTATTGTGTAGAATTCGGAAATTTAATCGTAGAACTATAATTTTTCTTTATTATATTTCTGCAACTCGCTGACACTTCATATTTTCTTCCTTCTCTGCAAGTACATTCGTTTGTCTGAGTTCCAAAATCAAACGCCAACTCGTAAATATCACTGTATATTAGCTGAATTAACATATTAATGCATTTCCAAAGCAGAAATCGTCATCTAATTAGAAAATAGAATAGATGAACAGTAAAAAAAACGTTAAAGCTACACTGATTTTGCTTCATTTCATTTTTATTTTATATGAGAAAGACAAAAAAATAATTCATTCATCAGAACATTCGGAAAAGTGGAATGTCTACAGTACATTATTTCTCATGACTTGCTTTCCGCTTTATACGCTCCTTCCTCTCAGTAAATCTATTCGTCTGCCTGAGGTCAAAGGTCAGCCGCCAACTCATCAGAACCACAGTATATTTATTCATTAACTGACATTAAAAAAAAAAATTGGGGTGGATATATATGCACAAAAAAGTTGTGTAACTGCATAATTATATTCAAATTGTGTTTTGTTTTGAAACTATGTTATTTTTAAAAAAGGGTGTCGTTATAAAATGATCAATAAAATCTTTTCAATAAAAAAAATTTAGTAAGTAACAGATCGTTATAATAACCTCTAAATTACATATTTATGTGCGGTATTTCATTAAAATATAAAAACCAAACCAAAAATATAGTTCTTCAAATATACAATTTTGTTCCGTTCAATTTACAGACGAATTTCAAATTCGTTCGCTTGTTGTAAAGAAACGAAGTACATAATATATACTTTCTGCTATATACAATATTGACTGATATATATATAGACTCAATATATACTTTCTGCTATATGCAATATTGACTGATATATATAGTCTGAAACTAAACTGTCAGGCGTATCAAATATATTTTTGACGCTGAGTGCTTTACACTTCCGTAAAATTTTCGAAATCCTCAAATGGGGATCGTGGCAGCTAATGGGTTAGTTGAATTGAAGCAATAACACATTCACATCAAAACAGATGGTTTCATCTAGTTAAAAAAAGTAGAGAAAAATGAATAGTCAAAAGGCTTTAAACTACATTGACATTATTTCGTTTCATATATTTAAAAATTCGTTTCATTTCATTCATACAAGCAATTTCGTTTCGTGGTTTATTTTAAATGGGAAAAGCAAATAATAATTCATTTATTTATGACATTTGAAGAAATGGAACATCTTGAATTCTTGCAACATTTCTGAGCTCCGCAAGAAACGCTACACATCATTTCTGTAGCAGAATCATCTGACCTATAAGCCTGAAAAAAAAATCAGCTCTGATAAAAGAGCGTGCGTGCGCTTAATACGTTGAGTGTATCACCTAAAAGTTTCTCAACCGACTAAAAGCTTTTCAAACAAAGGCAGGGGGAGTCCAATTACTTCAACAAAGTGTCGACCGGTGCTTGCTTTTTACGCGGACCTTTCGTTTGCAAGTCGGAGTCAAAGGCGAGGGAGGCCGAAATTCAATCAAAATAAAAGAGTTCACAGATTAACGGGGCTAGAAGGTGTCGGGTCGCCTATTGGATCATCCCACCTCATTAGAAGCCCCGTTGCCAAACAACTTGCGCTTCCGATACCCCCCACAATAGCAGACGATGAAATTTGATTTGGGTCGCGAGGCTCCCCCACACACCCCGGCACTATTAGCGTAATGAAGGGATACGGAACAACAACCCCCCTTCCGATTAGGGATGCAGGATAATCCCTGAGAATTGGAGGACCCGTCCCATCCCCCTCGATACGAAGAGTCCTCTGGGAACAGCGAATGCATTTCGACTTCATACATAAATAATGTGTTATTTATAAATAATGATGATATTTGACTGTTTAAGATTCTTTGAAAATATTGATACGTTTTGGATTGTTTAGCCTCTAAAGAGATCTGTTTTCTCTTCTAATTTGTTGATACTTTGGAAATGTGTTTAAATGTTTCCTTAAAAATCCATAGCACGCAAAATATATTTATGGATTACATGCCATATTTGCACGGAAATATAGAAATAAAATCATTCGATGTTCATGGGCAGGACAATTAAGCTATTAAGGATTAATATATCGAAGCTGTCTTAGTCTCAGAGAACTAGAAGACAGGGCAGTCTCTAAGAATTTGAGGATCCATTCATGCCACAAGACAAGAGCCAGTCTCTGAAAACAGCGAATGCATTTTGGCCTTGTGCATAAATAAATAATGAGTTATTTATAAATAATGATGATATTTGGAGATATTGGTATTTTTTTTTTTTTGGAGAGTTAATTTCTTAAGAGTTTTAGTTTTAATACTATTTAATAAGATGATACTTTCTGTTTTGAGCATGTGCTGTCATACTAATTACAATTTAGTAACCATAAAACACTTGAGATGTTCATACATTTTACATAATTCAGTTCCAAAATTGTCAGAAGCGGGGTTTTAAACATTTTTGAAACTTAATAGAAAATAAAGATTAGTTAATGATAAATAAAACCAATAAACTTACTAAATTAAATTATGTCCCTATAAAATATTTTTTCCGAAATAAATACGAAAATAATATAATTATGAATGTATTAATTTAAACCTTATACTTTTTTGATTTTTTTATTAATCAATTGCAATTGAGCAAATTTTTGTAAATAAAAAAGTAAATACTGCAGGAAATTTAACTAAGAAAATTTCAAAGTTAAATTTTTAGTTAAATGTAATTAAAAATTAGTAATTTCTTAATTGCTGTTTCTTTTCTTAAAATTTACTTGTATCAAGTCAGAAATCTGATTCGTACTTTGTTTATTATAACTCAATTATTCGAAATTAATTTTAAAAAAGGTAAAATTTAAGTTATGTCGAATGGCATGACTGCACATTATATAGAATAAACAGCACGGTGCTATATTTTAAATAGCCCTATGCATCACTAGATTTCTCTTTTCATAACTGACACATTTGGATGACATATTTTGCTTTGTAAAAATAGAGTCGTATTGATTTAACTATAGGTTCATGGAACAGTCGAGATAATTATGCTCTCCACATAATTTTTGTACCAATAATATAAATAACCATAAATTTTGTACCTCTGAACCATACACAGATGCTGAGGGCGATACCTGAAACAACATTGCATTTCCGACCTTCCAAACCACATCATCAATAGGAAGTTTAAATCTCGATGTGAAATCCAATTTGCAGAATGTCTGCTTACCCGCGGGATCTTTGTCAAAATCAGGTTTTAAAATTAGGAACTATCCACTTCCAAACCCGCGACCTTACTTCCGAAATATGGAATTGTGGTAGAAGCATGCCTTAACATGATAATATGTACTGATTAAATTTCCATCGTCCCCTTCTTAAGTATATGACTTATTTTATGTTTATGTTATGTTATCTTATGTTATTTTGTAAAAGATTTTTTTTTGTTTACTTCCTAATACGTCAGAATTTTGACATTTTGAATATTTATTCGTCCTCAGTGGACAGTACAATATTTTTATATTCTCAGAACTTAATCATCAATTAGTTATTAAATTAAGTTAATTAATTTTTGATTTTGTCACAGTGAATCCGAGAAAATTAATTTCAAGATTAAAAAGTGGAAAATAAATAAAATAAAAAGTCCTCTATTTTGTTTAACTTACTAATGAAAACGTGCTTTTAAAAAATGTTTTTATTTAAAATCATTAACAATTTCTTTTGCACATATTCTGTATCGATATAAACTTATTTCCAAGCAATTAAGACAAAAAAAATTTTTTTCCCTTGATTAGTGATTATTAAAAGAACAAAAAATCACCATCTTAGTTTACTGCTTTCTATATGACAGTATTATGAGTTTTTATTATCCTTTTGATGTTAATCGCAGACAGTTGTCTTAACCATCTGGGCATTGTCTGTTCTCAGTAATCTTCATGGAATTTGAAGTCTTGGACAATCAAATAAAAAAGAGGGGAGGGAGTGAAGAAGAATAAGAGAAATCAGAAGTGGGCGTAGAATCCGCGTAATAATATTTGAGGTCACTTCAAGAACATCTTAATGAAAGATTTCCAGATCTTAATGAAATGCTGGAACAAAAAAAATTAAGGATCATATTTCGCAAAGCTGTTTCAGATATTTTTGATGTAAATCGGCATCCAGATAAAATAATGCGCAACTCAGGATGAAAAGTTGCGAAACAAGGACACATCTGAAAAAGACAGCTGAGGACAAAGTACAGTACAAGAAATGGATAGGCGACAATTAAATACGAGCTTATAGTAATTCTAGGAAATGAGGTCATATTTCTCATAAACAGAAGTTATCTGTCAGCGACATACATATGAGCTGTGCAAAATGCTTGGGTATTATCAAAATAATCACTGGAATCGGACAGGATATAAAATAATCTTAACAGTTGTTTGGAGTTTGAGATTAACCAATTCTTTATTATTGTAAGTAATTTATGATTTATGAGTAATAAATCAGATCGGTAATTTGTAGTAAAATTAAACAATAAAGTTGAGTAAATAATATGCAAAAATCTAATTCCGGAGCTTTTTGAAAATACCATGGAAGTATTTTGATGTAAAATAAATAAATAAATAACCTTAAAAATTCGAAAATCTCAATGAGCGCATTATGTGATTAATCTCTATATTATCTCATTTGTTTTGTTAAAGGGCAGAAATAAGATTTTTATCTAGGTAATATGTACATAGTGCATTTCAAATCACTAAAGCGCAAAAGTTCATTGTTGTCTTTTCCTCTCCTTCTTTCTATTGCTTTCGAAAGCTTACGTTGCCGGCATTTTGTTTTCTGCATCCTTTCTCATAATTGAATATCACGACTGCTGCATCAAAATGTCGTATGTAAAATTTTCCAAAACATTTTATTAATGCAAAATATTTGTGTAAATTAGTTAAATATCTAAGTATATTGATGTATGTTGTCTCAAAATGTTGTATGTCGTCCAGTTATTACATAAAATTTTTGAATATTTTGCTGTTTGTGGGTTTTGACTTGAGATACTTTTATGTAACAGCATTTTTGTCGACTGTCAGTATATTTTATTTAGAGCTTACTGATTATTATATGAAATAACTAAATGGAAAAAAAATAAGGTGCATTTTTTAGTTTTTAATATTCATTTAAGCATACAAAAATGTTGCAGTTACTCGTGCAAAGATATTTTTTTCATTTTAATAAGTACTTGCTAGGGAATGGGCAAATCATCATAAAGGTATTGATGCGTATTCATATTTTATCAAGGAAATCAAATGGGTATTGATAGGTAATGTAGGTAATAAAACAATAATCCCAGACATTTCTCGAGACCTTGGAAATACCAGTGTGCTGAAACTATCTTTATGGCGTTATTAATTAAGAGAAATACATTTTTCAGTGAGTTCGAATTTAGTAAAATAATTTTGCATAGTTGTTTATTATTAGCACTGAAACTTCTTAAAGCATAATGTGCTAAACTTATAAATGATAAAAAAAAAATAAAGAAGGATAGAGGAAAAATGCGAATTATTCTAGTAAAATAGCCTAAATTTCGGTAACATGCATGCCATATATATACTTAAAAAACAGATTCTGAGAACCATCCCTCCATCATCTGACAAAGCAAAGTCCATCATATAAATCCTGCATTTACCCATTTAATGGGTATTATTGATGATCGAATTTCGTTCTATACTATATGGATAGTATCTACAACGTCATTGAAAATATTAATCTTTCCCAAAATGAAAAAATGTGGACACTCATTAAAATAAAACTTTACAGTTATTTTTTTACATTCATTACCTTTTTCTACAGAAATACTCTTTCATTTCTGAGAAATTGCGAAAGCCATGTTTCATACACATCATTTCATAACCAACACCTCGAATGATAGCCACGGGGTGTTACGAAACTCCCTCCTCCCTTTTTATTCGTAAGCATTTTCAAATTAAAAAGAGATTGTGCCCACTCATCTTTGTCAAATGACGATTTTATAGCCCAAGGGGAATCGTTCTCTAATGCATTCTGAAACGGTTGTTTTTCCAGTGTGTTAAGTTATGAAGTGTTAGTTGGTGGTGGCGCCTCCGGCGATGAAACCTAATATCGCCGATTCTGAAAGCGCAAACCTAATGAATCGCCAGGGTGTGAGTAGGTGACGGTTACAGCTGTAGCTTGAAAAATTAATTACTTCGTACAAAATTAAGGATCTCGACCAAAATCAGAATGTGGATTGCGAAAGAAAGCTTCTTTTGTTTCGATTAAGGATTTGAAAAGGATTATATCGAATTGGAATCTCATAAAAACGTTTTTAATATACGGTGTTTGTATTGTATTAGATGTTTCTTACATCATATTTCTTACGTTCATGATCAAATTGGAGCCGTATTTTATTCAGATAATTATGCACTTGATGATCTCGCAGTTGCCGTTGGTTGTAGGTCACAAAAGAGGAGGGAATAAAATTTGTACTGTGAAAGAATACAAACAAAACAGGGAAGGAGTAGATAGTTTAAAAGAACTTCATAGTAGAAGATAGTTCATTTGTTTTTTTAAGCACTTAAAGGAATGAGAAATGGGATTTCACAAAAATGTATTTAATTTATAATACTTAGATTAGACTGCGGAAAAAAATTGGAGCTTATATTTCTTGCCATATATATATATATATATATATATATATAAACAACAACACATCTGTTTGGAATCATCTGTAGCTAAAACTGTTGAACGGAAAGAGAGCAAATTTCGTGTATAATCTGTGAAAGCCATGGTTAGATGAATTCCACAAAAAAATGAAAACAAAAATTGCAGATAGGAGAAATCTTGGCTCAGTTGGAACCAAATACGTGTAAATGATTACAATGAACAAACCAACGTGAAGTTTCATTAATTTTCGAGTGCTTAAGATATTTCCTTATAAATGGGGGGATTGGTTTTCCCCGAAACTTCCCAGCATGCTTTTTAATAAATGTACTTTTGTATTATTAACCATATGCCATTAGTGAACAATAGACCAGAAAAAGTCTATCAAGTGAGATCTCTGGCGATTTTTTATTGATTGATCACTGGAATGCAGTGCCAGGAAACCGAATGGTTATTTTTCAACCGATTAAAATCAAAATTTGACAACAACTATAGTCATTAAATCCCATACCAAATTTCATATAGTTAGTCATATAGTTTTTGAGTTATCACGTTTACGTGCTTGAGAATATATAGGTCAATCTCTCGACGGATTTGGTTCCAAATCTGGAACGGATCTACACATTAGATGTTAAATCTGTGTTCGATGTTCTATCCATCTAGCTTTCTTCATTTTGTAGTTATCGAATGAATATATATTCGGACAGCCGGACACACAGATTTCCTTTCATTGGATTTAGCTCAAAATTTGATAGATATCTAGATATTTGGAGTAGAGACCATATACCAAATTTCATACGTCCAGCTCAAATCGTTTTTAAGTTACTGTGTTCAGACAGATAGAAAGACATAATTCCAAAAATGTGTTTTTTCGGATTCAGAAAGGGTTGAAACGGGGGGATTCATCAAAATACTTGCATACGAGAAAGTAAGAATGAATGGGCACCATATGAAACTCGCAAAATAATAATAATAATAATAATCTTTTATGAATAAACATTAGGGCTTTCTGGCTCATGTGCAGTGTGAGCAAAATATTGCATCGACGATGTTTTTATTTTTTCCCCCTCAGAATTCTTTTCAATATGCCATCAATATTTTATATGTACAATACGGCTTCATTCCACTCATTAATTTCAGCTGTAGATACCTTCCAATGTGGAAAGTTAATTTATGGCCATCCTATATTTTTTTTGGCTCATAGGGTCTTAGATTTTAAAGATAAAAAAGAAATTTGAAGCATCGGATTCATATTAAATTAAAAACTTACATATTGTAAAAAATATTACATTTAGGGGATTTGTATCAAAGAAAAACTTGGAACAAAAATATATGGAATCAACGGTTTCCGGAAAAATATGCTCAGAAATCTATTCCGACCCAAAAATTGTGATATTATACTTTTGTAATACCGCAGGCTGACTGTTATGTTCAAAAGATTCATTTGGTTTTCCAATTTACTAGCAGAGCCAGATCACCAAATCGAACCATAAGATCTCCCAATTTGCTAAGAGAAATTAGTAAAGATTACTTGTATTAGTGAAGGATTTGGCGGAACAAATTCTCGAGAGGGATCTAGGGAATATTGTTTTATTACCCACATTACCTATCAATACCTATATGATTTCCTTGATAAAATATGAAAGGTGTGACGTAGGTCAATCATAGCAATTCAGTAACTTGCAGGTGATATGGAGAGCAGATAGATATATGACGTATCTAAAAATAAGAAATGGTGAAACTGTCCGTTGAGATCCGCAGAAAGTGATAACTGTCCTTTGAGATCATTCCTCTGAATTCATTGTACAATGCAACGTTGATTCCAATTACAAGAAGACGAGCTATAACGAAATGAGCTGCAATTGATAAGTGACTCCCTAAATTTATAACCTAGAAGCTTTGAAGGAAGGGTAATTTTGATGCCAATCAATGAAGAGATATGCATCAACGGAATTCGTTGACCATTCTGGGAAATCGCTTTTCCGTTGTCGTCCCTACCGAATGTGAGTAATAGCGGAAACAGGAATTCTTCTTGATTGCTTTTAACCTACTATCCAAACCGTCCTGTAAGTTCGCTGAAATCGATAAGTGACTCTCTGACCTAATAACCTAATCTGCGCCCTTGTCCTAGATATCTATGAATTAGTCCTATATTGTAAAGTTGACCAGTTACGATAATTATAAGCCATTCTATTCTATTCCCTCCGTTTTGGGTGGTCATTCACGATAACTCCGCGCCAAGTGAATGGAGTAGTGGCAATTCCATTTTTTGATCCATTCGTTTCAGGTGGTCATTCACGACAGCTGCAAGTCAAACTAATGGAGTGGTAGCACTTAATGTAATTCCATTTTTTTAGTCCATCCATTTGGGTCGCTCATCAGCAATCACTCCACATAAATTGTCTTCCAATCTTCTTCGGCAAAATTCCCTGTCCTTCTGTGCACCCTAGAACCCCGAGCGTCTTCTTCAATCACATTCTTTTAGCGTCCGTTCCAAATAAGTGCTCGTACCGATACCGCTAAGTGCTCGTTTGATAAGAGTCAAATGGTTCCATTAAAGTCCTAATTCCTTTTGCAGTAAAATCTTTTAAGAAATTCGAATCTTCTTGAAATAAGTTCAGCAGTCGCCGACAACAAGTATTCACTGATGCAAATCTGGATTGAAATGCATTAACGGAAAAGAGGAAAACGAAATGCGTAACGACCTTTTCAACTTCACTTGCTTTGCTCGTAATAAATTAAATGCTTTAACAAGTGATTTGATAATCGGATGTGACATTTTACTTTCTATCGCTTCTTCCACCTTTTGGAACCAGCACTTAAGCAGATCAAACGTCTGCAATTCGAAAATGCGAGATTTCTCTTTTGATGTCTATTCTTCAGAAAATTTATGCTATCGAATTCAAAACATCCTTTTTAGAAATATTACGACGGAAGTTTGTCGATTTTAATGGTTTGAAGAAGCTATGCATCTAATTAGATAAGAGACGATGAGATGTAAATCTTTAGATCAAGATAAGATGAAATATCATAATTCTTTTGAAATAAGGATGAACCATCCGCATTTGTGTTACAAATCTAAAAAAATTTGTTAAGCAGGAGCGGGAAATCCGAATAATATTCCCCCAAGTTGTATTAATTCTTAAGGAGAGGAGAAATTCACTTTGTATATCTGAACCTCCGTAAAGAAAAGGTTAACTCAATTAGCAAGAAAAAGAAAAGATGACAATTCATAATCACATTTGCCGATTTTGAGATCTATAACATGTGAAAGGTGAAGACGATAGTACAAATAACACAACGTGTTGTTACCAATCAAGATGACATGAGCAGTTATATGTATCACATGACTGTAACATCACATAAATTGACTTATTGATGTTGCCGTAAAATTATACCCTTCCAGGATTGCACGTGCTATTTCCTTATAACCATTATCTGCTTTATATCCATTAATGATGAAGTGCAATATGTATTGGCTATCTACAAGGCATATCGCTTGATAATCGCTATCAATTTCGTACGTATTTATTTCATAGAGTAGGAATGTGCACCTCGCTGCAATTTTTGAAATTTTTATGAATTACAAATTGAGCGTGATGCTAATATCTTTCCACATTAATTTTCGAAAATATTATTGAGCAAAATTGCTTTCTACAAACTTTTAAAATTTAAAAAAAAATGTCTTTTTATTGATGCTAATTTAATTATCATGAAAACATTTCTTAAATTTTGGCAATTTTTTAACATTTTTTGTACAGTTTTCAACAACGGATTTCATTGTTAAAATGAAAGTCAAGTAGTTTTCATTATTCCATCAAATATTTAATCCCGTAAATTTCTACTGTTGTTGAAAGCTAAGGAAGAAAATTCTGTTAAACATTTGTGTTGTTTACATAAGGAATAAGAAAATAACCTCGACAGATTATCCGAACAATTACGTTTTTAATGGCATTACGATCTCTTGGAACTTGAGGGGTTCATAAAAATTAAATAATGCGCAAGAAATTTAACTGAAAGTAAATGGAACCAAATTTTCGAATTTTTATGCCGTAAGTTTTCGAATTTTTATTTTCAGAGTCCCACATATGAACGTTTTGCTCTTCACAGAATAGCGGGGGGAAAACCCGGTTATGCATTTTAGAAAACTTTTTTCGACCAAATAAATGCAAAATTTGTCACAAAACTAAAATTTTACTAACAAGTTCACATATGAAATTTCATTTATTTAAGCTGTTGCATTTCTGAGTAAAAGCTTTGCATACATGCAAATGTACGGATTGTTTGATGGTCAACCCGTCAATGGTTCTGGTTTAAAATTTGAAATAGATCTACACTGGTGGACAAAATTAAGAGATGGAAGACATTTTCCCAAACATCTCAAAAAATACTGAATATAAATAAATGAAATTTGGTATGGATATAGCTTATACCATGGTAATAAAGTATGCAAAACAAAAATGAAAGTGCCATTCACTGGCAAGACCTATTGCCAATAAATCCAATGTAGTCTGAACTTAAGGATAAGAGATGACAATAAAAGTGAGGCTTGTACAGTGTGTGTTGCCTCTAGTATGGTGTATGGTCACCCCTGACAGACAGACAGCATGCACAACGAGTATGCATGCTGTTAATAAGGGATTTCAGGAGGGGTTGTGGAAGACCCTCCCATTCTTCCACCAGAGCAATTTTTAACTCTAGAATGGTTCTGGGGGGAGGTTGGCGCATCGCAATAGCTCTCCCAAGAGCATCCCAAGCATGTTCATTAGGATTCAGGTCAGGGGATTTGGCTGGCCAATCCATTAGTTGAATGTCCTCGCTTTTCAGATACTCATCAACCATGAGAGCCCTATGTGGTCGCGCATTTTCGTCCATAAAAATGAACTCAGGGCCAACAGCGCCACTGAAAAGACGCACATAGGGCTCTAGGACCTCCTGCCTGTACCTCTGGGCATTCACGGAACCATTGTCAAACACATGGAGCGGTGTGCGGGTATCTTGCATGATCCCTGCCCAAACCATGAGTCCTCCACCAACATAAGGGTCTCTTTCGATAATGTTGCTGGAATGGTATCGGGTTCCAGGTTTCCTCCTTATCAATAACTGTCCAGAATCAGGTTGTAGACTGAATCTGGACTCATCGGTGAAGAGAATATTAGCCCATTGAAGCTGTGTCCAATTCTGATGTTGTCTGCACCATTCTGCACGCGCTCTTTTGTGGGAAGGAGTGAGTGGGATGCAAATAGCGGGCTTCCTGGCATACAGCCCTCTTTCATGGAGACTTCTGGAAACTGTCTTGCTCGAAATTGATGTTCCTGTAGCAACCGCGAGGTCCCTAGACAATTGAGTGGCTGTAGCCGTCCTCTGGCGCTTAGCTGAAACGAACAAATACCGGTCTTCATTGGCCGTTGTAGCCCTCGGGTGACCTTGTCCTGGTCGTCTGCATACTGTCCCACTAGTTTTAAATTGACTCCACAAATTGGAAATGACGCTTGGTGTTATATCCAATTTCCTAGCAACCTGAGCTTGGGACTGACCTGCCTCAAGTATACCCACAATTATCCACCTCATACCGTCGTCTAAACGATGATGTTCACTCATTTCACCTAAAACCCAGCAAGAAACAACACGATTATTCAAAAAATGCACTAAAATCTGCAACTGTGTTGAAAAGTGGAATGAGATGAAGTAGATGACACAGATTAAAGGAGTACCCGCCCGATATGGGCTACCTCCTTAATGGCAAAAATTGATGCGACCTGGCTTGAAATAAATTTACTTGGACTGTAACGTCTCCTGTGATGGTAGAAGAAGAAATGAGACAAAGTCGACTGGTGAAAAGTCGCATGGCAGGTGAGGGAGAGTGGGTGAGATGTCTCAGCCAATAGTAAAGCAGACGGTCAAGGGAGTAGGTGAGGGAGAAGTAGAAGCGTTTTGGTCTTTCGGAGGGTCCAGGCAGCGGATGAACTATTGTTTCTGGTCGGCCAATCAGAGACTTTCTACTTGCAGGTGGGCGGTAGAGCTTCAACTTAGTCCAGGAGTGCATTAAGGAGAATGAGTTTTCTTTCCTCTTTGGAAGTGGTTCCTTTTAATTTCGCTGCAACTGAGAGTAATCCAGGGAATTCTTTCAGGAGATTTCTAATTTCTTTTAACGTTTCTAAAAGTTCTTTCATTTCCAGGGTGTTGTTTTGAGAGCTGTGATCTGTTGAAGTTGGGGTAGGATCCGGTATCTGTTGTTGAGGCTGGGGTCTCTGTCTGGGTGCAGGGGGATATTGAGCTGCTTCTACGATTTTTTCTGCATTACTTTTCCTATTTTTGAGGATCTCCGCATAGGTTTTTCTATTAGTTGTCGATGGGGCAGTTGTTGGGTATGCAGGGCAACCTTTCCATGAGGCCAGATGTCCTGAGTTGTTACAATTTATGCAGATGGGATCTTGAACTTTTTCCTTTTGAGAACACTCATTTGTGGGATGATTGCCGTTACATTTTATACAGCGCGGATTGCATCTGCAATTCCTAGCGCTGTGATAAAATCCTGCGCATCTAAAACACATTGTAGCTTTTGCTGGTCTTCTGTATGTTTCTATTTTAACTCGGATATAGGATAGGATTCTAAGATTGTAGATGTTGTTAAAGTTACCAGTTTTCTTGACTTCCACCAGGAAAATAGGGTAGAGGGTCTTATTTCTAAAATTTTTAAGTTGTGAGATGCGTCCAATGTTAAAATTCTGAGCTTCAAGTTCTTGTTTCAGGTCATTTATATCTTGATTAAGAGGCAGTCCTTTAATGATGATTTTAATGGGTCTATTGGATGGGTCTTCGGAGATGATGTGTTCTAGTTTCTTTTCGGTCAGGAATTCCAGGATTCCCTGTCTCTCTTCATCGCTGCCTGGGGTGATCTTTATAAATCCATTTGAGTAGCTATTTTCAGATTTGGGGTATTTTCTATTGAGCTGCTGCAGTACTAGGTTATAACCTTCAGTTAATTTCATCTGGATGGGGGGGATTTCTTTTCTTGGTTGCTGTGCTTCTTCTTCTAAAATCTGGAATTTGTTACTGGTGGTGACTTCTAGGTTTTCTACTGAATTTTTTCTTTTGGAGGAGTGTTTTCTGTCAACAGGTTGGAAGGGCAGTTCAGTTTCCATTTCTTCAGGATTATTATTCTTACTTTCTGTCGTTTCCATCAAAGTTTCAGGATGAGAGGGCTGTTTTTCATTTTCTATATTATGCTTGTCGCAGTTCATGATGGGGCAGGGGTTAACTTCAAATAATTCTTGCTCAATCTTTTTGATATCATGCTGGATTCCTTGTAGTTTAAAGTAGTCTTCTTTATATTGACTTGTATGTTCCAAGTTATCATCTTTCATTTGTTGTAAGGTGTCGTTAAAGGAATTTGCTATTGAGTTTAATTGATGAGATCTAATTTGCTGGTATCTGATGTGTGCACAAAGATTTTTATTTCCATCATGTTTAGTGCAGTTTCTTTTTAAGCAGGGTTTTGCATTTTTTAGTTTCTCCTCATTAGTTTGCATTTTTCTATTTAGTATTTCTAAGCGTTTTAGCAGGGAAGCTTTTTCCTCTGGATTGCAATCATCTTTTAATTTATTTTTAATTTGCCAAGATTTATTACTAGATGCAGTTAGTTCTCTATCTAGGTTTCTAATCTCAGTACAGTGATTCATGATTTCAAAGATACGTGCAGAATAGCAACATGGCCCGCTACTAACACTACTGACACTACAGGAGCCATCAGAGCGTCCGTCTCCCTCCATGGCTGGAGACGGAATGAGATGAACAGCTCGATGCGGACTTTTATACCTCCTGCTGGCTTAGCAACGCCCACAAGAATACGTAAACTTATCTCAGGGCCAATAGCGCTACAGTGACCATATATGGCAATCAACTGTCCATGTTTTGTGCGGTATTTTTAGAGAAATGTGCGAAAATGCTTTCCATCTCTTAATTTTGTCCACCAGTGTACATTTTAGATACTAAAACTTGCAGTAAATCTTATCCATTTAACTTTCTACGTTTTGAAACGTTTGTGTTCATGTGTATTCGAACAGGCACACAAATTTCTTGTGGATGGATTTCTTTCAAAATTCGATAGAATTTAAAATTTTGCATATAACAAAAACATAACCAAATTTCATCTTTCTACGTTTTCTTTCATGCCTTGTGTACACAAACAGTTTTTCGGACTAGGAAAGATGTGAAACGTGGAGATTTGTCAAAATCTCGGGTTTCAATTTTTTGACGATTATAGTTTTTTTTTTTTTTTTTTTTTGTATATTTTATATAAAAGTCATTGCGTTTAATGGCTTCACTTCATTTGAATGATGAAAAAGTGTTTTATATAGATTTTAATTAGTATCTGTTACCCAATATTCGGACGCATCCATTATTAAAGTAGTAATTTTAAACGACAAAAGTTTCCTAATTGTGTATAATAGTAAAACGTGAAGTGTGAAATAACGTGTAGTGTGCTTTAACAAAAAAGAATTGAAATATTTACATGAAAGAATAATTGTAATTATTAATGTAATTATCTCTCAAAACTAAAAGATATTGCATTAGTTAAATAGAATTCGGTCTTTGCATATAGAAAACTTATTTTCCTGCAGAATGATCTAAAATACATGCTAAGAGCTTAAAACTTTTGAATGAGTCATCAATAATTACGCAACTAATTTGCCTTTTCGGAGAACCCATGCAAGATTTTACTTTTGGTTTCCACAAGTTTTTTAAATCCGAAACGATGTTTCAAACTCTGGTCTTTGGGCTTTTGGATCTGTAGCATAAAATATTATTAAGAATCTGTAATATCGTTTTTCTGCCATGTTAATCTTATGGTTAGAAAGATAAATTTACAGTGATAATGAACGCAAAGGCAATGGCACCCGTCCTTCGCGACAAAAGTAATGATTTTGAAAGATGTAAGAATTTTGATTCCATCTCAATTACTAATCGAGATCTGGAGATTCCTCAGGAAAATTACATGAGACATCACGTCTTGTTGGAATGCAATGTAAACCCAAGAACATCAAGAAAATTACACGTGACATCACGGCCTGTTGAAATGCAACATAAACTCAAGAAGATAAAGCAAGTAATATCACACTGGAGTTACTCGTATGTTCACAGAGTGAGCTGATGAGTGTGGACACTCGATTTTTGATTCTGTTATTAAATTAGAGACCTGCTTTCTACTTGTGCACATCTTGGCTGTGTTTTTATTATCCGCGTCCCGTGTTTTCTAAAATATTCAGGGAATATAGCGTCCATTTTCAATTTGTTAGACTATATTTACTGTACATCCATTGGATGAGTTCCGTAAAAATGAAAGTGTTTAATAAAGCGCAGTTGCACAAGCATTGATATAGTATTTCCTATATTGAAAAACCCTGATTAATCAATAGAAATTTTAAATTAATACACCTCATATTCGACTAATAATATTAACACAATACCATGTGATAAGACGGTAAAGTAACGCTTAATTAAACGCTTTTATATGACTTCACAAATACGAAACAAAGCCGGATAAGCACTTGCGATGGAAAGACGAGTCACACACGTCGAGATGGTTTTGTCACAGAATCGACAACGATGTGTTACACCAAGTAGCAGGCAATTGTTACAGAGGTCAAAATGTTCGTGATCCGTCGACTGAGATTATTTGCCAGAAAATAGTCTTACTGAGGTCGAAAATTAATTCATTTAGAAGATATAAACATTTTTCCGATTTCCATATGGTATTGGATACTTTGTGTAGCCTTGCTGCGAGTTACAGTGAACTGCTTTGGCATGTAAATTTCTTGCTACCTAAGGGGTTAAGATGAAATTTTATAATCGATTTTTCATTTATTTCCTGTTGTACTGGGGGGGGGAGGCTGCGGTGGCCTGGTGGTAAGGTCTCGGTTTGTGATCCGTAGGGCTTCAGGTTCGAGAACCGATTCCACCGAAGAACCGTCGTGTAAGGGGGTCTATTGCACGTTAATTCCGTCATGCCAAGCGTCCTTCCGCTGGTGTGGTGTGGCATGGAGAGGGGGGTGCCAGCTCAAGTGTCGTCCTCGTCATCTGACCACGGTTCAAAATGACGAGGTCCGTCCCAAAATAGCCCCAGTGTTGCTTTGCAACGGGACGTTAATATAACTAAACTAAACTAAACTGTTGTACTGGGGTTCTGAAATTTTGTTCAATTAGTGCTCTAGGCAATACATATTTTCAGAACTTTATCAACAGTTAGTAGATTAATTTTTGAGTGGTGGCTATAGATATTTATTGAGTTTAGAATATTGAGAAAAATTATCCCAAGAATAAAAATTGAATATTAAGTAAAAAAAAATCTGTTATTTAGTACACAAGTGTGTCTTTAAAAATAGATTTAAATTTAACTTACTATTTTTATTGATGCGATCAGTTAAGAAAAATAAAATTTTCAAAAAAAAAAAAAAAAAAACGCTGATGATTTAACGAATAATATTTTTTTTAAAATAAATTAAACATTTAATTTCTTATACCATTATGCTGCACTGTCAACATATTTTATGAGCATTTATTTATTTTCTTATAATTTTTGTGTTAGATGAAACTCAATTTTGCTGGCTGCACGCATTTTGTATACAGAAGCGTCGGCTCAAAATGCGGAAAGAAGTGGACATTTACATGATGATGATGTCGAGTCCGCGTTACCACGGAAAAGGGGGTGCAGTAGCTTCTGAGGGTAAAGAACCCTGAGCACCCGAGGGCAGAAGTCTGACTTCTAGCTCATATGAAGATGAGAGCTCACACATTCACTTGCACAACTCCTTTTTACAGGGGGGCACATTCACACACCTCACAGATGAAGAACAACCATGCCCGAACCGGGACTACCCCTATGCCAGAACGCCGGCAGTGGACATTTACATAAATATGGTAAATATACTATTTGTACCAAACGCTCGTCTAAAATAATTCTTCAGCTTAATAAGAATTTTATAATTCCTGTCCATATTCCTTAGATAATTTCATAGCCGGATCAACTCATACTTAAAAACAGACCAAATGCAATTATCACAAACATTCAGTTATTTTCTTTTAGAAAATTAATGAAGTATAATACGGATAGTTAAGTTTTATTTGAAATGAAGCAATTTTCAAAGGAACGTATGAAAATAATTTTAAAAATTAACCTCGAATTTAAAATTAACCAATTAAAAACTGTAGTCTTAAATTTTTTATTGATACATTTTCTTCTTCCAAGGCAATAGTTACGAATTAAAGCAACCATTTGCTTGATTATTAAATCGATCAAAATTAATTTTTAAATGAAAAAAAAAATAATCCTGAACTATGCAGTTTTATTTATCATTTCTTAGCTTTACAAATTTTGATGCATTCAGGAGTCAATTTATGCGATATCACAGCACGCGACGTACGCAATAGAGCATAGTATCTGACAGCGCAATGTGTTCAGACTCTGATACATTTTTTTTCTGTAATAATGCGTTATGATCCTAAATTGAATTAATTAATGCAGAACACTTTGCACCACATATGCATGATTCCAATAATATCGAAAAACGTTTCTTAAATATACTTTTTTTTTGAAAGATGACATTATTATTAAGTTTGCAAAATGTTTCTTTTAGTTTCAGTATATAGTGTGAGCACAAAGTGTGAGCACAAAATTTGTAACTAAATAATTCTTGAGTGTAATAATGCAATTTTGATATCAATGACTAGCTCAGTTTTAATCTCGCTTTTTTTGAGTGCAAGAGTGAAGGGGGGGGGGAGGTAAATTCTTAAGACATATTTTTGCTCGAAATGTCAAAAATATATGCAAAAAGTAGGCCTTGGATTTCAGAAACGAAATTGTTTAAAATCGACGTGTTTTTCATGAACTCTATTCTCTTAATGTAAAAACAATAATGTGATGGTATGAAAAGTTTACTGAAACAGACAACATTATTATTATTATTTTACTACTTTCTTCTATACGAAGTAAAGAGGAAGTGTTGCAATCGTCAGAAAATTCTAACTCAAGATTTTGATGAATCTCCATGTTTCAGATCTCAAGTTCGAAAACATATTTTTGGCATTCAGTCTGTAAACACGATAACTTTAAGACGCTTTGAGCCAGACGGATGAAATTTGGTTTACGGATTTACGCCCAAATCCATTCAGAGGAAGGCTGGCTGTTCGAGGATAAGTAACTCGATAACTACAAAACGCAAAGAAATAGATAGATAGTATTTGGGGTTAATATTTCAAATATAGATTACCAAATCTTGAACCAAATTTGTCAACGGCTTGACCGTCTATCGGTCTTTTCTTTCACATGCATGTAAACACAATAACTGAAATCACTGAAATTAGGTACGTGATCTCGCGATTACAACTACAGTACCGTGATAAATTTTTATTTCAAAAAGGCGTCCAAAATACATGCTCGCACGATAGATTCATGCCAACGTAATAGATTCATTTCGTAACTATTGTTAACTAAGGGGCCGCGGTGGCATGGTCTCGGCTTCGGAACCGGAGGGTTTCAGGTTCGTGACCCGATTCCACCGAAGAACCGTCGTGTAAGGGGGTCTGTTGCACGTTAAATTCGTCATGACCAAACGTCCTCCCGCTGGTGTGGAGAGGGGGCTGCTAGCTCAGGTGTCGTCCTCGTCATCTGACCGAGGTTCAAAATGACGAGGTCCGTCCCAAAATAGCCCTAGTGTTGCTTTAAAACGGGACGTTAATGTAACTAAACTAAACTACTGTTAACTAATGCCATGCATCCGGGCCTTACCTAAGATTTACAATTTTATGCTTTTGATGTAATATAATATCTTTATTAGGGAATGTATGAGAAAAGTTTCGGGGGACAACTCTTGTGGGTGGGCCTTCCTAGTTTCTTTATATGCCTAGTGAGAGGAAGCAACTATTGTTGAACGCTTTAACATATGTATCAGAGCAGCACGACAACATCAACGCGTAATGCATCTGACGAACTGCAAAACAACTGTGGTCAACATTTTTTTACAATAAGCTTAGTTTGCATTCTTACAAAATGCGCATCGTTCCAAGCCCTGCAGAATGTGCATATTTCAGAAAGCCGAAAAGTTTCGTATAAATAAAAGATGCTGTTTGTATCATTACAGATGAAATGTTAACAAACACTGTACGAAAACTCTGATACCGCTTTGACATTCTCCGAGCTATCAAGAAACAACATCTATTAAAGTAAGTGATCTTATTAAAAATTTTATAACTGTACTTATAATGTATACAAACAAGCATATTCGTAATTATAATTGTTTTCGCACAATAAATTTTTATAATCAGGGCAGGGCATTTTGCTTTTCCTGTATTTAGCTTTTCATACTGAAAAAAACCGACTTACAAGCTGCAACACTGATACATTAAACTTAATTGGATTAGGTTTTGTAGTAATAGATCAAATTAATAAAGAATGGAAAATTAAAGCATATGAATTATTGTTACCTTTCATATTTATTTACGGTTTTAATAGCGAGAAAAAAAAGTCAAAAGCAATGTTAACAAAACAGCTACACTTTATTTCAAATATATGATTCACTAAAGAACTTACAGAAGCAGTCAATTTTATTTCACAAAATTTATAATAGCAAAACAACAAGGCAGAATATCACAACCAGATATAAAGCCAGGGCCGGATTAAGCTTTGTAGACCCCCCCCCCCACCTGCTTCTTCCCTTTGAGTACTAATAGGATATATATGTCTCACTTGCATTTTAAAACTACTACTGAGATAAAAATTAGTTCGAAACCATTGTATTGTGCCCCAGTTGATCATATTCACACATTTCTTATTTATCTAGATGGCGCAGCCTATTTTCCAGGCAAAAGTCATTTTTTAGAAAAGATTTTAGTTTTGCAGATTTTTTTTTTTTTTTTTGCAATAAATACTGATTTAGAAGTACACGTATGCTTAATAAATAATTAACATAATAAATAATTATATTAAAAAATACTTTGCATAACAAAAATTGGTTATGGCAATTTTTTTAATTTAGAATCTATTGCTTTTCTCACAGAAAATATACCGAAATAATTTGAAAAAAAAAGTATTCAAAGGGTTATGATAACCATAAATAATAAGAATTTAAAATGCAGGCTGCCTTCAAAAGAGTTGGTTTTAGTCACATATAAAAAGAAGTCATGAAAACTTATAAAATTTTGTTAACGTAATATAAATACCCTAATAAGAAAGTTTATCATAACTATTTAGTTAATCGCTCAAAAACTACAAAAAAAAAAAAGACTATATTATAGCAGAATTTCAAAACCATTCTTAATCTAATGAACTAGGAATAATTTTCTGAAATTTAAACCAATTCCCAGATGTCCTGTACAAATTGTAGGGCCCCTAAACAATTCGCCTATTTCTTAATCCGGCCCTATACAAAACAATAACTTTGTGGAAGAATTCGTATTCCAGATGAATAGTCACAAAATGCAGTCTTCCACAACTACCATTAATTCACAATACAAAAGCATTTCATATGAGAAAAATTGTAAACATGACATAAAAAATAATAATTATTTGATGATAAATATCAATTTACAATAGGATTGTGATTTCAGTTAGAGCACATAGTAATTCATTTCTCTATCAGGAGTGCTTATCCTTAACTTTGTTTAGTATAGTTTTCGGCATTAAGAATAAACATTTATAGTTCTTCCTAATTCGGTCAGAAACTATATTTAAAATAGTTAGGCATTTTTTTCCGTCTCTTCAAATAATTATTATTTAAAGTCCAGGAGTTTCTAAAGACAAGGGTTCTCAAACTACGGGTTGCGACAAGATCTAGAGCATATATGTATCTTTAAATTGTGATGGAGTATAAAACTTGATCACGTTACACATAAGAAATAACTTTTGTAAAATCATAATTATAATCACAATTTTTTACAAAAGTTTCTTTTTTTAGAAAGAACATATGCTGTTCGTCTCTGAAAAAATTCAACGCGCCGATGATGAAGTGGGTCGCAAGGTTTGAAATTTGAGAACCTTTGTTTTAGATTAAGGCTTCTTAATTTGTTTAGCAACCTCAAGTGCACAGATACATGGAAAAACAAGATATAGTAATAAGAACTGATTTTCATATTAGATCATAAAGACAATGTTTTGAATTAAGATAATTTCCACCAGCATATCAATACTATACAACATAATATGGCATGAAACAATATTTACAGCATGGTGACCAGGGATTTCGTTCGTTAATTTTGATTTTTTTTTTTTTTTTTTTTTTTTGCACGCGTGGTAACAACTTATTATTAAGAAGCCTTCTTCTAAATAGGAAATTCTAAGCAGGTAAATTTTACAAGGCAATTTATGACATTGCAGCATTTTTACAAATGAAAAGAATAAGAACAGATTTCGAAAACGACACTTGTTTTCAGACTAAGAAATTATATTAAACTACTAATTAGACAATAAAGACTATTATAAAATGACTCATATTCTAAGTAAAGAATTATTATAAAAGCGACTGCACGACGATAGTTCAGTCAATAAAACCTAAATAATTGATATTTTCAAAAGACACATTTCTTTTTAAAATAAAGTTTAACACTTATTTATGACAGTAATGGGTACATTTCTAAGATCTATGCTGTACAAGAATGAAATTTTCATTTGTTTTATGTCCTTATATCATCTGAAATGGTTTCAAATGGGTAAGACCCATTCCCCACACATTTTTTTTGATTTGCGTTTTTAGAAAAATAGAAGCAATATATATTGCTTCTAATATACTACACATTTTTCCTTCACTTCAGCTGAGAAACTCAATAAAAAGTTGATTGAAATGTGAAAATAAATTGTTTTTTAAATGGGAAAATAGTTTTTATTAAACAATATATTTGTTGTTGTAACTAATTTTTTTATTTTAAATATCAGTTCTCAAACACAAGAGAAGATTTTTCAGCTTAAAAAAATAATAGAGAGAGAAAGATTGGATAGTAAAGGCGACAGCATTCTACCGTAATGATATTTTAAACAATATTTCAAATAAATTCAATCATAACACTTTATAGATATTTTTAGATTACAAAAGTATTTACTAACAGTCATTTAATATCCAATCTGTTGATTTTTGATAATATTTCAGAATTTTTCACATGCTAAGCGGACATGGTGAATATACGTATGCTTAAATGAAAAGACAAACCAGCACTAGAAACAATGTGTGACATGTAAAAGTCGTCTAGCTTGTTTTCTTATCTTTCATTTAGTCAGAAAGGTATCACAAAGTAGTCTATGTACATTAGGCTCGCTTAAGCTTATAATTGTAACTTCAAAGATATCGACTACCAGAAGAACAGAACGCAAATCTATTTCCTACAATTCTAAGCTTCATATATTATATCTATTTCTACACAACAAATATTTCTAAGTTTGTTCAGAAAAAGAAACAATTACAGTTCTAAGAGTAAAAATAAACATAAATAAGACTTCACATTAAAAGTGCATAAGGTAATTCTTTTCTACAACATGAAAGCTAATATTTTTACATCAAGATTGTGTACTTGCTATATATACATCATTCGACCAAGAAAATCAATCGATAAGCAAAACTTTAAATAAAAAATATAAAATCTAAGCAGGAAGACTAGAGAAAGTAGCTAAATCTACGAAGGAATCTAGGAATAATTTCTAGGATTAAAATGACTCAGGATATGAAGGCTGAAAGATTCCACACATATAGACAGCTTTACAGAATTTGAAGTATTCAATACATTATACACTGAATATAATGTTACATCAATAAAAATTCTTTTATTTCAGTGTGATATTTTCCAGAGGATTCCTAAATACTTTTACAAAAAAATTAGGTTTTATATATAAAATAATCAAATTTAGACGATTTTTTAAATTTTTAATTGTGTCACATTCAAAATATCCTCTTATAAACTATATACAATGATGAGAGCATACATATACTAACATTTAAACTTGATTATATCCGTTTTACAGCGAATTCGTCAAGATATGCAAGTCTACTACATCTAAACCTATATATGCATTTTATAACTACTTGCAACAAATTACTTATATCTAATTAATATATAACAGCTCTATAATTTTATTATAATTAACACTACTTTGGCACAGGTAACTGACTAACCGAAAATTATCTAAAAATGAATCAGTCTATTTCATATTCAAAAGGATTTTTAGAATATATAAGGCCAATTCTTTCTTTCAAGAAATGTGGTTTCAAGGGTAAGAACTGTCAAGCCTTATACAACAGTAACGTAATATTACAATAAAATTTATAAGAAAAGAAAGATAAAGAAATATCTTATACTAAAACATGAAATGTAAATGGCACATTTTTAATAAATGAAAAGAAATACCTACGAGACGAAAATGAGATGAATTTCTACGTCTATAAAAGAATGAGCACACTTTAAAGTTGACATCTAAAGTGGAATATATAGAAAAGTGTTATACAAAAAGTGAACGGAGGCAAAGAAATATTTAAACCAAAACAGAATGCACATTTTAAACAGCAATAAAGGCAACAACAACAACAACAAAAAAAAAAAACCACTAATTTCTTGTTGATATATTTGAAACTGGGAAATGGTATATTTATGACATACAAAAAGCAAGCGTCTGAGAGAAACAGTAATTCTCAATTTACATTTATCAGCAGGTATTATAATGTACCTTTAAGGTTTATTGTCTCCTTATAAGTGCATATTAAATAAGATATATATATATTAGTGCAAAGAAGTATTAGTAATTACCTAACATGGACAAAACATCTTACATTCCAATTCCACAGAAAAACTTCATACCTGTTATAGGTATAAAAGTGATGGCACATTTGATGCTCTACATTATACGCTGTTTGATAAATGTTTGATGATTTTCACCACGACGACACATACTATAATATAAAAACCAATTATTGAAAAAAACCATATAAAAGTTGAAAACCGGTTTTTCGAATAAAAAAAGGTTTTATTCGAAACATCAACATACAGCAAACAATGTCTCATAATCTTGTGTTTGAAATCCTCTAATTCCAACAAAAAATTTAAATTTTTAAACAATTTTAAAAAAAGCGAAAAAAAGCATTTGGAAGGTGAAGTATTTTCTTTCCAAATACCTTTGATACATAGTTATTTATAAATATTGCATAAAAATGCTACTTGAGCATTTTCACTTCAACTTTTACATTACAAAAATTTCTATGCTACGTAAAAAATAAGATGGCAAGATATATATATATATAGAAATGCAGTAATAGTAATTATGAAAAAACACGAAATATTATACACTCCAATTTCACACATATAATTTAAACTTTGTGTAGTTTTCAAAAATGCTAACACTTATCCGATGCTCTACATTTTACATTAATCGGTAAATGTTCAATATTTGTTTTATCAGAGCAACACACACTCTAACTTTAAAGCAAATAAAAATAAAAGGCCACATAAAAGTTGAGAAAAAAAAATGATGCAAAATGTAGACTCTCTCACGGAATATTAATTTTTACTTGGAAAATCAAACCACCACTAAAATTCAATTGGTTTAATAGTATTATGTATGTACTTAAAATTTTATACGTAATTTTTTTCAAATAAGCGTTATTCGATAATTTTGTTATACAGTTATTTATAAAAATGGAAATGCACAATAATGCTAAAATGGCATTTAAATTTAAATTTTATATTATAAGCATTCTTCGTTATTTATTTCTAGATTTTACTTCTTTCCATCTACTTTGTACAAATAAAAAAAAAAAACGTTGAATGAAAAAAACTATAAGTAATTACAAAAAACATCCAAAATTCCAATTACACAAACAACTTTGCATAAGTTCAGAAGGTTGCATCAACTTTTGGCTGCTTAACATTCTAAATTAATCAATTGTTTTCTCTGTTTCTGATAAAATGCTTTTTATCAGAAAAGCATATACTAATTTTAAATCAAATAAAAGAAGCCATAAAAAATTTGAAAAACTAAAAGAACGCACAAACGTCGCCTCCTCTCACTAAACATTCATTTTAAATACAAAAATCAATCCAATGCAAATAAATCAATAAATCTAAACACTACAGATTCTTTTTAATCCGAAATTAGAGATTAATTTTTTAAAATAGACGTTATCCCATAAATTTGCTTAATAATTATTGAAAATGCAAAATGAAGCTACAGCAGCATTTTAACTTCAATAACTTTTTGTTATAAGTATTTCATGTTATTTTTTGCAGATTTAAATATTTTTAATATACCTCATAAAAACACAATGCCACACATTCGAATTAGTGGAAAAGACAGCCAGATATATCTAAAACAAAGCAGGCACGAAAAAAGATGAAATATTTTGTATTCCCATTGCACATAGAAAATTTTAATTTACACTTAACATAGTTTCCAAAAGTGATAGCACTGCCAGGTATATGGAACAAACAATATTAATAATTACGAAAAAACACGAAATATTTTACATTCCGATCGCACAGATACAATTTAAAAATCTACATAAATTCTAAAAGGGATGGCATCTCTCCAATGATAAGAATGCCAGATATTATATATATACCAAGAAGTATTAATAATTAAGCAAAAAGACAAAATACTTTACATTTCCATGACATACAAATATATTGCACAGTTTCCACTCAGGCATCTATCCGAAGATAAGTCTGCCATACATATAGAACAAACAGTATTAATAATTATACAAAGAGTTGAAATATTTTACATTCCAAATACATCGAAACAATTAGCACTTTGCATAGTTTCCACGAGTGATGGCATCTTTCCGAGGCTCTACTCTAATCGATACATGTTATTGCTTTTTATCAGAACAAGAACACGCTAACATTAAAGCAAATAATAAAAAATCTACCTCACAAAAGTTGAAACAAAATAACAAGTAAGCCCGACACTTCTCTCTAAATATTAATTTTTATTTTAAAAAAAACAACAACAACTAATTGCTAAAACTCAATTTGTTTTATAGTCCTATGTATCAAATCCTTTATAGCAAAAACCGAGAGATTTAAAATTTTAGATTTTTTTTTAAAAAATAAGCTTTGCCGTATAATTTTGTAAAATAATTATTTATAATTCTTGCAAACACATATTAATGCTACGATAGCATTTTAATTTTATTAACATTTAAGCTATTTGCACTTCTCATTATTTGCTTTTAGATTTTACTTTTTACCTCATAAAAACACAATGCCACACATTCGAATTAGTGGAAAAGACAGCCAGATATATCTAAAACAAAGCAGGCACGAAAAAAGATTAAATATTTTGTATTCCCATTGCACATAGAAAATTTTAATTTACACTTAACATAGTTTCCAAAAGCGACAGCACTGCCAGGTATATGGAACAAACAGAATTAATAATTACGAAAAAACACGAAATATTTTACATTCCGATCACACAGATACAATTTAAAAATCTACATAAATTCTAAAAGGGATGGCATCTCTCCAATGATAAGAATGCCAGATATTATATATATACCATGCAGTATTAATAATTAAGCAAAAAGACAAAATACTTTACATTTCCATGACATACAAATATATTGCACAGTTTCAGCACAGGCATCTATCCGAAGATAAGTCTGCCATACATATAGAACAAACAGTATTAATAATTATACAAAGAGTTGAAATATTTTACATTCCAAATACATCGAAAAAATTAGCACTTTGCATAGTTTCCACGAGTGATGGCATCTTTCCGAGGCTCTACTCTAATCGATACATGTTATTGCTTTTTATCAGAACAAGAACACACTAACATTAAAGCAAATAATAAAAAATCTACCTCACAAAAGTTGAAACAAAATAACAAGTAAGCCCGACACTTCTCTCTAAATATTAATTTTTATTTTAAAAAAAAAACTAATTGCTAAAACTCAATTTGTTTTATAGCCCTATGTATCAAATCCTTTATAGCAAAAACCGAGAGATTTAAAATTTTAGATTTTTTTAAAAAAAATAAGCTTTGCCGTATAATTTTGTAAAATAATTATTTATAATTCTTGCAAACACATATTAATGCTACGATAGCATTTTAATTTTATTAACATTTAAGCTATTTGCACTTCTCATTATTTGCTTTTAGATTTTACTTTTTACCTCATAAAAACACAATGCCACACATTCGAATTAGTGGAAAAGACAGCCAGATATATCTAAAACAAAGCAGGCACGAAAAAAGATGAAATATTTTGTATTCCCATTGCACATAGAAAATTTTAATTTACACTTAACATAGTTTCCAAAAGCGACAGCACTGCCAGGTATATGGAACAAACAGAATTAATAATTACGAAAAAACACGAAATATTTTACATTCCGATCACACAGATACAATTTAAAAATCTACATAAATTCTAAAAGGGATGGCATCTCTCCAATGATAAGAATGCCAGATATTATATATATACCATGCAGTATTAATAATTAAGCAAAAAGACAAAATACTTTACATTTCCATGACATACAAATATATTGCACAGTTTCAGCACAGGCATCTATCCGAAGATAAGTCTGCCATACATATAGAACAAACAGTATTAATAATTATACAAAGAGTTGAAATATTTTACATTCCAAATACATCGAAAAAATTAGCACTTTGCATAGTTTCCACGAGTGATGGCATCTTTCCGAGGCTCTACTCTAATCGATACATGTTATTGCTTTTTATCAGAACAAGAACACACTAACATTAAAGCAAATAATAAAAAATCTACCTCACAAAAGTTGAAACAAAATAACAAGTAAGCCCGACACTTCTCTCTAAATATTAATTTTTATTTTAAAAAAAAAACTAATTGCTAAAACTCAATTTGTTTTATAGCCCTATGTATCAAATCCTTTATAGCAAAAACCGAGAGATTTAAAATTTTAGATTTTTTTAAAAAAAATAAGCTTTGCCGTATAATTTTGTAAAATAATTATTTATAATTCTTGCAAACACATATTAATGCTACGATAGCATTTTAATTTTATTAACATTTAAGCTATTTGCACTTCTCATTATTTGCTTTTAGATTTTACTTTTTACCTCATAAAAACACAATGCCACACATTCGAATTAGTGGAAAAGACAGCCAGATATATCTAAAACAAAGCAGGCACGAAAAAAGATGAAATATTTTGTATTCCCATTGCACATAGAAAATTTTAATTTACACTTAACATAGTTTCCAAAAGTGATAGCACTGCCAGGTATATGGAACAAACAGTATTAATAATTACGAAAAAACACGAAATATTTTACATTCCGATCACACAGATACAATTTAAAAATCTACATAAATTCTAAAAGGGATGGCATCTCTCCAACGATAAGAATGCCAGATATTATATATATACCAAGCAGTATTAATAATTAAGCAAAAAGACAAAATACTTTACATTTCCATGACATACAAATATATTGCACAGTTTCCCCGCAGGCATCTATCCGATGATAAGTCTGCCATACATATAGAACAAACAGTATTAATAATTATACAAAGAGTTGAAATATTTTACATTCCAAATACATCGAAACAATTAGCACTTTGCATAGTTTCCACGAGTGATGGCATCTTTCCGAGGCTCTACTCTAATCGATACATGTTATTGCTTTTTATCAGAACAAGAACACACTAACATTAAAGCAAATAATAAAAAATCTACCTCACAAAAGTTGAAACAAAATAACAAGTAAGCCCGACACTTCTCTCTAAATATTAATTTTTATTTTTAAAAAAACAACAACAACTAATTGCTAAAACTCAATTTGTTTTATAGCCCTATGTATCAAATCCTTTATAGCAAAAACCGAAAGATTTAAAATTTTAGATTTTTTTTAAAAAAATAAGCTTTGCCGTATAATTTTGTAAAATAATTATTTATAATTCTTGCAAACACACATTAATGCTACGATAGCATTTTAATTTTATTAACATTTAAGCTATTTGCACTTCTCATTATTTGCTTTTAGATTTCACTTTTTTTCAGCTTACTTTGTAACAATAGAGGGGGAACCAAGCAACGAAGTTAGTGGTAAAGATGGCCAGATATATTCACAGCAAATAAATGTAAGTAATTATGAAATAAGTCGAAATATTTAACATTCCAATTACATAGATGCAATTTACATTTAACATAGTCTCGAAAAGTGAAGGCCTCTTTCCGATGATAAAAGTACCAGATATATACAGCACAACACAATAAGTAAGTATGTTAAAAGACGAAATATTTCACATTTCAACTACACAGAAACAATCTACACTTTGCATAGTTTCCAAAAGCGATGGCATCTTTCCCAAAGGTAAGACACAACACAATAAGTTAGTATGTTAAAAGACGAAATATTTCACATTTCAACTACACAGAAACAATCTACACTTTGCATAGTTTCCAAAAGCGATGGCATCTTTCTGAACGGTAAGATTGCCAGATAAATAAAATAAACCAGAATTAGGAGTTATGCAGAAAGACGAAATACTTTACGTTTCAATTACAAACATACAATTTATACATTGCATAGTTCAAAAGATGAAGTGTATTTTTCCAATGCTCTACCTTCTACGTTTGTTGCCCGTTAATAGAGAGTTTCATATGGTTTATCAGAACACTAACATTAAAGCAAATTTTTAAAAAGCCACATAAAAGTTGAAAAAAGTAAGGCACAAATGCCGGCTCTTCTCACTAAGCATTAATGTTTATTAACAAAATTATTCATTTGTAAATATTCAATTAGTTTAATAACAGTTAACAATATCATGTCTTTTTTTTATTTTATTCAAACCGAGATATTTACATTTTTATACAATTTATTTTCAAATGTGCCTTATTCCATAATTTAATCATATAGTTAAGCACTGAAATTGCATAATATGATAAATTAGCACTTTGATTTTATAAAATTAAAAATGATAAGAATTTATCATAATTAATTTTTGTCTTTAACTTTTTGCAATGCATTTTTTAAAAATAAAGAGAATACCAGTTATTCAAGTTAGAGGAAAGGGCGGCTAAATATATATAGAGGAAAGCAGTATTAATAATTACATAAAGATGAAATATTTAACACTCCAATCACACAGAAATAATTTACACTTAGCATAGTTCTCAAAAGTGATGGCATCATTCTGGTGATAAAACTGCCAGATATGTAGAAAAACCTGAATTTAAATCATGCAAAAAGACGAAATACTTTACATTCCAATTACACACATTTAATTTATACATTGCATAGTTCAAAAGATGAAGTGCATTTTTCCAATACTCTACTCTACCCCCTATGTTTATTGCCCGATATTAATGAGCTTTATATGGTTCATCAGAACACTAACATTAAAACAAATTTTTAAAGACACATAAAAAGTTGAAAAAAATTAAGGCATAAATACCGGCTATTCTAACTAACCTTTAATGATTAGTTATAAAACGGAACATTAAAACGAAAAATTATGGAAAAGGATGAAATATTCTACACTGCAATTACATAGAAACAATTTACATTTCCCAGAGTTCAAAAGATGATGGCATTTTTTCCTTGCTCTACAATCTACATTAAGTGGTAAATATTTATTACATTTTATCAAAACTAACATTAAATGCACTAACATTAAAGCTAATGAAAAAAAATGATAAAATAAAATAATGCACGACTCTTCTAACAATTTTTTTTTTTTTTTTTTTTACTAGAAAGATCAATCTACTACAAAAATTTACTGAGTCTCATAACTTTAAGTATGAAATCTTTCACCCGGACAGATTCTTTTTTTCTTATTTTATTGTGATTTACAGTTATAGCAAATTCATAATAAAGTTATAATATTTTGATTTTAAACGCTAATGCATTATAAAAATTTCTTGTTATTTACTTTTAGATTTACAATTTTTCAATGAATCTTGTAAAATAAAAATATCAAACATTCAAGTTGGGAGAAATCGGTTAATGAGTCTTCATTTCACCGACACAAATATGAAGCCCTTAACTGATGCAAGTAGCCCATTTGCAGTAACTTCATGCAATTAATTCATAATTTTTCTTCAAACCTTCCTTTTAAGTCAGGTTAATCCTGAAGTAAAGGCTGACATTTTTTCATATTCTGTAAATGAGTGAAATTCACATTCCAATTTCACTAAATTTCAGTTTTATATATAATCATGAAAACTTTGAATCGATTGCAGTTTTGCATTTTGCTTCATTTACATGTTTTGAATAAATCAATTTCACAGAGATGACTTCTTGTATAAACAAAAAAATTATAAACATTAAAAAAAATATCTATTTGTTAAGGAAAGCAAGGAATATCTATTCAAAGCACCTGCTAAAACAATTAACATTTTAATTTTACTTTAGATGGGAAGAAAATTTAAAAAATGAAATATGCTGCATATATCTCAACAAGAACTTATAGTTTCTACTTTACTGTTGATAATTATATAAAATAAATTAGAAGGATTCTAAAGGAGAGTTTACACATATATATAGATAATAACTGCTATTCCATTACGTAAATATATAACGTCTAGAAAAAGGTTTTAGTTTCTACTTTACTGTTGATAATTATATAAAATAAATTAGAAGGATTCTAAAGGAGAGTTTACACATATATATAGATAATAACTGCTATTCCATTACGTAAATATATAACGTCTAGAAAAAGGTTTTAGTTTCTACTTTAATGTTAATAGTTCTATAAAATAAATTAGAAGCACTCTAAAAGAAAATTTACGCATATACGTAAATAATAACTGCTATTCCATTATGTAAATATATAATGTCTAGAAAAAGGTTTAAGTCGCTACTCTACTGTTAATAGTTATATAAAATAAATTAGAAGCATCCTAAAAGAGAATTTACGCATATATATAAATAATAACTGCTATTCCATTACGTAAATATATAATGTCTAGAAAAAGGTTTTAGTTTTTCCTTTACTGTTAATAGATCTATAGAATAAATTAGAAGCCCGCTAAATGAGAATTTACGCATATACATAAATACGCATATACATATATTACGCTATTCCATTACGTAAATATATGATGTCTAGAAAAAGGAAAGTTTCAAGATTTACGCATCAAGGCCACATAAAAATTAGTTATCATGAGACTACCTATACAATACAATAGACAGACATATATATATCATTGTGAATATGAATTATGTAAAAATAATGCCAATGAATAACATTCAAACCAGCATCATATAGTTGAGCATCTAACGCATTCATTTAGTTACTCGAAAAAACCCAAAATGAACGAGATTTGAGAATATATTTTATTATTGTTACAAAAGCCTTTTCAACGAAAAATTATTTCTTTTATAATAAGGGATAAAGAGCAATTAAATTTCATTTCACAATAAGTTATAGATTCGTAAGTTAATTTATATTTATTAGAATTATCATTTATGTCATTGAAAATTTAACATTCTTGCATTCAAAAAATATCTTTCTCATCACTTATAAACCTGAGACATAAAACTTATGAAGGTTGAAGGAATAAGTTGTTCAAAACCACACTATATTCTTTACGCTAGAGTCATCTACATAAAATCTATCTAAGAAAATAGTAAAAAAAGAGATTCTAATGTGACGTTATGCGCTTTCATACATAAAAGCGAAAGTAATGCGCTTGAAACACACACGTGATAAGACAGCAAACAACGCGCTTCGGTTATATACAAAGATACATTTTCGAAGAGTCAAGATTCTCAAGACTTTTCTCTCAATAAAAGCAACATAATCAATACAAAAATAATAAAATCCTCCTTTATAATTATGTGGCAATTATAAAAGGGCTACATTAAGTTACTTAACACTTAACTCACGAATTAAACACTTTGGCTATTTATCACTACACACTTAAATCACTGCACAAAAATACCAGTTTCAAAATATCAACAAGAAATGAGAGATTAGTAAAATCATAATTGTGATATGTTATCTAAAGCGAGACGCTATCGCTAACGTCGAAGCAATAAAACTTAACAATAAGTACACCAAGGGCAATTTAAGTCTTAAAAATATAATTCCTCAGTGATAGCTATAGTCGTTCCAAAAATGAAAACTTTTTTTTTGTATTCTTAGATGTAAATTACTTCCAAATTAAACAGTAACTTAATGCCCATTTATATCGTATAGTTTAAGGCAAATAGTCAATAATCAATTCATTAGTACAATTGGAAAAATCGTCACTGAATGATGCAACCTCTTTCGGGGCGTAACATAACACCTTGGGTATCTTGAATGACCAATTCATCCTCTTCAATCCTAGAAAAAACAAATTTTGATTATTTCCATTTTTATTCTCACATCATTCATAAAATATCATCAAATATTGCCATCTTAAATTAATAAGAAAACTAAAACTGCAATAGATTCTTAGTAATTCGGCAGATATTAGACAACAGAACGACCGGATTAACGGAAATCCATGGATTAATAAAAGTTCATTAAAAATGCATGTCGACTGCAGAACCTATGTATATTGCACACAATTTAATTCGAAATTCTATTGTTTACGTTGCGCTAAAACGCCTGAAATTCACCAGGAGGATTGATTCTCAATCAATTCCCTTCTTTAACACGCCTTATTCTCCTTTTTAAAAATGCTGGATATAAGAGAGACCGAATTGATGCAGTACTGAATTACTGAGAATATACTGTATCAATAAAAGTCAAATTTGGGAGATTTAGAAATTTCATATCTGTAATAGAGTTGCAAACTTTGTAACCTAATAATTTGAATGGAAACCATTAAATTAATACAGTCATTTCATGAGATGCCTAATCAATTGACAAACATCAATGTCAATTTAGAATCTAACTGTACGTTGTTTTAAGCTGTGCCTTAATGCAGTCATAATGCAGGTACTTAAAACTTAATAATAATGTACTTCATTAAACGGATTACAATATTCAGCTTCTCAATACATTGTGGCGATCCTGCTTCCATCAAAATGACTGTATTCGAAAAACTATTTTCCTAACTGCGCACCGGAAGTACGAAGCAGTTATCTACGATCAAGCGCGCAAGCTGTGCGAATTAAAAAGATCAATTTCCGGTCTTTCACAAAATCTGTTGTCTGTCGATGTGTTAGCGTTAAAAATTAAAAGATGTTTATTTTTATATAAAAAAAAGTCGTCGCTCATTCTTTATGTGTGGATGTAACTTAACTATCCCAATTTGCAACCTCCTCCACTAAAACATCCCACATTTGGTGACTCGAAAAGTGAAAGGATAACTTTCCCAGTTTTCTTTATGCATTAAATGGCGCCATAGCGCATTTCTTCCTAATGGCGGTAAGCGTATCGTTGAATATTGTTTCTATTTTCACAGCCTAAATAATTTCCATCGGAACTTCTGTTATATAATTTGGATTAGCATTTTCATATTATTTACTCTGATTATCAGTATATTATTTGTATTTTCGTATTTCAAAGCAGTTTTGTGAAATTATATTTATAACGTGCCTTTGATTTCTTGAATAAAACATGCCAGGAGATACTCCAAATTCCGCCAACAACGACGCAACAGTTTCTCGTGTTGGCGTCAAACTTCCGCCTTTCTGGAAAGCTAACCCTGCATTATGGTTTGTTCAACTTGAGGCGCAATTCGCCTTGGCGGGAATTACTGCTGACGATACAAAATTTAATCATGTTATTTCTGCAGTTGATTCTGATATTTTGAATTGTGTAAGCGATATAATATTGAAACCTCCTGATACTGATAAATATCCAACATTAAAAAAACGTTTAATTGAGTTGCATTCTGAAAGTGAAGCTTCGAAAATACGTACGCTGCTACAAGGCCTAGAACTTGGCAACCAACGACCATCTCAGTTATTAGCTCGTATGAAAACATTGGCGGGCGATACTGTTGGCGAGCCACTCTTAAAATCTCTTTGGCTCGGAAGACTGCCAAACAGCACACAAACTATTTTAACTGCTTTGAATGAAGATTTAGCTGGTTTAGCATCAGTTGCAGATAAAATAAATGATTTGGCTGGCCATTCAAACATTAATTCCGTTACTCCTCAATCTTCGAATAATCAAATAGCCCAACTTGAAAAACAAGTCGCCCATTTGACGACTTTAGTTGGCGAGCTTACTACAACAATGCGCCAATCACGCTCTCAAAGCAGAAATAGAAATCGACCTTTTAAAAACAGTCGTAGTTGCTCTCGTGATCGCTTAAAAAAATAGAAAGAACCTGCTGATGGCATTTGCTTTTATCATACAAATTTTGGCACAAAAGCAAAAAAATGTAGTTTGCCTTGCTCTTTCAAGAATTCGGGAAACTAAATCGGCGGTCGTCCACTGGCCTTGGCCACGATCGCAAAATTAATAGAATTATGCTGGCCGATAAAGTTAGTAAATGGAAATTTTTAGTGGATACAGGCGCAGACGTATCTGTTTTACCACACAATTATGCTCCTAAAGCTGATTCCTCTAATGAATTACTCCTCTTAGCTGCTAATGGCACAAAAATAGCTACTTTTGGTAAAAAACGCCTTACGCTAGACTTAAATTTACGGCGAAATTTTACTTGGTCTTTCATAATTGCAAATGTGAACCAACCAATTATAGGTGTTGATTTTTTAAAACACTATAATCTTTTGGTTGATGTTAAAAGTGGTTGTTTGATTGATGGCATAACTAAATTAACCACTCAAGGCAAATATACAAACACAGATTCATTAACTTCTGGTATATCCATTTTGCTTGGTGATTCAGAATTCTATGACATTTTATCGCAATTCCAAGACCTCACTAATCCATCTCAACCAACAAAAAGCAAAGTATCAACTAAAATACATCACTTTATTGAAACAACTGGTCAACCAGTATTTTCGAGACCTCGTCGCTTATCTCCCGAGTTGCTAAAAATTGCACGTCAGGAATTTGAATTTTTAATGTCTCAAGGTATTATCCGTCCTTCTAGTAGCCCATGGGCAAGTCCTCTACACATGGTGAAAAAGTCTAATGGAGAATGGAGACCGTGTGGCGACTACCGTCGTTTAAATTCAATTACCGTTCCTGATAGATACCCAGTTCCTCATATTCAAGATTGCACTCAAATGTTTTTCAATAAAACCATTTTCTCCACCCTGGATTTGATCCGAGCTTATCATCAAATTCCTATTAACCCAGCGGACATTCCAAAAACAGCAATCACAACCCCATTTGGTCTTTTTGAATATGTTTATATGCCCTTTGGTTTAAGAAACGCGGGACAAACCTTTCAACGTTATATACATCAAGTTTTGTCAAATTTAGATTTCTGCATTCCTTATTTTGATGACATACTGATTGCATCAAATAATGTAGAACAGCACAAACAACATTTAAAAACAGTATTTGAACGATTATCTCAGCACGGATTGAAACTAAACCCTTCAAAATGCGTCCTTGGGAAGCAATCGGTAAAGTTTCTAGGTTGTCTAATTACATCTGAAGGCGTGAAACCTTTACCGGAAAAAGTTCAAGCCATTTCTGATTTTCCCAAACCTCAAAATATATCTGAGCTAAAGCGTTTCTTGGCCATGCTCAATTTTTACCGTCGATTTTTGCCTCATGCCGCTCAGACTCAAGCTAGCCTACACGAACTTTTAAAAAACTCTAAAAAGAATGATAAGCGACTTGTTCCTTGGACTGACCTCACTACAGAAGCTTTCGAAAAATGCAAATCTGATATTGCAAATGCAGCTAACTTTGAACTTCCATTCACCTAACCAGCAATTATCTATCATGGTTGATGCTTCAGACTCAGCCATCGGATCTGTCCTCCATACAACTACGTCTAATGGTCAACAACCTCTAGCATTTTATTCCCGAAAACTTACGCCCTCAGAACGTAAATACAGTACGTATGATAGGGAACTTTTGGCGATATATGCAACTATCAAACATTTTCGACACTTGTTGGAAGGTCAAAATTTCATAATATTTACAGATCATCGACCTCTTACTTTTGCTTTCACCAAAAAATCTGACTCTTCTTCTCCAAGACAACTAAGATACCTTGATTTCATTGCACAATTCAGCACCGACATCAGGCACGTATCGGGCTCAAAAAACGTTGTAGCTGATACCTTATCTCGTATTAATGAAATACAGTTACCAAAAATAGACTTTTCTGCCATGGCGGAAGCACAAGCATCTGATGAAGAACTTCAGACTATTTTGGCAGAGAATGAACTGTCACTTTGTTTAAAACCTCTCTCAACCGACCCCAATTCATCTAAATTTTACTGTGATGTCAAGCAAAACAAAATTAGACCTTACGTCCCAGAAATTTTCCGAAAGAAAGTTTTTCTATCTTTGCACAATATTTCCCACCCAGGTATCCGTGCCACTAAACATTTGATTTCAGAGAGATTCTTTTGGCCGTCCATGCAAAAGGACATTTCAAATTTCACCCGTTCATGTCTAGATTGCCAAAAATCTAAAATAGCTAGACACACCAATAGTCCTCTTAAATCTTTTCAATTACCTGCAGCCAGATTCGATCATGTTCATCTAGATCTCGTAGGACCTCTTCCACCTTCAAACAATTGCGGATACCTACTTACCTGCATAGATCGTTTCACACGATGGCCTGAGGCAATTCCCATTCCTGATATTTCTGCTGAAACTGTTGGGCGTGCATTCATAACTCATTGGATCTCACGCTTCGGTTTGCCTTCAATAATCACGACAGATCAAGGACGACAATTCCAAAGCAACTTGTTTTCTTTGCTCAGCCAACTCTTGGGTGTCCAAAAGATCCGAACGACCCCATACCACCCAAAAAGCAATGGAATAGTCGAGCGATTCCATCGATCTCTTAAACAAAGCCTCCGATGTCATGCATCTACGAAATGGACCGAATCAATTCCTTTGGTTTTGCTCGGACTCCGAACCGCATTAAAAGAAGATCTACAGTGCACATCGGCCGAACTAGTTTATGGCTCAACCCTTAAACTACCATCAGAATTTTTTGAATCCCCTTCAATTAACGTCGAGCCTCATGAGTTCCTAATAAATTTACGGACCTTGATGGATCAACTTAAACCTGTTGCTACTGCACCTCATGACACCAAGAAAGTATTCGTTCATCCAGCTCTGGACACTTGCTCACATGTGTTCGTGCGCCACGATGCTGTTAAAAAACCTTTACAAGCGCCATACGATGGACCATACCTCGTACTCAAACGAACTGATAAAATGTTCACAATTGAAAAGAACGGCAAACAGTCCACGATCAACATTGATCGCTTAAAGCCTGCGTTCTTCGAGAACTCTCACCAGTCCTCTGCACCAGCGATATCACCACCAGTTGCAGTTCCGACTTCACCAAAACCAGTACCTGAACTGTCTCCATCGAGTCCTGTGTCACCTACAAATTCTACTCCAGTACCTTATGTGACCAGATCTGGCCGACGAGTTCGCTTCAACACTCGTTACCTCTAACTTCAGTGCCTGCTGCACTACTAGAGGGGGGAGTACTGTGGCGATCCTGCTTCCATCAAAATGACTGTATTCGAAAAACTATTTTCCTAACTGCGCACCGGAAGTACGAAGCAGTTATCTACGATCAAGCGCGCAAGCTGTGCGAATTAAAAAGATCAATTTCCGGTCTTTCACAAAATCTGTTGTCTGTCGATGTGTTAGCGTTAAAAATTAAAAGATGTTTATTTTTATATAAAAAAAAGTCGTCGCTCATTCTTTATGTGTGGATGTAACTTAACTATCCCAATTTGCAACCTCCTCCACTAAAACATCACACAACATTAACAAAAGCAGTGGTAAGATGTCAAATTGCAAGGGCTAATATGATTCTCACATTAATAACACCAAATTATGAACGATATTTTAAAAATATTTGTAACCACTAGCATGGCCGATAAACATTAAAGTTACAGACATTTAAATGTATTTTCATTCTATAAACCCATGATATTTTCTATAATACGTACTCATGTCGCGATTTTACAATGAAATAGATTATTTTAGTTGTTATTTGAAATTAACAATTCTTTTAAATCATTCTTTAACATTTGATTTATATTTAAATTTTGAATTACAGTATGCTTTAAGTAAATTGTTCATTAAAAATGAAAAAATAAAAAATGAAAACATGTTTTGTGTCATTGTTCCACAGTTAATATTTTATGGTTCCAACTCTACCTGAATTTAAAAATTCTAGAATTCATTTCAAATGCAAAAAATAAAAATATTTAATCGAGAAGTAATCCCCAGTTTACTTCTTCTCATTACCTTCTAAATTTTGTCCCCTAACCCCTCCCCTTTCCCTTCTCACCAATAATACTAAAGTAATTTATAATACTACTTAAGTAAGTTTATTTCATTTATGACTACACTGCTACCCGAATCATATGAAAAACAAAATTTAAAAAACTTAACATTCTTAACAACTTAAAACATAATGTATTGTGCAAAAACTTAACATTCAGGAACATTCCAATCTTCAGTTAATTTTGATAGAGGAATTTCATTTTTTATGCAACTTTTCAGCTAATCTAACTCTACAGGAAGAATTTTTGGACACATAAAAAAATTACGTAAAGGAATAATTTGTAATAATTTCTTCGATGCGACATATTACTAACTTGGCTCATAAAGTTTTATTTCATAAAATTGCAAATTCGCAGAATCCGATAGATGGTGCTATGTATTGGGCCGATAATGATTTAATGACAAAATTATAGTCATCATTATAGACACTTACTAGTCATCTGATGCGATTTTCAAAATTAAGTTCCTTAGTTATTTTTCATGTGGAATTATACAAAAACTGTGTGTATCAAATACCTTTCAGTAACTTACAGGTTTAAGTAGCCTACCGCAGTCGTAATTCAATCAAATTATCCACGCGGAAAAGTGATATAATATGCGCAATCAAAGGATCTCACACTGAGATTTTATTAACTTTAAGACTTCTAGTGTGAGTAATTAAACATATTTTCTTTCTATACCTTATAACTTTTATTTTATATAATTTTGCAATCTCATTGGGTTTTCTTGAAGATTAAAGGACGAATATTTCAGAACGAGCACAGATAAATTTGTCGTAGAATTTGAATACCTACGACATAGTCAGTTGTGAATATTTAAGATGTTTTTTGTCAGAAGCAAGAGTTCAAAATTGTTTTTAAAAAGTTAAAGTTTCAAACAACATGCTATCGGTAACGCCGGGTACTTTCTTGATATGCCCGTAAATATTTAATCAATCAACAAAAACTTAAAATCTCATGAAATAGCATTTTGAACTCCCATGTTCTCTCTCTCCCTCTCAAATCAAATCAATCCAATTCCAATAAACGTATGAATATAGAATAATTAAAAACTTCTGAGAGAATAAATATTTCGAAAAGATTTAAGTAATCAAAAAAGAAGAACTTTAAGGAAGAAAGACTTTTATTTTCTTGTACATGCCAAGTCCCTTTTATAATTGTTTTTTTAGTCTTTAGTCGCATCAAGTGCGGACGAACGTGCGTGCTTCCGAACAGAATGTAAACAATAGTACTTATAAAATATCAAAACGAGACGGTAATCGAACATATAAAATGTATTCAATTATACTGAAATAAAATGAAGTAAAATCGATTGATACTTTTACTCGTCTACCCTATCATGTTCAACCTCTGTATTCAATATTCAAAAAGAGCTTGGAATTCTTAGAATCAGTAAATTTGCCATCAAGACGTTGCAAAAATAAACAATAAAGGAGCCTTTTTCAACCAATTTTTTTAGTTCAAAGTGAATTCTTAAATAGTATAATAGGAGTCATACGTGCATCACATAAAAAAAAAAAATCTTACAGAATGAAAGATAAAGTGACACACACAGATGCAACAAAAATTGACATCATTAAACGTTATCCCTTTTCTTTCCCTACTTGGAGAATTCTTCTTGTTTAGTGATCGATCAGAACCAGAAAGTTTGCAAATTAACAGACTTATAGCCTATTATGACAAGGAAAAAAAAAAACTTGAAAGCTGATATGCAAGTTTTTAATAAAAAGCAAAGTAATATTTTTTTAAAAAAAACATTGTCTCTCTGGAAAGGCAGCTAATTTAAATACCTGAAGCGACTGCCTGTGGCCCAAAAGACAACAATATGGAAACTATTAACGAGAACTGAAAATCTGTAAAGAGACTGTCAAAAAATTCTTAGAATGGAAAACCATGCAAGGAATGATGGTCAATGCTATTTATTTATGGTCTAAAAGCTTTCTTTGTAAAAAGAAGTTCTGACCCATTAGAAAAATAAAGGGAAAAGACGCAGACTTGGAAAATACAGCGAAAATATTTAATAGCAAAAAAAATTCTCCTCATCAATTCCTTTGCTTCAAACTGAATACTTAGACAATGCGATTGGAAACATACTTGCGCAAGAACATACAAGGCACTTTGCAAGCAAGTAAAAACAAATCCTTCCGCAATGACAAATGAAGCGACAGATATAGTGTTTTCCAAGTGGAAGCAAAACAAACCGACATCGTTATACGTCTTCCCTCTCCTTCCCCATCATGGTCAACTCTTCTTCTTTGCTCACTGATCGACTAGGACTCAAATCAACAAACTTACAACCCATTACGACAATAACGGGACGAGCAAAGAAATTTGAAGGTTGATATGCATGTCTCTGGCAAAAAAAGCAAAGAAAAAAATGCAAAGGGCCTCGCTGGAAGGGTTGTTAGTCGAAATAATTGAAGCGGTTGCCTATGCCCCAAAAGGAGAACAGGCAGGCACAGCCGGTCGCTCTCCCTAACAAGAAGGAATTATTCATCGCTTTTAATGTCTGCGGATGAGTGGCAGAAACTAAGAAGGCAAGCGAGCCGGAGCGACCAGGGACAATCGGGTTTAACGGCGATGTCTTTATGGAATAAAATGGAAACCGGAGCGAGCTGCTTTCAGCGCGCCCATCTTGCGGTCGTGGTACAGCAGAGAGAGAGACAGAGTGAGTGAGTGAGTGTGTGAGAGAGAGATGGAGAGAGGCTGTGCTGCTGATGCATGCACTCTATTGGGAACGGCGTAATCCTAGCGGAAAATGAGCTGGCAGCCGTATAGGACGGAAAACAGTAGAAGGTAATCTCCAAATAATTACATGAGGACGCCAGAGATGCACGCGCTTCGTGGACTTGCGGTGGCTTAGGGACGGGGCGCTGTATTCGGCCCCAATAATTACATGCTCTTAGAGCAACTGATGGTCTACGGAAGGTACGGCAACGCCCACCGACGGTCCTGATTATTAGGAGGGTAGGCGGAACGGCCTTAGGGTAGGCAAACAAATTAATTTACTTATTTCCAGGATGGGGGGAAGAGAGAAGAAAAAAAAAAACTTTTCTTTCTTTCTCAATTACTTGGAAAATATTTTCCTAAAAGTTGCTCTTGACTTTTCTTATAAAGTGAGGAAGGGATGATTAGAAACAGCATCACGATTCCGTAAGGTATGCAAAAGAGCAAGGAAGAAAAGAAGATAAAGAAGAAAAGAGCCTGATTAGTCTTATAAAGGTATTATTTGTAGTAATTAATATGGAGTAATACTCTAACGGTAAATAATAGTCTTGAATGGGATAGGAAAGGATAAATAAAAGACAGTTCTTAAGAATGAAGATGGGACAAATATTGTAAATAGTTTGATGGTGAAGCGTGAATAAAGGGAAAATAATTTTAAATATGTATTAGAACAAAGAGAATTGCACATCGAAGGTAAACATTCGGTTTTAATACTATTGCAATTCACAGGTTAAGGACTTAATATATTACATTAACAAAGTCAAGCTGTGCAATTTTGAATAGTGATCAGATGGGCGAAGATGGCATCACCTTCATACCAGACAAAGCTACGGCATTACGCAGGCGGAGAACGTTTGACCAATGGCCAAAATGAACACGCAATAAGTCCACCGCCATCGAAGGTATTCAGCAGAATCGGATATGAAAATCCACGATTGAAGTATTTTCACTAACAGTCAAAATTTTGGAAATCTTTCTGAAAAAGTGCCTTCTGGAAATTTCAATAGTATTTGTAGTAATGACATAAAGGTATATATCGTCTTAAAGATAATTTAAGCAATAAATAACCAGAAGAAAGAAGCACATCTTGATTTTATGGATACGGCACAGCTTTTGTTCATCTGAATGCAGCCAATGATCCTGAATCCTTAGAATGCGAATGAGGTGGTATCTCGCTATCAGTAAAATATAATAATTGATTGCAACTTCTGGGACGGGTAGAAAGTTGTTTTCTCATGATTTTGGTAAGTGATATCAAGTTGGTCACTGTTTTTTTTTTCCCGTATTCTTCAATTTTATGAGTAGTCAAAACATGAAAAATAAAAGAAATGACATAAAAAATTGTCCGGTCACCCAAAAATTGTAGCTAAGTTTCATTACTGCATTTAAAAAAAAGCTTTAGTTATAATAAAATTAGAAAGAAAATTGGATAAAATCTAACTAAGGCCGATATTTCTAAATTTTTGAAGAAGTATAAGGAAACTCAATCACTAGGAAATCAAACTGGTTGAGCCAGGAAAAAACACAAAACAAAAGTAATGATGAAATAATTAAAAGATTGTGTATACATGATAGATGAAAATCATATGTAAACATACAAAGTGAAATGGTGCAATGCAAAGTAAAGTTGCGTGCGAGAACCAGTCAACACAGATTGGAGTAGTTTGCGTTTAAATGCAAGAATTCCACGAAAAAGCCATTGTTCAATCGAAAAAGAAGTTGCAAGGATTAAACAAGAAAACCCATATTAACTGGATAGAAAAACAATGAGGCGGTGTGATTGGGTGACGAGACCAAAATCACTTTTTGGTAATAATGACATAAAATTCGTAAGCAGAAGATTTCCATTACACCTACTTTAAACAACCAATTAGTGTTATGATTTGGGATTGTATGACAGCAAAATACATGGACAGAATTTGTATTATTAATAAGAATATAAATGCCTAAAATTCATAAATGAAATATTCATTCCTAAACTGCTTACAAAATAAACTTTTCCAAGATAATGAAAAATCTATAATTCACCAGAATTCAGCTATATGTCATGTTGCAATTGTATGTAAAAACTGGCTTCAAAATAACCGTATTTCATCATTGGAACGTCCCTTAATTTAATTGAAAATCTATGGAGCATACTAAAGAAATTTGTTACACAAAAGCAATCCGGCAATAAAAAAACCAATAAAATGAATTAACCGTTCGACCTTAGTATCACATTACAATAGCTGAGGAACTAAAAGGATTGGTGAACTCCATGAGGCGGAGTTGCAAGGCCGTAACTGATATAAAGATTACTCGAATAAGTATAAATTACCATAAGTTACAGTTTTTTTTTCTATGCTTCCTTTTACTTCTCTATTACTGCTATTCCAATACAAATAATGATTATAAAAATTATTTTATTAAATTCATGGCTAAATTATCTTGAAAATAATACATAATTTTATGGCATTTCGCAATAAAATTTCTGTAAGAAGCATAAAATCTCAAAAATGCCTTTATTCCAAAATATTTCCAGAAATTTAGCCACTATATTACGTTACATGTTTATGATGCGTTGAATCCTTTCTAAAAAGATTTCTTTATGACCAAAATAAATAAATAAAAAAAATTATAATCAACGAAAACAAGCAAAAGCGCATATTACGATTATATGCTAGAAATCTATAACTATTCAATTTTTCTAGCATTTCATACAGTCTTTCTGACAAAAAATTTCCAAACGACAAAATGCAATAAAACTAAAAAAGGATTTAAAATCCTCAACTCCTTCATTCAATTCTAATTAATTTCAGCGATCGCACTTGCCAATAGCCTTTGAATTGATTAATACATATTATTTTATCCTTTTCCATAATCAAGGATCTATACAGCTTCTTGAAGCAAGTAGAAAAATTGAAATAATAAATTCAGTATTTGAAATTTGACTAGTTTTCAAAGATTAGCTTCCTTTGATCCTATGGAATCTTTTAAGGGATTAATTATTTCAACAAACTAAATACTATACTTTTTCAACGCCTACGACTGTTTAATTTTTAAATCGAATATTTTCGAAGTTTAACAGTCGCATTAATTCAAAGAAAAGAGCTTTAAGTAAAAAACGATTCATGTTAAGACACCTTTGTGAACTACAACAAGAGGTATCAAATAATAATACATTTCATCCTTCAACATTTTTATCACTTATCCTTAACTAAAATCTTATCATTTTAAAATAATGTATTAAATACTTCTTAATACATCGACAACAATACATAGTCGATGGCAAGACAAAAATGTAAATTAATTTCTTGTTATCCATTATAGTAGCTTTCTGACTATATTTCGTTGTTCTGTTTTTAAAAAATGATGTTAACTCTGGTAGAATGATTAAAAATTAATTAATACATCCAGGTAAAGCTAGTTGTGATAAAACACAATATTTCATCTAATGATGTCTTAACATCATGAAACATAAAACAAGGTACATAGCACAATTAACTGATGAGTCTTGCATTCAGATATGGATTAGACATCTGGAACATGTAATGGTCTTTTAGATAATCATGCTCTGGACCAGTACTAGAGAATACGATCTAATTACCATCACAATGGGCGGCATGGGAGCCGAAAAAATGTTATATGACCTCATATGCCGATATAACATTTTGACGATGTATAAAGAGACAGATTCATTTTTTCACAAATCGAAAAACAAAAATGTCAGAAAATGTAATTTTCTTCACTAAATCAGTTTGTGAAAATTCACACCGAATTCTAAAAGTCTTATATTGTTTTATATAAACAACCGTTAAGTGAAAGATTAACTGTGAAGTCGGGAAAGATCTTTGTATTTTTGTTTTGAGTGTTAGTAATTTATTTTATAAAAATATTTATAAGAGATAATAACTTGAACAAACACATATTTCTTCTTTTTCTTTCTTACAGTATTTTAGCGGTAATTCTTTGTAATACTTTTTCTAATCAGGTGAATAATAATATTTTTATTGGATACTTTATAATTTTTCATAACTTAATTGATATTCAAAATTTCAAATGAATTTTTTAATGCATATTTTAAAACTACCGTAACATATATTTTGAATGATCTATTTTCATATTTTATTTATGAGGGTCTAATAAAAAACAAATATTAAATATTTGTTTTCTCTTTTAAAAATGTTATATACCAGATAAGAATACTTACAAAAGTTCGAGATCTCAAATTTCGCATAAACAAATGTTAAAAACATTCATAATCTTAAAAATATTTACATAAATGCGCAAAGCTAAAACCCCCACAATCTACGAATTCAAAATAAGTAAGAAAACTAAAGAAAAAAGATTATTTAGAAACAAAGCTGAAATAATCTACAATTATTATTTCAGGATAAATACTAAACTCCTAAAAAATTATTAAAAAATGCATCAGGCTTTCATCTTATTTAATTTATTGAGGTCGGTATCCTGTTTCTGAGCTATACGAGAACTATTTTGTACAGAGGTTCGGATGTTGTGCAAGACATGCCACCTTAAACTTCCATGCTACGCCAACTACAAAATGTTTGATCCTCGCGGATTGGAATAGGACTAAAACCAACAAAAATAACTTGCTTAAAATGAATACCTTCGACATGTATATAAATTCTTCTAACAATATTCTTGTAAATACGATCTAGTTCATCACTTGTGATAACAAGTCAGATTTCTTGAATTCATCAATAAAGATCCAATTAAAAATTCATGTTAATTTTTTCTGACCTCTTACACACACATTTTACATTTAGCAAAACATTTGGTACTAGACATATCTTCGGGGGAGTCGAGACACTGCAACCAGGTACCACAAAGCCAAAGTGCGATAGAGATAAATATTTGAACGAAAACAAGCAAGATGCATTCAGAAGCACAGTATATTGAAACCATTGTATTATATAAACACGCGACTTACTGACTAGAAATTGGATACAAGTTAAAAACAGACAATAAATACACATATTTTTGTCTTTAATCAATTAGAATAAATGAAACACAGTGGAGGGACCAATAATTAAGCGTGTTTTATGCGTTATCTTTATATCTAGATCGTGAGATAAATCGCACTTTCCTATTTCTTTTCTTTACAGAAACGTTGCGCATGATCATGAGTTTAATCATATTTTATGCCCCAATTAAAGGATGGATCAAGAGAGAATTTATATTTTCCTTTCTAGCAAGAGTATACTCGTGATCCTGCACTGCGTTAAGAACAAAATAACTACTTTCAATAAAATCAATTAAATATTTCCATTTAAGAATATTTTAGTTAAAAGAAAACGTACACTACAGAAAAAACTACAAATAATGTATTAACAAAAAAAAAAAAAAAAAAAATCAGAGGCAGAAAAAAAATTAGCAGTAACTCATAAATATATCAAAAACGCACTAGGTAGTTAATCTAAATAATAATAAAAAAATACGATTTAAAAAAACTGAAAAAGCATATTAAGAGCTTAGATGTCACAAGTTCTGAATTTAAAAAGCATTAAAAAAAGATAAATTTAAGACTAAACACAAATAATTTTGAAAATATTCAAATAACAGGAATTGAATCAATCTTTACCACAAATAAACACATTAGGATTTTAAAAAATGAATGCCTTCACTCATAAAAGAAAAACACGTTAGGTATTTAAAAGTTTATCGTGTAATTAAAATTCTAGCATTAAAAAATTAATGCATTTGATTTATAAAACATCACAGAATATATTAAAAATATCGAATTCTTCGGAAAATTTGTTAAATATTTCATAAAATTCACATAATGAGAATGTGTCTATGTAATTAAATTTAATAAACATATTCTTCAAAATTCAACGCAATTTCGAATATTAGAAAGGCGATGACATATCACAAATAAACATTTTATAATTGAAACAGAAAAGCATGACGGTCCGTAAGAATAAGACAAAATCAAATATTAAATAATACAAGTAAAAACATTAGTAATTTTACTGCCGAATAAATAAACGGCAGGAAATTGACAAGAATTATACGAATACGATCTTACCGAAGAGAGAGGATTTAAAACGATGAAGAAAAGAATAAAACTTCAAGATATACAGAGCTACACGCTTAATTGCCATTTTATATTCAAGAAACAATTCTAACAAATTGCAACCAATGCAATAAGTAGAAATATTATTAAAGGTAACAATGAACAAAGCGAATCAAAAGACCCTGTAAATAAAGAAAGAGACATTTGACTTATAAAATGGTATCATGCTCCAGAATTTACATAAAATAAAGCTTTTAAGTCAATAAATTTTCTTTAAATGCGACGAAAGCGGATGAACTGGTAGCGCATCTGCAGTAATACCTTCAAAACGAACGCAACAAGCTTCTTAGCTTTTAAGATGTAAATAACATCTGCTAATTTAAATGAAATTATATTTTTAAGAGAAAATCTGAGGACATGAAAACGATACGATGTAAGGTGGTATGTTTTTCATAAATGTGAGCTATTCGTTGTAATGGCTTAATATGGAAATAAGGATAAAAATAAAATAATAATATAAATAAAACATTAAAAATAATAAAAGAATAGGCATGGGGGAATTAGAGCTTTCCAAAAATTAGTAATTTATTTCACATTTAAAAGTAAAGTTATTATCAAGTAACTTGGTTACTTCGAACTGAAGGGATTATACTAAAAATTCTATTTACCGGAAAATTCAAATTAAGAAATAGGTCAAAATAAAATTAAAGGTCATTTTAAAAGTAAAAATAACAGAGAAGATTTAATTTTAATAAATAACTAATCATTAACATATTGACTGCCAATAACGAGATAACTCGTAGACAGACGTTTTTCTAGAGTGTGAGTCACGAATTATCTCGAAGAATCAGAATGTTTGAAAACTAGTTTCCGGGACAGGAAACCTGCAATTTGCCTTGCAAGCCAAAGTGTCAATAAAAAAAATTAAGCAATTTTAATAACCCAATACTGTACAACACTCTGAATACAAAAATTTTTGAATAAAATATTAAAATAAATAGAACATTGGCGTTTAATGCGTTCAAATATTGGCTGAAAATTTGAATTTTTTTGACTGAATTCAATGAACAACTATCAAGACATCGTGTAAAATAAGGTCGTTAAAAATGATTTACTTATAATCAGAAAAACATAAGCGATGGACGAGCTAAACTAGGAAAAAATTTTTTTAAAATAAAAACTTTTTTAAAAAATTTACTGCGAATTACATACGATATTTTAATATAAAATTTTGGAGCCTAGAGAAAAATTAGAAGTTGTGTTTTTAAATTTATTTGTCCCAACATTCATCTGGAAAATTTGAGAGTCAAGTTTTCTTTTCTTCACTTTTTCAATCATAGTAAAAGGGAGTCTTTGTTTAATTTAGAAGTAATACAATCAAAATAAACTTTTGCTCAACTTCGAATAAAAAATAAACTTAATATTTAGCATATTAATCCTTTCGTCGGCAAGCCAGTTTTAATTATATTAACTCCTATGCATATTATGACGCATTCGATTCAGGCATGGAATTCCGGAATTTTTGATATTTAAAACCTTTAAGTTACGAAAGTACTTAACTTATTTGACAAAAATTACTTGAAAATGCTTCAAAATCTCGAAAGTCCTATTCGTTCATATATGGATGAAATAATGTTTAGTGTCTCTCACAGGACATATCATCTATTAACGAGATTAACTGAATTTTTAAAGCAAGGGGTGTAAACGACCAGTTTTATCATTATAAGAGAGCTGTTTTGAATCGAGTCAAATTATGGGTAGGGCACATAAGTTTCCGCACATTTTACATTTCCAACATCCGACCAATGAAAATATGTTTCATCCATTAGGTTCAAGAATACTTGATTTTGAAAGAAGTTTTACCGCGTTTTGTAAATTTACACTTTATAAAAATTTCTTTGATAAAAAAATAATTAAACACTAAAAGTCGTTTAAAACTGTACACCTGGAGAAATTGAAGGAACATAAGCACAATTTTTATGCGCCGTCACAATTATAACAAACTTTAAGCTAAATCGTAATTTTGAAATAGTTTACTCCATAATATTCACGTACAGATGGACCATCTTGATTTATAGTCAAAGAAAATTAGCTCCGACGACAAATACATTTTTAAGAGACCCACATCCATACAACAAGAGAAATCTAACGACCCACAAATTTCCCTAGTTCTTAAGATGTGAGATTTTCTATAAAATTAATGCTTTTGAAGTTTTTGTCTCTCCACGCACAAACTAATTTAGATTAATGTTTCATTTTGAAACTGCACAAAGCATATTTTAGAATGAACCTTGTACTTTTGAATTGTGGTCAAGCAACATGGCCGAATACTGAATCGGAATACCTCCCTTATAGTGGTAGGACGTTCGACTATCGCCAGGTTAACTCTTTGACTACTAATGAGACATGCATGTCCCATTCTCTTATGATATCCGCAGTCAAAGGGTTAACGTGGGCCAATCCCATACATATGGTAGATCGTTCGTGAATTAGGAAGTCACTACCATCCCTAAACGAACCTCAAGTACTTATTTAAATACAATTAGTTTAATATTTTGTGCAAAAATCTTTTCCTAAACTTCATAAATTTTTCTTAAAAGATTTGTTCAACTATTCATTTTGAATGTTAGCTTAATACATTTCTTACAAAGATTAAGAATAAAAATATTTCTCTCCTTCCCAAAATAAATAAAATCATTTTTCAGCATCTATTTCTTGAAATGAATATTTTTTTAAATATAAAATTCATATAATTTGGCAAGTAAATTTCGTAAAATAGAAAAAGAATTTTGCTTTATACAGCATTTTTTCCCCTCCTCATAATTTTTTTTCATTGTTAAGTTTCAAAACTACAAAGTCCAAATTACCACGGAAGGCGTGGCAACTGCAGAATTTCACGGTTAATCGGAAAGATGACCGATAAGGGACACAGTTCACCACGAACTTATTTTTGAACAATTTTAATAATACAATTGTACTTAATAAACAATAAATTACTATGCTTATATGTTTGTTGGCTTATTGTTGCAAAAAATTAAAAATAAAAATTAATAAAATTTTGAAAATAGGGTATTGTTTTTGTATTGAAATGCACTTTTTATTATTATTGTGACTAGTTCATATACCATGCATCGATCGGGATTAATATCCTTTTATATATATAATATTTTTAACGAAGAAACTATTTTTGTATAATATATAATAATATACAAAACCCTTTTCATGACATATGTATTGAAATAAGAAAATTTTTTTAAAAAAAATACTGATAGTAAATACTGATAAAAAAAAAGTAAATAGTGCCCCGCAGAAGAGTACCTATAAAATTTCCTTATTTCAAATTCATTTGAGTTAAATTTTTTAAAGAATTAATAAAAATTGAAAGAAAAATTACACAAAATGAAATAGGTATTGTTGAAATATAAAATTTTTAATTTTAAGACAGCGTAAATTTTTTTCGGAATAATTTCCGCCGACGTTTCTGTAGACAAAAGACAAACTATTGGTTAATTCCTCAAAACCTGAAGCCGCTACTGTCGTCAATAAATGTTTCATTTACACACAAGAGCTTTATTTATTTTTGCATCCATTTGAGGGATTGACTTATGTCTGCTATCAGGTATTGTTAAATGAAAACCTGATAAAAAGATATTTATTAAAATAAAACAGAAGTTTAAAAAAATGTGATAGAGTAGTTCAAACTTCATATTCATTTTATTGCGCTTAAATTTGTTGTAAAATTAATAAAAAGTAGGTAAAGGGAATTTTAAATTTGAAAGACGGTTTAAAAAAATTTCTACTGGAATAATTTCCCCTAAAGTTACTGTGGGAAAAAAAAAAAGGCGAAATGTCAGCTACTTTCTAATTAATTGAATATTTACTTAATTTTTGAACTACGAAAAACGGACGGTATTTTTTTTTCTTTTTTTTTTCAAATAGTAAGTATGCAAAATTTGGTTGAATTCGAGTCAATTGTTAGGAATAGATGTGGAACATACATATATAGTCACACTGACTTTTATTAAGATTGTCGATTTTTAAGCATTATTCTGGGATTAGCAACGATATAAGTAGATCAAAACCTAAATATATTCCTTTTTAAGATAATTACCATATTTGTACACATTCTGATATTCAATATAATACATATTTGAATATAATAATTTAAATTAATTTCTATTTTTTTAATTACTGTAAAAAAACATTTGATAGGACATAACACGTTTTAATCTGAGTATCGCTGAGGTTTCAAAATATATCCACAAAGGTTATATTTAAATAGCTGACAATTCACATCCTTTCTGAAACATGGAACCCGCTTTTTTTTTTTTTTAAATGCCTACCCATTTTACCATTTTGCTCGTATTAATATGGCATTTTTTAGGCTCAGATAACAAGCAAGCCTGATTGCATCAGGACATACCTGTCCTTGCTATGCACGCGGGAGAACAATTGCGGGTCGAAAAAGTGTGCGGTTTGCCAGCTGTCACGAGACTTGACGGACGAGGGGGAGGAGTGAGTTGACCCCTAGGCCTCTTTGCATGCCAATTACAAGCCGTCAAGTGTGGGGGTGCTGACCTCGATAGTCTATCAAGCACCCATTTGGGTCTGTCAATTGACCACAATGTCTTTATTTCCACTCCTCTGGTAATGAGATAGGAAGGGATGAGTGGGAAACAGAAAAAGGACGATTCTGATCAAATCAGCATATGGTACAAGAGAGAAAAACAGGTACTCGCATACGCCTTTCATTTTGAAACGCATTTCTATGCTGGATTAGGGCACCTACACAGGTTGTGTTAATTTGAGTTGCAAGACAAAGATAAATTTGGATGATAAGGAAGAAATTCTTTTGGTGAAAAACTGACTAGAGCAAATTTTATGATACAAATAAAGAAACTTATAAACTAATCATTTGCAAGATACATCTGCCAGTTTTAAACATGGTTAAAATACTAAAAATAAAAATAATTTATTGTACGGAAAGAATGAAAAAACAGAAAAGAAACACGCACGCACAGAGAGAGAGAGAGAGAGAGAGAGATTAATTAAAATATTTTATATATTTTTGCAAATACAAATAAAGAAAAATGGATTACACTAACGTAATGCAACATTTATATCACCATGCACCCCTTGCAAATAAATTTCGTACTTCAAGCAAAATTATGTTTGGGTCAAAATTCAATTTATAAAAATATTTTTGGAGATTTTTCCTGAATACGATTTAAAAAAAGTTAAATCGTATTCAGGAAAAACCCGAAAGTCAATTTTAAAGACAATGCAAATGAATTGAATCAGTTTCTGTTACAAAATATACAAACAAACCGAGATAAAGCTATTACACAACAAACACGAATCAAATCTGATGCTTCTTAGACAATTTTTTCATTCTGAGACTTAAGCTAATCTTCCTATTGTTGGTAAAGTATAATTTAATGGCAAAAGACCCAGTATATGGAAATATTGCGTCAATTCAATTACTAGGGTACTTTGTATTTTCTCAAGAAAGACATATTTAAAAGGAAGTAATAAATCAAATTTAATATCTAACATAATAAACGGATTACACAGCAATTACGATAAACTGTTTTGAACAATGATTCTTCACTTTGGGTCGCGCCTCTAAGTGGAATTGTATTAAGCAAACTTATGGGATATAAGATTTTCGATACTATACAGTATGGTAAGGTTTTCGAATATTAGCAGGTAAAAATAATCGTTTAGAGTAATATCAATTGATTTGAAATTTGCCCATTAGGAAGATATTTTTCCACTGAATGCACGTCAAGTCAATTCGAAATTTTATTTATTGTAGAAAATTCTCATGTAGTAAATACTTAAATATAAATCGTCAATTTTGAAACAATTTTATTTAGCGTGATTTGCTTCATGTTGAGAATGAATATTGTTACCGATTTTTTACTCACTTCCTGATGTGTTAAGACTTTTGAAATTTTGTTCATTTACATATTCTCGATGACAATACGCTATTTTATATTTTCGGAATTTAATTATCAGTTAATCGATTAATTTAATTAAATTTTGATTAATAAAAATAACACTATTTTGAGCTGAATTTGAGAAAAAAAAATTGCTTTTGAATTTCCATAATATTTAAAATAATGAATTATAAATTAAAGACTAAAAATAATTATTTAAATTATTAATAAAATACTTTTATTAAATTTTCTAATATAAATGAGCATTAAATTTAGTGAAATTACTGCCACAATGACACCAGAACTACACAAATAATGTACAATATTTATAACAATATTTATTAATATTATCATCATATACAATTATACAGCATCGTAGACCATCGAGCGATACTTAACTTAGGGTGTTGGATATTTCAAACTCATTTCATTCCATAACCCAAGAGAGTCGAATCAACCCAACGATGGATAATTCTGATAAAAAATCATTAAAAAATGTTTTGACGATTCACCAAAGAAGTATATGCTAATTTAATTTCGTTAACTTACATAAAAATTTGATCGCCGAAAAAAAATTTCAGATTTTTGCAACGACGAAATTTCTAATATTAAAAATCTCTGACTTAAAAGTTATTATACAAAATCAAACTAAATTAGCAAATTGATGACATTTGCAAATAGCACTTTATTTATTTTAGCCAAGCTGATTTGTGAATTTTTAACTCTAATTAATATAAATGTAAGAACTATTTTCTGCCTATTCGTATTCATCATCAGCATTTCCACTTTTTTTAATTAATTTTTTATTTTTATTTTGTTAGCTTAATTTCGTAAAGTACCTGAAAGAGGCCTAAAAATCACTTATATTTTGATATTTACTTTTAAGAAAGAGTATTTAATTTAAAAAAAAAACAGAACTAAATAATAAGCAAGTCTTTTATGCGTAATTGGCATATTTGATATTAATAAGTGGCTTAGCCAATGCTATCTAAAGAGCGATAATAAGGTTTTTAATTATTTTGGAATAAAATCTATTATTTAAAATTTGAAGTCGCGATGGGCAACGTTCTTATAAAATTAAGTAATTAAAAGTATTTATTTTTGTTTAATTATGAAAATGACTGCTAATTTTAAGAGTTGTTGCCGAACTGCAAATTTTCTTGCGCTTTTCTGTGGTATCATGTCCTTTGTGCTAGAACAAATAGGGAAGTTTGGCACAATCCCCCCCCCTCCCTCCAAAAAAACAGATACTGAAACCGTGATTACTTGAAGTTGGAATTCTTTATATATTTGTGAATATATGTCAGCGTCTTAAAACATCTCCCAACAACTTTCAATTATATTTAGAAATCTGGTACCTTCTTTCCTTCTAACATCCCCTGAACATATAGTGGGTATGAGATAACGTAAGGAATGAGGTGGCAAATCATCGAAGGTTACGGCAGTCCGCAAGCATAATTGTCTCCCTTCCCACATTTTGGCGTGTCTCCTGCTTCGTAATATAACGAAGAAGAGTAAATATGCACTTTGGACGTCTCCTTTTCCACTGACTAGATTCAAAATTTAACATAGATCAACAATTTTGGCAACAAGACAGCAATCCAAATTTCATTCATCTAAATCATTTTTGAGTTATAGTGTTCTCATACATGCGGATATACAGACCAGCAAATGCTCCCAATCAATTTTCTATTCAGAGGAGCTCATCTATTATGCCTCTCTTTCTAATTAAAATTCAATTCAATAATTTTCTATTTACAATTCACGCGTGACAAATTCCACAAAATTCTAGAATTTGAGTTATCGTTTTCAAATACAGAATTAATTCGTAAAATGTGATTTTAGGATTCTGGGAGTTCTAAAACACAGAAATTCATCAAAATCAAGAAATCGAATTTTTTGACAATCGCAATATTTTATATAACTCGTTTACGAATAAGTACAAAGGACACAAAAACATTTCTTTCAATCCGATGCTTTTCCATTCAGAGGAGCCCATGACAAGAATATATTAAGCCTTTCTTTCAAACTACCTCTTATTATAATTCATGCGTGACAAATTTCACAAAATTCTAGAATTACTGAAATGAAAACAGCTTCTATACACTGATTGATTTGTGCCGATTTTGTTAATTTTAAAAATGACAAAACATTGACGCAGTTTTCATTAACTGATTTTCCTAGCACAAAACCAGTTCATTTCGTACAAATATCACATACAAAACTAACTAAATAAATGAATAACGAATAAAAGCATGAAAAAGTGTTACAACCGATAAAGATTTCAGCGAACTCCGGAAACCATTTTCTTTTCTTGAATTATCTAATAAGGCACCTATGACCTCTGAACTCCCTGAAAGCTTCTGATAGACAGGAGGAGGTGTGAAAGTGTCTAGTGTTTAATTGATGGTCTGATATTTTAATTAAGCAAACAGCAGGCGTAGCAGCAGGGAGTGCGGGTGAATGTATATCAATCAGAAGTTATGGCATACTTTGATGATGGGAGGTGAGAAAACTCTTTTTTTTCCCCTAAGAGTTCAATCTTATCCGATGATTTTGAACGGAATAGTCTCACGTCTGAGACAAATAAAAAAAAGTTTGACAATAGAGGAAGCGTTAAGAAAAATTTTGAAATAAGAATGTAAAAACGCGATACGAATTCTTACTTTCTCATGTACGAAATAGAGTCGTCAAAAAATTCGAACTCCAGATTTTGAGGATTCTCCCCGTTTTGGACCTCCCTGTGTTCGAAAAACACATTTCTGGCATTATGACTGTCTGTCTGCGACAAAGATAACTCAAAAACGCCTTAGACGAGCGATTATAGTGTATATTATATATTTATGCATTTACTTCCTGTATCTCGGAAATGGCTCTAACGATTTGTATCAAATTTTATATTTAGATAAGGTTTTGCTTTTTAAGTTTATATATAAGTGTCTTTCCTGAAAAAACGAAATCTCTCTCTTTCGCTCTCTCCCTTCGAGGCGGCCAATGAAGTGATCTAAATTCGCCCCAAATAATGTTATTTCGGGTGTCCACAGTTAGAGAGTTATTTTACCTTTTTTTAGATACATTTTACAGGATATTTCTATATTCTAAACCACTTAAAATACATCTGTCAACTCATATGCAAATTAGAAGCTCAGAACGACAATTTTTTTTTTTTTTTTTTTTTCGTATTTTCAATAAATACTTTTCAGAAACTAAAAAAAAAAAAAAAATCAAATTACTATGATCACTGACTTATATGAAAGTATTTCTAAAACACAAAATACAATCTTCCTGTACTCCTGTTTCCGAAATATAAAACATCCGTGCAAGTCTGTTGCCCAAATATATCTATTGCCACATTTATTAAACAACTTTAAGAAGGATTACTAGCTAGCATTTCTTTTATGAAAAAAAAAAAAAAAAAAAAACATTGCAAGGAGTACCATCCAAGTCATATAAAATTACACGGTATATTATAATTTGAGGTGCAACATTAATAATCCTTTTTTTATGTGCCCAGATTACATTTCAACTAATAGGGCAATGCTAACACTATTTGAAATACAATTTTCTTAATCAGTCGTTTCACCGAAAAGGACAATTGACTGAATGATTAATTTAATTTCCCTTAAATGTTTTTTTTTATTTTCTTTTAATAAAAATACGCCTAAATTAAGGATATTAAATTCTTCAAAATCGTGGGTTGCAAGTATAGCCACACAAATACAAATGATGGAAATAAAAGTTCAAATCTACAAATCAGACTATTTTAAGTACTTATGAAATGTAGTATGAAATGTAGTATAGTAAGGAGAACAATAGATATAAAAGTTGAAAGTTAACTCCTCGATATGTGTATGCTTGTTCTGATATAGTATTTATGCTTGTTCTGATATAGTATTTTCTGTTACGGAAAGCACAAGGCACTGTTTCATTCCATGGAGTGGATAAGTGCAAGAAAGCAAGTTTTACAAGGTCACAGCTAATCCATACGTAATTGATTCTGAGAATTTAATGACATTATTGCTGTTATGGCCCACTCCATAAAGTGTAAAGACAGTACAGCCACAAAAGAGGATAAAAATATACCAGAGAAACTTCTGCCAAACATAATCGCTCCACTGGAGTATATATTTATGACAAATCATTAAATAATAACAAGAAATTTAGCGATATTATTTGGCAAATTTTAGTCAAGTATTTAAAATCAAAACACTTAAAAAAATTTATACAAATTAACACAAAAATATCAAAGAAAATCATGCAATATTAGTTTTTCATAATATCAATATACAGAACTGAAATCCATCAGCCTGGATAGTAATATTCAAAACAGATCATTGTTTGAATATTACAGTTTAAAGAAAATATTACTTATTCTTATGAAACCGTATACAACAGCTATTCTTATTAAAAGAAAGCGCACTCGACTTTGGCGCCAATCAACAAATGCGCATACATACTCACATTTTTAAGAAAACTGAATAAAAGAAATCTACTGCTCATAAAAAAAAATACAAATACGCTTTCATTTCCTCTCCAAATAATCAAATGTTACATAACGAAACAAGGTAGATAACAATAACAACAACAACAACAAAAAAAAAACAATAAACTTACGCTTGTTCTTGTGTGTGAAGCTCCCGGACTAGCTCATCTCTCTTATTGACAATGATCACCAGTTCCTCTAATAGAAGTTTTTCACGCGCCTTGTCCGCTTCCGTTTTCTGCCATTCTGAAACGAAAGAACCGAGCGAGAATTTTTAAGGGGAAAAAATAATAAATATAAAGAAAACAAACCCAATTAAAAAAAAAAAACTAGAAAGAAAGAAAATAATAAATAAATAAAAACGTTCTTTATTCTCTGGCACTTCGGAAGTCACCCAAGCGAAGATGGGTAGGCGAAAGGAATTGTAGCAGCTTCCTTTCACATGGAATGAAGCGTCGGGCGATAGGCGTATTATGCCCATTAAAATCGACAAATCGCAACGATACGCGCGCGAAAGCAAACCTAATGAGAAGAACCTCTCGCGCAATCTTTAACAAACAGAGCGAAAAATTGTCGAAGCACGACTTGGTAAAGGGGAGTGGGGTGAAAATAAACACAGTCTGAAACTAATTGGCTACGCGGCTAAGTTGCTAACAAGCAGTAATGCATTATTTGCGAAAACTCCCTGGGTGAGTGGGTCGCTCTTTAACTTCTATTAGTGTCGCCGAGGGAGGCAGGAGAGATCACTCATTAGGAAGCGAAGCACGACCCCTCTTCGAAACATACTCAATAGATCGGAGTAATGAGCTGCATTCAAGAAATCGCAGCGACGGTAATTCCAAAGAGATGGAAAACGAACAATTAAAGTTCACACGCAGTCGGCTTGCCTACTGCTTGTAAGAAATTGCAATAAACGGAAAAAAAAAGAAAGTCGTAAAGATAATTTCCGATATATGTTGGATAACCCCTAGTTTGTTTTTCCAGCAATTTTTGAGATGGAACTGTTTGTTACAAATCACACCTTCACATGATATCTTGTTACTTGCTAATTTTCATGTCTGTTTTCGGAATGTAAAGAAGAAATCATAATAACTTTAATAACAAAGAATTTCATCAGAAAGCAAATAAGTCACTCTTCTAAACATCTATGTAGTAGGTTGTATTCTGGAAATTGTAGTATTGGAAACTCCAGAGAGAAGGGAAACAAAAAGTTAAAAGTTTGCACACAGTCGGCTTAACTATTACTATATGTGTATTTTCAATAGGCGGTTCAAGGTCACATTTTCTACCTCATTATTGGTTGTTTGGTACCAGTAACGCGGTAGAAAATGTGACCATGAACCGCCTACTGAAAATACACAGACTATAGTAAGAAACCACAATAAACGGTAGTTTCTGAGGATTCGAGTTAAAAATTTACCTTCATATCTCGATAATATCTTTAAGAAAGAAAGAAAGAAAAGCTTGCTACAAATCGGACCTTCATATCTCGATAATATCTTTAAGAAGGAAAGAAAGAAAAGCTTGCTACAAATCGGAACTTCATACTGCATATTAGTTACTTGCCAATTTTCATATCGTTTTTCACCACAGTGGGAACAAATCCGAACTATCTTTACTGCATTCTGGAAATCACATCAATAGAAAATGAAAAGTTAAAGTGCACACGTAGTCGGCTTGTCTTCCAGCCAGTAAGAAATTACAATAAACGAAAAGCGGAAAGTGAAATTTTTGAAGCATTCGAGTTTAAAAATTCAATTTGATATCTCGATGTAGCTTGGACTAGGCCTAATTTGTTTTTTCAACATTTTTTGAAATGGAAAAGTCTGTTACAGGTCACAACTTCATAATACATAACTCGTTACTTGCCAATTTTCACATCTGTTTTCATCAAGATGGAAACAAATCAAAATGGTCTTTCTAACAAAGAGTTTCATTAGAAAGCGAAACTAGTCAATCTTTTGAAAGTGCAGAACAGATCTAGGTAAGGAGCAAGATGCATTTTTGAAAATGTAGCGTGAAGAATTAGAAAAAAGATGAAAAATCAATAATTAAAGTTAACAGGCAATCATCTGGTTCGTTTATCTATCTGAAATTCCCATTACGCAGTCACAGAAAATGAAAAGTGAAATATCTCAAGCACAAGAGTTAAAAATTCTGTACGATATATCGAAGTAGAATGAATAAGGATAAATTTATTTTCCAGAATTACTTGAGGAATATATATTTGTGCAACAATTGGACTGATTTCGCGAATTAATTTTGCTACTTTGCAGCCAATTAAAATGCTTAATATTTTATTGCGAAAATATAAAATCGCACTTCCGTTTGTTGTGATAAAATGTATTTCAAGAAAGTTGGCTGGCTTGATTAAACTAACACAGCTAATACAATGAGCGCCGAAGTCAGAGAGTATTTAATTTATCTTCACTTTTTCATTAATTAACTTATCACTGGTTATTCCATTTTCCTGTTTGTGAGTGCTCTTGGGGTAGTTAGATTTTCATCCACAAATTTAATAGCAGTCACCGTCTCGAATTAAAAAGTTTAAGTATCCTCTCTCAAGTTTAATTTAACTAGACTAACCCTTTGACCGGGATATCGGTCATAATGCCCACTACAATACTTGTAAAATAAATGTTCCGGTTAGAGGGTTAAAGTCTCGTTTTCCGTTTTGAAGTCACATGAAAGCTATTTTAAGGATGGATCATTACTTTGAAGATAAAGTCAATTTCTGAGCACTCTTCAGAGCAATTCCTGATCACTCTCCTCCCCACTTCCAATCTCCCTGCCTGATTTACAAGATTTTATTTCAAGAACGCTATTTAATGCGTTAAATCAAAGCCCTTTACATTTTTCTATTCGTTCTCTTTATCCAAAGAAAAAATTTCCGCAACTCTAATTTTGACTGAAAACTTTTGCGATCTCAAGCAATAATGAAGAATTAATAATAAATGAAAAGAAAAATGGCTTCAAATTATAGATGGATAAATTTAACTGAAATGATTTAAGACATGCCTTAGAGAACTAATTATGAGAAATGGGAGGGGGGACGTGTAGTCTGGGTTATTGCGATTCAATTTGGTTTTGTTACTAGCAGATAAGAAACCTCGCTCAAGAATTGGCACTATACTGACTTGATTAATGAAGATTATGGGTAGAAAGTCAAAATTAACTTATTCCTATAACCAAGCCAAAATTATTTCCTAATTTATCATATATTTGCATCTATTTATTACAATGATATAAGCTACAATTCTCTTCAGAACTAAAACTAATTTTTACACCAGAAATAATTTAAGGGATTCAACCCAAAAGCATTTTGAATGTCTACAAAAATTATTTCTTGACAAAGATTATTTATGTTTGAATTTACAATTTTATTTCATTTCAAGAACGCTATTTCATGTACTAAATCAGGGCCTTTTACATTTTTCTACTCACTCGCTTCAATCAAAGAAAAACTTCCGCAACTCTAATTTTGGCTGAAAACTTTTGCGATCTCAAGCAATAATGAAGAAAAATTGGAACTTAAATGAATAAAAAAAATAAATCGGAAATAAGGAAAGAAAATAACAATAAAACTTATATGAATTATCTCATTTATTATGGCCAGGTATTAAAATAAGAAAAGCATTCAACTCGGAAACCTTACAAAGTGAAACAGAAGCCTTCCAAGATTACACTGGCTGCCGTTGCTTATTATAATAAATCTTTAACTCAGCAGTATTTTAAAGCAGTTTTTACAACTCAGCTAGTCGCCAATGGACATTTGAAATGCTGAGGAGTTACAAACCTACTACTCAAATAAGATGCCTATTACTGAGATAATTGATCTTACATATATGAGTGCGTGTATTAGTTTTATTAGCACTACATTTTTTAAATGTAAAATATCGGCTTAAAAAATCTCCTTCCTTTTTGATTTCGGAACATTTTCAGAGCAATAAATTATCTTTATATTTAAGGGGACAGAGGACTTTGAAATAAACAAAAATGGACAGAAACATGATTTTTTTTAATCGTTTCCTCACCAAAATATATGTTTATATTCAATTAAAATAGTGTTATAAGACATATTGTTCAATACAATGAAATTTCAGAGGCCTAAAGAAAAAAAAAATCCCATTTTTATTACTTTCCTCAAAATAATATTGTAATTACATTTAAATATGTGTGAAATGTTCCAAGTGTCTAAATTTTTGAAGAAATTAAATAGAACTGATTATAAAGATTTTGGTTAAACATTAAAAGAAAATAGGATATGCATTTTATGTTTCGATTTTTTTTTTTTTTTTTTTTTTTTTTTAGATGGTTAAAAGTCAATTTTAGTTCCGAAAAACATAAATTTTTATGAAAATTTAGTAAGTGTTCATAAAAATATTTCTCAAAAACGAGCATTTAATTGGAATTACAAAATCATACACAATTTTATTCCAAATAAATTTATATTGGGTAACAAGGAAAAAATATTAGAAAAAATTTAAAATTGAGTCGCCTAAAATCTTTACAAATTAAAAAAAATATTAAATATCTTTTAATTTTAAAAAAATAATATTTAGTTTTAAAAAGTTTTTTACAAGAAATTTGACGTATTTATATTTTAATGCATATGCATAAAACGTTTCATAACTCAAAGTGAATAATTCGCAAAAATTCCAAAAAGACTCCACCGTCCCTTTAAAGAATATGAGAAACCGACATCCACATCTTTCAGATTAGGCAAGACGCAGGGTCCAACTTAGAAGGTACGGGTGGCCGATTAGAAAAACACTTTAGTCAGCATTTAAAAAAAATCTAAAGATTTTATTATTTACTATTTATTTACTACATGATTCATAATATAATAAAAACAACTATGTAACATCCCATCACCCATTAGGAAACAAAATTTTATGCAAAACAAGAATTTTGGTGACAAGAATACATAACAAATTTCATTTATTTAAAACGTTATATTTTCAAATACAGTTTTCGCATACCTACAAACAGATAGACTAACAGACAGTTAACATTTTTATGAATTTGGTTAAAAATAGGTTACAGATCAACAATAATGATGATAAAACCATACGCCTAAATTTAATAATCTTTTAGTTCTTTCGTTCTCAGTTATCATGCCTCTAAGCAAACAGACGGAGAAGTCACCAGTAAACAAATTATTTCATTTAAAATTTGGTCGATAACCATAATTTCGGTGCTATGACTAAGAACCTAATATCATCAGTTGCGTTTGGGTTATGTTGCGAGACTGACTTTCACACGGGACTTTATTTATTTTCCATGGTTAAGGAAGACCTAAAACATGGAGATCCACTGTGAAATTCTAGGTTCGATTTATTGAGATTTTTTATATTTTTCTTTCCTATATTTTATATACCATGAAATAAAAAAAAAAATGCAGCTCTTAAATTTTTTAATTTAATCTTGCACATTCTGAAAATAAGTGCAGGTAATTCGCCATGATTAATCCAATTCTGGTAATGCCATTGAACTGAGCTGAGAATCAACTGCTGAGAATCAACTCCGGTGCGGAGTACCTTGAGGCCCTCGCTTAAATGGAAATAGCTGGTCCAATCGATTAAGGCCACCAATAAACACTACTATTCGAACATGAAACATTGCCTTGAAATTCATTTCTCTCTAAACCCCTTTTAAGCAAAAGAACAGAATCATCAATTCTATATCTGTATTAAGTTCGAATTTTACAAATTGTTCAGCGGATTTTTCAAGTAATGTCTTAGCAATTTCTAGATTAAAAAAAATTAATTTGATAAACAAATCACCAGGCCACTAAATATTATTCTGCTACTTCTTTATAGTCAAAAACAACGGTAAAAGAAAACATATAGACAAAGCAGAAAGCAGATGTAGAGAAAGATAAACTGAAAGGAATTGAAGATCCTTGGGTACCTCGGAGTTGGGAAACCCGTAATAACCTACAGAAAGTGAGTCCCTGAAAGGAAAACAGGAGGGATGAAAGAGGAGAAGTATACATTTTATTTACCGATACAATTTACCCCGATTATAAGGGGAATTAGGTGGCAGAGCAACCGTGGATAATACACAAAATTGATTTAGCTATATGAGCAATAAATACAAAAGATTCGGATCAAAATAAAAAAGTACGATTGAAAAGAACTGAAAGAAATCCCGTTAGATGCGTTTTCTTAACAAAGAGCCTTAGAAATGTTCTTATTTTTCTCACTGCTAGCACCTTTTATAGGATAAAAGCCGGCGTCCTGGCATAGGGCTAGCGCGTCTTCCTCGTGATTTGGGCGTCCAGGGCGTTCTTCATCTGTTCTATCTGTGACACGTGTGAATGTGCCCCCCTGTAAAAAGGGGTTGTGCAAGCGAATGTGATGCGTGAGTAGCTAAGACGTACTCTTGGCCCTAGTTGGCGCTACTAAAACAAGAGACCCTCCCTTGGCTAAAAATCGCTGACTTCGTCAACGAGCTTGCATGGCAAGTGCCATTATAAAACAACAACAAAACAATAGGATAAAATTGTTAAAAAAATTAATCTAAAGTTCTGGAAACGAACAACAAATTGGGAACTATACGCTCGCAAGTACTGGGTTTAAAAGTAGGTGCAGTGGATTTTACATGATATGCGCAGCTATTTGTCATGTGACTGCAACATCAATAATAATATCTCCATTTTTTTTAAAATTCGTCTACCGTATAAAAGGACTTGGATAAAGATTTTGAATCTGATTTTCATTCATTTTCCTTATAAATTAATGGATAAGAAACCTCACAACAGACTCGACAAATCTTTCTTCATACTTTTAACGACAATATTGATTGCTCAGAACGATGGAATAAAGGGACAAAGTATCAAAATTTTGCACATTCCTCACATATTTAACATATTATTATATAGAAACACACATTTCGAAGTTATAATGGATTTGAGTAAAAAATCATTAATTCAATTAAAGCAAGGCCTTTTCAAACTGCAGCTCCACTTTTATGCGATAAATTTTTGTAACTTTCAGAAATATGGATACAGTGTGAAAAGTAAAACATTAATTGATGATACATAAAATTGTAATTAATGAGAGCGTTCAGATTAAGTCAAAGCATAGACGAATTAAGTATCTCAGATATTCTTTAGGTTTTTATATGAAGTGAAATAACAATATATGTTTCAAGTAGAATGTGTCAACTGGTTAAGAAGGTTCAATATTTCATTTTCGTTACGTTATCATTACAACAATTATCGTTACATGTTCTTAATCACATTGAACTCTGGAAGAACTTTTTTTCTCATTCGGAACAGAAAAAGTTGTTGAAGCTTGCGAAAAAATATATAAATTTTCTTGCTCCTATGCGAAATAACACCCTTTCAGATTGCAACCCATAATTCAGTCACTTGTATTGGACAACACTTGGCAGTACAATCAATGTCGAATCAATAGTACATTTAACTGCATAGAAATAAAAATTAAAACCCAACTCAAAAATCTCATCAAATGAAAATAAAGATGTTAGTAAATGAATATTCAGTTTGTATGCAATTAGTACACCAAATAGACAAGCTCTCTTTTACACTGGGAGTCAATTGAATAAAATTTCGATAGAAGAAGGGAGGATTATACGAAAAATTTCTTTTCTGTTTCAAAGAAGAAAACTGCTTTCATTTAGTAGTGAATTGGCATCACTTAAGACACTAGAAGGCAACGCTAGAAAGAAAGTAGTTGAATAATCCTAGGTAAGCTGATTAAAATCAGCCTATTCAGTTGCTTCTCCTAAGTATCCTCAGCGAAACAAGCGGAAAAATTAATACATTTAAAAGATTTTCCGTCATTTTTTTTAAACCACCCACATAATGGAAAATATTTTACCTATTATCCATTACTTTTTTCATTAATCCAGTCCACTGATGAACAGCACTTCGGAAGGAAGCTATAGATGCACCACAAAGTGGTCCATCGGTCTTTGATTCTGGCTTCGTTTTCGTTTAATGGGCATAAAAACGGAGAAAGGGGCTGTTAATGTGGGCACAAATGACATCAAAGCAGTGTCTGAGCTCATCACCAGGGGAGGGAAATAGGACATCAAGTTACTTCAAAGTTCCAAGCAGGGAGCCAGACGCAGCTGAAGAGATGTCAAACCTACTTCCCTCTGTCCCATCTCCCCCATTTTCCATAAGTCACAGGTTATGATAGTAGCGAGCGAAAGAACTCACTCCCGGGGGAATATGTTCTCCAAAGAAAAATGGGGGAGAGTAAATAAATATCGCGACAGCGTACCCCAAATGAAAAAAAAATATATATATATAATAATAATAAAGAAGCGCCCAAATGGAGCGGCAAATTATTCCACTCTTTAAAGAGCATCTCAAATCAATAGCTAAAGCCTTCGAAGTACATTACTGAAGCAGCAGAGCCGAAGGCTGCTCTGATCTTATTTCATTTCAAGCTCTATCTCGTGGGAGAACAGTCACTCGCTATCCTAGAGAGATACAGAATGGGCCTCGCCATTCAAAAAATCTATTCCTAAAAGGCCCCCCTCCCCCTGCAGAACCGCAATTTTTGGATTCGCCAGGAGAAGTCGGAGTCTCGCCCGTAATCCAATGTAAGTAGAGCTGGAGTGGAATCGTCGACGACGTGGGATTACTACACAACAGTCTTTAATTCCACGTTTAGGAAACGCTAGAGGGACGGCAAAGTGTTTTCGGATAGCATAAATGAACAAAGATTCGTTCCAAATTGTGTATTTTTTTTTTTTCTTAGTTTGTCCTTCTAAGAATGAAGCAGTTTGATTTTGAAAAGGTAAAATGCCTTAGTCGACTTTTATTGTTGCAGCTTTTAGGTATCTCAGTTTTTTAAAAGTTGTTTACGTCTCTCAATTCGTAAACAAGAAAATGAAAACAAAATGAGAAAAGAACATCGCATCGAAAGGATACTCCGATTTATTACATATAATATGTCCGATTTATAACAAATAAAAATGCCACACGTTTCGATAAGATTCTTATCCTTGAAAAAAAAAAGATAATTCTGATATCAACTTTACCTCATATTCTTCTGTTCCAAGCATCAGATTAAACAGACATCACATGGAATTTTACAAATTTCTTCCATTCAAGCCCCCCCCCCACAAATTGTTTCTGAACTCTTTCCAATTGATATTTAACGACATAAGTTTTATGAGTCCTTGGTTACCAGTGGACTCACTCGAATTAATATTTGCTAAAAATTTCAATCAAATAACTTGGTTTTAATGACCATATTCAGCAAAATATTTCTTAACTTTAAATCTTGGTAGATGCATAATCCATGCTATTTTAGAAATCATACATCATTCTGCTCGTTGTGCTATGCATTTTCTTAACTTTCTATCAATATCTTTTACATCCAATTATATCACAGAAAAAAGTAGCAATACTTAAAAATAGCTGCACTTCAAAAAAAATGTCTCCATTACTTGATTCTGAATTTAAATTTCAATTGTAAGCACAATAAAATTTCAAAATTTTTAATAAAAGCATAAAATGAAACCTACTTAACATGAAAAAATAATCCGAATCTTCATATCTTGGTAATAACAATGAGAAAAAACGCCAGGAGGAAATATTAATAGGTAAAATGAAAAAGAGTTTCATTTCAACAATGAAATATATTGTAGTAAAAATATGCTTAACATATTTCTTAAACGTAAATTAAAAATTAAAAATATGGCAAAAAAATCGGTATCATCGAAAAATAATATTTTGAATTTTAAGATCATATAAAAATATCTTGAAACATTTTTGAGAATTATGATTAAAAACATCAAAATTTCGACTAATTTTTAATTGAAATTTCAAAAAAAAAAAAAAAAAATGTTGAGATATTCACATTTTCACCCTTTAAAGTATATATGTATAAAGTCTGGTAGCTCAAGATCAACAAGACAAAACACGATTATGTGCAGTCAACGCACGCACATTAACACATTCATCTTTATTATTAGTAGAGATTATGCCAGGTTCGTAGAAGAAAACTACATCTTCCTAGATCCAACTGGTATAGAATGCAAGCCGACTCGAAACAAAATTGCATGAACGTGGCGACCGGTGTCATCACGGCGACTAGCGCCATAGGTTCAGCCAGTGCAACCAAGTTGGTACCAGTCACCAAATCCACGCCACCTGTCTACATTCTGATGACTGAAGATCAGGCTATCCTTTTCAATCATTCTTGCAAAAATTTATATTAGGCTTCCTCGCACATCAAGACATAATGAAGATGCACACTATGGCTTCATGCAATGCTGCACCAATTTCTGAGAAACTGTAAAAGCTGTTATACAAAAATCCAAGCTTCTGGAGAACGGCTAAAAAAGATCAATGTTCAGAGAAGAGAACCATATATCTTCTTTAATCCAATTTGCAGACTGCAAGCTCAAGTGAGGTTGAATTGCATGAACATAGTGAGCGGTACCATACTTAGTCCATAGGTTCACCCACTATGACCAAGCTGGTACCGATCACCAAATCCACGCCACTGGTCTGTGTTATGAAGAATGGTGAGACGAAACAAAAGAACATTGAATCAAAGTACACTATTTAGAATTATTAGAATCTAAAAATATCACAAATGTTTTTCTTCAGGCAAGTAGAAGCTATATATATTTTTGAATGGAAATTCAAATCACAATTGAATATTTGCTACAGCAAAATACAAGAATCATGCATGTTTTTTTTTTTGTTTTTTTTTTTTTTAAAGAAATCACTGCATATTAGATAATAGGAGCCTTAGAGAAAAATGAACGAAAAATGTGCAACGAAAATATGTCAAATAATTCTAAATTTGACTTTGTGTTGTCTATTAAACAAGTTTTCTACCTATTTTCACTAATAAATACAAAGATGGTATCTATAATAAGCAAATATAAATTCAAAATTCATAGACGATTAAAATTGACGGCAAATTCAGTGACGTTCCATAAGTTAAAAAAATATAGATTTAATAAGAGTTTCCTATGAAAAATGAAATATGCAGCTCATTTTATTTATGCTTTTTTTTTTCAGATAATCGTTAACCAAGAGCATAAACTTGTCCTAACCCTCTGGCTATATAATTTTTAAAAATCACTATTTTGATGCGATGTTTGCAAATAAGTTCAAATTTGTTTCAAACAAAATGAGCTGATACTGTATGTTACATGATAATAATATGGTATAAAAAAAATCTGTTATCGTAAAAATAAACAATCTAAACTGCGAGAAACGCGGGACGTAATAGAAAATGAAACGATTGCCCATCCGAGGAAATCGCAGAATAAGCAGCTGGAGGGTTAAAAGGTGATATTAGGTGGAGCACTCTAACAGAAACATTATAAAGGTTGTAATCTTCAACTTTTAGTCTTTTCGCTATAAATGTATGTATGCAACTATAAATATACAAATAACTATAAGGAACAAATAACTATAAATACATGAATTTACAGTGATGTAACATTCAACATTTTAAGCAAGGGACTTCATTTTTCAAAATTATTCCTGATACGGTAATGCAGAAGTAATGTAAAAATTATTAACACATTCGCTGCCATAATTTAAGCCTGTGATCCGGATAATCTATCTAACTGAATGGCCTTCCTTCTCGCCTTCCTTATAAGTAGTAGAAAAGAGGATCACCGAATTACATAGTAGGAGTGAATCACCAACGATTCATGCGACAGACAACATGCTAAAGCGGTCAATCTGAGGAATTTAATTCTACTTTTCCTCACTATATATATGATCGGAGAAGATATGAAGACATTTTACAAAATTCGTGTGAAGACAACTATCTGCAATAGGTAGACTTCTTAAAAGGAACCCACTTATTCTCACATTCAAATAGTCTTGAAATCAAATTTCAAATCACTAGAAACAAATTAAAAGGAATATCTGTTAATTTAACTAAGAAAACGCTCCGCCAAGTTTAGTCTTCCAAATAAGTTTCTTAAAATTGCCATTTGACATGATGACCCACTTTTTTTTTTCTGTTGTTTTTGTTTAAACAGCGCTACTTTCTCCTCTAAATGTAATATGATGCAGATAATAAAACAATAATCAATTAAAGGCGAATAAAACTTATTCAGCAATCATTTGTTAAAATGTAATGAGATGGTACACAAGAAATGTCTGATTATTTTAGCACAGGAGAACCTGGAGACAACTGATCTTCCAAATTTTTTGCTATATGAAGATTTAACTCTCACCAATTGGCATTATCTATTAATAATAAAAAAATTAAAATATAACTCAGAAATATTTCATATTTAAAATAGTTCATCTCATCTACATTATTAATTCTTACTTTTTAATTTAATCTGACTGGGTGTAAAGCCGTAGCAGGCCGGTGGAGAACAAAATTCAATACATACTGCACCCATAAATGGGGTGGAATTTATTTACAAAATTCGATAGATTCAATAAAAAACATCACAGCAACATAAATAAAATAAGACATTAATATATAAAATACAGATTAAAAGACACAAACAAATTATTTACGATATATAACCAATTTTAGCCCACTGGCGTCTGAAGAATTTACAATTAATTAAAATACCCTTGTGTGTTTACAAAATGCACAGCTTTTTCACAGCTTTCGAAAGCAAAAATTCACTATAAAATATTCCAAAATGTAATGTGTATTAATAGATATAAAAAGTCATAAAGATGGCAGTACGTGTGTCTCTCTCTCATTATGTGTGCGTTGGCATTCTACAGACCAGACCATTTGGCTTATAGCTACCAATCTTGGTATATATATACTTTAGAAAATAAAAATGTGCACTTCAGAGTGATTTTAAAATTTTTTTAATTAGAATTTTAATTAACAAAAAATAAACTGAATTTTGAGTTTTTTTTCTGCGAAAACTTCAGAAAAAAGTATTGCACAAAAATGGAGATAATAATCTTTTTAATGATATCAAATAATAAAGCAAATTTTTTTTTCTGATTTTTGGCATTTTTTTTAAATATATATTTTTTGCATAATTTCCAACAGCAGATTACACTGTTAACTTAAAATTCAAACCATTTTCATTTTTCACCAAATATTTAACAGAAGGAGTTTTATCCATTGTTGAAAGTTAAGGAAAAAGGATTCTATTTAAAATCCATGTAATTTGCAAGACGAGTAAAAAAAAAATGAATATCCAGAAGTTTATAAGTGAGATGAACCCGGCAACTGTGTTTTTAATAGCGCAATGATATTATAGGACTGACTTCCAGAAATAATAGAAAATATGCAAGACTATTTAAACAACATGTTTTAAATGTCAGACAATTTGATTGCATCATGGACATGAAATTACGTTTAAGCGATTTAAATGAAATTAAATATAGCTAATATTCCTAGTGAACTGGTCCAGGTTGGTCACCAAAGGCGGCTAAATAATAATAAAAATTTTAGTTTAAGATCTAAAAATCATAATTTATAAGTAAATAAGCTGGAGCAAATATATATATATATATATATATATATATAACCAAAAACCAAACGTCACAACCAAACACAAGAACTAGGATCCCACCGATGAAAAGAAGAAATTGCAACAAACAACTGCATGCAACCAATTAAAACTTTTATTTTAAAATGAAATACAAATAAAATTCAATTTAATTTTTCAGTTTAATCCTAGTATAGTTGAAAATTTCCTGAAAAAATTTAACAAGTTCTTTTAAATACACACACTCCTTTTTTTTTTTTGGGCGAGGGGGGGGGGTAAAATTTAAATCCTAAGGCATTAAGTTTCACATGCTGGTTTTTAAGGTGAAACTTTTTTGGTGAAGAAACGTTTAAAATTAAAATTATCAACAACAACGACGACACACAGAGGCATAGTAGAGAATTTAATTTTTTGAATTTATTTAGACAATAAAAAAAATGGTTCATGTCCTGATAAAAAGAAAATTAAAAATTTATTATAATATTAAAAACTTTTAATCCACACAGGGAATGTAATTCTTTACCCTCTTCCCGAATTCTGGATCATATTTGTTCCAATCTTTTTGCCAATCTTGTAGAAATATTTTGTCTATTTTATACACAGAATAATTTATTGAAATTATTTACTTAGAACATGTACACTGCAATTTAAGTTCTAAGTTATTATTAAAACAGATTACAAAGATGCCTAATGACATCACCGAACCGGAAAGTACTAAGAAGTCTGTTTTCTTAGCAAAATAAGTTTTTAGATAGTGAAATAGCTAATTCAAAATCTATGAATAACTTTATACATCGAATAACTTAATTTCTCAATAATTTAATTTTTTTCGGATACTTTGGATATGTAAGATAATGATAAAATATCATCTATAATTCGAAATTATTTTTATTAATACGCAGTCAAAATCAATAATTGGAGAAAAAAATATTTTAATTTCCTAATCGCTTTCGTTAGTAAATAACGTCAGTAGATCGTTTCCTTAATGATTGTAAGTAAATAAGTTTTTAAGGTACTTGCTTCACTCTAAAACTAAGCACAAGTATTCAATCAAAAAAGTTTTTTTTTTTAAATATCACTTAAAAAATTGAGTATGTTAGTTTTAAAGTTTAAAATTTTAAAGTTTTACAAAGCAGCTGTTGTATTCAAAGCATTGTACACTATTTCTTCATTAAAATTTATTGTTTGTTTATTACGCATTATTTGTTAAAATTGCTAAATATTTACAATCTAAAGTTACTATCATTTTTAGCTAGGAAATCATCATTCCGTCTTACTGTATTTATTTTAAGGCACATTTTTCTTAACTTGAAATTTTATATAAATCGATAGTTTAGTGCAAACATGCCATTTTCGAATACCCAAGTACCACTGAATAACTTATTTTTATATAAGTAATAAAACATATGCCAACAAAAGCAACCAAAATAAAAAATTTCAAAAAAGCTCTAGCACCTTAAATCTAAACAAGAATATTTATGGAACACATATTTTTAAGCTATCGCCACGCCAAATCTTCACACCAATCTAGAAAAATTTTATAAGAAAAAAACATTTCACATCAATTAAATCTGATCTCAGAATGCTAGCATGATACTCTTATATGTATGCAAATATAAGAATCCAGTCTGTTAAGTCGAGTCACTCCGCAACCAAACGAAATAAGCATATCAAAGTCAATGAATGATTCACAGAATCGTATTTTCAGAATAACGCCACAACGCCTTTTATATTTCTATCCGAATCGTATATTTTCTGTAGAAGTTTAATCTTGAACTATTATCCCGATTCCCAGACTGGTCAGGCATAATCCTGAGCAGATACATTTCAGAAGCACTTTTCGTGTATATGTCTAGACTAATGCTTTTCGCGAAATATCCATGAATTTCAGTTTTTAATATAAAACACATGCAGATATCGATTTTCAAATATTGTTATTTGTTACTGCTAATTACTAGTTCAGGTAAAAACGCTACTAATTTTTGATTTTTAAATATACAAAACCTGTTAATACATCCACATAAAGGAATGAATGAAGTTTAAACTCAGTTTAATTTTGCCTGATTAAAATCTCAGCATCTATAATTCACGGTTTTTGAGGGGGGAAGTTTCCAACATGTAGATATCATCCATCATACCTTAAAAAAGCAAAAAAAAAAAAAAAAAAAAGTATAAAATTATACAAATTATTAACCTGATTCCGAAAAATAATTTTCACATATTATATAGGAATAAATAAAAACCTTATATAGATAAGCAATTCAATGAGTTTCTTTATATTTAATACGCAGTAATGCAAGATATTAAATTGGAATGAACTTCTAACAAATTCTAGAAAATTTTGAAATTGACTAGACAAGTTAAGAGGATAATAGCATCAAAGATCAGCCAAACCATTGAGCAGTAAACTCTCAATATAATACCTCATTATAAATTTCTAACCAGTACAAATAATTTCAAAATCTTCAGTTTCAAAATTCATTTAAATGCAACTGCTTGCTTACAGTAATTTCAAAGACAATATATATACTATGTATACCAAAATCATAAACGTTACAAAGAAAATTTCTATTTATAAGCTCAGATTCAACGATTGTACATTCCAAAACCAATTTCAATGTTAATATTCCAAGAGACACAGATTTCTATTTGCTAAAAAGCAAAATATTGATTGAAGTGTTTTGTTTATTATACATTTTTTCAGATAAAAATAATTAGTTTTTAACATTTAAAATGCGTCAAATCATCAAATACTGTCTTTATATCAAAATATAGTATGTCAAAAAGCAGAGGCAGTAAAACATGCAGATTTCATGCAAAAGCTGGAATCAAATAAAATATGGTATTTTGTCACAATACAACAATCAATTATCATATACAAACATTTTGAGAACCAATTTCTCAGTAGCTGCAAAAGTTATTCAAAAATCCGAAGCCATGGAGAACGGTCGGAAAAGCTCCATACTTGGAAAATAAAAGTGTTTCTTCCTTAATCCAATGTGTAAATCGCAGGCTCACTAGAAGTGGAATTGCATGGACTTAGCAACCGATGCCAAACCTAGTCCATAGGTTTAACCACTATGACTAAGCTGGAACCAGTCGCCAAATTCACGCTACCGGCAGCATGATGAAGATTAGAGGTATCCTTTTTAACCATTCTTGCAAGATTTTTTTCATCTTAGACTTCCACATATGCGAAGACAAAGTGAAGATTTAAGATAATCTAATACCTCATTTGACTAAACAGGTTTACCAAATAAACAAAAACATTCCTGTTAAATAAAAAACGGCAATGGTAGTTTTTTTTTTTTTTTTTTTTTGTCTATGTTAAATACAGTATACTATCTGCATAGATGAGAGATCTGCCGTGGAATTAAATCACTAATTTGTAACTCTCCGGTCTTGAAGATGAGTCTCGACAACGAGGTTACCGTATGTACAGTGAACTAAGAACAATTAATTTAAACATACATTAGAGGATGTTTTTTTTTCTCCTATGAGTGGGGTTATCGACTCCTTAATTTTTAAAGGGTAACAGATATCAAAAAGGTTTTTTTTTTTTTTTTTTAAATAACTGTTTATTACGACGAGGGAATTATTTTCCTATTTTGCATAATCTTTCTACTGCCAATAGTGAAGGAGATATAAGGAAAATGAAAATTTCATTCTTCCACCATTTTCTGACTTTTTGAGCAGAGTGGCCCATTTACGAACCCGTCAAAGACTTTCATTCTCTCTAAACCTATCCATTACCAGTTCAAATTCAATTAAAAATTTTCTAATTACCTTCTTCACAAAAAAATAAATCCAAACTACAAATCACCAGAAACCCTTTGAAATGGAATATTTGTCATTAAAATTTAAAAAATGTTCCACCCCGTTTCACTTTTTGAACTAGTGTTTCTTAAAAGTGCGACTTACTCATTTAAATCTTTTATGATGAAGAAAAATAATAATCAATTAAAGGCAAATAAAAATGATTTGATAACTGTATAGTAAAATGAAATGAGATGGTATACACAGAATGTTTTTGATTGCTTCATTTTAGCAATAAGAACCCGAAAAAAATTGCCAATTTTTTTTTTTTTTTTACTTAGATTAACTTTCTCCAGGCGAAATTATTACATTAGTAATAAAAAAAAAATCCAATATTGAAAAAGAACAATTCAAATATATCTCATGTTTAAATTTAATTTTAACCAAATTAATAAATACATTTCAACCAGATTAATTCATTATTCTATTGGCACACGCAACTTAAATACGTATGGAAATTGTAATTAAAAGTAGATAATTACAGTGACTTCAAATAGCATCAAAAGGTTATAAACTCAGATTATTATTTTTTAAATAATTTTCTAATTAAAATAAATTTCTCATTTAAAAATAATTTATGATCAAAATCGACGTTTTATTTGAAGTTTTGTTGTGCAATTATTGTATTCTAAGTGCTGCGTACTATTTTTTTAAATTAAAATTACTTACTGCTTATTTACTACGTATTATTTATTAAAAATGTTAATTATTTATTTATCTTTACTGCCATGCTTTGCTATGGAACCATCGTTCCGTATTACTGTACTCGTTTTACACACAAATCGATATTTTAGGGCGATTTTGTCATTTTCGAACACCCAAGTTCAACTAAATAACATTTTTTTTATATAAGTAATAAAACGTATGCCAACAAAAGCAACCAAGACAATAAAAAAAGCACTAGTATTTCCAATTTAAACAAGGAAATTTATGAAAAAAATATTTTTGAAGCAATACAACACCAAATCTTTTAGTAAGATTTTAATTGAATTTTACTTGAAAAAAATGTTTTTTTTTTTTTTTCATTAGTTAACACCCCCAACAAAGCAAACTCTGTTACGAGTAAGACCCATAACTAATCGACGGAGGAAAAATTATTTTATATATACTACATCCATAAATGATCTGGGAGAATAAACTGAATAAAAAACATTATAAAAGTATAAATAAAATATTTACAGGGATAGAGCTAGGTATCAATATATAAAAATACAGATCAAAAGATATAATTTTTACAATATATAACTAATGTTATTTCATAGGTTCTAGAGAGTTTACAACACACTAAAACATCCTTGTTAATTTACAAAATGCATATCTTTATTATTTCTAGTGAAAGCAAAAATTCACAATAAAGCATTCCAAAACAAAGTACAAAACATAAATATCATGAAAAGAACATACATACAAATTATAAATTCAAAAGAAGTGTCAATTTATCAAAATACTTTGTCCATATTAACCATTAATAAAAGCATTCACATCATTTTTCATGAAGATCATTTTTTTAAATTGATTTAATAAAAAAAATAACTAATTCAAAATACTAAAAATTAAGTAAGGTTAGGCTAAAGCATCAACGTTAAAATTATTTACTACCAGCAATCAGCAAAAATACAACCGATTTTGGATTTTCAAACGTGCAAAACCCATTAACGTATTCATATACGAATAGGTCATGTTTATCTTAAACCCAACTTCGTTTTTTACTTTTTAAAAAATCTAAATAACCAAGTATCTACTATCTTCATCATCTACAATTAAATTATACACAATCACAGTTAACCCATTTATAATCAGGCATCTTATTTCTTGCAGAAAGCTTACAGAAGGTATTCTTAATTTCACTAATAAATACGCAATATTCATAACTTTCGCCCACAATTTTTATATGCCACTTCTAAAAATCGCCTACATTTCATAAAGTGGCGTGGTGACGGATGGGAGGGGGGCGGACAAAGAAAGCATGTATACTATGACCACAATTTTAAAGCAGAGACAAAAAGCTAATGCGTTCCCCTTTTAAAAGCTAAATGTGATGCATAGATAAAAAAAAAAAAAAAAACTCCCCAAACGAACATTATTAAATAATGGTAACAAATTCCAAGTCTAATTCAGTACATTTCGAAAAAAAAAAAAAAAAAAATCCTATTTATACGTTCAGTTTGTTTTTTTTTCCCCCTTCTTGAAAAATATTCGTAAATATGTGTTTATAGTTAACTAAAAGGAGTCTTACTTCATACACGTAATCGGTCAAATGACATTAAAACAAGATTTACGAATATAAAACTATTACATTTTCACATCGAACGTAGTTTCCGTGTAGATGAAATTCAAAATGTCATTTATCTCATTCGCAGATATGAACACATTACGCGTCCGGCATGTAAAAGAACTCATTCCCCGCAGTACAAAGATGGAATATGCGGAGTCAAATATGTTAAATAATGCGGATGACAACAGCAAATAATTTATAATCTGATTTTTTTTTTTTTTTTACCTTTCCGCAGCAACCAATTAAAAGAGACAAAACATGCATTATTCTTTAACCATAGATTTAACTTTCTGACATTTCTTCATTCTCACTAAATCTAGATACAGTAAGCGCAATAAAACAAAATAACAGATATGCGAAGTACCGACGCATTTGATGATTTGATACACTGCTTGTAACTGTCCAATAAGACTTTTGCTTTCTACAACAAAAATACCATTACATTTAGATTTTCGTATAGATCAAAATCAACAATTCAACAAAAATGCATTAAGTCAATAAAATGTTTGAATTATTAGAATCTAAACCCTTTCGCAATTGTTGTCGCAATACTGAACTAAACACAACGACAGCAAATAATTTCTAATCTGACTTCCTACTTCTTTGCAGGAAGCTTACAGGAGCCCACTTTCTTCATTCTAGTTGAAACAGAAACGAATGATGCAACCAGGATTGGAAAAATAACAGAGCCACAGGGACTTGTGAATCCATTTCCTCCTGGCGTAACGCAACCACCAAGGATTTGGCACGGCTGAAAGAGTTTTCAAGTGCAATGATTCCATTCATATCAGTTTCAATTTCCGGCCCGCTTCGTTAAGGGTGCGCAGATTCAAGCAGCCTACCGTTCATGATCCCTCCCTCTTCGATCAAGTTAAAATGGGCCTGGCGATGGGAGCTTCGGCCAGATGGAAGGAGCTGTTAATGATGGGATTAAGCGGATAAATTAAGCGAGCCCCAGCAAATAATTCTACCGAGTCCTAACAATGGGTTGCTACGCTGGCTACTCGAAAGATTGGGGTTGATCCCTAATCCTTCACCATCCGAGACATGGTTGCCACATTTAAAATCCCAGATCAGGCGGTTAAACGCGAATATCCGCAATTCGCCAAATGAAGCGGCTTTTAAGTGATTAAGGTAGCCAAAATCCAGTTAATAAGCAAATTGTCAAGAGTTTAAACACACAAAACAAACGAAAGAAATTCATCATCATCCTATTGAAAGCGACGGAAAAATGGAAGGAAATTAAAGTCGGTTGCGACCCTAAGGGAATTAATTACGCGATGTGCATTCAAACGCATTGGAGATTGCTCTCCCAATCTTAAGACGCTATAATAGCTTTTAAGGAATTAAGACACTGAATAGTTCGGATTTGATTTGTCGATCTTAAGCTGAGCCAAGTATTAAAAAAGTAACATTAGCGTTCTACAGATGTTCTGGATTTAAATTTTGAAACAGACTTTGAAGGCCTTCTGGCCAAACAGCAATATTTTTTTTTAACCTCTTCCTTCTTTCCATGATTATATTTAAGGGCAAAAATTATAACTATTAATCAAAGGAAAGTTTTGAAAAATTGATTAATGAATGTTAACAAGCATACAATGTTATTCAATAATATGTTTCAAGAACACGATATAAAGGCGATTGCTCGATTTAAATTTCAAAAATAAACTTTGAAGACCTTATAACATAAATGAAACTATTCTTCCATCCTAGTTTTGATTTCGTTTAAATTCAAAAAGTCTTACAAGTCGTCAACGGTATTAGATTCAGCACGTCTTGAATTATAAAAAGGCAGTGATTTAAAGCAAAATTGTTAATTCGCCATATTTGCTCTCAATTGAAAATTGAAAACTTACTAAGGAAAAATTAACAAAAACAAAGTTTATTTTCATATTTACAGTTATTTTAAATACAGATAATTTTATTCTAACTGTTCCAAGGGTAACGTTCTACTCCTTTAAAAAGAAAAGAATACATATTTTAAGAGAGAATGCATACGAAACCTTAAACGGCAGAAATAAAATGCTGTGAAGTTATACAACAATCAATAAGAACATTTTTAAACAGTCATACTGGCAAAAAATAAAAAATAAATTTAACATTAAAGAACAACTTAAGTACAATACTTTTAATTTCATTAAAACCAATTCCTAGTAACTTCTAACAAAAACAAAAATAAATAAATAAAATCAAGGCACATCTTAAGTTTTCTAGAAAGAGACGATATTCATTTTTAAAAATCGAATATTTAAAAAACTCAGTTAATTTACACATGGGAGTGCTAATCAATGTGATTTCATAAATTGGTTTTAAAAATCGCACTCCCTTAAATGATTTTAGGCGGAACCCGACATTCATTAAAAGAAAGCTAAGTCAAAAATATTAATAGGTCCAATAAATATTTTAAATTACATAAAACGCACAATGTTTTCTCAAATAATTGTAATTAGAAAATGTGGAACAAAAAGAAGCAACGTGACGGCTATAAGGAATGAGGATTGCATACGAGGAAAAGGATAATTAAAAAATTATGAGTTCTGAGCACTTTTATAAGTTTTAATAAATAACAAATAATTCCCTTTAAACAACTTTAAAAAATTCCGTGAAAAATTTTCTTCCCCATAATTTCATTAAAAACTATATTTCACATAAATTTGTTATCAAATGAAATTTAGGATTGATTAGACTGGATTAAAACAACAGTTTATATTAATTATCTTAATAAACTTATTAGAACATCTTATTTATTAGTGCACCAAGCTTATTAATTAATCCAATTACCTACCTACACTTACACATATTTCCATATTGCAGAAAATCATATATATTTATATTAAACAGACGGATAAGCACTAAGTTTACAACACCCATTAACAATAGTTTAAAAAATTTAGATTTCTTGCAAGAAAAAAAAAAATTCAAGAAACCGTTTTTAAGACAGAAAAACAAAGCATCCATTTTTACAAATAAGTCCTAAAAATATTAATTTCGATGACCGAACGGTAATGGGTTAAGTGGTAAATGGGTTAACGGTAAATAAAGTGTACTTTGTGTTGAGCTTGGATGATCCGATAATGTAAAAGCAGGTTTTATTTTAGTCGAGGAGACGTTGAATTGCTAAGTCACAGGAAGAAATAATCATTATGATGCTTGAATTGAATCATATTTTTAATTTTTTTTTGCGTTGAAAGTGAATTAGAAGGCGTCTTTTTCAACCATTCTTGCAAAAGGTTTAACTTAAGCTTCCTCATATGTCAAGACAAAGGGAAGACGCACTTCTGGCTTAGTGCAATTCTTACTAGCAGTTGCAAAAGTTGTTATTCAAGAATTCGAAACACCGGAAAACTGCTGAAAAAGTTCCATGTTCGAAGAAGAAAACTTTTATTCCTTAATCCAGCTGCTGGATAGCATTCTCACACAACGTAGATTAGCATGGTGTTGGCGACCGATACCATCATCAGAAACAGTATTCAGCCATTACGACCAAGCTGTCGTACTGACTGAATCGTACCAGTTACCAAATCCATGCCACCAATCTGAAGACTGATGAAAAAGGGCATCGAATTAAAAACTAGCACATCTGAATTTCAAAAAGTCTCTAATCCGAAATTAAAATCTTCTTTTAACAGGTCCAACAAAAGCGTTCGAATTATTTTTAGCATGAATGTGTCATCTAAATCATTATTTTAATTACTTAATGAGTATACTTACATCAAATAATAAAAAAATAAATATCTGTGAAATGATTATCATTACGGAACGCAATTTCGACTATAGCATAGTTAATTATATCTTATGGGTTGAGGCACCTGTATTAAAGGTAACTGCTCACTGATTTTCAATCTAACTTTAATCAAAAATAATTTAAATTGGTGGTTTATCTTTATGATAAACGTCCAATCGCAATTCTCTAATTAATCATACACTGTTCAAAAGTTGTGTAAACCTTATGTTAAGAAATACAAAGAAAATCATTTAAAAACCCAATTTAGTATTTATTAATTGAAATTTAATATTTTAAAATTAACTAAAAACATACACAACTTCATAAAAAGCTTACAGTTTATAAGTCAATTCATTATAAATTATGCATCATGTATAAAAATTATCAAATTTAACTGTAGTTATTAATGACAAAGACGCAAATAAGAATCAACGCGGAGTATAAGGTTAACACTTACAATAACTTTAATTTAAATGCTAATTATATTAAACGTTAACAGTTATATACATTTATCTTACAGTGATTAACAGCAACCACTGCAAGACGAATGTATGGCAATAAAAAAAAAGAAGCTATCCTTTCAACAGTTTCTCACCACTTGACCGTAACCATCTTAAGAAAACTTTTAATAGCAATCACAAAATAATTATCCAATCGCATTCTAAATAATTATCTAATTAAAAATGACGGAGCAGTAAGACTTTCCAATGTATGACATTTGGCAGCACTCCTCTGAATGAGCAAAATATATCTAACGTGTTGGAGAAAAGTAACCTTTAATCACGAGAACCTGGACGCAAATGAGACAGGAATTAGGCGGCTTGACTGACAGCTAATGGGAAGCCGACTGTCCACTAGAAACTGGAGATTAAAAGTACGAGATGGACTTGGGAGACACGGATTAACCTCTAATCTGCCCTCGTATACTCAGCCCAAAGGATGAAAAGGATTCACGACGGCAAGCTAACAGCATATAATTAATGACCAAATGTTCGTTGGAAAAGTTTCGTTGCTGAGAACATTACCAGAGATAAGCTGCTGCACCAAGCTACGGACAAACTTCGAATGCTGCTTGCAGGGAAACTTTAATCATTCATTGCCATTAAACGTATTCGCAATTGATCTAGAAAACCAACTGAAGGGTATAAATTTCACGGACAATACTATAATAGAACCTGACAGACAGTTTCTGAGCTGTCAGAATAATGACTACTGAGTGCAAGAAGCTTTGCATCAGCAGACAGCAAGCAAAATTGAAAACGTTTTGGTCTAAGATTTATTAGTAACGGAAAATGTTTCAATAACACGCAGCTTTTAAACTCATCGGATTCTTATTTCAAATTCGGCTAAATAATTCTGCAATTCATGACATTTTTACTCATTACCATTCGATTAAAACGATACAATAAAATCTACTGACGAAAAATATTCAGTCGTCAAAATAAAACCTCAAAAAAAAAGGGTGACCCGGAAAATTTTGAAGATTAAGTTTCTTATATTCATAGATAACTTACGCGCAACACAAGAATCAATAAGGTACGATCATACACATCCGAATTAGTTTTCTTTCTAGGTCTCTCTTTTCTTTCAATAATTCTGGAATTCTGCAAAAGCAATCTAAATAAATCAAACGTATCATTAATAAGTAAAATAAGATGTCCGATAAGGATACAAAAGTGATTCATTCTTCAGACTTCAACGCATAGACTATTCACAATTTCAGACGTATAGGCTTCCAAGACCTTCATAAGACTTGGAATAAAAATGTCATATCGAATAGATACGTCGTCTTTGGCTTATATAAATTGATGTAAAAATATTTCCAAATAAAACCTAATGACTAATAATTGGTCAGTTTAACTTTTCACGCGTATCTAAAAATTATCAATTATTATGAAAATATTCAACTGCTTTCTCATTAAAATAATTTTTGTACTTGAAAAAATTATGCAAGTTCAGCATATGAATTATTTTATGAATTAACAAAATATAATTTATTCTAGACAGTATTTTTTGATTGAATTTTTGACAACATTGATGTCGGTCCTTGCACACAACATGCTGTTTTCAAAATAGTCCAGGTCAACATTCATCAAGAAAAGTATCAAAATGTGGAAGAAAAATCAATAACAACCTATAAAATCAGCCACCGAACGTGATAACAGATTAAACAATTCAGGAATAAATTTGGAAAGAACGTAAATTCTGAAATTATATATATATATAATTTCATAGAACCTTTTTACACTTCCATTAAAGTATGTTTTATACAGATGAAAATATCCGGTGAAAATTTCAGATCGATATTTGCATTATTTTTCATAAATTCAACTTCGTTAGGAAAAGAAAAGATCGTTGAAGAATTTTTATAAATATTTTATCTGTCCGAATTTGCAGAAAGAAAGGGGGGGGGGATTTTAAAGTGTTACTCCACAATTTCAGATAGATTCTCTGTGGAAGTCATTCAGAAAAAAAAAGTTAAAAATTAAATTTAAAATTTTATTTCAATTATCATGTACGTAAATGTTTCGCTACGCTTGAATGTGTTTGTTTCCCATGTCGAAGTACAATAATAAAAGATATCGAAACAAACCATCAATCAATAGACATTTAATCAAATTATGTGTTTCTAATTGATTTCAGCTTTTTTAAATGTCAGCCATTAAAGGATGGTCCTGGGACGATAACTCGATAACAAAAACTAATTTTATTTCAATCGTATGATTATAAAAATTATTCACAATGAAAGAAGTAGCAATAGCTTATTCAGTAGCATGATGTGAACGTCTTCTCAAGAAAGTGAAACCTTATTAGAAAATTTTATTAGTACATTATAGAAATACGTTTAAAGGGGCTCATCATAGCTGTGTTTTCGATCAAGCGAATAAGTCTCCCCCCACCCCTCTTCATAATGATTAATTAAAAAGACCACCTGTTATAAAGAAAACAATCACAAACCAAAAACAAAAGAACATAAGATATTGCAAACTTTTTACATTCGACGTCGCAGGCGAATCATGGTCCCTTTCAACTCTACACAATGCGATTTTTTTTTTTTTTTTTTGTGAATTAATGTTGAGAATATTTAAGTAAAATGAGCAAAAAATGCAGCAAAAACAATTAAAAAAATTATTATGAACTTAATTTAAATTTATTATTGAAATTATTAAAGCATGATAATTTAGATCAAATTTTTTTCTTCGATACGAAAATTCAATTTGTCAATTACAAAAATTATGAAAAATGAAAAACGATGCTAACGATGCAAATACTGAATAGTTTAGAGTTAATTACCTCAAAAATGCATTATATCTTTAAGTATTAGCATTTATATCAGCTAATGCATAAAATGGGGAAAAAATATCAGCATAAACTTCTTTGAAACTCAATTAAAGAAAACTTATACGCTACTATTTTAAAATCAACGTACAATGGCAATCTTAATTATTTTGAGAACACTGTAAAGAATGAAAGGAAAATAAGTTATGTGAGGTCATTTTTACGTTCATCTGCTAATTTTAAGTTTGAATTTGATTGTGCTAATGAATTCTTTGAATTCCACAACTCAATTTCAAACAAATTATTCGTAGCAATCTCCACTTTATATATTTGTACTTTTTGAGAGGAAACAATGAAGAAAATTCAAATAAATACAAATAAAAGAGTTAGATTGTCAATCCATTTTTGACATTAGATGTTATAATCAAAAACAATAAAAAGTTGCTTCAAAATAATTATATGAGGTATTATACAGGAAATCAGAGATATATCCTCTATTCTCATAAAATGAATTTTAAAATATTACTTTTATTCATTATATTAAAAGTAGATTTTTCTAAAAATTATCCGATAAGATCTTTTCAAGCACATTTACTTTTCTCCAGCCCAATAATTATTTGTTAGTAAAATCAATAACAAATATTGAAAAAAAAAAAACAATTTAGAAATGTTTCATGTCTGAAGTTATTAATTTCATTAAAATTAGTTAATAAAAGTTATTCATTTTTAGCCAGATCATGTTAATGCTTAGAAACATGCAAGAGCAATATGGATACAAATGATGACATCTGTTTTACATTAAAAGCAAATTATCTCTGCGATATTAAATAGTATCAAAGACCCGAAAAGGATTACGAAATTGACTATGGGATTTAGGTTGGATTGGCAGATTGATTTAAGGCAAGTAAGTTTTAAGAGTAAATAAACAACTTTCAAGACCGCATTCATTTTACTATATTTTTACAACAGGTATGAAATAAAATCACTTCAAATGAAAATGGTTTCATATAAATATGCTGAGTTCCAAAAATTCTTCTTAAAATAACAGTATCAAGTGGGAACAAATAAAAATGGTTTCAAAAATTCTTCTCAAAATTAGCAATATGAAATTACAATGGAACCTTAAATTCTAAGAATCATATGACGAAAACATATAAAAATAGTTTCAAATAAATAAATTCAATTTCAAAAATTCGTTTAAAAATTAACCGTATTAAACTGCAATAAAGTCTTGAATTCTAAGAATCATATGATGAGGATCTCTAAAACCATCTACTATTGTATGGCCAAAGATCGTGGTCTTTAGCTCTTTTCTATGCCAAAAGTAATCAGCAATTTGGTCCCCCGATGTACAAATAAACACAAAGTCAATAGCTTCTCCATCCGAATTACCATTTATTTGTTCGTCTACTCCACCTTCTCCTGCAACTGGGCCGCCTCCAACGAAATTCGAGAGTCAGCAAGCAGCAGCGAAGGATATTAGGAAAATTCAAAAGAGTGCTACCATTTCTATGGTCCCTCGGATTTCTCCCGACCAGAACTATTTCGATAACAACCCCTCCTTCCCAGCCGGAAACAGAGAGCAATCCTACAACAAGAAGGAAAGTTGGGTGTAAACGCTTGTTACCTCAAGATGCGAAGGGAGCATAAGCCCCACTGCTCGACGGGGGAATGAATATGTTAAACGCGAGTACGATGACAGGGAGAGGGGTGCTCACTCGGAAATCCTACAACTTCATTAAGCCGTAATTAGAGAGCCAGCTCGACACAATAACAGGACAAAATAAGAGCGTTGGTCCAGATTAGAGTGCACGTGGCGCAGAGGGGAGACAAGTCGTACACTGACGGCTTCCTTGTAAGGTTCGCTAAGCTGCTTATAGGTCGGCCAGCAATATCCAGGCTTTTCAGCAAGGGTCTCGGCGGACCAGGACTCTTTGGCGTCCATTTACAGTCCCTGATTATTAATTGGGGATCCCCTCCGAGCAAAAGCTCGGCGAGACTTCTTTGCCTGCCTCGATGGGGTTCCCAGCAAATAAAGGACTGGACCCGAAGTCCGTTTTTAAAACGGAAAGGAGATAGAAAAAGTGATCTCTCAAAAATTCCAAGGATGAGACATCTCTTTGTTAAATTTTTAAAAATATATAGATATATAAGACCTGGCTAAGATTCCCTGTTGTTTTAAGGGCGAGGTATGTCTTAGTTATTTTTTTAACACAACTGAAAATGTCGTCTGTGAAACAAAACAGCACGTAGAATCTCTTCGTTATGCTCTTTTTTGAAAAGAGAAATTGGGAACTAGGGACAATATACCCTGACTCAACAGAATTTTTAAAAAAAAATCTAATAAAAGTCAAAAGTAATAACACAAATCCTCAAAGATACAGAACTCAGGGAGTATTGCTATAAAACTGTATAATGTAAAAGATCTTGAGAATTTAGTATGCATTTTTTTCCCTTGTCTTCAATAATCAAAGTCTAACAAAGTGAATTTTTTAAAAAATAGAATATACTTTTAACTTGCTTTTTTTATGACTGTGTTGTCTTTCATCAAATATTCAATACTTAAAAATGGAACAAAACAAAAGACGGCTAATTGCATAAAAACCAATTAACTTGAGCTTTTAATTTCTAACATAAATGCGTTTTACTAATAAAATGTAACTTAATTCATTCGAAGCTGACGAGATCACAATAAAAATTCGATTTTAAAAAAGTCAGTGCAGAAATGACAAATTTTTTACTAACAAAATTTCAAAAGAAAGGAATGACAAATTTTTCACTAAAATGATGCAAAAAATGATTATTTTTAACATACAAAATAATATTTACAATTAAAAAAAACTTTAATAAACAAATAAAATATGACATGTTGAATACAACCATTGTACATAAAAGCTTCAAAAAAAAAACAAAAAAAAAAAACATAATTCTCCAATTCAAATCGAATATGTTCAAAGTTTTTTTTTTTTTTCAAAGTTTATTATTTTTTTTTTACGCACTATATAACAATTAAGTCCTCAATGGAATTATGGAATCTTTTGCCTTTCTTTCACAGAAACTTCAGAGAAAAATTAATCCGAAATTATTTGCACCATCATAAAATTAAAAACATTTACCTTTTCAATGATACCAATTTCCTTTTTGATCAATTTTTTGTCAATTTTTATTAATTCGTAAGAAAATTTCACACAGATAATTTTGACATAAGCGAATATGTAAATAGTTACCTCTTTGCTGGACAACGTTAAGACTGAATTAAATAACTGCCACTATTTCTATCATTACTTTTAAACAATTCTCTTTTATTTCAATACAAATGTCTTTAAAAGAGATTGGTACATTATAATATTTTATACAAAAGGAATTTCTACACTAAAAACATTGTTCATAAAAGAATTTTAACTCCAAGCAACGCTGGGTATATCAACTAATAATTAAAAATTGAACCAATTTATACCTAAAGAACTTAAAATGTAATGTTCTTGAAATTCAACAAGTTTTAAGATGTTTCCAAGTTTAATGAAAAAGAAAGAGTAGTTTTTCAGTTACTTTATTTTATTTATTTAAAATCTTTATTGTTAAAATTTCACAGGCAGAAAATTTATTTAAAATTTTAAAAAGTGTTTCACTATTAATTCAATACAATCATTTAATGCAATTATCCAACCAATTACATAGCAAAATAGACATCATTCATTTATTTACTTGAATATTTATTAAAATCTTAATTCATTTACTTATTCATTCTTTTACTTACTAACGCATGGTATATTGAGAAATAATTAAATGACAAAGCATGAAAATGTTTCAACAAATTCCATTTCTTAAAATCGACGCTTCAAGAAAAAAGCAGCTGCGATCAGTATCAGTTTCTGATTATTTATATCGCATTATAAAACCCATTTTCAAGGTGAACTTCAATTCAATAACTGTCACTAAAACTCATTCAGTGCAAATCCAAAAAATAAATTTAAAAAAAAAAATGTGCCTATAGCGATACCAAACCTTAGTAATGTTCTTTTTCTCTCTCTCTCTTAAGAAGAAGCAGAAGGGGAAGAAAAGAAAAGAAAAAAAAAAAAAAAAACTAAGAGCACGTGCAATTTCGTTCTTTCTAAACAAGAAACAAAAATACAGCATATCCATTGCAGAAGCACAAAGCAAGAAGAATTATATATATTTAAAACATGCCGAGACCATTCGCCGAGAATGAGTAAAAGGCAACAATTATATATTCTAGAAAATGAGCGAACTAAACTAAAACAAAAGGAAAAATTCCCCGCGGCGTTTGGGAAAGAGAACAAATGCAACAACGACGTCAGCTCCCCCAAGCCTGCGGGGTTCCGGGCCTAAGTGTTTGGTTGCTGTTTCAAGCACTCCCCTTAAAAAACACTGAACCCGCATTAGAAATGAGGGTGGAAAGGAAAACAGGTGCCCCTCCCCCCATCCTTTCCTTCAACAGCAATGGAAGCCACTAGTAGTGATGCATGGAATACAGAGGAATGGCGTAAGTCTAGATGGAATGGGTTAGGGATCGAAAACAGTTCAGTGTTTGGACAATAGGGTTTGTTTGGAAAAAGGAGGATTTGGAAATCCACAACCTATAGGAAACTGATAAAGACTGCTTTTCCGTTACGGCAATTTTTAATTCACTTTTTCAGTGCATGTAATACCGCTTGACGTCAGCAGAGAAACATCCCTTGCAAGGCATTTCCGCTTTTAACGTAGGGTGGAGAAAGTTTAGTAGGGTCTAAAAAAAACACGACAAAGGTATACATAAACAAAAAAACAAATAAATTTTATTAAAAAATTGACTAATTAAGAAAATAATGAACCAGTAATTGAAAATTTTTAAATATGAAGTATTTGTTTTTATGTTATTTAAATTATGCTTTTCTTTCGTCGTTTAAAAAAAAAACCATTCAAAAATATGTCAGTAAAATTTATGAGAAAAAGTTGAAAACTTCGACATGTTTCATAAAAATCTAAGCAAGTTAAATGAAGGAATTAATATTTGTAACGGTTACGAATACTACTAACAATACAACAAAAAAAAAAACTGATTGCACAAAAATATTTTATTGCATATTCGTCAAATATATTTTTTTTCATACCAGATAAAATTCTTAGTAGGGAAAAAAAGGGGGGGGGATTTTTAGTTTTTTAGATCAAGCTTAAAATAAATGGCCGCTTCTTTAAATTTAAATCAAGCACAATCAGTTTCACAACTGGAAACAAACATTTTAGCCTAATTAATCTTAAAACATTATGTATAAACCTGTAACGATAAAGAACTTTGAATATAATGGCAGAATATAAAACACGTAGAATATAATTTCAGAAATACACATTTTTAAACAAACACACACACAAAAAAAAATCGTTAAAAAATTAATTCCATGGTATTCCGAATTCAACAAAGCCCATTAGAAATTTCTCAGAATAATTAATTCTATGCACATCATATACTATACATAAAATTACAGCCAGTGACATCTGATGTTGGAAATATGTAGAAAGTGAAAAGCGACCACATTACCATATAATGATGCAAAGACTAGTCAAAGCCTTTCAAGAAATTAAATCGTTTCACATATGGTTTCATTACACAAAATACCAATTAATAACAGGGCCTATTTTATCATTAGATGGACCTAGGCGGACGCCAAAGGACATAAAAATAGAGCATTTATCAAACGAATCAAAATCACTATAAGAATAATCACTTAATAAAATTATTTATCAAAAATATAGCATCTGTCAAACGAAACTATCATTTATTCGTCAGATTTCAACCTCTAATAATAAATTTTTAATTGCAAATGAGTTTATTGTAAACGTATTATTAAGCAAGTTCGTGCATTGATCAGGGTTCCCATTCTTAGTGAGGCAAAAAATTCAAAGACTTTTCAAGGGCTTTAAAAACCTTTTCAGGAAAATTCAAGGACCATTAATGACATTTTAGACATAAAAATGCAAATGTTAAACTTAATGAAATATTTCCACATTAACGTCCAAATGTCTGGTACCACTTCTAGATGCTTAAGTGGAATACTAAGGATATCTGTTATGATTATCTTGCAGTAAATAAGCCAATATTTACAATTCAAAGTGGGGATTGAGATAACACTGCAACTGCTCTTATTGTACGCTACTGGACGGCCACAACTATATGCTAATTTCACATCGATTACCATTTGATATTTACTTTCACAAACACATTCACACGCCCAAGGCCAAACGTCATAAATTGGCTTTCTCTTCTGTCCTAAAACATAATGGATGTACATTTCGCCTATTTTCAAGAACTTTTCAAGGACTTAACAAAGTAAATTACCGAGTTTCAGAGTACAACAAAATAAAATTCAAGGTGTTTTCTATGATTTTTAAGGTCCGTGGGAACCTTGATGATGAATATTAGAGAAAATTTTTCTCTTTTAATACAATATAAACGGTCCACTGATTTTTAAAAAAGCAATCGATTTTTTAATATCAAATACGTTTATAATTGACTTTATTATGATTGGTTATGCATGCGAATATGTAAAGTATGAATTCAAAAGGGCTCATCAGTTTTTCTTTACCTAGGACGCACTCTCACAATGGTCCTGGTTTAAAATGTTTCAGAACTTATTTATGATCAACAAAGGGTTTCCCGCATTTTCAAAAACATCTCTACATAAACGTTGTGTTTAAATACGCTAACTGACGTTCATTTGAACATAACGTTAAGTTACAAAAACGCTTTCAAATCAAAACTAATAAAATGACCGATAGTACAAAACTCGATCCCCAAACCGCTTACCAAAATTCAGTTTGATTGCGTGAAGTCGATTAAATCTCAAAGCCAATAATGTGGCTATCTAAAAAGATCGATCAAGATTAAAAACTCTTCACACTCACACCTCACTTTTGATCGAGCGGTCTTCTTCAGACATTTAACCACTAGCCCAATTCATCCAATTCAAACTGTATAGAAACTGACCTTCTACAGACTTAATGTTTTTTTGTTTTTTTTAACACGATCTTTATCTTTATCAAGATATTTCAAAACTTTATTGACTTGGGAAAGGAAAGATATTTTGTATCAGTTGATTAAGAAATTTTACACCAGCCAGTAGGGTTCCTTTGAACTTTTTTTAATCTCTTAGCCGAAAAAATATTTTGAGAAGCCAAGTATTGGCATGAAGGAAAATAATAATAATAATAAAAAAAAAAACGCAAATGAAGCTTTAATTGGAGATAAATAAAAAAAAGAGGGAGGGGGGCTATCCTCCAAACTGCAATGATATTTTTGAAAAACGTTTGTGCGAATGCATTCTTCTCAGTTAAAGAAAGATATTTTACATCGTTACTTGATTTAGCAATTTTGAGTTTCAATAGTTGTAGGGCTAATCTGACAACAAAGTCGCATATACAAAATTAATTTGTGTAATTTGTCGTGTTTTTAACAACCGCCTTAATATACACACGAAAAGATAGACTGACAAATATTCAATCAGTTGGCGCAAAATTTATAAAATATCTAGAATGATGGTAATAATACGATAGATCGAATTTCAGTCATCAACCACATTGCATTTTTTAATTAGCTTGCTCATATGCACTCGAATGGTTATATAGAAAGACTTTCCACTGACTCATTTGATCCCAATTTTGAAATAGATCTATACTTTGAATGGAAAGACTAAGTACAAGCTTTTATTCGTCCAGTTCTTGCCTTTGAGAGATCGCGTACATAGGCAATAATCCATTTCCACCCCATACTAATGAGGGCTTAAAAAGTGTAGATTTATCAGAATTTTGAATCTCGATCTCATTTTTTGAGAATCACAATATTTTCTATAATTTGAGCGAGAAAGTAAAACTGATTTCACGTAGAATTTCTGTCTATCAGTATTGCAGAATCTCACAAAAAATGAACTACCGATTTTCGCGCTCCAAAAAAAACCATTAAAAGAGTTAGGACAGCACCTAATCAATTAAAAACCCGTAGTAAAAAACTAATAAAAATTTAAAAATTTTAACAGGCTACAGTAATTATGAGTGAATTTGAGTTCGAAATTCAGATATTATTAATATCTTGAACGTCAGTTTCTCAATTTAATGAGGTCAGATTACTAATTTTTTAAAAAACTTTCTTAACAGATGAAATTGCGCCATTTTACGATCACTTTTTTAAAAATAAGAAATCAAACAATCCTAATGCAGCATTTCTCAAAAAATTCGGAAGCATTTTGAAATCAAAGTTTTCAAGAACTCAAAAAGATATTAAAAATATTGGTAACTTAAATCATTCGCAAGCAAATTAAAATTAGCAGTTTATCTTCTCACGGCCTACAGACAAAAACACCTACAGTGAAGTCTACGGAATAATTTTTCAACGAACTTGGATTTTTTTTTTAATACGATTTGCTTCAGTTCTTACGAAAAACACTTTTTTTTTCGGGTTTCGAATGTTTATTAAAAGATTTTAAAGCGGCAGACAGAATGGCGAAATATAAGATTAAAGTAATGGGTAAAATAACATGTGGGTCAAGGTTGCGAAAGATACGTCCTAAGTACAATGAATTTCTTCAACATATCTAGATTAATTTTCTCCCAATAAAGTATTAAAAATCTTTTAGACAGTTACATTAGTTAAGAAAATAAGCAATAATAGATAAGGATACAGGATTATATCTAAGATGAGGGGAGGACACAGGACCAGAACACCAAACATTGCATAATCCATTAAAAAAATTATCAACAAAAACAAAAATCTGGATAAAAAGTATAAAAATGAAATATGAGAGTATCTAAATGGATCAGAAGGGATAAATTTTAGCTTTTTTTTCCACCCCCTATGTCAACAGCATCATGAGAGATGCAAAATGATTAAAAAATATATATAACAGAGAGCGACCAAACAAAGCTGCAGGCAAGATTCAGATAAAATAAGGTTTCTAAATTAAAGTTTAATTCAATTCGTAACCTCACGAACGAAATTTCTGTACATTTGTATCTTAAAATGGCTTTTGTGAACTTTTTATTCTTTCATTCATTGGAGTAAAGGGCTTTCGTTTTAATGTAGGCCCATTCCTATTAACATTGAAAGGAAAACCGAAGGTCCTATCAAATTACAGACAGGAAGAAAGGAAAATATAAATTATACCGTTGATTCGAGGAGTGGTTTGATTCTAAGCAGGATTTTATATTTCCTCCCATCTATGAATTTTGTCCCAGATGTGCATATTTAGTAAATTCTACAATGATATTGAATTACTATTGAATCAAAGTTTTATTTAATTTAGATTTAGATCTATTTTCGTTCATAGCGCAAAATAAACCTAAGAACTAAGAGGCGAAAAATAAATTTGAAAAGTTAAATTAGTCAACCGAATCAAGAAAGAATCTCTTATAATTAAATCCCACCAATGCTCATATCCTGATTATTTTGTAGACGTAATCGTTTTCTACACACTAATGGCGATTTTCGGATACCTTTTGATTCACCTATGCGGGAAAGATTTGAAAAGATGAGATAATTCATCAAATATAATCAATATTGATGAAAGCTTCAATACTTGAATCCTGACTTAAGAGTTTCTGGTTTCAATTTTCAACCGTGAGATACATGATTGAGTTGATGTTTTTCAACCATTTTTGTTGGCGGTAGTACATCCAATTCAAGCAAGAGTTCATCTCTACCAACAAAGGAGGTGAGCAGGCTATCTATGGCATAATTATAGCCACCAGAAGACAGATACATTTAACCACAGCTAATGAAAGTTTTCATTTCAATTTCAGTCTCATCAACGGCTACATCTTAAACATCTACATCTAGACAAAATCGTCTTCAATCTATGTTCTGAAAAATGGGAAGACAAAAAATATTTTAAATTATACCTAATACGAGATATCTGAACCTAGTTTTTAATGCACAGTATCGCGGTAGCTAAGAGCTGTTTTGGAGCTCATTATCTGAAAGAAGTGAATCATGTATCTCAGACAAAAGAAAGACGAAAAAGGCTGAAAGACGTTGTTAATTCGTTTAACTGTGAAAATCGGGATTTTCCATATCCATTTCGTTGAGTATGTCTTCGATACGTTGCAGACGAAATTGTTTTTCATCTGTGCAGTTAGGAAGAGAAAAGAAGCCAAATCCGGTAGCTCGGATGGGAGAGCGAAAGGGAATCTCGCAGGCAGCGTGTCAGAAGCACTGAAGGAATCAAAGGCAAGGAAAAACAACCCGTACAGACTCCAAATATTTTGCTGCCAGAGGGAACGTCACTCACAAAAGGAGACCTTCCAGCCCGCCTCTCCATCCCCAACACAGCTGCTGGGGTTAATCTGCGAGGGAAGGGGGTGGTGAATTGACATCGGAAAGGCGGGGCTTGTCTTAAAGCAATAAACACCGATGTCAGCCAGCAAATGCTAAATAGAAATGACGAATCCTCGAAGGCAATGGATGGTTGCCTGCCTTTGACACATATACAGGTGTTAAGGTCGTTTTCATTTTTTCAATATATAAAATTCAGCAGAAGAAATGATCTGGCCAACGGAAATTTACAGATAATCCGACAACCTCTCGCTTTGCCAAGGTAGGAGTTCATTAAAAGTAAATGTTTCGAACCATAATGTCGAGAGGCAAAGCTCACATTTATTTACCGAAGGGAGGAAAGTTAATCTCTGGAGATGTGGAACATGTTTGTTGAAAGGAGGAATAGGAAGAAATATGTAACATCGGTGTAATCGTGAACTGCGTTACTTTTTCAAAAAGAATTTTTCATAACATTGGGAGATATGCTATGTAAGGGAGTGCTTTTAAAAAGAGATGAGTGAAAGGAAATTTCTGGAACATCCAATTTAAAAATAGAATTGAAAGAACTTGAACGAAGTTGCTCGTTTATATGCTGAAGCTTTATCAATTAATTCAATACTGCAATATAGTTTAGCCTTATATTTGAACATACGCTTCCATTAGACAAAATAATAAAGTAACTAAAATGAAAATAAGTAAATAAAATATTTCCATTCTAAGGTATTTTTACTTACATAAGCAAACAAATATTGATTCATAATATAAAAAAGTTTTGTTAAGCTTTAAACATTTCTTTTTATGAAATAAATTATTTTTCTGAGAAATACTGTTGCTTGATTCCTAACTGTTACAAAATATCGGTTTTTTAACAGCTATTTATAAACATACAAATAAACACAGACGAATAAAAATAAATGGGAGGGGGAAAGGCTGAAATCTCACTTGATGTTCTAAAAACATTAAATACTGACACTGCAATTAATGAAAAAGTACCATAAAGTATCACAAAGAATAGAAATAATTTATAGAAGAACAGATTGATTCTGTAATTTTAATGCTATCCCTTTACTTGCTGTTGGCAACTTCCAAAACTCAATGTCTTTAAAATTTTATGATCATTTTTTAAACTAGGAAATAATTTAAACGGCAAGGAATCCAAAAATATAGAAAAAAATTTATAGGAAATAATTTTAATATATTTTATCATTATCACGCCCCCCCCCCCAAATTTCTCCTCCAATTCATTTGTTGTAAAGTCATGGTGACATTACTCCGAACTAATACATCGGAGACCACCACATACCACTCCCGTCTAATGGATTACCAAGGATAGCCAACATGTGATGTTTCTGGCTGTCCATGAGCAAACAGCTTCAAACTTAGAGCGTCCTCACTTGCCGTCGAGGAATAAAAAAAGGAAAGCAAAAGGTAACAAACTAAGGGGAGGGTAAACTTGGAAGACAGACAAAATCACTACGATTCGATACCTTGGGGTCGTGAAGTGCGTCATTACTTGAAGATGTGTTCCTGAGGATTCAACTAATTATTGGGCGCTAATAAAGACATGGGAAGAATTTTAAAACCATTTTTGAATTAAAAAAAAAAGCTTATTATGAAAACTATGACATAAAACGGAGCTTTCTAAACTTCTTTCATTTGTGACCCCAACAATGAGTGAAATCATTTTTCGACCTTTTCTCATATACATATAAATGGAACCCATTAACACATTCGATGCAGGACTCACACCTGTGATTCACGCCTTCCAACACAGGAGTTTTCAATTTTTTTAAAAATTTGTATCGTATAAATAAGAATTAAAAAGATATGTACCATCATAAAAGCATTTTCCATCAAAAATCTATGTATTCCAAACAGAGTGTTTAACATCATAAAATAAATCAATTCGAATTTTTATTATCCAATTATATTCGTAAATGAAACAAACCTTCATATTAAAATATAATTATACTATAAATCATGTTAAATGATAATAATACATAACATCAAATATTAAGATTTATTATTGATGTGTATTATGCGACAAATGAGTCTATTTCACTGTAACCAATTCCGAAACGTCGGGTAAGAGAAAAAACAAACTAAAATGACGCTAAATTTAATCAAACGAAACTTATAAAAGTTTACTATTCATTTCAATATTAAACCGGAGCCCCTTTACAAGCAAATGACCAGTTTGATGGCCATCACATTAAATAATAGGTGAAAATCATAAGCGTGTGTCAAATTGCGTCAACAGCAGCAAACGTATTAATGATATTCAAAAGAGAATTGGTTGAATATGCTTATTCAAATAAAGATGGATTTTTGAATTGATTTTACATTCCAACATTGGATGATCCGAGTGGATACTTCTCTATTAGTACTTTTGCAACCCAAAAATTAAATTATGTGACATCCTTACGGATCGAGATCCCAAATTTAAGAAGCTAATTACCATTCTACATAAACAATACCAGACCGCATTGATTGCTGTTGTGATCTATCCCATTTGGTTAACTGTAACTAGCTTATTTGAGTTTCCAATGACTCAAAGAAGTATAACAATTTCTGTTGATCTACAGCAACTGAAATAGAACTGCAACTTCTATGCATGGAAGTTAGTTGTCTACCTGTAAGACTTTCACAGAGAACTAGCCCACATCTGTGTTCGCACGGAAAAGGGGGGAGAAACCCTCCAATGACCAACACAACCGGAGCGAAAAATTAATTACTGAAGTGTACATGGATTTACCAGTTTTTGAACAGTGCTGATTAAGTGCATAGACAGCTGATAAAACTAACAAACATCTGTATCGCACTGATTATGCTTCATTCATGCGATGCTTTAACCCACTCGACCATTGGCTGGACCGTATTCATTTATTTATGATAAGTAAAAGTTCCGTGAAGCAAGGTTATCTAAAAGTAATTAAACTTAAAGGGAAAAGACCAAATAAATGTCAAAAATCCATTGTCTATAAAAATTTATTTAAAACAGACAATGAAATCAGACTGAAAAACCAAAATGATGTTCTTACCACGATTAAATCTGGTATAATAATTTGGTAATCTCACGAGAAAAAAAAAATACATACCTTCGCGAACCAAAAGAGCTCTGAGTTCTTCATTAAGGAATTCATAACGCTTTTCAAGATCGCATTCCTTCTCTCTGTAAAGGGAAAAAAATAAATTTATCCACTAATATATATTTATAGCTACCAAATTCGTAGAAAATTGACAAGACAAAAAAAAAATGGCAAAATAAAATCTCTCTCTTTCTCTCTCTATCTCTCTCTCTCTCACACACACACACAATTTGTGGGAAGTAATGAGTGTCCCCGTATGAGCAATGAATGAAGTCATAATATTTATTCACTTCTTAGGGATATCGAAAGATACTTATGAAATCAAACCACTAGGATTGGTAATTTAATAGAAGCAACCATACATTTAAGGCCAATATAATATGGTACTAATTAGAAAGATTTATAGTTCTTCGATTTGGTCATCAATATTGTATAGGATGTGTTTCCATCAATATGGAAATCGTAGAATACCAGATGCAGTGCCAGTTCTGTTGACAATTCAGAAGAGGTGGTCTACCCCTTTAAGAATTTGTAGAACAGTTCAGTAACAAACACGACAAGTTTTTAAAGACATTTCAAAGAAAGGACTTCTTCGTAACATTCGTTACCGAGCCGTTTCAAAGATTCTTAAAGCGTTGGACCGTCAACAAAACTGGTGATATTTCTTCAGTATCCTTCGAGTTTCACATCCGATTTGCCTACAATTTTTGTGATCCAGGATTATTTCACTGAGCATATTGATACATTGTATTCTTCTCATTTTCAATTAGAGTTTCACTAATTTAGATACGGGTTGCGGGTTAGATGATAAAACATCAAAGATATCACAACCAGGATTTACAAATTATTTTAGATCTTCTAAAAACACTTCCAAAATATATTTATTATTTTAATCTGCACCACTTACAAATTTTATAAATCATGTTATATTATAAAATAATTTGTAAGTATAAATTTCTTAATACATTTTCACTAAAAATAATTGTACACCCCCCCTCCCAAAAAAAAACCCACCATTAACCACATTCACTAAGTTTTCAAAAATGCAATACATCGCTTTTAGAAAACATAAAACAAAAATATTGCACATTCGAGATAAATCCTCGGTAGATAATTATTTTTCTTTAAATTTTAAAACTTTTTTTTTTTATTATTAAAGGGGCAAAATAGAAAATGTAACAACAATAAAAAATGTAACAAACTTTAAAAAAACAACCTACACAGTAAATCAATTAATTTATGATGAATTGCATTACCAAGGAGTTTGCTCGGGAAATTTACAGTAAATAAAAGGCTTATTTTTAATTATACTGCTTTTCATACTATAACTTTTCCTTTCCTTTGAGCTATTTTTTTTACAATTTATTCAGATTGATAAAAATTAAATAAATATCCGTATATAAATTACTAATTATTTTCAATTATAAAAGAAACTTTCGAAAATTTTATAACTTTTAAGCTTTAGTGAGAAAATTTTGATTTCTCTTACACTTTAACTCGCAAGAAATTTCTTTTCAGCAGTGCTTTACAAGCTGAAAATGGAGAAAAACGATTTAATGCAACCGTGGCGCCATCTATTGATCAGTGGAGTAAACACAACGTTGGCGCAAAGAGTGATAATAATATATATTTAGATAAGGTATTATTATTATTATTATTTTCAATTTAAAACAGCAAAAAATTTTACAATGCCAAAATAAAATAAAAAAGTTTCATAAAACCTTCTCACTTCCATACAATTTAATAATGCAACCTGTGTGGAATACCCTTTTATTATTACATAACCTTTTATAAAAATATATTTATTAAAAATATTTTTTTAACCTAGACAAGATGTTTTATCTAAATAATTGGATTCATTAAAAAAAATATGGCATAGTATGCAAATAAGAATAAGATCTTAGCACTCAGATAATGTTTTATATAATTGAACAATATGCTAAGAATATCTAAATTAATAATATGTACAATATACACACATCATAAAAATCGATGAGTAGACATGATACTACTATAAAGTAGTTCCAATAAAGTCAAACCCAGCGCAACAAATAAAAATTCCCTTAACTTTAAAAAAATTATTTACAAAACTATTCGATTAAGTTTGATGGACTTTTAATAATCATATCAAAATTAAACAAGTAGAATGCAGGAAACTGGGGAATATAATAACAACAACAAAAAACTTTGATTACATTACTGATATATTAACCCTTTCTAGGGCCGTGGGAAGTATGCTTCCCACCAAATTTATCAATCTTTGTATGAAATTATGTAGGTTGGCATAAGTTCTGACAAATTTTTTAGTAAGTCAGAAACTTAGATGCTTCAGTTCTTTATGTCAGACAAAATGATGTGTCTTGATTTGTTACTTAATTATTAATTAACCAAATTAATTGATTAATCAAATTAAATTTATGTAATAAGCTAAATGAATCTCTTTTCTTATTCTAATTTTAAGCCTAAAAATGTTTTAACATAATATGACTAAAAAAAAAATGGCCCTTTAAAGGGTTAATACGACAATTTAGTGCTGAACATCCGTTAAACAACAGCATTCGGTTATATGTAAGTGACACTTGTTTTGAAATGCCGTTAGTGAGGACTGGAAATCTATACAGCTAAAATAAAAATATATAAAACACTGATTAATCAAACTAGTGCAGAATTTTTGAAATTGAAAGAGGATACTTTTTAAAATTGTTATAGAAATAAATCAATGAATGATAATTTAAAAACCTTTAGAAAATATTTTAGATGCCTCCAAGCTACAATCAATTTGGACTTGCTATTAATGAATGTGAATGATTTTTATACTTTCGAAACGAGTCCTCGGCGAAAAAAAGTATTTTTAAAAGGCTTGGGGAAAACTAAAGACTAGCGAGACTTAAAGTCCTTCCATCTCTGAGACAGAAAAATTATCTTCAGAATTACAACATAGAATCAACGGCTCAATCAAGCTCCGAAAATGTAATCTTCAAACATCCTGAAGTCAAGTATCAGCATAAAAGTCTTTGCAAATGGATCCAATTATTGAAAGCTACTACTTATTATTATTACTCTTATTTGCATAATTTTTATTTACATTAAATGTCGGATTCTAATTTTCTATATATTAAATAGCAAGATTTAACAGCTATTTAACTTCGCTCTCAGATAACCCTGGTCTGATGGTCAAAAAATTTATCATAAAATATGCATATTTTCTTTTCTGAAAAACATGCTCTTTCGAATATTTTATTTGTAAAAAGCGATATAAAGAAAAAAATCTTGAAAAAGTAAGTAAGAAGCAATTTTATCGGTCGAATATTAAAACAAAATTATTAGAAGCTATTGTTAACGAAAAAAATGTATAGAACAAAGAGCATTACAAAGACATTTACAGAATGTCAATTGCTTAGTTTTCTTAAGGTCAGAAATGAACTGCAAGCTCTGCAATTCCAACAATGAAACAGAAGTGCAGTTATTCCTTGTTTATAAACCATATTATTAAGTGCACAAAGCGATTTAAAGTTCACATTCGAACTATACAATAACCAAATGGTTTTCATTTTAAATTGCATAAGAATCGCAATAAAGGTAAGTCGACAAACATTACATGAAAAAAGAAGAAACAATTTAAATCAATGCAAAAGGTGTAAAAAGTCCGCAGCCTCATGGGCGATACACCACTGGCTAGTTGGTTCTCTTGTTTTACCAAACAAATGTTTAAGAAAGTGACAAGGGAATAATATTGCAGGCTAGGAAGTGTTCATTTCCTTTCTGTTGAGAATAACCTGATAAATGAACAAGAACAAAAATTCGAACAGCAGAATAAAAGTAATGAAGAAATAAATTGAAGAAGATGATAGTCGCTTGAAATCAAAGTTATAAAGCAGCTATATCCCTATGGGTAATCATTTGCCATTAGGTGAAACAACGGTTTAAAAAATATTAATATTTTAATCCTGTTTGATTAAAAAGAGCAATGAATCTTGCAAAAAAAAAAAAATATCCAAGAGAATTTTTCGAAACTCTTAAGTCAAAAGAATCGTCATGGGAACGGAAAAATGATGCTGCTCCATTCTATGATACAACTTCACATTAAGAAGAAATAAAAGTCCGTAAAAGTAAAAATAACTTCTAGTGCTTTATGGAAGTTGAAAATAAAAAGTCAATAGTTCTTCCTTAGAGAATCAACATATTACTTTGGATTTTTAAATTTTTAACATAAAACCAGCGAGAGTGGTCTCTTCGAAACTTTCTCACATATTCTCCAAAAAGAACTAATCCGCATAATATTGTAGACATGCAACTTAGTTTGTAGTACAATGTAGCTGCTTCACATGCAAGAATAACAAAAGAATCAACAATTGCATATGAAGATGCAGCAACATAAATTGCTAGACTTGAGAAATATAAAGATATCCCTCGAAAAACAGCTAAAAATCACAGTAATTCTGTTAAAAATTGAACACATGTATTCGCAAATTTTACCTCTTGGGGACGATTTTTTAATGATAACAGGATTATTTTTATTTGATTATATTATTTTCATGATAAACCAGCAACAATTCAATAATGCAGAAAAAATCGAATATACTCAAATGATAATTTTTATCTAATCGATTTTAATTTATAAGAAAACTAACTGCATTTATAATTATCAATATCCTTGAAGAGACTAATAGGTAATTAGTATCAATATCCTTGAAGAAACTAAAACGTAATCATTATCAATATCCTTGTAGTGACTAATACGCAATAAGTACCACTATTCTTGAAGAACTATTATGTAATAAGTATCAAAATTTTATGTATAAATAAAATGACATTAGATATACTAGAAATTCTTAAATTTACTATGTGACTTATAAAAAAAATTTATAACTTGAAAATACATCCCAACGGATCTCAAGCTATTTGTCTATGAATTATTAAGAGATTTTTCATAAAATTATTATCTACGTACTCATTGTTTTAAAGTATCTAACCTTATGCGTACCTAATCAACTGGTCGAAAGAATGACAGAAATCACAATTTTGATAGTAAATTTTACTTTGATATGTTGTTCAATGAAACGATCTCTCAAGTATTCCAAAAAATCCATTCTTTGTATCGTGAAAAGCAGCTCGACGTTGATTTGTCAAAACTGCAGCGATATGCAAATCACACTTTTCAGATGACTATCATAAGTCAGAAACAAATAGTGAGTTCCAACCAGCTGCCAGGAAGCGCATGACTAATTATCCTTTCGTCAGTAAAATGTTATCGTGTAACTGAGAAAGATAATCAATCCAACGTGAAGTGACGCTCCATCTTGCATAATACAAGACATTGTAGGCAATACAATTCCTACGATTTCACTGTTATGAGAGAGTGTAAGCGATGTCAACTTATTGTGCATATATCAAAGATACGATATATGTACAAAGATATATATCATTGTACATATTTCATATATCAAAGATACCAAAATAAAATTTGTCATGTAAATCGCGATCGTAAATTTTTTGGGGTAAAGGACAAGGCTAGCTGCATATACAGTATCATATTGTAATTGGAGGTGAATATATATTATATTTCAAAAACAGAAAAATCCCATGGTTGAAATTGTATGTAAATCTAATTTGGTTGCGAAACTCGAACCAAACCAGTTACCCGGATATATATAAGACTTGAAACATGTTAAATTTGGACATTGGTTAAATTTGTCAAGTCATTTTTCATAATCAAACTCTAAACACACATTACTGGACAACCTGTATTACACAACAGATTAAACTCCGAGGCCCATAGCGAAGTTCTGGTCCGGTCTAGTTTAACAGACCACAACGTTTAAAGCAAGCATTTAAAGCGATGCAAATTTGACCGTCAATGCCTAACTTATTAAACACTGATCTAATTTTTTTAACTTTAATTTTTGAATATATCACGTAAGAAGTGTAAGAATATCATATAAAATCATATTTTGTTTAAAGTATTATTTACGATTAAGAAAGAGTTTGTTGTCAATTGGCAACAAGAGACATTGGTTGAGGAAAAACTTCTGAACAGTGATAGATTTAATACCTTACTTTTTAAATAGCAACTTTTAGTTCGACATTGAAGAATAAAATACAGTCTTCACAATAGCACAAATAAAACAACAAAAGATGCAGCCACCAGTGAAAACATCCATTTATATTTGTTTTGCATCAGCACTCTCATGCTGTTATGTTGCAAAAAAAAAAAAAAAAAAAAAAAAATGAAAGGCTGTTATTGTAAACTAGTTTAATAGCATTTCCCGTATATATCCTATCAGTAACAATAGGCATTAGAGCTTAAATCTTATTGCCATAACATTTTATAAGACAAAATTGAGTATGCAGCTTTAAGGCAACACTCAGCTTTTAAGGGTTAAATTCCTAAGGCTAAACTTGTAAGTATTTTTAAACAAGAGCCGCCAACAACACTCTGGTTCAATCTACTATAATATTATTTAAAAATGCATGAAAATGATCGATTTAAAATACATTAACAGCTCTGTTTTTAAGGAAAATCGCTATTGGGCAGCTAATGCTGAAATGATTTTTATTAGATTAACTCTCAAAATCCAAGAGGAAAAATTTTACTACTTGGAAGAAAGGGGGAGGGGATGAAAATGCCTTTATAAGCGAACCTTTTATTGCTGTAGAAATAAACCTCAGGGGTAAACATTTACCCAGCGAACCGAACAGAAGAAATGTAAGAGCAAGAATACAAAGAATGAGCTTCTTCCGCAATTTTATTTAAGAAAGTAATTTTTCAGATATTTGGTTTCCCAGAGGACATTTGTTTTCTCAAAAGCAGTTCACTAAACGAAGGTATATTCATGCATTTGCCTTGCTTTCTTTTCAAATATAAACCCCAAAATAAAAAAAGAGAGCTAAATGGATCTTAAATGCAGAGTTTCCTTTCTTTCTTTTTTTTTTTTCTTTCGGCCGCTTATGAAAAATAAGAAATAAAGAAAAATGGTTAAATCTATTCGGAGAATTTCGCCTTGTTACTTTAACAATTATTATGATGAATTTAATAATTGAGAATCGTGACAATAAAAATAATTTAAAGCATTGTATCAAAAAGCCTTCAGGCACAAGAAACAAACTGATCCATCTACACAGAAAACTTCACATTTCATTAATTTAAATTGGATTTCAATTCGATTAATAGTTTTTATAAGCCCAATTATGTTAAATCAAATACTGATTTGATTTTTCAAGCACAAAATTCTCAAAATGAATAAGCTGCGCCGAAAGCTAAGAATGTGTTTTTAACTAAATGCCAGAAGGTATTATTAACTGTAGCTGAATGTACTAGAGTACTACAAGCTACCATTATTGCTACCAGAAAAATTAATAAAAAAAAACCAGTGGAAGTGGTCTCTCTGAAACTTTCTTATCAGCTCTGAGATAAAAGTTTCATCCCCCCTCTTTCCGCAGCAAAAAAACTGTGGACTCAGAGCAAGGTCATGAAGACCACGAAGGTCATGAAGTGCTCAGGTTTTTATTTTAAGAGTCTAGCATATGAACGTTTTGTAGAGAAGAAAACCGAATATGCATTTTTTGGACTTCTTTTTTGTCATTGAATTATAATTTCAATACAAAGGTTACATAATAAATTTCATTTATCAAAATCATTATGTTTTTGAGCTATCGCGTTTGCATACATGCACCTGTACAAACCAACAGATACTCAACCTAATGACGGATTTTGTTCCGAATTTCATGAAGATAAGCGCTTTAGATGCTGAAACTGCGCATCAATTGTCTCAGACGTCTTTTCCATTTTTATATGGATGGTAATAGCAATAAAGATCAAGAACGAATCACTTTACATTGGAACATAAAGACATGAATGTAGTATTTGCTGGGTAATAGGCGTTATTTAGCTTGAAGTGAATGGGATATCCAGTCAAAGAACGTAGCAAAAGCAGGATGGAAAAACAAGATGAAAACCTTGAGATAGCAGTTAAAGCAGAGCTATTTCTGTATCTTGATTTTTTTTTTTTTTTTTTAAACAGACGTATGCTCTTTTATGAAAAATTTATCCATTTTTATCAAACACTGAGAAACTGAATCTTCCACATTCGACACTTAATGTGGTCAGTATAAACGACCTGGTTTCATAAATTGCATCTTAAGTGTCAAAAAAATTTAACTCAATACAACGATTTATAACTTATTTTTATAAAATAATTCAATTCAAGATGGCTTTCATACACACTTTTCACTTCCAAAGACTGAGGAAAGAAATAAAAGAAATGATTTCACAATTTCACAACCTCAGCGTTAAAATTCTTGATGCGAAGTAGGGTTAAGTAACCATTAATGATTTACCACCGTCTGTCTTAGCACCGGGACACTGAATTCCCAATGACTGTGGTCAGTTACCTAATGGCATAGATCTCTCGCGTAGGAGAGACAACCCGTCATTGGAAATGGAAACTAACATATTCTAGAATCCACTTACATATCAGGCAATCTTTCACTCACGCACTTGTGATATCAATAAGCAAAACTATTCCAAAAACTAATTTTTAGTTTAAACATTTAACTTTTTTTATATAAATTTAATTATGTTTGCAATTAATTACAGTTTCAATATGAAATGTATTTTCTGGCTTGTATATACAACAAGAATGTCGAAAATTATGTTTCCATGAACAGATGGGGGCGGGGGGGGGAGTTTCAGAAAACTGTTTACGGTTCAAAAAATGTGTTTAAAATGCGGGATGGGGGGTGGACCAACAAATCTGATACAAACAAATAGGTATTATTTCCTAAATACGACACTTTCAAAAACAAAATATTAGTTTTTAAATTTAGAAATGTGTTACAAACACTATGCATAATGTTAAGTCACTTAAGTAAGTAACCCTTAACAATCAAAGGTTCCAACATTAAACACCTGTACACAACATCAGTGAATACAGGTGGTGTTACAAGGGACAATGAATTCATGTTAATTATTTCTAGCCAAAGTCCATCGAATCCATCTGCTCGAACAAAGTTACTAATGATGATATTCATGGGGTGGATTGCTCTACAAAGTCCGACACCCTTAATCCAATTAGCATGCGCAGTTTGCTTTGAGATGGTTAGATGAAGCTCTTAGTTACTACCCTCCTGGTTTTCATGCCCATACAAAGGGAACAGCCGCTCTACAAAGTCATGACAGCCAGTCATAGAATGAGAATGTTCGAATATTCTATTATACCAGCAAAATAGGCTGAAATATGACGAACAAAGATGCTGAAACTATAAATAAAGGCACACACCCTTAGAAAATTAAACTAAATAAAAATTTGTCACCAAAAGGCAGTTATTTTGTAATGACTGAAGTTAACCAAATAATTGTCGGAATTTTAGCCCTAGAAAACTAAATAATTGTCTATCAGATAACCAATCTTCGCCAGTGTTGATAATTTGAGACATTCCCGTGTTGCTTATACTATCTTCAAAACTATTAACATTATTAACCCGAAGATACGGCAGAAATGCGCATTTATTACTTTTTGAGATTTACTGTAATCACCATTGAATGTTTAGTCATAATAAGAAGAAATTTGGGTCACTACAAGAATCAACCACAAGGAACATTTTTGTGGGGGGGGGGAGATCTTTTAAATTTTATTACTATCTTAACTACTTTTGGTAACAGATGGATTTAGAGAAAAGATTAAAAAAGAATATAAGAACATTGTAGCTCTGAAAGAGCACGACAAAACATGATCAAACTCTGAGGAAAAAATAAGAAGATATATATATCATAACTGATTAAAATAAACAAGAAACAATGATCTTCTGACAAAAATTCGTTTTTTTTTGGGGGGGGGGTCCCCCATTGTCCGTTTGCGAAATAGAGAATAACAAAATACGTCAACAAAGATATCTTTGAAAAAAAAAACTTTTGTGGTTTTTATTATTTTTCTACATATTAATTAAAGTATTATTACACTTTTCTCAAGTTATACATGTTTATTTGAAAGATATAAAAGAAATTTAAGAATAATCTACATATTTATAATTGATAGTTTTCGAGTCAAATTATTAGTTATAGTGTAACAATGATTTAAGTTCAGGTATTTATGGTTACGGAAAATGAGCTAACACGAAAAATTTAAACAGTGTCTTTTTTTTTTTTTTTTTTTTTTTTCTGTTTCACATAATTTTTTAATAACTACAACTCAAATTCCCATTAACTTAAACATCAGCTTTGAATAATTATTTTAGTTTATAATCCATTAATGTTTCATTTTGTTATTGTTTTCGAATTTTAATTTTTTTTACCTCTGAAAAGTGTTTACTATATTAATTTAATTAGATTGCTGTTTTGCTTTGAAGATACAGTCACACACCGGAGGCGGCATTCCATCGTCCAAACTCCTACGCCATACCAATGTGAAGACGCCTGGCCTTCGAAGACTGATCGATGGTGAACCAGACACTCATATATTGTGTATCTTCCGTGGAGTCGAATCTTGAATTTAGTTTAGTTTTAAAATATTAATGCCTTATTTTAAATCAACACTAGAACATAGTGGGACGAACCTCGTAGCTCTGAACCGCGTTCAGTTTATGAGGACAGCATTTCAGCAGGCTCCCTCCTCTCCAAACTTCCTTACTACATCAGAGGGATAATGCTGTTTGGTTCTGATGTGGTTAAACTGAACAGATCCGCTAACACGGCGGTTCTTCTGTGGAATTAGGTTTCGAATTTTGAATCTGGTCTCACAATCTTATCGCCAAGCCACCGCAGCCCTTCCCTCAATTCTAAAGCCAAATCTTACACTAAACAGTAGCAGAACAAGATAACAATTTAAAAAGGTATGATCTATGTCAGTAGCTCTCACTTTTAGAGATGCGCACGTTTGGGAAGAGAGGGGCTCACCATAAAAGAGGGGGAATGAAAGACTTCATTACTGAAACCAAATTAAGAAGAAAGAAAATGTAAAATTACATAATATAAAAATTAAATGGAACTCTTCAAAGCAAGTAATTTCATTTCAATAATACAAAATGTATGGAGATAATTATTTAAAATTCTAATATCCACTGGAAAGGATATGCCACTTAAACTCATAAAAGAAGTTAAGTCCCAAATAATGAAAGACCGAGAATCATTGGTCTAGGCAGTCACTAAAGAGGAATCACACCTACGCAGAATAATTCTTATTGGAAACAATTCAATGCAAATAAACTTCACGAAAGTCAGCGCGGGAAATGGAACAGGATGCACTGAGTCCAATATAGGCAGCAGACCCTTCTGCTTGTGCATTTTGGAAAAGTAGCTCAAGACTAGAAGGTATAGAACTACAGTGAGGACGGCTGAGAGCTTAGAGCCTTAAACCTTTTAGCGCTGGGCAGGCTTTCCACTGCTTAACAAGCTGCAAGTGACCTGTGGCGAGAGAAAAGTGACGTCATAATCCGGTGAAGGTGATGGACGGACGATGTTAGGGGTTGCCAGATAGAAATCGAGTCAGGAATCGCCAAATCACACATAAATAGAAATACATATCCGAAAACAAAAACATTTCAACAAGCCATTTTCATGCGAAGAAAGAAGCACGCCAGTAAATCTGAGTATATATATATATATAAAAAATGAGCGCTCCTGTGCAACCCTCTTTAAAATAAGAACGTAGAGAAAGAAGCTTTACGAATGGAATATATTTTGGTATGATAGAAATTGTAAAAATGGAGTTAAAAATATGAGTCCATGCACAATTCTAGCAAGATTGATACTATAAAAGAAGGAAAACATAAATAGTAACAACATATTTCATAATATTTGAAAGAGATTTTAATGAAATAAATACTATCAGAAATTGCTTGAGGAAAGACATCTTCTTATAATATGACGGGAATTCATTTTCAACTTTATGTAGCGATTTTAACTGCGAATAATTGATTAATATAAATCTTTCCTTTTTTCGGCCAAGGTGAAAAAATATCCATGCCCAGTTCTCAAATTCATAACAGCATATTAACATTTTATCAGTATTATTATTATTATTATTATTTATTTATTTATTTTTTTGCTTAATTAACGTTCACTATAAACATAAGTTGGTAATACGAATAAAACTACATGATGCATCAATGCGACCATTTAAACAGTTCCGATTATGAGTCTAATAAATTATCCCCATATATCGAATTTCAATAAATCGGAAAGTTCTATATCTTGAGATTTTCGTTCACTAAGTTAAGTTATCCTTTCAAAAAAAATTTCAATGCTTATAAACAAAATTAAAAAATATCAAATGTGTCTGATCCTTAAATGGTGACTTTACCAGCAGGGATAATTCGCAGTCCTCTCTAAAAATTAAATAAATTTACTTAGTAGAGTTTTATTATGAAACCCTGAAGCCCTTTCTCCAAGAAAGGGAATAATAATAATAATAATAATAATAATAAGCTGCCAAAATTATCCAAAAGGTCTCACCAACTGTAATGGGTAGACTAAATTTTTACTTTATACCACTCTATTGGTACGAATTTGCAAATAAGAAGTTTTCAACATTTTAATCTAAACTTGTTAAAATACATTTTAGTGTTCATCTGAATTATTACGACTCGACTCTATTAATTAAAATTCAAATTTTAATGTATTTAATTAAAATTATATTATTAAATTATACAATGTTACAATATTGTTTTAATAATGAATATCACTTTTAAACACTTATTTCACTTAGTTAGTTTTATTTTGTAAAGAAGGCATTTTATAATAGATTTTTCTAATACTTCTTAGAGAACAAGAGTTTTTTCAAAATTTGAGCACGTGCGCTCCTCAATAACATTGTAACATTTAAATATTTTTGGAATTTGATTTGGAGTTAAACGATCAAATTAACTGAATTTTGAGAATAGTATTACCTAGTATTGAATTCGAAAAAATTGAGTATAAAATCCTATAATATTCAATATAATGAATTATAAATTTTAGGAACTGAACAGTAGAAAATAACAAAAATAAAAAAATTCATTTTTAGTACACTAATGAAAGTGCTTTTAAAAGGCGTTTATATAAAATGTGTTTAAGTCAATTTTTCACTGAATTTAGATTTTTGAAGCGGAAACTTTCTTCAACTGGATGCAAGTATGTAATTAAGAATCAACTACTGTTCTATGGATTTTTGCTTCAGTATCGAAAACTGTCTATATCAGCGTATAATTTGCAACCAAGAATCGAATCAACTGCCATCAACTTCTTTCTTCTCAAAAGACTATTTGTAATGTAAAAAATAACTTTGAAAAAAAATGAATTTTTTGAATTTTTAATTATTTATTTTTTTGTAAAAAAGACTCAAGATGAATTGCTTCTTTAAATGCTGAAGTACACCAAATTAAACAATTGCTCTTTTACCCAATAAAAAATTCCGTTCTAATAAAGCAGATGTAAGATGAGAAGAAAAATTCAACCCACCATCTTAGCAGCACTTAATAAAGACATCAGTCTATTGAAAATTAATAACACTCAATCGATTGTACATCATCTTCGTTAAAATTTTTTCCAATAATTAGATCTTTTCTTCGTATTAAAAAAATGTCAAAAATATTACTTTTCCAACCAATATTAATGATTTTTTTTCTCTATGAAAGCAGTATTAATTAAAGAATACTTTTTAAAAAAATTCATATAACAGAAAATGTTTTAACGATAATTTGTTAGAAGGGGCTGGAAAAGAACTCGTTATATTTTTAAAAAACGCATTAATTTAGTTTCACAAAGAATGTGATTTTCACCCAAGAAAGAATTGAACATAAGGTTGAAAAAAGAAGTGGAATTAATCAACTTTTAATTCCATAACGTAATCGTGAATGTATACTAATCTCTAAAAAATCCATTTTTAGGTAATATTCTATTAAATTATTTTTGAGATAGACAGCAATTTAAGAAAAAATCTAATTTATTAAATAAAACTAATTTGATTTATTCCTTAATTTTTGATAAGAAACTGAAATAATTTCTGCCTTATCCAAAAATTTTGCAAGAAATTACGCCAACTTCCTTTTCAACGTTAGATGGCATATTATTATCTGAAAATATAATATGGGATTTTACATAAATATAAATAGAATGATGGATTTTTCTTGTTAAAACCACATTTTACTGTCAAGGTATAAGTTAATATCGTTTGAGGTTTTTGAAATTATTAAAAGCTAATAGCTGTAATCAGCTCACAAAGTCAAAGTAGTAAAATAGCTCCCAAAGGACATTAAAAATCGGTGATTTTGGTATTAACTATATTTACACGAAATGTAGAGTGCGTTAATATTTTTATTTTATTTTATTTATTTATTGGCATTTTTCTCTGATTTTTAATAATATGCATCACTTATTCACACTATGATTTGGTAAGAGCCAACTCAATACTAATATGTATTATATTTTTTATAACAACGATGTAGCTTTTTGTATCTAATCACACTTAGACGAAAATCATTATATTGGAATCACAGTTGTTTGCGATAAATAATAAATCTGTCTTCAGATTACGACATTACACAGAAAAAAAAATTAATTATGTGAGGAACTTTAGCACACAATTTCTCTTTTGAGCTGCACCTTATGTTGGTCTTTTTGCTTTCTACTGCAGGCAAATCTTATTAACAATTATTTTAACCCTACCACTTTTGGAAACTGACAAAATTTATTTTTACATTCTCGTCATCATTAAAGTACTCCCACATGGATTGATATAATAATAAATGTTAAAAAAAAGAATGTCATCTAATTAGGAGGTTAAATAAATTTGCATCTTAAGAGATTTAAAAAAAAAAAGAAAAAAACGGATGGAATCTGAACGCAAAGGAAATTTATAAATATCTATCTTTTAAAATTTCTTTCACGATAAAATGAAATTAAATACAAGGAAGCAACGCCAAAGTCTCTCCAAATACCAAACAATGCCTCATACTACCCTATGTCTCACTGCAGAGAATTACTTGCATGTTAAAAAAAATGATTGCAAAAAGATACAACAATAAAAAAAAAAAGGAAAACTTATTTTATCCTGAAGATGATTTTTGCAATTAAACTTATAAAATCCAACTAAGTGGCCAAATTTTGCAGGTACCACAAAGCACTACGGCAGGTCGCCGCTGATCTTGAGCAATTTGGGAATTAACAAGCAAATTTAATGAAGTAACTTTCAGAAAAAATAGTATCAAACTCTTAATGGATGGTTCAAACCTTTTCTATTTCTTGAAACGGGCAGAGTCCAAATGGCACTTTCTAAAGTTTTCTCTCTAAATTAGTTTTAGCTATATTTGCTGTAATTTAAGTTTTATAAACATCCTGTACTGAAGCAACAGCAGTCTTAATTTGGAATGTACTTCTTAATTTTGAACCGCGATCAGATGATGAAAACGACACACAAGTCGGCACCTTTCACACTACATCTGCGAAAGGACATTAGACCTTTAACGTCCGATTAAACAAGCAACAAAATAATCTACAAGTAAAATTAAATTCACGAATGAAGAAAAATACATAAATATGGGTTAAATTATATGTAATTTATAATATTATGGCTTACAAACATGTTAACTTTTTTTTCCTTACTTTCTGAAAATCTGATTTTACCAAAGTAAATTTGGCATGACGGATTTGATTAAAGAAAAACACATCTTTATCAATATTGGCAAATGAACAGTTTCAATCGGCAAATGAACAGCAATCTCAAAATGAACCGTTTCATTAATCCATTCATTCAATATCATTAAAACCATAAATTATCTGATAAAATTGGGAGCAACATCTACCTTATTTTTCATCAGCTAATCTTTTATGGAAAATGGAATTTCAATAACATATTCGTTTATGTATTCATAGTCTAAAAATATACTATCCAGCATAATATTCATAACATTTACCCCGTTTCAACCACATTATTTTACTCCGAATTTTAAAATAGATATTCGCAATTATCAAATGTTATTTATTAAAAATTATCATCAGTTAAGTCTTCTTTATAATTCGCTCAAAAGCACTGGCAATTAAATGCTGATTTAAGATCTTTTTTTAACGACAAAATTAATCCTGAACACATAACTAGTAATACTTTCAAATGCATTAATGAATAGTTACCAACAAAACCTTTAAGAAGATTTAAAGATATTAAAATTTTGTAATTTGCCATTTGTTGACTATTTAATGCTATTTTCAACAGAGGTAGTAATTTTACTTACTGAAATGCTTACAATGGCAACTAGAATTGTGGGGAAAAAATGCCATTATTCTGCTTGGCAACTATAATCTTCCACATCTCTTTAGAATTACTTTAAATGTAATAAATACATTTGCTCAGTTTAGAGGAATTAAAACATGAGAAACACGGATGCAACTGAAACATTATTTTTTACTTTTAATAACCATATTATAAGCTTTTAATATGGATAATATATCTTTCAATTACATAAATTTGAATTTAAATACTGAAACATTAAATGCAATTAATAGGTCCCAAATGGCACTAAATGTGTTAAAGAATATTTAACATTAAAAAAAACTGCAAGTGTCGTCATTGTTGTTAAAAGAAAACCCAAAATAAGAGAACAGAAAGAAAAAATTAAATACCATAATTTTTGAAAATAAGGGGGCGGGGGATATCTCTCCAATCATAGGAAAATGTGTGCAATAGAATTTGGATTATTCGAGTTGGTAAGGACCCTAAATACCGCGGATAATCGAAAACTCGGTTAATAGAGACTAATTTCTTTATTCACGATCATTTACGACAAGGTTTTGCATAATTGTTTATTTGAAATTATTTTTATAAATTCAAATGAAAGTCTGCGAGTGCTTCCACATATTAACATTTTACGAGGGCAATTCAGAAACTAACCTCCGGTTGATTGAAAAAAATACACCAAGTTAAGTAAAAATATTTTAATATATACATCTTACAACTACAACTATCACTCTTTTTCGACATAGTCTCCATAACGATTGAGGCACTTATCGTATCTCTTCACAAGCTTTGAAATTCCTTCTGCATAAAAATCACCCGCTTGTGCCTTGAGCCAGCCTGTGACCGCATCTTTGAGCTCTTCGTCGTCATCAAACCGCTGGGACCCGAGCCATTTTTTCATACTCATGAAGAGGTGATAATCCCTTGGCGCCAGATCTGGGCTGTAAGGTGGATGGTTGAAAACGTCCCACTTGAAGGACTCAAGAAGGGCTGTTGTTCTGCGAGCAGAGTGAGGACGGGCGTTATCGTGCAAAAAAACGATACCGGAAGTCAGCATACCACGGCGTTTGTTCTGTATAGCCCGTCGTAATGTTTTTAGTGTTTCACAGTACACGTCTTGATTAATGGTCGTCCCACGTTCCATGAATTCAACCAACAACACCCCTTTGGCATCCCAAAACACCGTTGCCATCAGTTTTCTGGCAGAAAAATCTTGCCGGGCTTTTTTTGGTTTGGTAGGCGAATCTGAATGTGAACACATCTTTGATTGTTCTTTTGTCTCAGGGTTCACGTACTTAATCCAGGTTTCGTCACCGGTCACGATTCTGTTTAACAATGGTTCTCCTTCGTCCTCATAACGTGACAGAAAGTCTAATGCAGAGGCCATTCTTTGACTTTTGTGGTGGTCGGTAAGAATTTTGGGCACCCATCGTGCACAGAACTTACGGTAACCCAATCTTGCTGTCACTATCTCGTACAAAAGAGTCTTAGAAATCTGTGGAAAATCAGTAGACAACTCCGCCATTGTGAAACGTCGATTTTCACGAACTTTTGCATCAACTGTCTGAAAGAGTTCGTCAGTCACCAAGGATGGTCTACCACTCCTCTCTTCATCATGAACGTTTTCTCGTCCACTTTTAAATAAACGTACCCATTCACGGACAACTCCTTCACTCATAACTTTTGGTCCGTACACGGCACAAAGCTCACGATGAATAGCTGCTGCAGAGTATCCTTTGGCTGTAAAAAACCTTATAACAGCACGCACTTCACATTTGGCGGGATTTTCTATTGCAGCACACATTTCAAACTGCCACAAAAACTAAACTAGCGCAGGTACGATGTTCACTCGACTACGGCTTGATGCCGACTGACCTGCTGAGCGTGTGAATGCACAGATGGCGCGCTACTCCCCCCACTACCCGCACTGTGACCAATCGGAGGTTAGTTTCTGAATTGCCCTCGTAACTAACTAAAAGATCAATCAGGGATAAAACGATTCGTAAATGATCACAGATTTTTTTTTTTTTTTTTTTTGCATTTTCACAATGATTTTTTTATAGTCCAGTTGAACTGGCATAAAAAACCGCGAAACATGGAAAAATATATGTAAAAGCAATTTTATTAGCTTTTGCAGAATTGGTTATCCAAAACTGGCCTTTAAGTTTGTATCCGGACATATTACCGGATAAGAGGTGAAGGTATGATGTTGGACGTTTTAACACTGACTTTTCGTATATAAACAAATACAAACTATTAAGTTTAGAGGAAAAGCATAAGTTAGAAACCTGTTGATATTATAGAGACCTGTAAAATGAGAAATAAAACGTAATGGTTACTTAATTAGATCAGGAGAAAATAAGTGAACATTTGGAAATATATTATTCATTTTTTTCCCCTTTGTGCGAAAATTTTGAAACTGCACTTAAGTATGTATAATGTTGAGGAAATAACTGGTAAAATTTTCCAACTTAATATTCAAATAATTTTTTGAAAAATTCATCTTTTCGCGAAAAATGCTTATAAGTACTTCAAATTTGAAATTAACATTGTTCTTATTTATTAATAAAAGTTTCACGCGCGGACTCGTTGCAAATAAGACTTTTTTTTTTTTCAATTTAATTTTCTTCTTTTTTCAAAATCTACCATTATAATACTTATTCCTACCATTATAATACTATTTGAAATGTTAAAACAACTCTTTTAGAATAGATTTTTTTTTCTTTGTATTCCGATTATTAAAGTACTTAAAAGCAGTTTTCGACATAGCCGAATTTTTTAAAAAATAATTGAGATACTGATCTGAAAATTTTATCAGTTATTGTTATCTATATTATACTTCAAAATTTTCAAATATTTCGCTCACATTTTATAAAAAGTAAAAAGTTTCCAAATTTCTACTTGTTTTAAATTTATTCCTGATTAAATTAAGTTGTCATCACGTCTTTTAACTCATTTTACAGGTTTTTATAATACCTAAAGCTCTAAATTTATACTTTTTCTTGACGGCTAATAATTTTTTTTTTTAATCATACGCGAAAAACCAATGTTAAAACTTCCACTTCCCCCTTTACTCCTTATCCGATAATATTTCCGGGTAAAAACTAATAGGCCAGCTTTGGACAGCCAACTCAAAAACTTAAGCCGATAAAACTGCTGTTAAGTATTATTTTTTTTCCAGGAAAAAGAACAATTCAACTGGACTACTAAAAGTGTTCTCAAAAGAGCATTTTCCTCTATTCAATGAAACACGAAACCTTTCGATATATTTATAGTGCCTCTCGCTTTTTTCTTTTTTTGACTCATTTTCTATGGAATTTGATCATACTTCTATTGAAGTGCTTACAAATGGAACCGTCGTCTTCTCCTCTAAATTATAAAAGATCACTTCCCAAAAAACGATATTTTACAACAATTTATATCATGAAATTTGGATCAAACGGCGAAAACTCATTAACTTTACTAAAATCAGAAAAACATTTGATTTTCAGATATCGGCTCGGTTAACAAAGGGCCGAATAATCGAATTTCAACTGTGCTTTGAAATTCTTACAGATGAACCGGAAAAGATTATCATACAGCCACAAAAGTGTTTTCACGCGAACGCAATTGATTCTGAATAGTTTATACGCAAGTTAAACACGTGCTCGGGAAGCATTAGTTCACGTTATTTTAATACTGAAATTTTAAAGTCATATTTGAAAATAAGTAAATTTTAAGGTCAATAAGGTCATATGAGACTAATATGCTAATTTAATGAAACTAGATAAAAGTTTGTAAAAATGGAATTTTGTAATCGATATTTCACTCACGTTCTAAAGATGCTAGAATTTTGTAATTCGCTATACTTGAGTATTTTTGATGGAAATACACTATTTTAATATTTTCAGACTTTTATATTCAGCTAATTTATTGCTTTAATTAAATTTTGATTTCATAGGAATGACACTACTTGATAGTAAATTTCTGAATTTATTCAAGACTCCAAATTATAATCATAAATTTATGTTACCGATAAAAAATATAATAAAATTAAAAAAAATTTTTTTTTTAGTATACTGATAAAAAATGCGTCTTAAAAACTGTTTTTAATTAATTTATTCTCCTATAATATCTCTCATTAAGAAGCCTAAAACATAGGAAGACAATATATATCTTAAGGTTTTCATTTTGGAACGAGAGATTAATTAGAACAGCCGAACAATATTATATATATATATATAAATTAACTCTAAAAAACACGTTAAAAACCTCTGACTAATTAACCAAAATTTAGCACGTGTTCGTAAAAGCACATATTTATCTTACCTCATTATAACTAATAATGAGCTCTGCTATACGAATAGACATAAGAAAATATGCGAGAATATTCAACTGTCGTTAATAATTTTAATGTTATTTTCATACTTTCATACCTTTAATAAAATCATGCTATCATCATTGTGATCGAGATACCTCATATGCTTGAAGTATTCGATGCGTATTAAAAATTGTTACATTATTTCTATTTCATTTAATCAGTTGTATTTTTAATGAAAATAGTCAATAATCGTGCAAAGAATGATGTTTTGAGTTTTCACACAGGGAACTGAAATTAACACAGCATGTAAAATATTCAGTGAACAAATAAGTAGTTATACCTATAGATGGGGTAGAGGCTTATTTACGGAAAATTATCATAGGTAAAGGAGGGTGGGGGGGTACAACGCACGGCAAACGAATGTTCAATTTGAAATATCTGCACATAAACTGAAAATATCTCTCATAAGGAATAGATGACAGTAAGAAATAATTTTAATATTTGTTGGAAAATTGCTCCAACGCTCCTAAGAAATAAAAACTACAATAGTAAAAAATTTATTCGTTGTGTCCATGAAAAAGCACAAGAAATTTTCAGTTTACAAGCAAATTTAGCGCATGCTTGAGAAACACACTCGCATTATTTCACACACTCTGCCATAAATAAGGCCACAATAAGTAAATTCACCAGCCATAAGATTGCATGCATCACTCATCTAAAGCAATACGCCAAATAGTGTAAATTAAACACTTTTTGCAGTACACGTTTACATTATTTTAATATAATCAGTTTTAAAACCAGACAGTCATAATCGGAATAGGTAAATCTGAATGTAATGTGTGTTATTTATATACTAGTCAGCTTTGGCAACCAACTGGTTTGAAAGAGATATTAATCATATTTAATCTTAGTTAAATCGTTTGGATATAATTTCATGTCAATGATTCCGTCAAATTGTTAGATATTAAAACTTTATTATTTTAACTGTCTTACGTGTGTTCTATTCATTGTACACAAGAAAATTTTTAATGATTACTATCTCCATGACATAACAGCGTAATTAAAAACATAAATGTGCGGTTAATCTATCTTTTAAATTACATGGTATTGTAATAACACTTTTTTATTCGTCTTATGAACTAACGAAATGTTAAACAGAAACCTTCTTTAAGTTTCAAAAATGGAAGAAAACCACATGATTAAATATTTAATGAAACAATGAAAATAGTTTGAATTTCAGAACACCAATGTAATCTATTGTTGGAAATAAAGCAAAAAGATATTTTTAAAAATTGCCAAAATTTCAGTAAAAATTAGCACAACTATTATATTGTTATCATTAACAAGAAAATATTGATTTGAAATGGAGCAAAATTTATTTTTGTGTAATAATATTTTCGTAAGCTATCGAGGAAAAATGCAAAACGTTCCAACTTAATTTTTAATTAAAAAGTTAATAAAAAATTTTAAAATTCGCTCTGAATTGTACATTCTCACCCACTAAGACATATGCTTGCTGAATTCAGTAGTTATAGGCCTAACGATCTGGCCTAGAAAGTGCCAACACACACGCATTCAACTATATTATTAATATAGATGAGTTATCAGAACGAGACAAATTTTTCCACACGTCAAAAGAATATCTAAGAAAGCGATACAAACATAGTATGCAAAATTTCTTATTGTCAAACGACAGCTTAGAATTGTAGAAGAAAAACTAAACACTGAAAAATAAGCAAAAAAAAAAAAAAAAAAAATTCAAAACCAGGCGAATATGTAATTTGAAATTCCTACAGATGAACCTGAAAAGATTCAGCGCCAAAACGGCGAATGTAAGCCACGTAATAGAAGTCGACATTCAGTGAAAAATTGATAACGCGCTTCGGAGTCCATTAAAGCAGCCCAACTCTAACAAAGCTCGAGGGAATGGCTCCAGGACGCGACTCCGGATTACGGAAAGAAGATTACTGACGGAGAATCCTTCTTGCGATCAAATCAACCAGTCCGTTACACTTTCTCGGCGATTCTGTGCGAGACGAAAAAAGAATGCCACCAACAGCAATAAAATGGAGAGTAATTATTTTAGATGGAAACCATCACAAGTGTCGTTGGGATCAATCACGTATTTGCGTGCAATTCAGGTTCATTAAAACTTCCAAGAGATGGAAATTCACGTTCAGATAATTAAGGCAATAGTACTAATGGGATTTGCTCTCTGGAAGTGAAGATGCTATTTAGGTTGGAGTAAAGAATGGTTGTAATGTACTTTTGATGTTTCTTTTACTTAGCTAATTACTTTTGTTAATTAGTTTTTTTTTTTTTTTTTTCATTTCGATGCGATGCTTTTGCAAAATGGAATTTTTAAAATTGGGCTTGAAAATAAACAGATCAATAAAAGACAGATGGTTTGATAAAAATAGCATTAAAGATTATTTTTTAATTCAATAACTTTAATAAATATTGTCCAAGAATTACCAAATTTGGTACAATTATACTCTGGAAGACGGGAAGTGCGCATTGGAGTGATTTTGTTTTTCAAATTTTAATTAGAATTTTCATTAAAAATTAAACGTGCTATTTGCGTTTTTCCATGATAATCCCGAAAATATTGTTCCACAAATCGAATTTTTATACCATTTTAAAATTTTAAAAATTGTCATTTTAGTGTTTTAGTGATATTAATTTAATTGATGTACAAGTCCTTCCTTGAATTTCGGTAATCTATATTATATAATGTTACGGCCAAAGCCCGAAATCGGCCAGTTCGCGAATTGGCCAACGTTGCTGTAAACTTACCGGCCAATGTCCGATCTTTTCTTGATTTCGGGCTTTGGCCGGCCAATTCGCGAAGTAGCTTGGGACAATCGGTCAAAGTAGGAAGAAAGAAATCAAGAGCAGATAGTTTTATACACTGTTAAAAATGAAGTATTTAAAAATGAGTACTTCTGTGTACTGTTTTTTTTAAACTACAGTTGTTTCAGAAACGAGTTCAAATATAAGTGACACCTCTTAGTTAAAAATAAGCTTGTAACATATAAAAATATGATCTCGTGTTATTCTGTTCTCATATTAAAGCATGACAGAAATTATTGAGTGAACGTATATGCTGTAACAACGTGATGGCGTGAAGAAGATTAGATTTGCGCCCTTCAAAATGACGAATTATATCTTGAGCAAATGCGTTGCGTATCGTGTATGAATACAAAGGTAAATTGAGTACTGAATTCGTCAACTACCTTTAAAGGTGATCCTTAGTCTTTACTGTTCCATAGTTAAGTAAACTTAATGTTAAAGACCCCAGATCACATTGCTTCCCGAAATATCGCTTCAAAAAATATGAATTTTTTTTACAAAGGCAAATAGCAAATATAAGGGTTAATTAAAACAAATATGAAGGAAAAATAATTTTGTTGTTAATATTATTTAAAGACATTTCTTTGTTGGTGCCATCTGTCGAATTTCCCCTACAATATATTTTTTACATAAATGTCATTATATTCCTTTTTAATTTACTCTTAATATTGTTTTTTCCCTTGCAAAAAAGTTCGTATTTTATGAATCGATATTTCGAAAGAATGTAATCTGGAAAATATAGCATTAGGTCTATGGGGCAGAAAAAGATTGACGATCACCCTTAAAACATTTCTTGGAATACACCGCTCTTGTGCGAGTTAGCCTAGTTGGCAGCGCATTGGGCTGCAGATCGAACGGTCTGTGTTCGAATCTCTCTGGGTCCAATCATGTCAGTCGGGATTTCGTTTTGGAAATTTAGGTTTGCATAATTTCTGCAGATTTGGAAAAACGCATACTCATATTCGAATCCTTGTACGTATTCAAAAAGTGAGTACATGCATTTCTCAAATTTAAGTCTATTGCACTCGAAGCTATTATAACAACATGAAGTACTCAAGAATGAGTACATTTTACTTATTTTTAGGTATTCTGTTTAATGTGCCGTCTACAGATCAATCTACCATCATCATATCGGGCTTTGGCCAAGGATTCCCAGCCACTTCGCGAAATGGCCAGCCAAAGTAGAATATACAATATTAATTGCAAGTACTTCGGACTTCGGCCGTAACATATATATTATATATTTTTCATTATTGCACTGAAATTCAAACCGTTTTCACTGTTTAATCAAATTAGCATGTCTCATACACATAATGAATAGAATAGATATATGGCTATCGAAATAATACGACTTTGATATCTGTCACAATTTTATGCTTTAAAATATTTTCCTGGGGAAATCAGACATTAAGCTATACATACTACATATATTTAATTGAAAGCAAACGCAATCAGTAATCATAGTGGACTAACTGGTGGCCAAAGGCGGCTAGTAAACAATAAGACACGAATAAAATCCAATAAAGTAGAAAAAACAGTCAAAATTCAGTTATATGCGAGATAACCAGAGGAATGGTTTCTTCTCGATTTTCTTCTATATGTACACAGAATGGACCATTTTTTGTTAAGATTCACAGTACACTGAAAATGTTCGAATATGATTTGGGTGTCTTCCCTTCGGTTAACTTATTTCAGAATTTGATATGGATTGAGAGTTTAAATGTCCAGACTACAAACCATATTACATTTATCTGGCTTGATGCGAGTTTGAGTTATGGCTTTATTATACTCACGAATGCAAAGACCCAACAGACAGTGAGTTCTTGGAAATATATCTTCGAAAATTCGATAAAAGTCTATAATTCTAGTGATAAAACTATATGCCAAATTTCACTCATCTAGCTAGCTATCTTTCTGATTTATCATGCTCACATGCATGCGCACACACAAGCATACTTTCTGTTGATGGATTTTGGTCAAAATTTGATAGGAATTGCAATTTTGGTGTAGAGACTACCAACTAAATGTTATCTTTCCAGTTCTTTGCGCTTTCGAACTCTCGTGTTCAGGGACAGATGGGTATAATTTTTTTTTAAATAATTTCTTTTGTTTCAAGGAGGTTTGAAAAAATGGATTCAAATTCCTCTTCAGGCCGTAAGTTCCCGAAGTTTAAAGTACTTTCTTAAAGTAGTATACGGGACAGTAAAAATAAGGGAAAAAATAACTGCTCAACGAAAATCATTATCAATTGGTTGCATCTGAAGTATCTAAAATGAAAAAAGAAAAAATTTTCTCTTATACAAATAGTTTTTTTCCCCCATATAGAAGTCTTCAAAGGTATCGGATAAACCATGCAGCTGCACTGGTGATTAATTCTTATAAATATATATTTCTAAAAATTTAAATTTGTGAGGAGCATTAGATAATCATATTTTTAGGTAGAAAAGATTCTTTCTCAATCGATGTCGTAATAGGAAATATTCATTTTCTTTTCAAATCTTTTCGGTGGGTCACCCAATGACACATAACTTAACTCTTCTTAAATTAAATACTTTTGTTTACCCTCATTTGTTTCATGCCTTCAAAGATGGAATTTCGCAGTCGATTTTCTTATTCATATCCTGATGAGACAGAATTTTGAAATTTTGGACATGTGCGTATACTCGGTAGTAATGTATACTATTTTAGTATATAACCATCAAGACTTTTTTCAGAACTTAATTATCAATTAATCAAATTAAACTTTGATTCCGTAATAGTAGCACGATCTCATAGTGTGTTTGAAAAATAAATGATACTAAGATAAAAGAAAATAAATAAAATAAAAAATATTTCAAATAAAAATCTCTTGGTTAAGTACAATAATAAAATTTACTTTAATTAAATTTATCAATAAAACTAAAATATTCTTTAAATAGTAAATATACATTCTTTACGAGTAAACAATCTTTACTCATATATATATAATCAATATTCAGAAACCTCCGCTTTCCAAGACCGTGAAAACTGATGGCAAAATAGATTCCACTAATTCATATCAAAATGTACGATGGGCATTATCATACATTATATTAATGCATTAACTGACAAAAAATAACAGTAGTAACCATATAATAAAAATTAGACAGAAAATGCGATTTGACCCAATCCGCAAGATTTACAATTCTTTTTAAGAATTCAACAACAACTGCAGAGAGAATTTTGAAGCTGAAACCGTAACCAAAAGACTCGGAAGAAACTCAAATCGACTATCCTTTTTCCCACTTTCCATTTACAAAGCTGAAATACTGATATCGAATTACCATCATTCCAAACACTCCAATGAAGTAAAAGTAAGATATACTAATTGACATAATAAATAATTCTTATTTCAGCAGGGCCTCAATTACCCAGGTCTCTATCAACCGGAAAATCGAACTGCCTTTTTCATTCAGTTTTATGTCACTGTATTTTTCAGAAATGGAAGTCAGAATCGTACTAGTGCCAAATTTTCATTATCCGAAGCTTTGAAAGACTAACAACAACCCACCCTTAGCCGGATGGGTGCAAAGCCCCACCCAGGCTTTGAAAAGTGAAGGCTTACAAAAAGTAATTATTAGAACGTGATCTGTTAATTCAAGAAGGTATTTAGAAAAACATACGCATAATTCCATTCTTAAGCACTTCAACAATAGACTAAGGCAGTTCCATTTATGTTCATGAAAATTACAAATTCCTAAAAATTTTGTGTTGTTGAGTGTGTGTGTGGGGGGGGGGGGGAGGGGGATATACTTTTGAGAAAACCCTTAAATGATCTCGGGTAAAGTACAAAAGTAAAATAATAATAATAATAACATTCGCGATTGTTTTTTTTGTCTAATTGATGTTTTGAAAAATGCAAGTAAGAAGTTTGATGGTTAATAAAAGTTCTAGTTCACATGTTAATAAGTGGTAGTACTAGCGGACTTGATTTTATAATTTCAAATAAACGATTTTGGAAAACCAAGTCTAACGAAAAGAAATGTAATTCAATGTCTTTCATATAAACAGTACTGCACCCTAACCAGAGGGCACTGGAGCCTTCTACTGGTGTGATAGTTTCCACTGATTCCAAAGGCATTTAGAATGTCAAGAGAGTCGATCTTGGCGTATCTACCTATTTAGAAAATTAATAACTTGCCTGAACTAATAGATTTACGTATCAGCTGCAACGGAATGATAGACAACCATCAAATTCGTTTCCGATTAAACAGTTTCAGAAATAAGTTATTTTTCAAATATATGGGCAGTAAATCATTATCAATAGATTATCAAAAACGACATTCTGGAAAATCGAATCATGGATATTAGAAAGTATATTTATGATTGATATAATCGAGACATATACCAAAAGGTAAAATAGTGATTGGAAAGAACTCATCATAAAACTTAAATTTACAACATTTCTTAAGGGGACGGTTGACTCTATTAGGCCTTTCTGCGACTTATTCACTTTGAGTTATGAAATTTTTTATGCATATGCATTAAAATATAAATAAGCCACATATCTTTAAAATATTCTTTAAAACGAACTGCATTATTTTTTAAAAATTAACAGGTACATAATTTTTTAAAATGTCTAAATATTCCAGGCGACTCAATTCCTAATTTTTTCTGCTATTTTTTCATTATCACCCCAATATAAATTTATTTGAAATAGAACTATGTATAATTTTGTAATTCCAATTAAATGCTAATTTTTTAGAAATGCATTTATCCACATTTATTGATATTTCATAAGAATTTTATGTTTTTTCGGAACTAAAATTGACTTTTAACTACCTACATAAACTCGAAATATAAAATGCATACCCTATTTTCTTTTTAACTGAAATTTTTATTAACAATTCTATTTAATTTCTTCATAAATTAAGGCAACTGGAACGTTTCAAAGATCTAGTTAAATATCATCTAAAATCTTAAATCTAAAATCCTTTAAATCTAGTTAAATATCATTTTGAGGAAAGTAATTAAAATGTGATTTTTTTTAACTTTAGACCGCTGAAATATTCATCTTATTGAACAATATATCTTAAAACACTATTTTAGTTAAATATAAACATATATAACGGTAAGGAAACGAAAAAAATAAAATTTCATGCTTCTATCTATTTTTTTTATTTCAAAGTCCACTGTCCACTTAATTGGAATGTCAAAAGAAGAGAAAGGAAAACCCATCAGCGTTATATTATTTACAATGTGGACTAAGGAAAACCAGAAATTATTATCATTAAAAATAAAAGGGCCTACCATGGAAATTATTTACAACAAAAATATATATGATTCAAGATGGAATAGATATAACCAAATATCAATGGAATATTTTTACCACACAAACACATTCATAAACTTATTCCTTTGTTTTTAACTTTTGACGATAGCAATATCAAGTGAAAGCAGCGGAGAATCTTTTAGCAAACCCAAACTGATTTTCGAATCCCCATACTTCAGTGCGACCAAAAAAGAATGCGATTTAGTTCTTTTGAATGTAAATGATTTCAAGGAAATTATAAACAATTTCACGACGATAAAAATGAGGAAGACGAATTTATAAAATTTCCGACACTTAAAATCTTCAACATTTTTCAAAAGTAATGTATTTTTTTTTATACACAAATAATTTTTACTAAAATTATAACAAAACGCAATTTTGCATGTCATAGAAAGACAAAAAATATTGTTAATTTAATTGAATCAGATCTTTGAGTATTTAAGTTATTTCATACCCTTTTAAATTCATGCATTGTTAATTTTGTCACAACATGTTAGATACATTATTAAACGCTATTAATTGCAAATTTTAATAGCTAAATTTAATAGGTGTGAAATAATTCTGCGTATTATTATAGATATTAACTTGATTACCAAGACTTTTGAATGTTTTTATATGTATAAACAAAGGATTTATTTCAGTATTCAGAATTTCACATAATGACTAAGGACGAAAATTTGATGTGTGCAAATTTTTCATTATTATTTGCATATATATTCCTTTTTAATGGATTAAGAGGCTTGTGCACACTTTATATTTTTTGAATATTATATAAACAGAAATCTTTTTTGATTTCTAATTCTCTAAATGCATTAAAAAACCTGTACAATGAAACCATTTGATTTTTTATTTGGGCCTTATTTAAATTATTAAAATTCGAATAATGGAAATTCTCTTGTAAGTTTCGCATAAAACGTCTGCACTAATTTTATAAAATTCGTTTTTCCAAAACTTTTTGAAATAGTTTTATGATAATTTTATATTCTAGGGCTGTTCATATATAAGGATCATTGTGAAGTTAATAGTAATTTTTAAATCATATCAATAAATAATAATATATATAATATTTCATATATTTAATTACACTTACAGACTTTGGGTCAGAAAAGGTTAGAAGAGGAACACGTTCATATATAATGGGGGGGGGAGGCAAGTATTGAATTTGTCCTATACGCCCTTTTATGTAAATAACGCCACAGGAATCAATAGAATATTAAGACTCCTCTCATCTAATTAAACTAATCTGACTCGGTTTCCAATTACTTACCAGTTCATTATACTCCCCAATCCTATTAATTCATTTGTAGTATGATGAATTGATTTTACTGGCTAATAAGTGGGAAAAAATAGCTCCACAGTGGCCAAAGGAAACTTCCGATTTTATTTTCTAATTACTTGGAGAGAAGGGGAAATACTTGCCTTCGTCTACAGCAAACATTCCATTGTGGAATGATTCTAAGCTTTACGTAAGCCCATAATAATAATAAAAAAAAAAAAATTAAATACAAATGGGTAGAATTTTTAAATCGATAGGCTGAATGCCAAGGAGAAAAAAAGAAAAAAGGCCTCGAGTTATAAAGCCAATTACAATAATTTGGATGGAAAAATAAAATCAAAAGTCAATAATAAAAGAAATCTGCAATCGAAAGATTAATGAGAAGGAAAATAATGACACAAAAAATAAAATAAAATAAAGCAATAAGAATAAATGATTGAGTTCTAGAGTTATATGAATAGAGCACCCGCATAATAGGGGGGGGGGGGCGAGAAAGAAAACCTAGTTAGTGATAAGAGTTTTAAAATGTAGTACAGTTTCCTTCCGGAAATATTAATTACATATTACGATGATCCTCATTTATACTATCAATTTGAAAATCGAAGTTGCTATTAATAGCTGATATGAAAAAAACAATATCGGATCAGACATTGCAATCAGTTAAAAAGATAACGAGTGAAATAAATCAATTGTGTGTGTATGTATGTGTGTGAGAGGGAGTCCAATAAATTCGTAAATAATTTAAATATTCGTAAAAATGGAAGGAACTGGTTGCGAATAAGTTATTGCTACACATGTGTGTGTGTGTGTGTGTGTGTGCGTGCGTGCGTTAGGTAAATAGCTTGGTTAAAGAAATCGCAGTCGATGATTAAAAGTATAGCTACATTTATTATTAAATTGAGTGATTAGAGAAAAAGCTTAAATGGGATTTTCGATATTACTGTCAACGAGTCCGTGCCATGACCAAGTAGTGATATTCGACGCAGCTTCACCTCTAAGAATGTTTGACAAAAAGAGGATGAAAAAGCAAGTTCATGGCGTTTTAACAGTTTAGAAAGGGGACTTTCCGTTTTCGGGAGTAACGTTGGTACCAAAAATAAAGAATTATTTCAGCAGAAGTTTAGGACAGTTAAAGTTATTGTTATTAAATCACAAATGGTGTGAAAACCAGGGCATCTCAGAAGTGTTTTTTTAAGAATGAATTTAATTGGATAGAAAGCATTTAATTTTTAGAACTTATAAAGAGGGAGTCCCATAAATTCGTAAATAATTTAAAAATTCGTAAAAATGGAAGGAACTGGTTGCGAATAAGTTATTGCTACACATGCGGGTTTATTTGTTTGGCCGTCAACTAAAAGTATTTCACATGTTCGTCGATAGAGAGCGCGGCACATATGGAAACACAGGTGATATGCAAATCAAGGGCTTATAAAATGAAAGATTTACAATTAATAGCCAATTTCTGATAGCACCTGTTACTTATACTCACATAAAGTTTCCATTGTGATGTTGACATTGGTGGATAAAGCATTACGGCTGGTAATGTTTAACCTCAACAATGAATCATCGACTGAAGTTTTACGAAAACAGAAGAGTTTCAAGAAAGGTCCAGGTTTACTTACTCCTGCCGGACTGCTGTCATTAGTGTACCGTTTCAAAGAAATGGAGTTTCTGTAATGATCTTGCAGAAGGGCTCTATGGTTATCAGAGCTTCGTACCTGTTCTGTGGCTGACAAATTGATACTTTAAACAGTCACCGAGTGCATAAGAAAAATTGGTTTACAGCATTTAACGATGTAAAATTGTACTCGTACAAATTACAATCAGTACACAAACTCTTGCTAAACGGCCCAGATAGGGGATGGGAATTTGCAAATTGGACTTAGATGAAATTTGGCGAGGCTGCACAATGTCTGCTCAATACCTCGTGGACAGACAAGGCTCATATTTCATTACAAGGAACAATCAAAACTTATAAAGAATCTGACTAAAGGAGAGCACACACCAGCATTTATAGCATATCCAGATATGCTATACATACTGCAATTAACAATGCTGTCACTCATTTGCAAACTGTCATTTGTGGTGGTGCTTACATTCAGTATTCTCTACTGATAAAAGTTTGGGCATTTTTTTAATCAAAAAATTGCTTTTGTGAGAACAACTTTGTTGCAAACTACATTCAAATACACTAATTCCTTCCAGATTCATGAACTTTTAAACTATATAATGGGGCATTCGGTATGTGTGTGTATATATATGAAGTAGAAAATCTTTCAACATATGTTTATCGGCACTTCTATTATAATCGAAAATAAAAGTTCAAACAGTACATTCAACGAAATGAAATGAAATTTATTTAATTTCTGCAGATTTTTGCACTTTATTTTCGAAATTTATAATAGACTAATACACCATATATGAAAATAAGTTTAATTCTTCTACACAAAAAAAGTTAAACCATACTAAATCGAGACTGTTTGATAAGGCTAAGAAATTATCTATATTTATAAACAGAATATTTCGAATTACTTTTCCTATTACACAAACTGAGAGGATATATCAAGTTTTTTCCATTGTCTTGTCAATTTAAGCAATCGTCATTATGTTATTAATTTTCAAATACTCTATTGAAATAATTTACATATTAAGTTAAGTAAACTGTAATTAATGTTAATATTTTGGAAAACAAAAAAAAACTCATGAAAAACATATATATAAGAACGCTGTTAAAATAATTTGCATAAAAATAAATTTTAAAACTATTTTTTGATATTTAAATTTGAAAACTTTTGAAATTTAATTTGCCATTATTTTACTCTTAAAAAAGACCATAATCTTGAGAAAATACTTCTTTGCAATTAAATTTCTTTAAAAAAAATTATTTATTATATTATTGCAATATAATCAAATTCTATGTTCAGTCACATACTATATTTTGAACTTTTTTATTTTAGCAAGTAAATATGCGAACATTAACTTCTCAGAAATATGAATAGATTTTAAAAAATATATATTTTTGATTAGTTTCTAACTAAACAAAAATTTTCATTACTAATTATCATTAAAAAAACCAATACAATGTCAATACACAAAACAAATACAATAGCAAACCAATTAAAATAACAATACAAAAATTGCTATTACTAATTATTTGAATTTAAAAGAAGTTGTTCTCTTTTAATAAGCATATATTAATATAGTATAGAGAAAATCTATACTATATTAAAGTAGGTATACACAACGATATAATTGCAAGGAGATCCTACAATCTTCTTCTATGAGTAAACCTAACGTTGCTATAATTTCTCATATTTATCATAGTACAAAAAAGGAAACAAAAAATACGTACGAAATATTATTACACATTTTATTCTGCATTAATTTTTCTTCGTCCAACTAAGCATAAAACATTTTTTCATTGTTGAGGGTCAGGTGAGACTTACAAAATTGGCCATTTGTCCCTTTCTCAGAGACTTCATCAGTAGTTTTGATCAATTAATTCTATAGCCCAGTATAGATTTAAGGAATAGATAAGTAATAGCAAAAAAGATTCAGGAATACTCCAAATAATCAGTCAATGGTCCAGATAAAACAGACAGTAGACATTAAAAGTCATTGGAAAATAAAGATACAGTTGACGCATTTTTCCATAATTTGTTCCAAATATTCATCGACGAATGTGTTTGAAGCCTATTTGATTATATATGAAGACTTTCTAGCGACCAAAAGTGAATATCGTTTGTCTTCAAATACCAAATCATATTTTTTTCGGGAGAGGGGGAGGGACTCTATAGGCTTCTTTATACGAGAAAAAACTTGATTTAATTTGAAGCATTTTGAATGGAATAGTGTAATAATTTAGATTTATACATGTTACAGAAATAATTTCTAATCGCTCAAACGCAGGCTTCACTTTAACATCCGAGTTACACATACTCTTATTTTTCCACATTGAATCCTAGCGTAGAAACCAAAATGCTGTATAAACAAAATTCCCTATATAAGCTTGGAGTATTCCTGAGTCTCTTGTTCTATACCTTCCCATGTGGACATATTTTAACAGCGTTTACGGTTCTAGCAAAGAACTTACGGTTCTGGCAAAGAACTTTTAAAACGCATACTAAAAGTGTATCCTTTACTTTCCAAGGACGCTCGTATGTGAGAGATATACCAGAGAAGAATTCCGTTTTATATCTCTTTACTACAAGGTGCTACGAAAACATAAATATGGCTATTCTTGTAATACCTTTCGACGAACTTTTAGTTAAAGCGTGGAAATCGAGACGTTAATAGAACTAAGGGAATCTGCAATTAGTATGTCAGACACGCGAGACCATTGAAGCAAGTTTATGCTGTTTGTTTTTTTCTTTGTTGCTTTAAAAATACTTTGTTGTCTATAAACAGCTACTATTATTCATTCGATAAGCAATAAAGAGAAGCTACTTAGAAGAAAATATCTACGACTACTGGTAAACGACTGTATGAAAAAATATGTTGAGTTGAGAGCACCAACCTCTTTATAAAGTAAACTACAACTAAAAGTGTTGAAAAGAAAAAGCAAAACAAGGTTTTGAAGAAGTCAATGATAAGTGCAAACCTACCAAAATAACAAGCACACTAGAATTGCAAGGTTTATCCGCGAGATTTTTCAGAAGTTTAACTGTTTGGAACATTCTAAGCATATATACTGATTGCAACGATGCTATAAAGTGAATATGAAACTCACTTCTTACTTTTTATATTTAAATTTCAATCTAATTTTTTGATAATTTTATATTGCTTTTGTGTTTTATCGTGATTATACTGTTGCCATTACATTTTAAATAGAACTTGTTAAAAATTATTGTAATTATTAACCTTTACGCAAGTATAACCTAACTTTAGTGCTTATTATCTTAAAAATTGATATTCAAAAATATTACATCAAAGAAACACTGCAACCTTCTTCATGTTGTTATGGAAGGTTAAATATGAAGAAACAAGGATAAAACGCGATTGCCAGTTAACCCTGTCTTTTCTCGAACAAGAAATATCTTATCATACATTTATATTTAATTTTAATATCTGGAAAAATGCAAATATTACTCATGCAGTAAGTTTTTCAGTACATTCGAGATGTTCTTCATTAATAATCACACACAGAATTTAATTTTATTTTACGTGCACTAAATAATATAGTTTTTGATTTTCTAATTTATTTCTCATCAAAGCAAATGGATAAGATGTAGCTAAGTAAATTATATTAGATTCCAGAAGGGGTTTTAAATATAATCCTTTGTGTAGCAAGCTCATTCAATGAAAAAATAGATCAAAATTTCGTTTAATTATACCCTAGTATACATTTTTTTTAGAAACTCTCTTACTTCATGCTAAAAAACACAATAAATTTGTTTAATTTACTTAAAATCATACGGCAATAACTTAACAGTGAATGCATAATTTATTTTTACCAATAATGTTCAAAAGTATGTATACTTACCACTTCCAATTTGACCTGAATGATCACTAGTAAATATATTTATCACCCTTAATTCCATAAATAAATCAGTTAACTATCAAACTCTTTATATTTTCTTGTTTAACAAATTACTTAATCATAATAAAACTCAAAAAAATTAAGTTGTCTGAATGTTTTATTAAAGAAAATGTGCAACAAATAATGTATAAAATCCGTTCTAAACAAATAATTCAATATTTAGAGTTCATCCGAAACAGCAGTTCTACCTCTGCATGTCAAAAATGTGGAAGAAGACAAAATGCATTAATAAGCAATAATTAATATTACCTCTTAAGAACTTTCCTGAGACTGCAGAAATAAGCTGTCAAAATAATTTAAAATGATGACATTCAAAGCTTCATAACTCAGACAATTTTAATCAAAGAAGAATGGAACTTCTTTTGTTTAAAATATTAGTGTATAATTTTCAGATTACATTTACTGAGTCAAACAAAAAATTTCCATTCTTTACACCATTTAAAATTTTTTTAAAAAAAACTGGAAGTACATACTGGTTTAGAAATTAATTAATGTACCGCGATTAGAGCAGACTATATCACATTATATATAATATATATACTTAACAAATGATTAAAAATGTTAGCAATCATTGGTGAAATTTCACACACACACACAAAAAAAATCCATTTTAGTACAAAACACAATTTTTGTTTTAGTACTTAAAATATGTTAAAAATATTTTGAATTACGAATTTTTTCTAAATTTTTTAATAAAAGTGCATACACTTTTAACACAATTTTTTGCCTCTTAATTTATCATTTTACTATATGTAAACAATAAAGCAACTTATTTGTAATAATAACGGCACTGTAAGCTAATATAAAATATGTTCTAGTAGAACTTAATTTCATAATTTAAACTCCGTTTTTTCCTAATCATTATTTTCAGTCATTTTAAAAATATTTTGAAGCGAATCATTCCGTTAATTTGTACAATAAGGAGGACAGGGCAAGGAGTTATTGTTTCGAAACGTTTTTTTTTTTTTTCTTTCTGTTCAGCATAAAAAAATTTAAATAATTACTTACAATATATTTAGCTGCATTTGCCTCCTTAATAAAGCATTCTTTTGATTGACAAGAGAAAACCACTTTTTCATGAGTTTGTCTTCTAACACTTCATTATTAACTACAAATAAAACAAATTGACATTTCAGAAAACTAAATCATAAAATATGAAAAGCTAGGTTTTGCAACTTGATATTTTAAAACAATTCATTTCACAATAATTTTTTAACAATTCATATTTATAAGATACATTCAGCACAAAATAAAACTTTTCAGATGGAGATAACACTGCTTTAGAGTAAATAAATCGCAGTTTGTTTTAAAAGCGGATAATCGTGGATAGTGTCATCTTGAAAATCTAAATTGATGAAAATGTATATCTATGTAAAATTAAATTATATGAATATATCGAAAAGATTATTGAAGTTAGGATGGCACAATCTTTTTTTCTTAAACTGCACATAACTAAAACAAATTTAGGATAATTTTTGCTTCATAAATGATATTACATAATAAATTACAAAATAAAATATAAAATTTATTGAAATATGCTTCTAACCTGACAGATTAAAGGGTTTTTTTTTTTTTTCTCATGAGCATTAAACAGAAAAAAATTATATCAAGAATATAATGTTTAAATTTTCAAATATCTTAAAAGCAGTTTCCTTCCTCTCTTTATATACATTAATGTTTTACTAATATTCAATTTAAGAGACTGTCATTGTAAAGAAAATAACCTCCAATTTTGAAATTCAAACTACTAGTTCTTATTACTATACTTAAATGATAATTAAAACATTAAATGATAACAAAAAACGAGTAAATAAACATCTAAAATTAACAATTATTATTATATCTGCATATAAATCTAAAGAATATTGAGAATATAAAATCTAAAGTAATAAATTTAATAGCTTCTAATAAAAGTAATAAATTTAATCAAATTAAAGAGATAATTAATACTTTTAAATATATTTAATATTTATTAAAGCTAAAAAAATTGAGCCCCCTTCTTTGAAAAGAATTTTATTAACCAGGATTAGGAATAACATTTATTTAAAGATCAGTACTCAGTTTTACTAGTAAAAATATTTCAAAATTCATTAGATAAAATTTGCTCATAATGAATAGCTAATCTCTGATTGCCTTTTATATAACTTATTATGCCTTTTATATAAATTTTATTTTATAATCTAAATCAACAAGATCCAAGAAACTAAAAATAGGTTTTAATATTTTTTTTATTTTTTTTGCATAAATTAAAGTATGGGTTAATAAATAATCAAAAACCCATTTAAAATGGACAGACACAGGGGAATTTATTATAAATTATAGTCTCAAGTATCTCAAAAAATAGATACAGTAACATGCAGTCTAAAAATACAAAAACAGTATGATTTTTATAGTAAATGATATCGAATTAGTATGTAATTGGAAATAGAATACTAATCCAAAAACTCAAAATTTTTAAGACAATTTAAAACAATAATAACTAATCATGAAACTTTCACTGCATTCAAATCTGTTTAAAACTTTCCAAATCATTACCTTTCATGGCGAACCGTAATCGTTTCTCTAACTCAGACGCCATTTGATCAATTTGTTTTTGCTTTTTATCTAAATCTTTTAACTCAGCATCAATATAATGGCTGTCGTCCAGAGTGTTCTGAAAGAAAAAAATAATACATAAAATGTCAATCAGAATCTGATTTAATTTATAGAAAAAAATTCGTAAGTTGAAAAAAGAATCGAAAATTGCATTAAATAACATCCAACATTCCATTAAACTCTTCTAATAAAACAGCCAATAAATAATACACAAATGAATATATGTTAAAGAATATTCCAAATGCATTCTTAAAATTCACTTTAAATTTACAATTTTAAAAACTGACACTTTAAATGTAGTTCATCTTTCTTTTATTTTAAATTCATTCCCGATTCATTACTAATAGATTTTTTCATTTTTCTTTACTTCTCTGAACTTGAGTATTTTCAATAAATGAAACTTTGGCTATCAATTTTGAAAATTTTGCTAAAATATACAAATGAAACTTAATGATTCAATCTATTTTGTAACTACATTTAAATCTTCTACTTTTCTCACAGTATCAAATGCATTTTCATTCTTGAAACATTGCAAACTTTAAAATATATTTAATCTGAAAACGACATCAAATTTAAGGGGAAAAACGTCCAAAACATTTTATTATAACATCAAAAAAGTGCTTTAAGGGAAATAATTATAAATGCTATATCACAGGAAAATGATATTAATGCTACAGCTTAAAAATATCTCATGCAATAAATTTTTCAATGTAATTAAAAAAAAACATTTGCAATTTCTCATTTACCTTATTCAATATGAGCAGCTTGACAAGCTCTAAAATTGCTTACAGTAAAAGCATTTAAATGTAAACTAAACATTTTGTATTAAAGACCATAAATTTATAACAGATATCAAAAACTGAATTTCATTTTTTTAAATTTATGAATTTAAAAATGCCTACAAATATTCAACAGAGAAAAGTATAATCATAAAAGGAAAACAATTTAACATTTCTACACATACACACATATATATATGTTAGGCCAAAGACCGAAGTACGGCCAATTCGCGAACTTGCCAAGAAGTTTGGCCAAAGTCCGAAATACTTGCAATTAATATTGTATTTTCTACTTTGGCTGGCCATTTCGCGAAGTGGCCGGGAATCCTTGGCCAAGGCCCGATGTGATAATCTATACTTATAAATAAAGCTCAGTGTGTGTGTGTGTGTGTGTGTGTGTGTGTGTGTGTGTGTGTGTGTGTGTGTGTGTGTGTGTGTGTGTGTGTGTTGGCGCTCTACAGTCCAAACCGTTTGACAAACAGTTATCAAATTTGACATATATATACCTATGAGGTCGGGAATGTGCACCTTGGAGCGATTTTTTTAAATTTTTAATTAGAATTTTAATTAAAAATTAAGCGTAATTTCGGCGTTTTGTCGCTATAACCAGAAAATAATACAATACAAAATCGATTTTTGCATCAATTTAAAGCTCAAAAAATTGTTTTTTTAATGATACCAATGTTTTAATTTATAAATTATGCTTAGATTTTTAACGAATTTTTAAAGAAATATTTTAACCATATTTTTCAATAACATATTTCATTCAAAATAAAAATAAAACATAATCTGCACGAGCACGTCAAATTAAAAAAAATATATAAGCTTTTATCAACGTGTTGCCATCACATTGATAGAAGTTTAAATTAAAAAATAAATCAACTATTATTTCAAATTTAATAAATAAAATTGTAATTTTCGCCAGGTGTCTGTATAAAATGAAATAAGATATTTTCTGAAAAGTAAAAGGAGGAAAAGTTTTCTATGAGCTTTGACAATACCTATATTATTAATTCAATAAAACAATTTAATTTAAGGCAAACATAGTTTAATATACTTATAATTACTCTAATCAGCTACCATCAGCTAATTTTGGGGCATACATTTGCTAACAAAATGGTCTAAAGGAACTAAATAATTATATTTCATATAACTTTAGTCAATAAATGCTCCAATGTATCAGGAATTTTAAATTTGTACAGAGGTTCTCTGCCCTTTGAATCATATTTAACAAAATATTCTTGAGACACCAATATTTTAAATAAAAATTGTTGAACTCCAACCAACTAAATCAATCACGACGTTTATTTATTTATTTAAAAGTTGAAGTGTCGAGAGTATTTCGCAGAATATGATTCCTTGGGACCAAAGGACTGTGTAAAATTTAAAATTCGTAATTTTTCGTAAGTTCATTTATTGACTGAAATAAAATAAAATATTTTTATTTGCATCATTTAAATCTTTTGAAAGTAAAAAATTAATTTTACATTGAAGCAGGGAAATTTTTATTGAATAATTCTTTAAGATATTATATAAATTATTCTGCAGTGCACATATAATTTCAATGCCAAACAACTCTGATTTCAATTTTCATATTTAAGAAAAAGACATGGTTAGCTTCAATATAAAAAGCTTTTATATTGATTGCAGTTTAACATCTCCACTTTAATTTAAAGTAGAAATTTTATGGATACTGATAGGACATTAGAGAAAGTAGTACAATGAACAGAACTGTTCAAGGCCTACATAAAAGTATGACTGAATCATGTAACTACCAAAATATGAAGCTCAAAAATATTTTGCAGAAAAGGCTACTAAGAGAACAAATTACATTAATTGAAAATTTTAGCGATCATTAATACTGGCGGGCCGGCTGGTGGCCAAAGGCGGCTAGTGGTAAATAAATATAATGACATTTATGTATAAAATATAAATAAGGTCATGTTGTAGGTGAAATTCGACAGATGGCGCCAACAAAGAAATATATTTAAATGATATTAATAACAAAACTATATTTCCTTCATATTTGTTTTAATTAACCCTTATATTTGCTATTTGTCTTTGCAAAAAATTTCATATTTTTTGAAGCGATATTTCGGGAGACAATGTGATCTGGGATCTTTAACATTAGGTCCATGGAGCAGAAAAAGACTAAGGATCACCTTTAAAGTTAATTGAAAACTGAATACTCAATTTGCCTTTGTATTCATACACGATACGCAACGCCTTTGCTCAAGATATAATTCGTTCATTTTGACGGGCGCAAATCTAATCTTCACGCTATCACGTTGTTACAGCATATACGTTCACTCAATAATTTCTATTATGGCTTTAATATGAGAACAGAATAACACGAGATCATATTTTTATATATTACAAGCTTATGTTTAATTCAGAGGTGTCACTTATATTTGAACTCGTTTCTGAAACAATTGTAGTTTTAAAAAAACAGTACACAGAAGTACTCATTTTTAAATACTTCCTTTTTAACAGTGAGTAAAACAATTTGCTCTTGATTCCTTTCTTCCTACTTTGGCCGATCGTTCCAAGCCATTTCGCGAATTGGCCGGTAAGTTTACAGCAACGTTGGCCAGTTCGCGAAATGGCCGATTTCGGGCTTTGGCCGTAAAATATATATTAAAAAAAACACTCTAAGAATAGCTAACATAAATGAAATATTGCACATTTATGTTGATATATCAAGATAATAGTACTGTATAAACACAATGAATTGAAGAATAAAGTTGTGGTTATAGGATAATGAGCTACAAGTTAAGTATAAACCAAGTAACATCTGTTACAGTGCAAGTTTTGAAACTATAAATAATTAAATAGTTCACATTATCCTGATGAACACAATGATTAAATAAACAATATCGACGCTAATAAAATAACTTTAATTGGCACATAGCCTTGCTGCAATAAGTAGAAGCCTGTACAATGTCATTCTAAATCAACTCACACTTTTGGCATGCATACCTACGATTCCACTCAGCCAGCAATTCACATTTTTAGTTCTAAAAGAACTTTATGTATTATATTATATTAAATTCGAAATTATGTAAATAAAATAGCAATTATAAATCATTTCCGAAAATTTCAAAAATAATTCCAAAACCTATTCAGCAACAAATATTTTCATGATATGTAATATATGAATATCTTGTACTTACTAGATTGGTAAAATTCTTCTTATCATTACTCACAGTGGAATTTAGATCTGAAAAATAGATTATGAGCTTTCCGTGATTTCAGTTACATAAAATGTATGAAATATAAAAAAAAAATAATACATCTAAATATTAAAAATTCTTTTCAAGGTCATTAAAATAAATAAAGTTAATGAATAATAAAATATACAAAAAGCACATGACAATTTATACTAATCTATAATGTGCTGATAATACATAAGCATATGTCAATACACGAATATGCTCTTTCATTCAGTAGCTAAAAACTTTGTTAACTATTGAATGAAATCTTGTTGTTTCAAATCCTTGATGACAAAAACTAAAGATTAATGTGATTTCAAACTTGTCATAAGCATTTTTGTGTAAGTTCAAAAAACTATAAAGGTAAAAATTAAACGCCTGGGAGAAAGTCATTAATTGCCGTTTCATTTTACAATTTCAGGTAGCATGAAATATTTTTGTGCTCATATTAAGAAGTACAGGGTGGTTCATATTGAATAGGAAAAAATATAAAGTATTCCTATGAACGCTTTAATTAATTTATTTTAATAAATTAAACTTACTGAGAAACTAGAGTTGTTCTCTAGGAGAATATGTAGAACAACTATTCTACATATTCCCCTCCAGTAACACTACAAATGTCTATGCAGTATTCCAGTTCCTGCCTCACTCATGCTAGCATATTTCTTGTTTGAATTCAAATCGTCCGTTACCCCCTATTTCAATTTTTGCAGTTCCTGGGGAAAAGGAGGCATAGAGCCTTTGTCTTCAAAAAAATTCCACATTTTCAAAACAATTCCACAGGGGAAAATCGCAAGGATTTGGTGGCCAAGAATGCAATAGCATGTCTTTTGACTTAGCATGACCAATGCAACAAGAGGGTAGGCAATCTTTTGAAGTGTATTAACGTACGTTCTAATGCCAATGAAATTTCGAGATTTCTTAAAAACTTTTCAGGATTTTTTTTCTAACTACTAGGTTTTGGAGGTGTTCATCTTGGCTTAGTTTTTTTAAATAAACAGCCCATGTTCTGAAACTGCTTCATCTACTGTTCGATGTTGTGACGATGCGGTGGTTCTTTACCAAATAGCAGGTGAAAATAGTTTTGAACAATGATAAACGAAGATGTTTTGGCATATTCCAAAATACAGAATGCTCTCTCCTGCATGGATGGCGACACTTTGATAATGATGGTGGTAAATGCTTTTTAGCGGCGATTTCGTTACTGGAAGAGTTTTTGCTATTGCCAGATAAAACTCCTATATATGTAGTTTCAGAATAAATTTGTTCCGGCTAAATAGATATATAAATTAAGAGAATTCGTGCCATGGTATTCTTTCCATTCCATTCAATATGAATCACCATGTAGTGCTAGGAGAAGTTGCAGAAGAAGACATTTTAATATTCCTGAAAAATATAATAGGCACAAAGTTTTCATATGATATTTAATAATTCTTCCCAACTTGAAACTTTTAGTTTCCTAATTTCCAGAGTAAAACAAATATTCACCAAGTTTCAGGGTGTTACATTTCAGGCTAAAATCAAAATCATACAGGTATTCTTTATCTCTTTGAATGTCTGAGTAAGACTTCCTTCTTACACAAAATACAAAGAAAGATGAGTAAAAAGACTGAAAACTGCCACCAATTTCTAACTTTCATTAATTGTGTTTTAATCAATTCAAATTTTGTTCATTAAAAGGAGCATGCATTTAAACAGCATGAAAGACAATTTCTATAATAGGTATTCACGTATGCAATCCACTAATCGAAAACTCAACAACTATACTCAATTTTAAATACTTATAAATCCAATACAAATATTAATTATAAAAAGTGTCTAAAATATTATTTATAACAGAATGTACTTCGATTATATTTAAAGAAACTTCCAAAGCGTCAAAATTTTTTTAGCATAAAATGATTTAGTAATTGCACTGAACAATCAAATTTCCAGCAATTTTACATTCATTAAAAGAAGTCAAGGGCTCAAATAATAAAAGGTTAAATAAATAAATATAAAAATACTTAAACGAATATTAAAAAATACTTCAAAATAAAAAATCAAAGTTAATAAAAAATCAAAATGTTAAAATATCCCGATGTTTTTAAATCTTTACTTACTTGTAGCTAATATTTTAGGAGACTGATTTTCCACTACATTTACAGGTATGTTTTTGTCAGTAGAATTAATATTCCTGTTTACAACATCAGTAGCGCTAGATACAGGAGGATAAAAAGAATCCAGATTAGGTTTTATTCCTTTACGAGTTTCTGCGATGAGTCGTCTTGCCTTCTCTCTAAGCATCATTTGTCTCTCGTCATCTCTCTATGGGGAAAAAAAATACTTAAATTATAATGAGCACAATAATAAATATAAAATTATTTCATTCCAAATATTTTATGCAGATATATAGCTATCTATATTTAGAACTTCTATAATATGATTTTGCATTATAACAAGATTTGAGAAAAAGAGTAAAATGCTCATGTAATACGACATCTTATATTTACTGTTGATATTTCTCTAATAGACTGAATGGTTTTGCTTTCTTTCAAAATTTTGAGAATATAATTTGCTAATAGAAAAAAAGTCTAAAAAAGATCAATAAGAAGTCACAAATTTTCTTTATCATTTTATTATTTTTAATAGCCAAGTATTAACAAAGTAAAGACTAAATCAACTTACATAAATTTAATGCAGAGTCTACAAATGAAATTTAAGACATTTAAAAAAATTTACCCTTCAGTCAAGATTCCACATATAATTATCCAAAGAACAAACCGATTTTAATGCAAAAACACTTTTCTGAAGAGCAGACTGAAAACATTCACAAGTAATGGAAGTAGAGAGTTACAAAATAAGTATGTTTTATGAGAAGTATAAAATGCATGCAGATATTTTAAAGGGAACATACATTTCCTTTACTAAGAAAACTTGATGTTCCTCTATTTTCTACTTCCTTGCGTGTCATTTCTAATAAATAATGAGCTCTTTCTTTTAATTGCTCCTCCCGAGAAATAGACAGCTGAAAATAAATGGATCTTAGACAAAATACAGAATATTTTACAATTCAAATTTTAAAATAACAAAAACTGACATCAATTCAGGTGAAGAATGTCCTTATTTTTTGAATCACTAAATTACAGAGTAACCCAAAAAACACATGCTAATATTTAATAGCTCTTACATTGTAAGATATTTCAGAGGTTATTGTATATTTATTAAGACGAAAACTAAAAAAGATTTTTAACAAGTTATCACATTTAAGGAATGTTTAAAAACAAATGAAGGAAAAATTGAAAAAAAAATTATATTTATATAAAAATTATATAATAAATATTTTTTAAATACTATTTATATAAAAATATTCTTACAAACTTTCATATCTATATAAAAGTACCTAATACAAAAATAATCCTTATCAAACTGATATGATAAAATTTCTATTAGAAGATCAATTACAAATGATTGAATAAGCTTCTTTAAGTCACTAAACCATGACTTGGAAAATATTTACTGGTTCTGAATATATATAAATCTATAAACTACACAGTAGTAGAACTGAGGAAAAATAAATCGCACTTAATAAATGCTCATGCACAATCAGAAAAGAAAACAATGACAGTTTTTATTCCTTTTCTGCATATTTAACAGAAAAGTAGATAATGCAAAGACTAATTGCAACTTCATATACAAGTTTTCCAATTATTTAGCTTATCAAATCAATTAAAACACTTTAAACCTTAAAAAACGTTTTTTAAAAAATGAGTAAACAAAATTATAGAAAAGAATTAGAAACAGGAAAAAAACCGAAAAAACCATCAAATAAATTTATTTAGAAAACAATATTTAACATTTCAGATCTAAAACACCTCTAATTAATAAATAGCATATAGTCAGATAGATCATTTAGGGCTCTGGATTTGCCTTTCAAAGAACCTTAAAAAATAAATTATTTCTTACAAAAGTAGAAAATATAAATAGAATATTTAATTTAAAAAATGAAAATAATAAACATTTTCAAGTAAACATTTTACAAGAACATAATTTGAAAAAATTGCACTGAATGAGTGGCCATAACTATGATACAATTGCCTTACAAATCTAACCTCATAAACCTATAACCATATTCTTAATCAGTTTTATAGAACGACAGCTTATAAAATTAAAAACTGCTCCATTTTTCAAGCACAGTCCCTTTGCTCAAATATTAAAAAATCTCTTATTGAAGAAAATATCCAATATAGAAAAGAAAAAAAAAGCTGCAATGGAATTTATTCAAAAATACAATCAAAAATTATAAAAATTTTTAAATGTTTTTGTGTGAAAGATTTTGAAATGCAATTAAAATATTATGATAATTAAAAAGCAAATACTTCACACTCTTGACAACTATGTGCAGCATACAGCTAAAGAAGTTAATAACACATAATAATGCACACAAGCAATAGAATTAATACCTTAGATTTATCACTGTCGGAGCAATGTGGTGATGGTGCAGAATTTTTCGTGGCTCTAGTTGGAGAAAGATCAAGAAGTTCTGGTACTTCAATATCGGAAAGATCATAGGGTAATAAACTTTCCGTTTTTTCAGGATCAATTACTTCATCAGCAATTATTGGCGAGACACCTCGGCATTGATAAGCTAAAGAATTCAAATTCTTGTTGCCGTCTGCGGGCGAAATACTCGATCCATTATTGCTTTCATTACTTTTTCTCATGGGTGTTGACGCACTACCAGGAAGACCACTTTGCAATGCAAGTAACTCTTCTTCTTCACTATCAGAATCAAAAGGATTCATTAACTGCTTTCGAGTCATCAATTTTGGACGAGGTTCTTCGGAAAAGTTAGCTGATTTTTTATTGACTTCTATATTATTCGCAGAATTGTTCGACAGTTCCGTGGGCGTCAATGGCTTTGGAGATTTAACTTGAGGAGGAGCAGTTGTTTGTGGCTTTGATTTCCGAATAAATTTTGATATTGATGAAAACTTATCAGACACTGTTTTGGTTGATGAGAATTTGTCGGAAACAGGTCTCACATTCTTATTAGCATCCAAAGATGTTTTATTTAGGGTATGCATTTCTAATTTACGATTTTCTTGATTAGTAGAATCAACAGATTTTGTCTTAAGTGCGCTAACAGGGTATTTATCAATATTTTTCATTTTAAATGAATTGTCAATTTCATCTACAGACTTTATATTAATAGTACTATCACTGTTATTATTAGGAGATGCCGGAAGTAGAGGTTCTGAACAGTCTCGAATATCTTCTAGACTAGAAGTGGATTTCGTATTTTCATTATTGTCTAAGTCATTGCAATGGGACTTAGCAACATTTTCAAAATCACTTTCAGTTCCTAAATTTTGATTTTGATCAGATGAAACAGGAAACGAACTCACAGGATCTAATTTCTGTCCACTAAAGAATGCTTTCAATTGATACAAATAAGTCATGACAGCTAATTTATCAGGAACAGCTAAAATGACCATGTCAGTATGCTCCATCACTTTAGGAATTCCTAAACTTTCAGCAGCATCAAATGCCTAAAAGAAATAAGATGCAATTTTAAGATACTCACTTAATAGCAGGCAACAAATATGGACAAACAAAACTATCATGCAATATATTAATGTAATGTATGCACTTCAAGGAAATAGGCTTCATAAATGTTCCAAAGCATTTTTTAAAAAATTAATATGGTATTAACTAATGTGACTTATCAAAAAGAAAAAAAGAAAGAAAGAAAGAAAAAGGAAGTTAAACTTTAAAATTCCTTAACAACAAAATGCCCAAAGAGATTTTCAACCGAATTAATTTTAATTCCTTGAAATTTAAACTTCCACTACTAAAAAATAATAATAATAAAAAAAACCCTTTCATTCAGGACCAATAAAAAAAATTGTTTAGTTGTTGTTTAAAATCTTTATTGCTACTATATATATTAAAGATATAAATACTTTAATATTTACATTATTATTGAGAGAAATTAAAAATTCAACTGACGTTTGTTTTCATTTCTTATTTTTTTTCATGGATACGAACTCGCATACTCTTGGAGAATCTATCAGATGTCACATAATTTCAGTTATGAGTAATTTCGTTTAAACTGGTTTCAACACAAAAGTTTTAAAAAAAGGCAAATCGTAATGGCGTAAATAATAACAGAAAACACTGAAAATTATAATCCTGAGGTATTTCATAATCAAAAAATATTTTCTAAGTTACTTTAATTTTTTAAAGTTAACATCAAGAAACACACCAGTCTAATTAGGCTGTCTTGTTTGTTTGTTTGTTTATGCTGAGGAAAAGGGATAGGAGGATCATCGTAATAAAATACAATAAAAATATACAAGTTAGTTATTAATGTGTATATTATATATGTAATGGTGTTTTAAACTCTAATTTAAATCTAAATTAATTTCCAAAGCTTTATCTTAATTTAGACCATAGTAATTTCATTCTCTTATTTCCTGATCCGATTCCACTGTTTCTATTTAATTAATTCAAGAGAAGCTTTGTAAAAATGTTTAGTCAGCGGTTCCCACGCTGCGAGTGAAAGGAGAAAAATTGATTTAGACAAATACTTTTTAAAAAGATCCCTCTGTTTCCCTTGCTTGTGATTGACATGCGTCAGAAATCTATCAGAATCTTAATAATATATTAGCACTGTAAAAATATATTCTCCCAATCGACATCTCATGTTATATAAGACGAGGGATAATTTATTTCTCGCTCTTCCCCACTTCTGCTTTGCGCCGTGCAGAGAGCGGACATGTTTTGTCCGCGCCTTCTTGTAAATACATCATGCCTGACTCCAGGGACAGAATAAATTGAATTTAAAAATGTAAAAAGTCTCTTCACTGATTGTAGAATCTGCCATCTGCTTTCAAAAAATAATGCTTACATATTATTTAGTCGTCAAGGATAGTTCCCTGTGCAAAATTTTCAAAAGAATTAAAATTAAATCCGCGGGAAAATAAAATGAATGATGCAATAGCTCTTCGTCGACACCGATGATTTTTGCCACAACTATGCTGTTTCCGTGGTGAATCTCCTTCGCTGGCTTCCGCCGTTCCACAACGACGCAATATCCTATCTCGTCCGAACTCCAAGGCCCAGTCCAGTTCTCGTTGAATTACCGGGCTGCTCATCGCTACTCCTTCCGTAACCTGTGACCTCATCTGACATTCCTGTTCTGCTATTCAATATCCTTGTGTTTGTGCTGGTTATCTTCCAAAAGTTCCTAGTGTGCCATGATTCATCCAGTTTCTCAAAATATTACTTGTGTTTTGTATAATTACTACAATATAATAATCGTATAATAATCGCCAACTTTACTCACCAGTGGTCTATAGTTCCAGTCCAGTGCTCAAAATTGCCTTTTGTGATTAATTAAAAAGTGATTATTCTTCAAAAAAGTGATTAATTAAAATAAATGGTCTCCAGTTCCTGACTTAATGGGTGGAAGTCAAGATTATTTATATTTTGTACTTTTGATTTTATTTTAAATTGCATTTTTCAATTATAACATAATTGCAAATAATCTTTTCATATTATTATTTAAAATATTGAGTTTTTGAAATTTTTTCATATTTATTATTTAAAATATATGCATAATATTAAAGTGTGTTGAATTTCAAATTTATTTATATGCTATTAAAATCAAGAAAGATGATTTCCCCAAATAAATTTTTAAATAAAAGAAAAAATAAATAATTAAAAGTCATGACTCATTATATCAGAGAAAATTAGTTAATACTTCAGAGGAAAATTTGTTACACCACTGGTTGTAATTAAACTATACTCTGGTATTTATTGTGTCAGATTGCTTTTTGTTTTAATAAGCATACAGACCTTGTGAATGAAAAAAAGTTACATATCAAGATTCTTACATGTTTAATAATTAATGGCACGTGATAATTATAATAATGTAGTAAATGCCTCGGGAAATTTTTACACCTCTGACAGTCATTAAGTTACCCTCTATTATCACTGTGTCCAAATACAATTATATATATATTTTTCAATTACTCAACTATTTCTTATATTACATATTTTTTTTTATTTAAAATCTTATAAGAGTATTTTGAATCTTGTGTTTGTTACATTCATTCACATTCGTTTGAAATCTTTGAATTTTGCATTTATTACTTTTAGTTCCAAGTTTTTCATTGGATATTTTTGAATTTTGAAATTATTATTATCATTTCCAAATAATTTATTTCAAATACATTGAAAAAAAATTGAATCTTACATTTATTTACATTTCCAAAAGTTTCATATGAAACCATTCAATTTTACAAGTATCATTTTCATATCCAAGTTTTTCATTAGATATTTTCAATCTTATATTTATGGTTTCAGTTCCAAGTGTTTAATATGAAATATTTCAATTCTGCAAGTATTATTTTCAAATCCAAGTTTTTACCTGAAGTTTTGAATCTAGAGTTTTTATTTACAGCTAAAATACTTTATTTAAAATCATTACTATACTGATATTTCATTTGAGTGAAGTCATAACAATATTGATATTATATTTAATAATTCAATATTTTATTTCTAATTTAATAATCTTGTTGAGTCAAACTTCCTAGCATTTAAGAATAATACTCAAATGAATATCATCAATTCAAATTCAATAATTCAGTTTCTACAGAAAAATGGTCAAAATAACTGTGCAAATATATCATTTAATTTATTAATATTTTGTTATTACTGTTCATTATTAAGATTTTTATATAATATTTTCACAAATATAATTCTTAATCTTTTTATACTTCTAATATAATATGATGAATGGGATTTCTGTATTGATGTAAAGGTAAGGGAAACTTAGATGTCACTTTCAATATATTTTTAAACATTAACCTCAGACTTGGTCACCACTGTAGGGTATGGTTGTGTGTCAAAGGGCCCTGACACACTTCCACGTGTTGCAGTGGGGGTTGAGGGAACTGTAATATTTTAAACTCTAATTAAAATCCAAAGCTTTATCTTAATTTAGCCCATAGTAATTTCATTTGCTTATTTCCTAATCCGATTCCACTATTTCTACTTAATTAATAATTCAAGAGAAGCTTTGTAAAAATGTTTAGTCAGCAGTTCCCATGCTGCCGGTGAAAGGAGAAAAACTGCTGATTTAAACAAATACTTTTTAAAAAGATCCCTGTGTTTCCCTTGCTTGTGATTGACATGAGTCAGAAATCCCTATCAGAATCTTAATAATATATTAGCACTGTAAAAAAATATTTTTCCTATCAATATCTCATGTTGTATAAGACAAGGGACAATTTATTTCTCGCGCCTTCTTGTAAATAAATCATGCCTCCCTCCCAGGAGAGAATAAATCAAATTTAAAAATGAAAAAGTTTCTTCACTGATTGTAGAATCTGCCATCTGCTTTCAAAAAATAATGCTTACATATATATAAAAATATATAATATGCACATTAGAAGCATGCACTTTCTCTTTTCTTTCTTTTCCATTTAACTAGACTGAGCCATAGCAATGTGTGACTAAGTACAGCTAGTACTAAAAATACCATCTTTCAGACATTTTAAATATAATCTTGAATTTATAAATATTTTTTCAACCAAAAAATTATAATAATTAAACAAAAAATTTCTTAATCAAAAAGTCTTTATAAATTTATCAAAAGCATTGAATATTTTGCAGGTTGTTAAAATAACTTTCAAATTTTAAAAATTTTGTCATCATAAACTGATAATCAGATTTGAATGGCAGGACAATGACTTGATATTCATAGAAAAAATAACTATGAAATAATACATTTGAAATTTTCTTTTCAAGCCTTTAATATATAAAATTTAAATTAACAGAGTAAAAAATTAGAGTAAGTACTCAAGAGAGTTTTTTATACCTTTTTGCAATTGTCTTTTATATTATGAGGATTTAATGATTCAAAATCAATCAAATCAGGTCGAAAATGATGGATAACAGCACAAAAAGCTAAACCATCCCGCCAAGATCTTGTCATATTTGTAACATTGACCCCTTTATAACCTTTAGTTACTTCTTTACACCAAGTTAAAAGATCATCAATGCCCATTAAGCTCTTATCTGCTTCATTTTCAGAATTGAGACTCAATCCTTCAAACCTTAAACAAAAATTGAGAGCGTTAGTGAAATTCAAAATACAATAACTACAATAAAGAAATTTAATAAAATTGCATAAAAAATCAACAATTACAAAAAAAAAACTGGAAAACCAATACTTCCTTAACAAATATCAATTTTGGTAACTTCTCTTACATAAAATTACTTCCATCAAAAGTACCATATAAAATTTTGTTGAAAACGATTAAAATTTAAAATTTGCTTCAAAAATAGGAAAAGCTGAAATAGTAGATAAAATATAAAAAGTGGCATAGCATTAAAACAAAATAAGTTCTTATTTTTTGAATGAAATCAATTTTTTCTTTATTAATGAAAGAAAAAACATTAAGCTCTAAACACACATTCACAGATCAAAAGTGTGCGTTTGTGTGTGTGTTGCACCAATGAGATTTCAACTTTTGAGTAGCAGAGTTACTTTGATATATTAGATTCAGAGAACTTCACAAGCACCACTTTTAAACCAATAAAAGAAACAAATTACTTATACTATTTAACAATTCTATGCATTTTTATAAATTTTAAAGTGACGTCGTCATCATGTGGCGCTAATAATTTGCTTTCAGTGCTTTATTTTTATATAATTGACTTGACCCCAAACAGGAGGAGACTAGATAAGTTGAAACTATTGTAAGCCATCCACCCCCCGATTATAAGCTTATCAATGCACTCCTGAAAGATGCATGTTAGAATTCGCTCATTAGCGAGTTTGTAACTACACTCCTACAAATTATAGGTGTTTTCCACTTGACAACAAAACAGATTAAAGTAAATGTAATGATTTTTAAACATTCTGCTAATCTTTTGAAATTCCATTATTTTTTCCCTAAAACTTAAAATGCAAATTTTAATTCATATTTAAAACTCAGAAAATTATATTTACTTTTAATTTATTGATCAGAATGCAAAGTAAATATTTTTCAGGATATAATTTAAGAATGTTTATTTTCTGGCGATACTTAAAAATTCTTAAAGGGTGGTTTCACAATTCAGTTGAGCTTTAACAAAGAAGTGCAAAGAAAAAAAAAACCTGGTATTTATTATTATTATTATTTCTTAAAAAATTAGAAAATCATCGTTAAATATTGAGAAAATATTTAAACAGCTTCACTTCTTAACTCTCTATACAATATAAAACTAAAATAATGCTTATTAGCATATATTGTAAGTGTTCCCGCGAATTGTGGGGATGATGGTGTAGATTCGCAAAATCACATTTGAAATATAATTTAATTGTATGGAAATACAATCATTTATTAACAGCAGCATTTTTTTTTCTTTGAAGAATTAATAAAATAAGGAATAATTTTAAAAATTTGCAAACAAAATAGACTACTAATTAGGCCAATGTTCCAAAAGCGAGTGCAAGTGCTGAAAGATTAACAAAAAGGATTTGAAGAATTTCGATTGAAAAAAAAGAAATAAAGGCCTTTAATATTATTTTGCTACTTAATTTATCCATATGTATAAAACAAAAATACTTGAGAACATTTTAGTATAGTATTTCTAAGATTCATTATCTGTCAATAGCTATCAGGAATTTTTATTTCATATACTATATTATCGTTTTCCAACACAGCACACTATTTACACAAATAAATTTTGAAAATGGTTTACTGAAAAACAGAAATAGGAAACATATGCAACAACTTGCTGGATCTGTAAATTTATATTAATTTAACAAAAAAAAAAGTACAAAAGACTTACGAATCATCACACTTCTGTTCAATTGAACTGTTATCGGGTAATGAGGTAACACTTGAAGAGATTTGATCTGAAGTATTTTGGTCAGTTAGGCTACATAAACTGTCATCACTTGGTAAAGCTTTTGGAGTAATCACTGTAAGAAAAAAAAAATCAATCTAATTATACACGATATTTCTGGAGGTGATACTATTCCTTAAAAAATTAATCATGCATATGATTGCATATTTTCAGAATGCAGCATATTTTCAAATTCAAGGCTAATACTTTATTTATTACACCTCAAATATATTTTTAAACAATATATTTTAAACATTTGCCAGAAAATGAGGAGAATGTTTCAATGCTTTAATATAAAAGGAAATACTGAACAAGTAGGACAAATATACATTTAACGTCCTTTTAATTTCTCCTCTAGAAAATTTGTCTAGCCATTATAAGAGAAGGTTTATAAAGTTAAAGTTTTTATTACTAATATATTCGTGAATAACAGGTTAAAAAACTAAGCCTAAATGAATAATTTTAATACCATAATTTACAGAAGATTTTAACTCCTTTGAGCTGATGTTTTTATAAATTTTACAATGAAACGATTCAATGGTCAACAATAAGTAGAAATAAGTAGACAGCTTTATAGTTGTTAAAAAACTTATAGTTCTAAATACGAAAGTGTAATTCTAATATTTTTTGAAATAAAAACAGCAAAATGATTTAACCCTTAACTGGGAGGTGAAATTTTAGAACTTAACTTGGGAGCTGCGGTCTACGAGACCGCATTTCATTTACACTCAAATTAAATTTTTTATTAAATGTATAAGTATGAAAAACTGCCAATATATTTTTCAGATATTTTTCTTGGTATATAGATATGTTTTAGAAAATTTTCAAAATATATTATCATTGAAAAAAGTAAATGCGTATGAACATACATTTTCTTCTCAAATTACATAGTACAGCAAATAATAGTCTTGAAAAAACATATTACTTTTTACTTTTTTAAATTATATTTATTTCTACAGTATATGAAGGTATATAAAAGACAATATAATGTAAAATTCAACAATTATATGAAAAATTAAAAAACAAAATGACAATAGGTAAAATTGGCCCTTTTTTTAACGGCTTGTGTGACTTTCATAGCACGGTTTTGTAGGGCATTTTAAACATACATTTTAAGAACTCGTATAAAAATCCACCTATAAATTCTGTATATATATCTCTTGGTATATTAATATATTTTATAAATTTTTCAAAATACATTATCACTAAAAAAATTAATTATGTTTGAACATACATATCAGAATCAGTTGAATGCGAATTTTCATCGAAAAACTCTTCTATACAATTATCCTTATCACTAAAATCACTTTCTGCTTCATTTAAAAGTGTCTGGGGCACTGCTTCATAATAGGATCAACAAATTGGATGATATTTCGGGGCCCAAGTTTTAGCGCCATCTGCTAAGCCTTGTTCATCACTGGGACACTAACAGGGAGGTGCGGTCTTGGGAGACCACGCCCAAAGAAATAACTTAATTATTTTAAAAAGTATCCGCTGAAATCGGTTGAAAAAGTGCACGTGTATTGAAGGTCACAAAACAGGAAGCTACAGGGTCAATCCATTCAATTGAGCTAAAAATAGAATAGAGGTTACCGAAAATCCATCGCTAGCGGTCTCACAGACCGCACGTCCCCAGTTAAGGGTTAAAAGATAACCTAATCAATAACACTGGAAGAAAAAACATCAAAACACCAATCAATGGCTTAATTTTGCTTGAAAAACCAGTTATATTTTACAATTCTTTCAGCTTTATCAATTGATAAATATAACTTTGAGAAACAAAAGTAAAAAAAAAATCGACAGTAGACATAAAGGCAATTCTTTTTTCATCTCACTAGCAGAACAAGGATGGATTACAGACAATTTTTTGAACCAAATACTATTAGATTAAGAATAAACTGGAACAAAATTATCATTGTATATAAATGGTAATAGACAGATCTTAGAATATCAGACCAACATTTCTTATCAATTTTGAGAGGCCTCTTTATTAAATTGTTTCTACTCCAAAATTCGGACTGTTAACATTTCACTTGCTTCGATTTTTTTTATTTAAATTATGGAGCTAAATTAAATAGTTCGTTCAAATTTAGGATTTTAGAATTTGAAGCTTTATCTGTAAATATTTAGTAAAGATTGATCTTAAAACTTTTCGATTCCTACATAAAGTTCATGTTCTATCCTGTTCCTTGTATATGATTGTGCAAACTATTTGGCAAACTGCTACAAGTTTTTTTTTTTTTTTTTTTTTTTTTATTTTCCACTAGAAAAGTTTGAAATTAAGAAATTGTCAGTATATAATTTTATTCCATACAAAAATGAAATAATAATCTCAAACTTAAATAAATGACAAATAATGCAAATGTGTTGATAGCAATAATAGTATATGTTTAATGGTATTATAATTAGCTTCCTCACTACCGCTACCTGTATACAGAGTGTTCTGAAAGGTTGGTTATTTACAAACTTTAAGAATAGGTCTAATACAGAGACACAAATCATTTTTGCAACAGAACACGAGGTCACAAATATGCAAGTTGGGCGAACAGCACGAAATGCCTTCTTGCTAGCAAATTAAATAAAAGAAAAGGGTACAAAAGATAAAATGTACAACTTATATTTAATGAATTACAAATTTATAATAATCCCACAATAATCCAATGGTACGAACAGAAGTTCTGTAACTCACAAACAGCATAACAGATATAATAATGGCAAGTAGAATACATTATCAGTAGCAAAACCTTGAAATATTTAAGAGTTTAAAGGACATGTTTTAATGCAACTGTGTTATTATGCAAATGAGAATTCGTATTCAATAAACTTGTGCTGTGCACTTTATCTGCAGTATTCTTCTTAATTCCTTTAATTCATTGATAGCTTCCTACAGTAGTAGTCCCCCGTTGATTTCCACCCTTACCCCATGTTCGATCATAAAAAGGAATTCTTGTAAGTCTGGCCTATGCAAACTACAAAACAACCTTTTGGAATACACTGCAATTGATACGACATAAACTGATACATACATTGAATAAATACAATGATTTTTAACCTTTATTTTTAGAATGTAAATATTTTTGCAACTTAATAATATGTTTCCTTTAATAATTATAAATACCAAACATTTCCGCATTATATATAATCAAACAGCAAAATTTCAAAACATACTATTTATAAAAAAATATATGTCTCAACATAATAATATGCGAATTAAAAAGGATGAGGAATAATATGACATTAAATTAATTTCAACAAATTGGAAGTAATTATTAAATTTTTAATAATTATGCTTCATCAATTAAGACATATATTCATAGCATCACATTTTTAGTAAAACTTTTCTTAGATTCATTTCTGATTTTAAAACAACAACTTAGAATTCAGAGACTTTACTTCCAAAATTGAAAAATTACTATACATCTACAAAATAAAATTGTATCTTATAACAGGCAAAATATTTCTAGAAGATTTTAAAGTTTTTTTTTTTTTTTTTTTTTTTTTTTTTTACATACCTTGCACTTCCATAGTTTTAGAATTATCTACATCTACACCCTGAGCAAGAAAATTAAACTGTGCAGCAAGTTCTGATATTTTAACAGCAGTTTCAGATTTATTTACACTAATATCATCATCAAAGTCATCCAGATTACCAACATCAGGCGCTGTGACACTTTCCATGCTCATCAAACTAGCTATACTCAACATATCTTCATCCCTAAATTAAAAAAAAATAGTATACATATTATATATACCTATAAAATGGTTGAAAATGAATTTAAAAGAGTTAAGATATACATACGTTGCTTTGCCTTCCTTAATAAGCTTACATGACAATGTAAACCTCAAACACACTTCAGCAACTTTTTTTGACATCGGTTTTAAGTTAATTTTAATATCTTTCTGATGGGGTGTTACACTTGCATATAGCTTCATATTTATATTAGCACAAGCTATTTGTCTAGGCTTTCCTGATTTGGAGATCTAAAAAATATACATTTTTAAATGACAAAAGAAACAATATAAACATCATTTACTGTGATAAATAAGGAAGAAGAAAAGCAGTGGTTTTTCATACATCTTCAATATAAAATGTCCAAAGCTTGTCTTCAAATTCATTACTTCTTTGGTCTCGAAATAACGTAATTGTTGCCTCTTTATTTTCTGGCACAGGCCATACTACAGAGCCTCTTAATGGATTTGAAAGTGTTGGTTTCCATTCTAATGGCTGAAACAAAGGAAAGATATTAAAGAAAGCCAATAAATATACTGAAAATAATGCAGAAGAAAAGTGTTCCAATATATCTATTTCAAAATTAAATCTACATGAACATTAAAAAAAATTACTCTAATAAATCAGCAGAAAAAAATCCTATTGAAGAGCTCCCAAAATCATTTGAACCCAGGCATTTTAATTCATTTGTTAATATGTAAGTGGAAACTTATAGCAAATTATGGTTATGAAATTATAACATATGATTTTGATAATTGATGTAACTCAATATTTAATTCACTGAGGATCAAAAGTTTCAAGTTTTTGTTTTCTCTGTCTTTATACAGCATTAAAACTTGTGCAAATGCTAAGGAATAAAAATGAAGTTGAAGCTAAAAAGTATTTTAAAAGGCTAAAATAATTTTTAACTCATTTTTCAAATTCAATAATTTAAATATTTATAGCACTCAATAAAATTGTGTTGCTATTTTGATTTTTTAAATTTTTATTAAATAATGTATGTTGCACTCTTTTAAGGAAATAACCTATTTTTAATTCTCAGTCTTGAGAATATCTAAACTATTAAAAATAGATGGCATGGATGCATAAGCTTGTAAGTGATACAGGTGTTTGAAGAGCTTAAAAGCATAATAATCACAACAGAGATAACTAACATCATACATGGCAGTAAATTGGATGGCAGTAGCTAAAACTTATAAATATGGATAAGCTTTTTATATTTATAAAAGCTACAGTATAAAGATTGACTATACTAAAATATTTTGCAATATGTTGATGAAATGTATTGCAGTCAATCTCCATACATATCATCCATAATCAGTTTATACATTTTAATTGCTATGGTGTAACACGAATTAAGTCTATATAACTGAGCATTTTTTAATTCATACACACATAAAAAACTTTAACATGCATGAAAAAATAAAACTTACTTCTGTTACTACTCTTCTACTTCGTCTAGTCCAAGCTACACACAATTCAGAGGGATGCCTAAATAAAAGAAAAACAGTTCATTGAACATTCATTTTCTTTGAAAAAACCTAAGTGATAATGTGCTAATCATAAACATTGCATACTTTAATTTTCCGCTACAAATAAAAATTGCATGAATGTATTATCTTCATCTTTCCTCCAAAAAAAAAAAAGTAAAAAAGAATAACTATCTTCCAAAATTCAAAAGCATATTACCCACAACAATAATCAGAATGCATTACAAAAATGTTAAGACTGTTGAATTCTGGAAAATTCAACAATTTAGGAAGTTCAGAATTAGGCATCAGCACTTGCAAATACTTATGTATACTACATTATCTAAGAAACTACTGGCTAAAATTCAGCAAATCCCCTTTTTCCTTAAATGGGTTATTTTGCAATCTTTTAATTACAATACTCCACTATATAAGGGAACAGTCTCATTTTGTCAGAAAATGTATTTTTCCCCTTCTTCATTTTTTGCAAAATTAAATATATTTACTACAAAAAAGAATTAATCATTTTACACCATATGTTTTGATGAAATAACTTTTTATGGATTCTTCCTTTCTTTCACTCCCACTTCTAAGACTGAAGCTATCCAATCTTTTCCTTCAAATTCAGGATACTTCACACTCATGTATCATTCATTTCAATTTTCTTTATTATTCAGATGCAATAATTTTTCTCTCATTGTTAAAAATTTGCTAGGATATTAGTAAAATAATTTTCTCTGTTCCTTTTACAGACCATTAAAGGTTGTCAATATTTGAATCTTTAAGTCAAGGAATTTTAGATTATATAATTTTCATTTTCATCACCCTCACTTCTAATTCCAGAGATAACCATTTTGTTGTTCTACTTAAGGATGATTACACATCCATGTTTTTTAGCGTAATCATCGTCAAAAAATTTTTTGCAAAGAACACATTCAACTTTATATATATAGCACCTAGATACCCTTTTACATTAAATGATTACAATGTTACGGAGGCTATATAAAATGAATGTAGAAACTAAAGTCGATTGTTTTTTTAAAAAGAAACTTTACGGAAATCTAGAATATTTAATTAAAAAAAATTCTCTATTCCCATCAAATATTTACATTTAACATGGTCACCCTAAAAGAATTTTTAAATAAGGGTTATTACTAACAAACAGAAATACAGATATGTTCCAAGTCTGATGTATGAACAAACATTTATTATTTTTCAAACGTGAATAATATAGAATGCAGTAATGATATGATTGATTTTTTTTAGATGGCTGGTGAAAATATTTTGTAACTATACGTAAATATTAATGTCATTCTTTAATAAACGTCTTACTAAGATTAAAAAAAAATGCACATGTGAAAAATGAACCACTTAAAATTTAGATTCTTCTTGCACCTATCTATGTACCTATATTTAGACTTATAGACATTTCATTCAAAAACAATCAGATTTTAAATTGTAACTCCACTATCTTCATTTTTAGTCACATGTTTTTATAGTTCATTATTTTCCCCTTCCCCGACTGAACTGTTGCATGCTTGAATATTCCCAAAAATATGAGGTTTCCTAACCCCCCCCCAAATGTATGAGTTGGTTTTTCTCAAAATGTGTTATATATGAATGTTCTATGAACGACTTTATAGTCGTCTTATTATTATTATTTTTTTTATTTCGCAACTACAAAAATAAAACTTTTAACTCCATTTATGAGCGGCCTCTTACCAGGCTAGCAGGCCATTGCAACTGCCTAGTTGGGTATCCGCCACTTTTTAAGACGATTTTATGCATCAATGAATTTTTTTCAATTCAATTTTAACTATTCTGGACAAATGTCCTAGAGATCTTATTAGTAATGAATTCGGACTTCTAAGCCAAACCTTAAAAAGTTTAGTTATAAGATCATTTTTAATTTCTTCATCTACAGTTTTATGCGTGTCAATTAAGTAAAATATTTGTATGATCTGTTTCTTCATATTACTGTCTTCTGACATTTTATTGCAAATGATTTTCTTAGCAGGAATAGTTTGCTAGATAATTTACTTCAATCATGAATAGCTTTGAGCTTATTTAATTTCATTTTCATTGTGGTTTCACATTTAATATGAATGATTTGTGAATTTTCAATACAGAGATTAATCATTGCTTTCGTTTGTCTGTCTCTTTCTTCAGACATTTCATCTTCTTGAGATGGCTGGTTATAATATAGATGGGGTTGCCATACATACCATACATGTCATTGTATTTCATCACCCAATTCACTACTATTAGTAAAAATGACAGTGGGGCACAGTAGGATACCTAAACATTTGGTAATTTAGGTAAATTGCAGCCCAAGACAGCTCACATTATGAGGCCCTCGGTAAAATAGCTTCATCTTTCAACACACTTTTATCATGTTAATGATTTATTTTGGGTACATTTATTAATTTTATGAATAAGAATGTGTTTTCATTTATTTCTCAGGGCATTTATCTTTGTAAATTTGAGTTGCACTCCAAAGAAAGTGAAAATGATGTTATGAAAGCTTTTGGTTTTTGCTACATATATTAAAAAAATAGCCTGCACAAATGGATAAAATTTGAAACACAGATGTTTTAAGACTTACTCCTTTGATTAGCATCTAAATTTTTGAGAATTTCCTTTCAAGTTTTTTTTTTTTTTTTTTTTTACTTATAAATATAAATTTAAAATAATTTCTTATATTGTTTCAAAAAACATCAATTTTGTCTCTTTTATTAAGTATTTTAGAGTGAAAAAAGAAATATTCTTAAAGATTCATTATATTTTGAAATATATTGAAAAAAACGAGAACTCTCATTCAACATTAGAAGTTGAAATTTTCAATTGTTTAAAACTCATCAACCGGTTACTCAAAATTACAAAGTGCTATATGTATTCTAATTGTTTTAATCTGGAAAATTCGAATATATATTCGAAATAGAATGTTACTATTTGAAAATATTGAATTTGAGTAAATCTATATTGAGGATGACCCTCGCATGAAAAGTCTTTCATACACTTATAGAAATATATTTCTACTGCGACCGGCATTTAAAGTTTCATTGTGCGATAATTAGTTTCGAAATAATGAGCAGTGTTCGAATAGATTTTTGATGGACTGTTCAAACGAATAAAACGAAATAAAAAATACACTAAAAATAACATAAGTCATTAATTCAAGAATATTGAATAAAAACTTACCATTTAGGAGTACCTTCAACTACAAGTTCTTGATAAGAAACAATAAACTGAAATTTTGCAGCCCTTTTGTTTACTCGTTGAAGACGTTTCCACACAGAAGTCATTTTTGTTTACCTCAAAAAAAAATTTTTTTTTTCAAGTATTAGGTGTAAAAAAATAATTTCAACTTTTTTTCAAATTTAATTAATTTTTTTAATTTAATAATTCAAAACCAAAGCATTTATGCAAACAATATAATTAAAAATAAAACAAAAAGTAAACATGATTTATCATATATTCTACTAAAAAAAATAAAAAATCATGTTCAGATATTTTCAAAATGCACAATATTAATTGAATAATGGAAAATGGTAAATAAATACCAAATATGCTAAACAATAAATAATCAAGAAAATTATGATCAATGTAGAAAAGCGACACTTCTTTTTATGCATTTAAGAGCATAAAACATCATAATAAAGAAAGGCTTTATTAATAAATGAACATAATTAGAAATCAAATGCTGAACCTTTGTAAATTGTTAGCAATTGATGCCAAGTTTTTAAAATAAAGAAACAAGAGTAAAAATGGGCAAAATATTTAATAAATGAAGGGAGTTAATTATAACTAAGAATAATTAATTATATACGAGAGTTTCACATACAATGATTATTTGATTCACACATAAACTTTTTACAAGCAATTATTACTTTAAAAAAAATTACCTTTATCAAGCACAAGTAAATTAAATGATCCAAATTTTTTTCTAATTTTGCTTATTTGCATCATCCAGAAAGAAAAGTCTAAAGCTGAATTCCAGTGGTCAAATTTTGAAAACTTAGAAATTAAATAATTGAACCTAAAAATTCAAAACATATTCAAATAAATTTTAATACATTACCATATAATAAACATACTAATAAAAATTTTCCACTCAACATCACATCTAAAGAAAATGGTGACTAAATATATTTAGATAAAATATGATATAAAATATATGCATCAAAAAGTATTTCATGGAAATAAAATATAATCACAATGTTGAATAAAATCTAAGTATTAAATTTAAAAACTGTTATTAAAAAAAAAATTATTCAGCATAAACAATGACGCATACAAAAAAGAATAGAAAAAGATTTATAAAAATCTGGCATTGACTACAAAAAATATTTATTAACTTTTATTGAAAAACCATCAGATTAAAAAAGTACACAGATATAAAATGATTTCCAAATCCTTTATTACTTATATTCTCTCTAGCTAAATCAACATCCTTCTTAGAAAAACAGCCAAAAATAACCCTTTCTACACTATATTAATAAAAATGATAATGTAAATATTTTATGCAAGAAAATAAAAATACATTTAATAATAGGTCCTAGTAAAATACCAACACATAAAAAAAGCATTTTTTAAAACCCTATACAATACTTTAAATGCAAAAATACCATTTCACAAAAAAAAAAAAAAAAAAAAAAAAATTAATTTATAATTATCGTACACAAAATCCTCTAAATGTGTGAATCAGTTTTAATTAAAATATGAATAATATTTGGACCAAATGACTTCTAAATTCATAGCTTCTAAGAAAAATTGCAATTAGCAACAAACAATTTTTAAAAAATCGTTACATTTAATTATTTATGTTATAATTCTCAAAAAATGATGCAAAATTTAACAAAGCACTATGAGTGGCATGTCCGAGACAAAAAAAAAAGAATAAATGATTTGAAATATCTGTAACATTTTCATTCAACAAGAATGACAGCCCTAAAGATAAATTAATCTGTTATATGTAGGAAACAAAGCTATTAATAAAAATAAATTAGTCATTTCTTTAATTGTAATAAAACATTTACCAATATCTTCCTTATGTCTCATATTATTTGTGAGCAAAATTTGAAGAAAATCTATGGATTTCTATAGCATAGAAGCCATTTGTGAGTTTCACTTTTATTTAAGTAGAGTTTCAATTCATATACATATAATTGCAAAAATTATATTGGCACTTTGTTGTTTTAACGAATGTTTTTGTTTTAAAATTTTATCATAAAAAAATCTGAATGATAGCAATGTGGGTTGGAATGGGTCTCTGTCTTCTGTAAATAAATATTTTCAGAGACAGTCCACCTCTGCCCTCACCAAATTTCTACATCATACAATAAGGATGATGTAGAAATATATAAATGTAACTACTTGAACTTGTAAATTATCAATAAATGCTAAGATTAACTTTTTATTTCAATTTATTTTAAATAATAAGATTCTTAACTGGTAGTACGGTCGAACATTTTCAACAACTGGTATGGAATTAATAATCAGTAGCAGTTTATACATAAACTCATTTTACAATAATATGGTTTTACTATTCTTTTTAATTCATTAAAAATGTACTTCATTAACATAATGAAATGAAAAAAATCTTATTTTGAGATTCGTTTTTTAAATAAAGCAATAATTTTATCAGAAGAAATTTTATTATATAACAAGAATATAAGAATTTATATAGTGTTTGTAAAAGAATTTGTAATAATATGATATATATGCTGAAAGTATGAAATCAATAACATAAATCAAACTTTCTACAAAAGGAACAAGTTAAATTGTATATTTTGAAAAAAAAAAAAAAATGGTTTGGTTTTTAGGAAACCAGTTAAAATTAAACTGTAATATAAAATTCATATGTATCTGCCCATCTAGATTTCACAAATGATACAAGTTATAAGTTTTCCATTACAAAATGCATAATATGAAAATAAAAACTAATCATTTTGGTGCATCAATAGTTTGTGCTTCTGTTAATACCAGCTTCTCTGGATCATATTAAATCATAAAGTGTCTCACCATATATAGCAGGGTAATCCTAAACAACCAACTTCTAAATATTTAATGGGGACCCCTTCCATTTTGTTCTATAATATAAAAATATTTCTATAAAAATTTCAAATTTAAAAAATATGTTTTCGAGGTGACTACTAAGTTTTACAATATTGAAAACAGAAGAAAATTTTCAAAAATTGATTTATCTTCATATTAAACTAGTAAACACACAAAAAATAATCACTAAAAAGTGCAGAATATAGATTAAATCTCCTCTTGTTCCCTCCTCTCAACTTGCAGACAATTCCATGCTGAGAAAGGAATGTTCATGTCCAGACTTTATGGTACATATCAATGACACACTCTCTGTCTAAATCTGATTCAAGCACACCATTTCATAATTAGTTAATGTACAGAGTATAGCATACCTTTCTGAATATTCTTTGTTCATGTTTGAGTTATGCCTAATTAAAAGTCATTTAAGTATCAATACAGTGAAATAGTGCTATAAATCTGATATTAATTATTTAGTTTGAAACATTTTTACTAATTGTATCGTATAGAAAAATGTCTATTTTAACAAAAAAGTTTACAAGTCAAATTTCTATAGCACAGTGTCAAGTAAAGTTGCCATTAGAAAAAAATAAATAAATCCCCAGCATTTTTTCTCCTTGAAAATTTTGTCTATTTTTCCCAGTCATTTTTACAGGAAACAGTACAGCCAATTACTTCCAATCCCAAAATACCTTTTAGGAACAAGAGAAACAATAGCTACTGCAATTCACAAAATGATAGAATCCTGGAAAATTACTGATCAAATAAAATATTTGAATTTTAATACAACTTAAATTAACATAGAATTATGAAAAAAATGCATTTATCTATATTATCGAAAGACGAATAAAGAAATGCACTGGATGGTTTGCTGTTATCATGTCTATGAAATCATGCTTCAAACAGTTACTGTTATATCAAAATGGGTTTAAACAGGGTCTGACATGCTAATATCTAAAAATCTTTGGAGAACAGTTAATTAAAGCAATTTTTCATTCTGCCCCATTTGATGTTTCAATTCATGAAAAAATGATCAACAGTGCCTCAAATATCACTGAATTTGACCAAAAATTAATTTCAGGATTTCCAGTCTCAAGACGACAATAAAGAACACCTTCACATTTTTTGGAAGTTTTCCTAAAAGTGGAATACACTTTAGAGCTCCAGAGAGATTACATCATCCCCAATGGATGAAAAAGTAATTTTTTTTGCTTAAAACATATGCATTCAGAAATCTACATAGCCAAATAAGAAGAATACAGATTCTGTGATATTTTTTCATTTGTTGTGAAATGTTATGTCATCAGCTGACTTCAATTATAAAATTTCCACAAGTGCAATGAACAAGTTTCTTGGACTTTTGTGGTATCTGGCAAGGGAACTTGATGCCCTTACATATTTTGATGACTATTTTTCTCAAGAAATGAAAAGGAAAATTTTTAGTGCTTTAAAAATGGAAGAAGAATCCTTTGAAATGGGCCCAAGTTGACATCAATGCAGCCCTTAGAGAGAGTCTGTATAATTTTGCATAAACTAACATAATCAGATTTTTTTTTTCCTTTTTTTTAAAGCTTGGTTATGCCATCAGATTTTCTGTAACAAGACATGACAAAATAGAAAGAAAATGAATCGTACAGTAAATGCAAAGCAAAGTAGATTCATTAAGAGTATTATGTAAAGTAGCAGAAAGTGTAATAGCACTGAGGAAAAGAACAACCAACTTCAAAAAAAAAAAAAAAATGGAGAACAAAAACATTATATGTTGTTGTTAGTAAAGCAAATATCTGGACTTTAAAAATCTAATGTCTTAAAAGCACATATATAAACAAATGATAATTATTTTCAGCTTCACACGCTCATTTAATATGTAATGAGTTGAAATACTTTTTAATTGTAATGAAATGTTTAACAAATAAAATGAGTTCAATTATAATTTTTTCTGAAATTCAAAAATTTTCATCTTGGTAGCAGCCCTTAAAATTTGTCTTAAAATTCTGGAAATATCACAAAATTCTTTTTTATAAAGTAGATCAAAATAAAAGCATGCCTTATCAAAAATTTGCAAAAAAATTAATAGTTTTTTTACTCTCTTATCCTTACTCTACTCTAATTATATATATATAGTGAAACTTCTTAAATATTATCATATCTTGGTATCCATATGTTATCATTAGATAGCATACGGATACAAGATCATTAGATAACATATGATTACCAAATATTCTCTCTAGATGAATCATGATCCTTCTTTAAAAAAGAACCACGATCACTCTTACCATCCCAATATTAATACTAATGATAATGCAAATATCTTATGCAAGAAAATATATTTAATAATAGTACATGATGAAATATCAACCAAAACCAAAAAAATATGTCTTCTAAAACTATATGCAATATTTTTAATGAATAAAATACTCATGCAAAATAATGGAAAATTTTAAATAAATTTATAACTATCCTATAAAATTTTTTTTCTAAATGTGAACATCAGTTTTGATTAAAATAGGAATAATATTTGAACCAAATGACTTCTAAACTCAGTTTCTTAGAAAAATTGTAAAAAGCAGCATGCGGTTTTTTAAAAAATGTTGAAATCTAATTTTTTTAATAAGTTATTAATAATTTTCAAAAAAAAAAAGATGCAAAATTTACAAAGCAATGTGAGCAACATGTCACATAAAAAATAAATTATTTTAAATATTGGCAATATTCTCATTTAAGAAGAATGACAATACTAAAGTTAAATTAATCTATTCTATGTAGAAAGACATTAATAAAAATAGATAAGATAAATTTATACTGAGATATCTATATACATATATATTTTTAACCATTTCTTTAATTGTCACAAAATCTTTACTAAAATCTTTCTTATGTCTCATAGTATTTGCAAGCAAAATTTGAGGAAAATTTATGGATTTCTATAGTAAATAAGCTATTTTTGAGTTACACTTTTATTTAAGTAGTCAGACTTTCAATTCAAATATAATCATAAAAATTATATTAGCTTCTTTTTGTTTTAACTAATGTGTTTTGGAAGGAAATTTTATCTTTTCTTCAAAAAAATTTGAAAGACAACAATGTGGTTCGAATGAGTGCCCCAATATATTTTCAAGGTCCCAGTCCATCATTGCTGGACACAAACGTGCCCCTACCAAATTTTCATACCTTACCATAGGGATGATAATCTATTTGTAAATTAAGTAATCAATAAATGTTAATATTAATTTTCCATTTCAGTTTGTTTGAAATAATCAGATTCTCAATAGTATACAAGCACGGTCAGACTTTTTCACCAACTAGTACTTGATCAATATAATTCTTAACATTTTGAATTAATATCTTATAGCAATTCATACACAAACTTATTTTATAGTAATATGGTTTTTCTACTCTTTTTAATTCAATAAAAATGTATTCCATTAACATAAAAGAAATTAAAGGATCTTATTTTGAGATCTTAATTTCATTTATTCATTTTATTTAAAGAAATTTTATAATACAACCGGAAGCTAAGAATATAGAACAGAAAGCTGTGTTTGTGAGAAAAAAATGCAATGATAAGTTGAAAACATAAAATTAGTAACATAAATCACGTTTTTCTATAGAAGGAAAAAGCTAAATAATATATCTTGAAAAAAAAATCAGCTTGGTTTATAGAAAACAAGTTAAAAATCGAACTGTAAGGTAAAGTCTATGTGTATGTAACATAATGAAAAGTATTTTTTCCTAATTATATTCTAAAATGCATTGTATAATGTAATATAAAACATATTACGCAGTTCATTTCTATAATAGTATAGTTTATCTTAAGAATTATCATATACAGACATAAAAAAATTATTACAGAATTATTACAAAATTAGTACAGAAATGCCTAATACACAAATTCAACATTAAAAACAGCAAAACTGCTACCCCTCATTTTGTTCCCAGTACTTCTATAAAATATATCAAATTTAAAAATTTGAGATACTTCTATAAAATATATCAAATTTAAAAATTTGAGATATTTTATAGAAGTTACTTACAAAAATTATGTTTAAATCTAGTCTTTATGATAAAAGATATTAACAGATTATGAGATAATTCTCTAAATTAATAGATAATAATTGAAGTTCAATAATTCCCGACAGAAAAAAACTTTTTGTTACAACAGAATTCAATTAGTAAAAAAACCAACAAAAGAGGGAGGCCAAGATGTGACTGAAAATTACTGTGCCAACAATAACTTACTCAAATCTGCTATAAGCTAATTACAACAGATCAAGAGTTTCACTTTGTAACAATAAACCATTGAAATGTATTATAGTTTTATATTATATTCTTTAAAAATTGTGTTTTTGTAAACATAACTATATCCCTCTCCGAGACTGATCATTTTTAATAATTTATTTAAAAGATCTTGCAAACCACATACTGTATAAATGTTCAGTGCCAAAAATGGAACAAAATTGCATTCAACAGGTATATAAAACTTCAAAGACATTTCATTTCATAATTTGCAGGTAAATAAAATAATTCAAATCTCAGAAAATTAAAAAAAAAAAAAAAAAAAAAAAATATCTCTATATACCTCTGGTCAGCAAACAGGTGGAAAATGTTTCAATATATATATATATTAATTTTCCCATTATAATTCTAAAAAAAAAAAAACTTCTCATTATAATATTAAAAGTAAATAACAAAAAAAAATAGAAGTAAAATTAAATTTTTGAAAAACTACTGATCTACCTTAGAAAAGCAGACAAATCTACTTACATTTTCCTGTCAAAATGAAAGTAAATTGTTTACATATGTGAAAAAGAATCATAATGCAATTAATAATTTTTTGGTTTTTCCTTAAAAAAAATTTACTCTTCTTTAGCAGAGGTAGCACATTTTTTAATATAACTGAACTTTTAACTCAAAAATTATACGATAACTCTCTCACATTTCCGTTTTGTGGGGAGCTTTGCATCGCAAAGCCCCCTACAGAAACGAAACCCCACGCAAAATGAACGCTCAAAAACGGACACTCCGTGAATCTACTGCACATCAGCATCGAAATCTTACGTAAGATAAATGACATGTCTATTAATAACTAAGAAAAGCGCATCAATTTTATTAAAAAAATATTTAAAAATATTGTTCCATAATTAGGCGAAATTATTAAAACCTACCATGAATAATTAGTCGAGGAAAAATGAAAAAAAAAGTCTAAATGTCTATATTTTATGAAAAGACAAAACATACCTAATTTCGAAACCGAGCAAACAAAAATGTAAACAAGATGAACAAATATTTTTCTAAGAATCGCAAACTGCAATGAGAAGGAAACCGGAAACACTGTTAGGGAAACGTTTAATTTTTTTATGGTGGCAACTCATGTTCCGAGATTAATCTGCATATTACACCCACGACTTGTACTCTTTTAAAAACATATAAAGATAATATCTATTTGAATTAAGAAAATATCGATAACATCAATGTAATAATTTCTCAGTAGTTATATTCAAAATATGATAGATTTTTTTTTTTTCTGTCTGATACTTTTAGTGTAATGATTGACTTCACTTTCAGTATTTCAAAAATAATCGCAGATGAGAAATTAAATCGAATACTCGTTTTACACTGTCAAATTGAAACTTTCATTAACATATCTATGAATAAATATCACATTTCTGCTCTGTAAAAAATATCTGATAATAAGGAAAAACAATCAATCTCGAGTCGGCGCCCTGTTCTAGGGGTAGCGTGTCTTCCCCGTGATCTGAATGTCCTGCTTTCGAGTTCTGGTTTGGGCGTGATTGCTCTTAAATCTGTATTCTATCTGTGAAGCGTATGAATGACCCCCCCCCAATAAAAATGGGTTGTGCAAGCGAGTGCGTGAGTGTCATCTTCATATGAGCTAGAAGTCAGACGTATGCCCTTGGGTGCTCAGGGGATTTACCGTCAGAAGCTACTGCACCCCCCCTTTCTGTGGTAACACGGACACGACATCATCATCAATCAATCCCAAATGAGCATAGAAGGTTGTTGTTTTTTTCCTTTCTTTTTTCTTTCCCTCATTCTTTTTCGAATTTATTCATTCCGATTAAAGCAATCTAAAATCATATGTGATCCACTTTTAAAAGTTACCAAGTATTTACATTCAACAAATGTAGTTAAGCTACAATCATTGATAAGACACTCTGATTTATCAGCATAAATGTTCTGCATAAAATGTTCTAAATTTTGTAGTACGTGATCACATGTCAGTGACATCAGGCTATGATAAATTTTGAAGGAAAAATCTGAAAATATTTAAACAAATGTATTCAAAATGCAATTTTGAGGCCATGCCAAGTATGAAAAGAAAGCATAAGTGCCATACAAAGTTTTCTGATAAATATTTTAATTTGTAACCCTATTAGAAAAATATCACAAATTTTTGGCAGCCATCCTGCTTTACCACTGGTACTGGTACAATATGTCCTTGTCCTTGATAATTATATTACATTCTATCAGAGTGGAAATGTTCCAGCATTAAGACTGAACCAAATATCCAATAAAGAAGAAGATTAACTTTCAATTTTAAAGCTATCTTATGGCTTTTTTTTTTAAAACAGATTTTGTAATTTTGATCTGTGATGAAATGACAAAACACCTTTAATCTTTTTTTTTTTCTACCATGGTGGCTTGGGGTGGAAAGACCTTGAAAAGGGAATATTTCCAGGTTCGAAACTCGATTCCAACAAGTTTTCCAGTAAGTATATGGGAGGATGCATATTAAATTTGACTTTGACTGCTAAAGAAGTTTGCGGGTGGGGTATCACCTCGCGTATCGTTTCCTCATTATACACTATTCAAAAGTGCAAGCTCCAATCTCAAACAGCTTTCTGTTGCTTCAAAACGAATCATCAATGTGATGTAGCTAAGCTAAACCTTTTCACTCTCCTAAAATATGTACCTCATTAGCAGAAGAATATTTTATACCAAAGACTAACGTGCACAATGATGGAGTGCAAGCTGAATATTCAGTTTAATCGAGTTTCAAATCCACCTAATTAGCGCGCGTTATTGTGTAATATTTATTCGATATTCTGAATACCGGGCCATGACGTGAAGATATCGTAACAATGTTGTTGGTATTTTGTATTAATAGGGTGAGATTCCTTCCCCCCGGTCTCGAAGTTAATGTAATGCTCGTAGTTTACTGCTGCTCAGAAAACTACCTGCTTATATAGCAAAATTATACTTTCCCAATTGATAGAAAGAAATGTTTAATATTTCTAAAGTAATATATTTCCAAAATCGTATTTAAGACAGAATGATGTTGAAGAAGTAATTCAAAATGAACTATAAGATATTATACCCTCATATATGTCTTTAAATATGATGTTATATTTTATAAAGCAAGACCTCTTTTTAATCATCAGTGCCTTAAATATAATTTTTCCAACAGCTCAAATTTATAACATTGTTCATTTATAACTTATTCATTTATAATTCTCATGTTTTCTTTTCATCTGTGTACTTCGTAACATTTTCACAGAAATTCGAAAGATTTCTAAATCTTTTCTGTTCTCTATTACATTCCATGCAAATTATTCGTATTGGAAACACAGCGGAAGGAATAGTTTGGGAATTTTTATCTATTTCATATAAGTATATTAACAAAAATATGTAACCAAATTTCCTGATGAGAATGCATCATAGAGGAGGTGGAAATTAACGCAAACATCTCTCATGACTGAATATAGAAAGGTGATTTAAATATGGCGAATTTTAGCCTCATTACAACGAACAACTTTTGTAGTAAACATTTGTGGATAACTGCAATAGCTTTGGAGTAGGGAACAAATTTTCACTTCGTAATTTAGGGCGATTTTTTCTCCTGGACGTGCCTTGTTGGAATGCTGTCGTCAATTATGTTCTCTCTCATGGTCATAGTTCTAACTCTTATGAAATTAGAGCAAGAAATGGTGGAGGGGAAAAATTTTTCTCATACATTATTTAATTAAAAGTATGCAGTTACTTTTGGATTTACATATTTTTTTCGAATTTCTCCAGAAATGTTGGATGAATTACCCTTGAATTTCTATCTTATTAGGGATATGTTTGAATTCACATTCTTCAGTGAAGATTCAGTCACGAGCAGAGGCGGCGGTAGCAGGGGGGCAATTGCCCCCATGTCGGCAGCCTCTTACCCCCCCGTTGGCTAGAAATTCAGAGTTTCGTCGGCAAAAGTGTTCACCATTTCAAAATGGTTGTAGAGAGTTGAGCATTATCAATATGATTATTTAAAATCCATCTTAAAGTTAATATATTGCAAACAATCGAAATATCTAGTTAATGGTTAAAGTGTTTGGCTATATTTGGCAAAATCGATTGGGGGTAGGTCAATAATCGACAGAGTGGTACGTCAATAATATGCCGTATTTTACGGACAAGTTTTGATACACCAAACTAAGAACTGAATACAATGGATGTCGAAAACGTTAAGTTCGCAGATTTTCAGACATCTGATTCAAATGTCTTTCATTAAGCTTATAATTGTACTACTTGTGACAATATAACCGGCAAGGTAATAAGTGAATAAGATATTGACAAGGTAATATTCTCATTTTGCTAGAAACTTTTGGTCGGTCGACTAAACTGAAAGATGTTAAATCTGAAGACCGAAGATCCTTTTTTTAAAAACTTCCTTTTCTTTAAAACCGAGGATGTTAAATCTGCAGATTTTCAGATATTTGATTGAATTGTCATTCCCTTAGCTTATAATTTGCATCAGATTTGGCAATATATCCGAAAAGTGAATAAGATACCGCATTCTGCCGATAACTTTTGGGCGGCCGACTATGAACTAAATATGATGAATGTCGAAGAATAAATCCACAGATTTTTCAGACATTTGACTCAAATGAATCTTTTAATTTGCACTACTTTTGGTAATATAACCGACAAGACGACATGTGTATAAAACATAAGACATGTCGCATTTTGTCAAGAAATGTTAATCGGTTGACTAAGAATTCAATGCGAAGGGATGGCGACGAGTCCAAATTCACAGTCATTTTATTTAAATGTCATAATGTTCATTCAGCATATAATTTATACTATATTTAGCAGAATAGTCAGTAATCTGGCAAATGAATACGGCGTCACATTTTTTCCGAATTATCTTTATCCTTCGGCTAAGATTTTATTATAGATTATGGAAAAAAAAATGTTTTCATCGGGAACTTCGATTACTTGCCAGTGGAATTATTAGAGAAATTGAAACTTTTATATTATTCATGAATAGGACGATAGAGTTGTTTTCCATAATTCATAATTCAAATCCATGTTCTAAAATTAATCATCATCTTATTCATATAATTATTACTTCCTCGGTAACGAATTGATAAATTTATTTTATTCGTTTCACAATGAGAATTGTCTGACTAAAATCTAGTTAATGGTAAAACTAAATTTTAAAAAAACACTGTTTTCTTTTGACACTCTTGTGAGTATGCATGCTAAGAAGAGTTATTTTGCTGTAACCAAATTATGTGAATTCATTATAAATGACTGGAGTAAGTAAATTGTATAATTGTAAATTAAAGCCATTCAACAATAAAATATCTGTTTTCTTTTGCAATCTAATTTATCAGGCTACAATTATTACACTAAAGAAATATTACCGACTGCAGTTGATGCCAAAAAAAATATATATATTTGGTATGGTAGCTTTTTAGCTACACTAAAAGAGTTTATCCAAGTATGCACTAATTTTTTTAAATAAATTATTACCTAAATGCTTAAGACTCTACATTCAATATTATGACTATGTAATCGGAGAACGTATCATTTATATATATTTTTCTTTCAATTACTATTATCGGCAAAAAGTATATAATTTCAGATGCTCCTAAATTTTTAATAGACTTTGAATAAAGATGTCTTGATAAAAAGATGATTAAAATAGTTATTCTTAGGACATTCATAAATAACACTTTAACCCCTTGATATACGAATTTACTCAATTTCCTAATTAGATAGCCGATCTCATTTGGGACAATTATCATTATCTTAATCTCCAGAAAAATATAAGGGTATTTGAGATAATGATGCGTTTTTAAGCGATTTTAGCGTTTTAAATTACTTAATACTTTCACTTAATTGCAGATTTAAAATTAAAAATTAAATAATTCCATACGCGAGTTAGACTCGCCATTGTATATGAAGAGGTTAAAAAAAAGCCTATGCATGCACCTGAGGGGATAAACTCACCTTTTGGTAGGAATATTAGCTTGTAATAACTTCGAATTAAGAAGGTACTTAATAATACATAGAATAGTCAGAAAGTATATAAATAAAAATGAAGATAGGTGAATTCATGTTCAAGATCTAATTTTTTTTCAAATAAAATGCATTGATTTTTTAAGCTTAAATATATATAGAAAAATAAATCCAAGGGGGATCTAAAGTTTAAGCAGTCCATTTTTCATAAGAATATTTTTCATATCTTACATAAAATAGTAAGTTTGTACATATATTTACAAAATATTTCTCCGGCCTTCTTAAAAAACGAGATATTGTATCTTTTCTGCTTTCTATATTGTTCGTGTCCGAACTATAGTAAATTTTTATTGAGTGCGCGCACTTATTCTCCTCGGATTCGAAACACATCTTAATTCTTGCTCGTTGTTGCAATTCTTACTTAATAAATATTTTAGGTAGGGGACTAAACAGAAAAATCGGTTTTTGAAGAAAACATCAAATATTTTTTTATTTATTATTCTCTATTTCTAAAACAGTTACTTTTATAAAACTTTTTGTTTCAACATTCATTTTATATAGCTTCTGATATAAAATAGTAAGAGTATGCATTTGTCCATTTAGCATGACACGTCATTCTGGTACAATCTGTGTTTCTATCTATATACTACAATCTAGAGTAGAATATGACTATATTTTTTTTCTAAAATTAGATCGCATAGAAATTAAATCTCAAGAGTCTCATAAAAAATAGACTCAAATATTGACAATTTTTTGATGGTTAGTAAAAGAAAGTAAAAACCATTTTTTTTTTTTTTTTTACAAATACCTTTATAAAGTTTTAACAATAAAAAAAGGGATCAGCATCTGAATAAAAATGAATTAAATAATACTTGATTTTCTTTAATTAAATGTAAAATTTATTATTAAGAGTTATTTTGATGCCAAATTAGAGATATGGAGTTTGCCCCCCTGTCGGATTTGTCTTGCCCCCCCCGTCGGCAAATCTCTACCGCCACCTCTGGTCACGAGACTGTTTAGGAATCCGTCCAAAAGATGACGAACAAGGAAATGGTTTGGGTAAATGAACACCATTTTACAGAAGACTGATAATGTTTTGCAACTTTCATCAATTATTTTACTTGCTGTGTGCAATTCTAATATATATTTTTGTAAAAATAACAGTATATCCCAAATATTCCTAAGTCATTTTATAAGACGTAGAGTTTCCAACTAAATTAAACGATACTTATAGAATACATGGTAATATAAAAATGAACATTATGATTAAATTTGAAAGAAACACTTTGAATATTTGAGGAAATATGAGAATTTTGAGTAAATAATTTTTAGCTTGTGTGAAACATAGAATATAGCTTCTTTTACAGTTCCAAAGCCAGAGATAGAGAACGACTTACATATTAAAAAAATCCATTTCAATAAAGGTAAGATCTTGAAAGATTCAGGATTACAGCGAGGTCATGTTCAGATAAGAAAAGCTAAATACTACGGGAGTTAATAACTTAAATTAATTCTACGAATAGATTTATTGAATTTTATAAAGGCTTAAAATATACTAAATATACTTGCATACTTGGAACTTAAGTGTAAAATTTAAATTGTGATAAATGAAGCATCATAAGCAGTAGTAAAGTTTATCATGTTTTTCGCATTATTTGTGCAAAAATGAAAATTGTAGCATTAATTTACTTGATATATACTATATAATTAAAATCATCCAGATACTTTCATTAATTATTAATATGAAGTGTGACCACTTTTTACCGCAATGATGATCTTTACTCTATGATGAAGATTATCTCCTAGTTTTTGGTATGTTTCTTCAAGAATTGTGCTTTATTCTTTAAAAATAAAATTCGTGAGTTTTGTCACTGATATCAGGTGTTCTTCTCTAGGTCCAATTTGACGTTTGAATTCATTCCACAGGAGCACAGGAATTTCACTAATCGGATTTTAATCCCATAATATTCCAGTGAAATGAGATGAAAGCTGTGATGTAGTGGGGGTAAACGTCGACAGGTGCATAACATGATTTTTTCATCCCCTATCTTCTTCATCAGTGACTTAAAAAGTGTAAATGGCACCCACCCTACTAACATAAGATACCATACGATATCTCCATGGTGTTATTCAATATTTTGAATGTCAGACGATATCGTAAAGATATCGCAACAATGTTATTGAACATTTTGTGCTAGTAGGACGGGATATTATATTATTATTGTTTTTCTCCTGGTTATATTTCACTTCAAAAAACGGCACAGGTGCAGAAACGTTTCGTCTCCATTGCTATCCCTAAAACAGTTGCGTGGGGCATTTGTATCCTCCTTGACCCCCTGTAGCTAAGCTACTGTTGAAATATCGAATTCTGTGCTAATAATGAATAATGTAATAAATTTTACTGTTATTTATTATGCTTAATTTACTACAATTAAAATGTTTTTAATTATAAAATTACTTAATTTATAATAATAATTCTAGCCAAATAGAACTTGCATTGCAATAAAAGATAGAATCACTTCATATTAGCAATTGACACATCCGATGAGCAAGAAAACATGAAATTGTCCTGGTGCTTTTAATTTTATAATTACGAAGCGAGTGTACTAAGTTACTCATATTACTTTTCACATGTTAGTGCAAATAATGTGATAAACGTAACTATATTTATTATCATTTATGATACCCAATTTACTGCAATTCAAATCATGCATTTAATTTATAAACACTCAGGGATATTTATTATAATTCTAACTTCTATACAATTTAATATGTGAAAAAATAAAATTCAAGTTTAAAAAATATCAATTTGCGGAAAACTCTTCATCATTTTACATCTATTAGAGAGCAGCTGAAGATCAGCTTGCTGCAATGCCGATATCTATGATTATTAAGAGTATTCAACTGAATTTCTTATATAAGATGTTTTACATATCTGGTTTCGAAATTATGAAAAGAAATAAATCATGCTTTGCAGGTGCATAAATTTAATTATTTACTAAAATATTCGAAGTACATACTTTTATTTCAATATAATTTACTGATGGCATATCTTCAGATATTATGCAAGTTCCGCACTATTTGATTGTATACTTTGCAGGTTATAATCGAAAACTATGCGGGAAATTTTTGAAATCTTTTCCGTAAATTCTTTATATCTTTCCAAATATAATGTTATGATTATGAAACTATTTATGAATATTTCACATAACAATCGAAACCATCGATGGAAATTTCAAAGCTTTATTAATTTTCTGTGAAATGAAGTAAGACCACATCATCTTTTTCTCCATTAATTTTTGTTCAGTCCCTTAATTGCTCTCGTGACCTAATCTTCACTGAAAAATGTGAGTTCAAGCATATTCCTTACAAGATGTAAGTTCAAGGGTAGTTTGCCCAGCTTTGCTAGAGAAATTTTTTAAAAAAATGTATAAATTTGAAAAAATACTTTTGGTCATATAATATATCTCTAGATGAACTGAATCAGCTCTCAACTTCTGATTTATCGACATGATTTTTATCATTAAATTAGATTTGGGCCTGCAGCCAATAGCTGCTAGATAGCTTCAAAATAAAAAATAAAAACCTAGTATAATCGAGCAAAAAAAAAAAAAAAAAAAAAAAAAAATCGAAAATGTAATGTAAAACTGAAACACTGGAGATGAACTTGTATTACACAATATTCATTGTAAATTATGTATATACGTCATTGAATTACTACCTTTTGAACTAAGAAAGCAAACAATCGTTTTCAATCAATTGCGCATTGTTTTAAAAAAGAATTTCTAAATGTATCGCAACTCGGCCAAAATATAGCGTATTATAATTTTATTCATTTTCTTCGTGAATTTGGACATGTGCTACCTTTATGAATAAGGATAGACCGTATTGCTCAGTGCCATATGTTTTTCAAAGGAATGTGAATGTTAATTAAGGGACAGGGAAAGGCCAAGCTCCTGTCCTTGATCAAAAAGAGTTTGGATGTCACAAATATCAGGGACAGGACTACTGAGCCGGAGACTATCTCGAATAGAATTCAAAGATTATCAAGTGAGGTCTTTATTTTGAAAACCAGCAAGAACTTCCCTTTCACTTTAGATACATCGACATGTTTCAATATACATCTATTTTGATATATCCTTTTTGTTTCAGTTTTGCTCATCATTTAATCAAACTCAGTAAGACATTTTGCTGCATATTTGAACATAAATCGGGGTTAGAGTTATAGATGAAATCTGTATTATATACAAAATGGTTGAATGCGTGGCTATTGAATATTGCAGTGGATTTAAATACGTATTCTCGATATAAAGATTTATTTTTTTCTAGTCACCACTGAACTCTCATTGCTAATAAAACTATATCCGACATTATAATGGAAAAATGCATATTTATCTGTAAACAAAATATTTTTTAAGCATCCTAAAGGCTAATTGTGACAGTAATGTTTCGGAATTGCTTTGCAGTTCAATGCAGACTTTTCGTAAGTGTGTGCTGTGATGTCAGTTGAATTCTGCCATTGATCTTAATGATGATATTTACAAATTTCATTCAAGGGTCAAATAGACAAAGTAAATAATTGGGTAGGAGGCATTAATTTTAAGGGGGCAGGACGAGAGGCTCAATTTTCTTTATTTCCAAGGTAATTTTTTTTTCATTTTATTTACAAGAGCCATGTGCTAGATAATATTCAAACATTTAAACTTCAAAACATTATTTTTAGAATATTTTTCTTCAAAATTTGCTTCTATACAGTGCAATAGTTTTAGTTATATAACTGATTTAGAACTCCACCCCAAATTTATTATATATATTTTACGTTAGAGTATTCAGATTAGGTTAAAAATCAATGCATTAAAAATGCAAAAGTAGTAAAAAACTTTTTTGTTTAAAATTACTTTTAAATTAAATTAATTTTTTTCACTCGAAATACTGAAATTGTACTTCGGAAGACGATCAGCAATTAAATATTTTATCATTTTAGCTTGTCATAATATTTGCTATTCGAAAGCTGTCTATATATTTTTAAAATGAAATCAAATAAATAATCGAATTTTTGAAGTTAAGGAGTGGGAAGAGAGATCCCCGATCTATCTATAGCCTCAAAGGGTCCCGACCTGGTTGATAAAACTGATTAATTCTTAACCCTCTGGCAGCAATTTTAACTTCTGAAGTACACGTTCAGTAAATGAATATGTAAAAAAATTTCTTGTCAGAAGGTTAAATCCATGAAGGTTTTTTTTTTTTTTTTTTTTTTTTTTTTTTTTTGTTAAATTCATGCCCAGAGAGTGTAATAGTGGTTTTTGAACTTCTATAGCAAAATTACATTTATTTTAGGCGCATGTAGACTCTGAGAAGCGTGATAAACAAGAATACGTACAACTCAAAAGTTAAATCGAGGTTTGTATTCAAATGATTAAAAAACATTTAATTTTAAGAATGGAAATAAATTGAAATTATTCAATAATTATATAAAACTATTTAGTATAATTATAAGGATACGTATAATGCTAGGGGCGTTCAAAAAGCAAGTTACACTCAAACAATTAGGTTATAAATACTTTATTGGCAAGTCCACTACAATGCAATATGATACACATACTAGCACACTATTTCTCTACATAATCTCCTAGTCGCTGGAGACATTTGTCGGAACGTAGCACTAATCGTCCGATGCCCTAACTATAGAAAATCACTCCTTGGTCCTGGAGTCAGCTTAGAACAGCTATCTGAACTTGGTCGTCGTTGAAAAATGGAATGAACACTGCCAACGGAAATTCCCACGTCCTGTGCAATGTGTTCGATGTTCACTCTGCGATTGCTGAGAATAATGTCTTTCATCCGCTGCATGTCTGATGTGCCCACCATTAGACTTCCTTGCCTTTCCACATCGGTTAAGTCTGTGCGACCATCTTCGAACTACTGGCACCATTTCGCAATGGTTGGACGTGACATTGCAAGTGGCCCATACACTGCCAATATTTCACGATGAATCTCCTTACTCCTTAAACGTTTTGCCCACAAAAAACGTACTGTTCCGCGTACTTCAACGTTGGAGTAAGTTTCTAGCTGACGCGCCATTTTTTTCTCGTACTACGCAGCAACGGTTTTCAATATCCGAATGAAATTGCTACCGTTGTAAGACGTGGAACTCAATTATCATCTGCTCAAGCTTAGCTCTTGTTTCGCCATGATGCCATCTGTGGGGGAACAAGGGTAACTTACTTTTCGAACACCCTTTGTAGTATAATAACACCCGTGATAAATATGAAAGAAAGAAATTCATTTGAGAAAATTGATTAAAATTTATTTGAATTGATTTATTTGGTTATAGATTCACCACAAAGTTAGTAATCATGTTGCTATAATAATTTTAAACGAATTTAAATTTGCACGAAAGTTTTATTAAAAGAATTTAAGATCATTAACTGTGAAATGGAAGAAAATTTTACCTGCTGTATTTCTTCTAGTCCCTTCTCGAAAATGCACTACAATATAAATTTGAAGATTTGTAGTTCCATTTTTAACAAAATATCTCACCTATAATAAAAAAGAGCCTTAAAATGTGCACAAAATAAAAATATTCCATATTTTCACATCTCATTATCATTTTTAAGGAAACTGTTGAATTTGTTGCACAATTATTTGAAATAGTGGTAAAGAGAGAAAGCCACATTCCGGAAATTCAGAGATTAATCCGAACTCAGCAAAAAGTAAATTATTTAAGTTTGATAACGATTATCTGCAAACGATAAAACTTTCAAAAATCTCGTTTTAGGAATTTGTAAGAGTTTTGTGGTTTTGGAGGAAATGACTCTACCTTCACGATGAATAAAGTATGTCGCGAATTACGTGTAACAATGCACAAATAATTTTTTTACATTTTAAAGAAGGTTACATAGTTTGTGCATCATATCCGTCTGCTCAACCGGATTTTAAAAGGTAAATAATTCACAGCAAGGAAGAAAAACTATTTAGCATTATTCATGCTGTCTGATCATCAATTTTCGCATGGCTGTACACTCAGTATCAATTGTCGTATGGTTGATTTAAAAATGAATTGTTTGTATGAAGAATGGATCTCAATATTATAAGAGTAATTATTAAAATAATTAAAAGTTTTTGACTATTTACTGCCATATTTTTGTCTATTTAATAAAATATAATGAGAATGACAATCATTATTGGTTATTAAATTCTGAGAAACTTGGTTAATTCGAAATTAACGAAAATAAAATATAATAAAAATTCGATTGATTCAAAAATTCGAAAATTGAGATGAATTGGAATTAAAAAGGAATACAGCAAGAAAAACTGACGATTTATAAACTAAAAATGGCAAAAAAAGTTTTCTTTTAATAAAAATAAATAATATATAATAAATAAATAAATAAACAAAATAAAGAAATAAATATATTTAAAGTTTAAAATAATTTTTAAATCACAATTTCTTTAAATAAATTAATAATTTTGTTTAATAAAACAGCATGCAAATCTTTGATTATGAAAACTGTATAGTAAAACTTAAACAAAGCATTTCATGTTTAACACTTCAAAGATTTTTAAAAGTTTTTCCTATTTTAATTGAATTAGAAGTGGTGTCAGTAGGGGTTCGAAGTGGCCCCGGTCTCCCTGTCGGAGATGAACCCCTCCCAAATCAGGGCAAAAATATTTTGTCGGAGAACTTTTCTTCGAGAAGAAATGTTTGCAATTTTCTCCCTATTAGAAACTTATCTTTATTTCATCAGAGATATTATTTTAGATTTATTGTGAACACATGGATAGCTGAATCCTGGAATGCTATTAATCACATTATAATCATCAACTTTTTTGCGGAAAAAAGATATCATTGCATTTGACGAATTGAATTGTAGCAAATCACAAGATTTAAAAATCAATCTGGAGAATATGCGTCATGTTTTTGCAAAGAAGCAAGATGCATCTAAACCAAAAGCATTCTCACAACTTCAACATTACATTTCTTGAGCTGCTGAAGCCTCTTACGAAATAAATAAATTGATAAAGCTTGCATGCCTTCTAATAGTTGTTAACATGCGCATGCTAAAAACGTTTCAGTACATTACGAATTGTTAAAAATTATATACGCATTAATATATTTCAAAATAGGCTTCAAAGCCTTATGGTTTTGGGAGTGCATAGTAGTAGGTTAAGAAAATTAGATTTGCATCATATGGTAAAAAAGCTTCATGAAATGTTTAAAAACCAGCGGGAGTGGTCTCCAAAAAGTTTTATCGCATATTCTCTTATAAACTTGTCATGCCAGAGAATATCTTACATGACACTGGTTTACAATAGCTACGGAATATTAACTTTTGGCGTGAATTTAGCAACTTTATTGAATCTGTCTTGTCATCTATAGCAGATTATTTGGCGATTAATCCATGGGTTGCACTAATAGTATGTTAAAATCGATTTTTTTTTTGTTTGTTTTAGAGACGTTTTCCTCACCGGATTGAAACAAAAATTAAACACAAACTTGCACTTGTAGTCACAAAATCCCGCATCAAATTTGAAATATTAAAGTCATTGCGTTTTTGAATTACCACGTTTAGATGTTTCTGAAAGTACAGACTGATAGAAGGTGACCCCGATTGGATTTGGCTCAAGATTTGACAGGTTTCTACGTTATAGATGGTAAACCTCTAAACCTCTGTACCGAATTTCATCTATCTAGCTCTCTTCGCTTTGTAATTACCATGTTAACTTATGTTCAAACAGCCGAACATCCGGATTTCCTCTGAATAGATTTTACTCAAAATTTGATAGAAAACTGTAAATTTGGTGTAAAGACAGTATACCGATTTTAAACAGTCTACCTCAAAGCATTTGTCAGTTATCTTTGTCACAGTCAGACAGACGAATATTTTCTAAAAATGTGTTTTCTGAACTCAGGGAGATCTAAAATTCGGAGATTCGTCAAAATCTCGAGTTCGAATTTTTTGACGATTATTATATTTTCTCAATACTACGTATACGAGAAAGTAAAAAACGAATTTAGCTGTACTAATATCAAAAATACCAATTATAAATAAGAGGCGATTTATTAGATTGTGCAATAAAGCATAACAAGTTACAATATTTGTGGGCAATAATACAATATTTGTCCATTTGTGGTTACAGCTATTTTGTAATATCATATTTATTATAATTAAAAAAAAAAACTTTTTTGTAATGTGAAATTCAACATTGTATACTTGGGGATGGATGTAAAAACCTCACTATCTATTTGTAAATATTTAAATTAGATGCTTCTTTTACATTTAAATATATATAATATACTTTAATACCATATAATATATATGGTGTTATATATTTGTATATACCATAATATTCTTTTATGGGATACCTTTGTGATGAACGTGGTAAGAAAAATATTAAATTGGTACTCAGATATACAAATAATGCATGTTAACGTAATTGAGTTCAAAGAGTCATAACTTGACCTTCAGTTCCTTGTGTTAAATTTTTAAAACTTTTGACAATGTGTGTTAAATTCAAAATAAAAAAGGAAACCGATTTAATCTTTTGACGCTAACTTTTTCAATGATGAGGTTAATTATTTCTTTTTAAAATGTGTGCTGCTAGAATGATATGTTCTGCAGAAAAAAAAATTAGCCAAGGAATTTGACAATATTTTTATACTCTGCTCATACAATGGTCTGTCTATTCAACTAGAAGATAAAGATCTGGTGAAAATTTGAAAAAATCATCATTACCTCTCTCCCCACCGTCGGACAGACCAAGACTCCCTGCTGGGCGGATTCTAAAGCCATTCTAAGATGAATACTTAGTACAAAATTTTCAAGTAAATAAAGGCCTTAAAAATGTCCTTCACTAACTTCAAAGAAGGCAGAAGGAAAAGATGTGTTTAACTGACGAAAATAATTCAGAAAAGATTTTTTAAAACTATTTTTAGTTTCGATTTCAGAACAATGAAAAAAAATCGTATTTCAATCAGTTTATCATAACGCTAACAGAGAATTGAAGGACCGGGAAAAAAATTAGAAATATCAACAGATTTGAATTAACAGGTTTTACTGTATAGAACAATCTTTACTATTTTCAATATTAATAAAAGATTGTTAACTCAAGTTAATAGGAGGTTTTTTGTAAAAAAGGTTAATTTATTTATTTTTATTTTATTTTATTATTTTTTTTTTTTTTTACTTTCCGTTATTGAATCACTATTTTCATGAAAAATTGAACACTTGAGCCTTATTTCGGATACCAAAAATTACTGCAATTCATAAAGAAAATTTTTCAAATTTTCATTTTATTTTTTATTTTGTTCCTTACAATTGTTTTTAGAGTGTTACCACAGATGAAAATAATTGGTGGATTTTAGTAAAATCTTTTAAACCAAGAAGGATAAGTGAGTTTCGTTTTTGTTGCTTACTAAAACTTCAGAATTTACTTATAGAAATGACATTTTTTAAATAAAAAAAATGCACTAACTCATTCCCCCTTTTTCTTTTGGCTTGGTCACTTTTATCTGTATGCCGACGAAATATAAAAATGCTACAGATCTTCTAAGACCCGAAAATTCTTTTGTGCGATCTTATTTGAAATTGGAATCATAGTTTAAGAAATCATTCTTAATCTCTAACTTGCTGATAAAAAACATGAAGTAAAAATATTCAGAAGAAATTGCTATAAGGTTATCAAAATCATCTAAATCAGGATCTTCTTTACTCGACACCATCTTCGGGAAAGGTGTACCGGTGGTAAAATCTCATATTCGGAGGGTTCCAAGATTGAAAATCGAGTCAACCGGAGAGTCACATTAAATTCTTTAGCCTGGGGCGGAATTTGAAAAGTAAACTGCAGTCTTAAGTGTCATTCTCGTTTTCTGACCACAATCAAAGTTGAAATGTTCGTATAAAATAGTAAATAGTTCGTAGCCTTCATATTGCTTGAAAACGGAATATAATTCAACTTAACTAACCTATTGAACAATTCTTCGCAACGAAAGAAGACAACCAAATTTAAAAGTAAATAAGAAAAGGAAAAATTAATTAATGTCAATCATAAAACATTTAAATGCAAATTATTTATTGAGATAAAATAATTTTTCATAACAATTTTTAGTTTCAAATTTTCAAAACACGACGGACCTTAGACAGTTTAGAGGAGCCACATGAAACCACGAAAATATTGACAGCAATGAAATTTGTCACATTAAGAGTTTAAGAAATAAAACTATTTTTTTTAAAAGTTTTAAAAATTTAAATTAAAAAATTTAATTTGAAATATTTTATTAAAACCGAAAATATAAATACATTTATTTCGCGTTCCTTAAAAAAATAATCCCGAATTAATATCTTATTCTGATAGCTATGTTTTTTTTATTTACTTATTGTTAAGGACCACAAAGGATTTCAAAATGAGATAGAAAAAACATGAAAAACTAAGTAGCTTTATTTAGGTCAAAGCTTCATTTTCTATCGCACCAGAAAGATTTAATTTGAGAAAAAAGCTTTCAAATTAATTTGATTGCTTATTTTAATCATTTAATCATATAAATCATTTTCGTATCATTTTGTTATTTCAAGAAAACGAACTCTTTTATTTGAATATTGATTTTTTTTTGTTACTACCCACTCGATAATTAACAAATAAAGTTACCATATAACCCCACTAAAAATAATCATGTTTTCTATTTTAGGTTTATTAAAAGGCGATAATTTCAGAAATGAAGATCTTATGCATACGCTAATGTAATATTTCTCAAACCCAGACTGATGATAATGCGCTTATTATCGATTTTCAGATTCCTAAAAGCTTCCTGGAATTATTTTCCTATACATTTTCCTCGAATGAATATCCGCAGTGAAGATTTTCTAGGAAAACAGGGAAATTCGGAAGAAAATGCTCAATTTATCAAATTCGGAGCATCTAATTAAACAGAGGAAAAATCGATGATAATTTTCAGCATGCATTTTGAAATAAATCAAGATTTTATTTCAAGATATATATATATATTAATTCATCAGTTAACAATAAAAAATGTCACAATCAATATTATTATAAACATAACGGTAATCTAATATTTTTTTATTATCAAGAGGGAATTTCATTTCCGTTACAATTTTCAGCATTTAAGTAAATTATTATCTTATCTCAACAACGTACTGAAAACAAATACTTTTGATTATTTTATATCTTATGTTATTTTATTAGGATTGGCTAGGGTAATTGTGAATTAAGGAACTGTGAACAGTGTTTATAGTTTGATTATATGTAGTAATTTCATGAAACGAAACCAATATTGAATTTTTCAGTCTTTTTGAATTTGCAATTAAAATTTGCTATCATTTCTCTAATCACAAACATTTTAACTGCTTTTATGCATTGCATTTTTTTTTTCGCTATCGCACATTTGCAGAGTTATGCATTTAAACTTTTGGAAATTTTGTTATTTAAATTTTTGAGGTAATAAATACATGAAAATTTTTTTAATGAAGTGAACAATATGCTAATACAGGGAGTATTCACTGTAATCATGGTTAAACAAGTAATGTTTAAACCGCTAGAGATAGACATATACTTCCGATAGGAAAAAATGCTTTAAAAGAGGTAAAGAATTCTATTTAATATAGTTTGAATCAATAAATGTACAGCTGAAAATATTATGAAATCTAAATTTTTATACTATCTTCTGACCCTATCAATCATGTTTAGTAAAATCTTGTTGACATTCGAATATCTTAAACTAAAAGAGTTACACTCCTCTGCGACTAAAATAAACTGAGTTATGAAACTTTGAATGAAATTATTTTAGATAATTTTAATCCACTTTAATGACCACCTTGAAGAAGATTCGCTGATCAGTTTTTTCAACTCCACTATTGATTGGCCTAAATCAGTGAAATTCAAAGATTCATAATTCGGATCATTTTGGCTGCAGAAGTGTCGAACTTTTATTTGACTAAAAAGCTAATTTGTCAGAACTAAAATGTGACTAATAGTATTGGGAGACAGTGCAAAAAATGAAAAGACCTCGTATTTTTATTAATTAACTAATTTATTTTTGCAGTATACTGATTGACTCAACAACTTAAAATATAATTCTTTACGATATTTAGAATATAGCACATTCACAGTATTATAGCACATTCACAGTATTATAGCACATTCACAATTATCCCATTAGTTTTAATTTTCAAAGCAATTGCAAATAAACCTGGGCATATTATAAAATTTATTAAAAAACTTTACAAACTGTTATAAATCCTGATTCAAGATAAATTTTTTTAAATGACATTTTTTTAAACTTGCATTTTTTAATAAAATTGAGAACCCAATGACGCAAGGAAAAATTGTAAAATCTAAAACTTGTGATATTACTATTAAAATTAGATATTTGTTAACAGCTTTCAATAAAGTTTATTAACTGATTCTTTTCTACTGCATTTTAAATATTTTCTCAAATGGTATTCGCAATGTTTCTCCAAAATCATAAAAATTGTTTGTTTAAATGTGAATGAGCAGCACAGTTCTTATTTTTAGTAAGCATTTAATGAAAATTTGTGGAAGTGCATCTGGAAATTCATAGAAGTTTGTCAATGTGCTTTCCATTGTGATATCTTAGAATATTTCAAAAATCACGATTTTAGTTGAACTCGTAAAAGCGCCTGGCAATAACTACAATCAATCCTAATTTTAATTATTTTATTACTTTTTAGTATTTTATTATGCGAAAAAGCAACTGCAACTGTGTGTATTTTCATATTTTGAAAAACAGGTTGATAATAATTGAATCTTTCTTAGAATCAATATATCACAGAAAACTTTAAAAAAAATTTTGATAAGAAAATATTAAGAATTTTAGTGAAAGACTTTAAAAGCTGATTTATTTCAAACAAACAAACAAAAAAACATCTCCCAATTTTCGAAACTACATTAATTCAATTAAAATAATTAAATAAAAGCATTATATTAAAGAACCTAATAAATTTATTTTTTTCATTGTGCCCTAAGGGAATTTTACAAATATACTTATCTTCCTTCTATAGTTTCAATGTTTAACAAACAAAAAGATGAATTTAAGTTAGAAATGTGCTATTATTTACAATACAAAATGCATAATTTTGAATTTGAAATGAAACTAATCAGGATCTTACAAATTCTTGAGATCTTACAAAAATGTGTACCACATCGAAACTAAACTTTAAACAGTGATGTGAATTATTTCTTACGCACTTTGCAAAATCATGAAAAGAGAAGGAATTACATTGGTGAACTATGTTTTATACAAAAAAAAAAAAAAAAAAAAAAAAAAAAAAAAAAAAAAAACTAAATTTTCAATAGTAGGCTAATTATTTTTTGAGAAACAAAAAACTGAGCAAATATTTTTAAACATCAGAATATAAATTTTAGCAAATTATACGTAATTAAATTATAAACTGTTAAATCATTTTCGGAAACCTAAAAATGACATAAAGTGTTGATATACTGAGAATTCCTATTCAATTTTTAATGACAAAAGAGTGGATGGATGGACCTTCCTGTTCCATATTGTAAATTGTTAAAAAATGGTATGTTTTTTAGAACATAAGCTATCTTTTGATAGCCTTTTACTACACATTTTTATTTATCTTGACTTGTTTCATGTCTAAAAATGCAAAATTTTGTAATGTATTATTTTACTTATTCCTTATGTACTTTCGAATTTTGACACTGTATGGATTACTATGGAACTTCAATAATTACTATGGATGTGATATGAGAGAACACTTTATTTGCGATTATTTACATAGAAAGTTTCGAAAGCATATTTACATCGAGAAAGACGAAATCTGAATGAATTACACAGGAGCGGAGTTGAGTTGCAACTGGTATGACGCTTACACGCATTTTTCGATGATTCACCAATAATTTCAGGAAAAGAGATCCGGAGATATGGTGTTTAATTCCCAGCACACTCAAGACTCATTATCCATTCCTCTGCAAAACACTGCTGTAGAACTTAATGAACATTTTATCACACTCATATTTTGAATAATCACAGCCCTAGTAGCAACTGACCATGTAAATTTTAATCTTTTAAGTGTAAATAGAGTTAATACTCCGAATCATATATAAGAACAATAAGATAAAATTTGAAGTGGAAATTGTGTGTTTTGCAATTCTTTCGGTATTTTGACTGAATGAACTGAGTGCACAACGCCATAAAATTATTGTGGCAAAAACCAGAGTTTTTTTCAATAAAAATTGGAAATATACGATTAGAATAGTATGTAAAATCAAATGTGGTAACATTTGACTAAACATACCTTTTTTTTTACAATCAAATTTTTCTTTCGTTTATTTCGTATACAAGAAAATACAAAATATCATGTTTATCTTGATTCTTCATTTACATAAAACACTTTATTTAAATATTTGGCTCAAAATATCGACTAAAAACTAAGCGATTTCATTTTTTAAAAAAAAAATAATATTTGTTTTCGAACAATCAGCGAAATCATATTCACTGTATTCGAAAACAATTTGAACGTTAGTAATTCCGTCTTCTTATAAGATATCTTGGGAAATGAATGAGAGAAATGTATGGCAGGAAATTCTGATGAAGGAAAGAAACAGATGAGAAACGTCCAGATTTATCGAAAATCATGCCACTAGATGTCGATGATTGAAGCTTTGATGTATTACGAATGTTTCCGGAATGACAAGTTAGATTAGTTAGAATTGATTCGCAGTATGGTTGGAATGATTCGCAGTATGGAACTCCAAAGGTTGTAGTGAAAGCAAAAGTTTCTGACAAATTATTTCCTAAAATATTTCGTCATTCAAGATGTCATCAATATTCATTCGCTTTTGTTTGCAACTCTTTGACAGTTCAGATTTCCCAACTCTTTTCTAATTAGGCCCACTTCTTTGTTTTGGCAATGTGCCGTCGTTTTAATTCGACTAAGATAACAAAGAACACTTGTGATATCTGTGGATTTTATATTATAAGGAAAATTCGTTTTAGGAAGTCTACGGATTGCAACGTTTCTTATGACACGACTTCCGGGAAATGTCTGCCTATTTTCACCGACCAAGGTCCCTAGAGCTCCAAACTACTCTTATGCAAGAGTGAAAACACTATAACTGGAGTAGTTTTGACTGGATGCAAGCGATATGTTGTAGAAAGAGTGAAAATTTCTGAAAATTTCGCAGACATATTATCAGATTCAAAGGAGGGGAAAGTGATGGAAAGATTGAAATTATCATTTCTCAGGAACCGTTGATAACGGAAAGATTATTCAAAATAATTTCTGCATTCAGGCAAATCATTTTTACATAAAAATTTGTGGATATCTATTATCTTTTATAAGTTAAGTGTATTTACACATTTTCAGAATGGTTTCGTTAAAGAATTTTTTTTTAAAAAAAAAAGCAAATGTTTTGTAATAAAAATTTCTGACAACAGCTCGTTATTTGAAATGGGAAATATCATTTACTACTTTTAAATTTATTCCTCTTTTAAAATATTACATATAAACAAGCTAGAATTAAAGGATAAATTTTCGTGATTTTCGAAGAGGAATATTCCTATTCCATAGTACAAAAAGTTTGTGAAAAGCGAAGTATTATATTTTCTAAGTGCAAAATAAACAACATTATTAATCGGAAAGAGAAAAACCGTCAATCATTAATTCTACATGGAAAGAAGCTTCTAAATGATTACCCGAGAAAGATACATACTGTTTCAAATATTTATTACGTGAAATTCTGGTAAAAAGAGAAATTCCGCCGATGCAGGAATCAATTGCAAAGTCTTTAAATATATCCAAATATATCCATAGCACAAATATATAAATTGATTCTTCTTTTAAAATATTACATATAAACAAGCTAGAATTAAAAGATACATTTTCGTGATTTCCGAAGAGGAATATTCCTATTCCATATTTCAAAAGTTTGTGAAAAGCGAAGTATTATGATTTCTAAGTGCAAAATAAACAACATTATTAATCGGAAAGAGAAAAACAGTCAATCATTCATTCTACAGGGAAAGAAGCTTCTAAATGATTACCCGAGAAAGATACATACTGTTTCAAATATTTGTTACGTGAAATTCTGGTAAAAAGAGAAATTTCGCCGATGCAGGAATCAATTGCAAAGTCTTTAAATATATCCATAGCCCCAATATATAAAATTATATATATATATATATATATATATATATATATATATATATATATATATCACCAGCTTTTGCCAAGGCATGAATTCATTGCAGAAGAATGCAATGTAGAATCCTATATCAAAATTATTTGATAGGAAATAAATGGAAATACTTTCTTTCATAAAAATCTTTGATGCAATAGATGAAATATAGATTTACCTAAATGTAACAAAAATAGATGTATTCACAACGAAAGAAGAGTAACAAAGATGTATAAATATGATTCAGTAAAGGGTTTGTGATTATCGTTGCGTTCTCTTACAATTTGAATAAAAATAAAAAAAATTAAAAAATTGTTGAAATCAACTCAACGTACTATCAAGAGAAATTTTTATGTCTGGCATTTACAGAAGAAATTCTATATCTTTGTTCCCAGTGATTTTCAAAGAGTGACTTTCATCAAGACAAAGTTCCAAGTCATATTTTGAAAAGTACTACTGCATTTCTTGAAAAAATAAAGATTGATATAAATATTGCATATATACTTTGCAATATATTCTTGCAAAATCCCCTCATGATTCATCTATGGACTATTGCTCTTTTGGTCTATTGAAAAGAGCTCTTTCTCAGTGCAAACCCACCACGATTGATGGAATCTGGAAAATAGTCAAAGAGGAATGGAAATCAATATTCCTGGAGATATTACAAAAAGTCCATCTGCCATGGAAATCACGATGCAAACTTATAATCCAGAAAAAAGGCTATATGGTCGAACATTTAAAAATCATAATTTAAATATTAATGAAATGGTCCAGAAATCGGCCTAAAATGTGGAAACATCCACTGTAATTAGATTATTTAGTAATTAATTAAAAATTAAAGGTGTCACGATTCGTTCAGTAAATTTATTATGCATTTCTCAGTGTCTAGACAATTCTAAAAGCCTTTAAACAAAGTGCTGGATGGAATGATAATCAATTAAAGTTGACAACAATTAACGTCAAACGTGAAATATTTCAGAGAAAATTTTTCTGTGTTCTAATGCTGAATTTTTTACTGTGTTATGAAAAGTGTTTCTTCTGCTTTTTATGTAGAATACATACGCCTTTCATAAACAATATTTATTTTTAAACATCAATTTTTCGAGTTGTGCAAAGTAACACAGGATTACGGTAACAAATTCCACAGGGGCTCATGGCCCATTTTAAATAAATTTTCTGTTTTTCCAGAGCTTTAAATCATAAATATCTATTTGAATGCTTTTATATATATAAGTTACTACTATTATGTAGTCATGATAAAATTCAATAGGAATAAAACAATTTCTTTTACAAAGTGCTTTTTGATTTTTACCATTAATTAGAATCTGAAATTCCCCAAAACTTTCTCGCATATTCTTTAATAAAGGTGTTATTCCACAGAACACCTTGCATAGCATCGGCGTACAGTAGTTACAGAATATTAACATTTGGCTTAACATTTGGCATTTTTACTGAATCTATCGTGTTTCCCTTGGCGAGTTATTTGACGATTATTGACTGGCATGCGGTTAATAGTATCCGAAAATCGAATTTGTCTTAGACACGTTTTTGCCAAACGATTGAAATAAAAATTTGACGCAGAACTACAATTGTAGTCACAAAATCGCATACCAAGTTTGATATATTTAAGCCATTGCGACTTTGAGTTATCGCATTTACGAGTTTCTAAAAGTTCAGACCGATAGAGGCTCAATTCCTCGTTGGATTTGGCTTAAAATTTGATAGATGTCTAGACTATAGATTATAATTCTGTGTATTGAATTTTGTCCGACTATCCCTCTTCGCTTTGTAGTTATCATGTTAAATTATATTCGAACAGCCGGACAGACAGACTTCCAATGAGCAGACTTTTGCTCAAAAAGGGACAGAAATCTACAAATTTGATATAAAGAGCGTAAACCAAATTTGATCTGTCAACATCAAAGCGTTTTTGAGTGATCTTTGTCACAGACAGATGGACATTTTCTCCACGTTATAGTGAGGTCTAAAACGTGGAGATTCATCGAAATCTAGAGTTCGAATCTTTTGATGATTACGATACTTCCTCTATACTCCTTATACGAGAAAGTAAAAATGAAGCCCAGATTATGGTTTTCTAGTATTTAAATGTTATAATTTTTTCTTTAAAATTATAACTGATTTAAATGTGAGAAAAACATTAACTTAAGCTTCAGTTTCCCTCAATTACGTTCTTTTCGATCATGATTATAGTTTTTAAAAACAGAGAATGAAATGACACTTTTAAGCTTTGCTTCATCTCTAATCCACAAATATTGATTCCCAAGTTTGATCTTAAAATCAAATGTTGCTATTTTAAAAATTTGTGATTTTATTCAATTCAAAAAATTCTGAAAAAAAAAACATTTTTACCATACACTTAATAAGAGCTTAATGAGTGGCAAGACTTGGTTTTTATTAACTTGCAATTTAAGATTAATATATTGAGGGTGTTTATGCAAAGACAGTGAATGTTACTCTATTTATCTACATACTTACTCATTATTCATCGATAGAAGTTGATTTTTAAAATGACACATTCTCTACCTAGACGCGATTTAATTCATTTAAATCCTCGTCAATAAGAAATTAATTTTTCAAGATTAATATTATTTTTCAAAATATGAATGACTTATAAGTCTTAAGGTTCATTGAATTTTATCAATCTAACTCAATATTTGTACAAAATATCACGCACTTATTTGTTCCCAGTTCCATAAAGTAAAAAAAAATAACAATTGAACATTAGTTTAATATGATTAATTAATGTTACATTTATATTTGTGAATGATTTAATAGATTAAACAGGAAGTGCATACAGGGTGATCGATGAAGTCTTTTTAAATTCTAAACGTCATCCTCTCAACGAGTGTCTTTCAGATTTTCTTTTCATTATTTTTGTTCACTTTAGACGCTAAAAGTTCTACATTTTGCTTTTTTAGGCCAAGTTTTCGTATTAATTTCTCCTTCAGAGAAATATTGTTGCGCTTAAGAACTTATTTCATATTCATTACATATAGTCGTTGGTTTGATAACACGTCGACATCAGGCAAATATATGAAAATTGATATAGGAGTATCCATACAGTGTCAAATGTGGCATTAATTCTCTCTCTCTCTCTCTCTCTCTCTCTCTCTCTCTCTCTCTCTCTCTATATATATATATATATATATATATATATATATATATATATATATATATATATATATAATGGATTCTAACTATACTGAGCATACATGTTCCTTTGCACCTAGAACTATTAAAATGTTTCTGCACCCCTCGAAGAAGGATGAAATAGAAGTTAAAAGATTTTAGGTTTTTTTTTTTGTTTTTTTTTTGCCATAACTTTTGAACGAGCTCAAATAATGTATTTACACCATCTTAAAATTTAAAAAAATTAGCTTTATAGTGACATCAATTTTATTACCTCAGAATTTTTTTCTGATTTTTAATCAATTTTCAATGTTAATTTAAACACAAGTTTTATTAATTCTATTTTTTACGAACTTCAGTGAATCCCATACGACCCCGTTTACAACTTACAAGTATAATGCGTTTTGTTGTTTTTTCTTACATGCGTATGGAAGAAATAGACTCAGTTTGCAGTAGCTATTATATCAATAAAATAATAAAATGAATAAAATCAGCAGATATAAACATTAAAATCAGCAACAGGCATTAGTAGTTGCAGATATTATTGAAAGGTTGAGAATGTGCTTTATTTAAAAGAACTGGAAAGTATTCAACAAAATTAACATCGTTTTGAAATCAGCACCATCAATATATCCTAAAAGCGTTAAAACTCTCTTGGCAAAAGAAAAAAATATATATTATTTTTATTCAGCAATGTTATATGTCAAAGCGTTTCAGGCGATGGAGATATACCCATCAAATTATATAGCGACTTAGCTCCGGGAACAGCTTATAGCTTTTATCTCTTATATCCTTTTTCGGATTAGGGACGAATAGAATTGCAGGACTTTGTCACGAACCGGAACTTGACTGCGACTATATTTTGTCACATGTGACCAGGATGAATGGTTTCCTTCCTGAGTAAATTTACAAACCTGGCTTGACTCTAGCACAATTTCAAATCCCTGTTTATATAAGTTTTGAAATAAATTACACAAGAAATTTTCCTCTTTTGAAAACCACAAACAACCTTAATAAAATATTAAATTGTTTTATTTTTATTTTATTCGTTAACCGTAGTATCTTTGTGTATTGATATTTTTCATTATATATTTCAGTTCACGTAATAATACAAGTCAGTTTTAATTGAGTTATTTTAGCGCCCAATTTTGAAATAGCAGGAGAACTATTTTTGGATGGATTTGATCCATGGTCAGGTGACGAGAACATTATCTGAACCAGAAATATGTTATTCAATAAATTTTAAATTAGTTTTAAAACACATTTTTGTTAGTATACTAAAAAGAAAGATTTTCAATTTTTTTTTCTATTTTTTATTCTTTAACTCCTTAACTGTTTTCTTTTCTTTTCTATCTAATTATATAACACTTTCCTATAAAATTATTTAAATATAAATTACAAATGGTAATTTAGAAAATATTACGGAATCCTGAAATCCATCTTTTCTTGAATTCACAACACTAGTATGGAATGAAAATTTAATTAAATGAATCGTATACTGTGTTAAAAAAATATATTATATTGTCATCATGAATACATAAGTGTGAAAAATTTCAAAAGTCTAGCACACCAGAAAGCGAGTCGAAAGTTGATCACAAAATTCCATCTTACAGGCATGAAACATGTCAAATAAAAATGAGTAAAAATTCAAGGTAGCCTTAAAGATTTTATGACTTCCATATCTCACAGATTTTATGACTTCCATATCATCTTATGACCAAGCACTATAAATCATATAAATTTTCACAAGTAGTATCATCAAAACTATCTTTAAAAATAATTGCCTCTAAAGACATCCCATTTCTATATCTCTTCTAAGTGAAAAAACTGAAATTCGAACTTGATCCAACCTTCTTAAATTCGGAGTTTCTCTACCTTTAAAAATTATTTTATCAAAACTATCAAATTTTCTCCCTTTTCTTGCCAATCAGAGGCGTTTTCGAAGATCGTGACTTATTGAAAGTATTCTGAATCTCCTTTAAAATTGGATTTTTTTATAGATATAGTTGTGAAGGAAATTTTAATGAGTTAAAAATTAATCATCATTCTTTTTGTTCCTTTACTTTTTACCCATAGATTTCATTAAAATTTAAAATTATCCTTTTTTGGAGATGTTTTTACTCCTCTCTGAAAATTATTGAATTTATTTTACATATATGTGAAATATATATGCAAGATTGCCTTCAGTTTAATAATCTTTTAGAAATTCAACTTTGAAAAAATCTTTGCCAATTACATGATCGATACTGAAGTGACATATTCAGCAACTTTAAGCAGAAAGTAAGAAAAGAGTGCGTGGAAACCCATTCAAAGTTAACTTCATAACCCATAACTTCAGAAAGGGAATCTTTTCTAAGTCTAGCTGAGCAAGATTTTATTTTAGCCGCGTGATGTTCATGCGATATTTCAGCTTTACTTTGACCAATTAAAATGACAGAAATTAGAATCCGAGAAATGAGAGAAAGCCAAGATCTCGCGTAACACAGAAGTAAAGTGAAATGTGTTGAGGTTAGAAGATAATGAATTTTGAGAATTCGAATAATTTAAATTGTTACGCACTCGCATATATATATGAATTTTTTGGGGTATATATATATATATATATATATATATATATATATATATATATATATATATATATATATATATATATATATATATATATATCATTTGACTACTAAAGGACGTATATGGCTCACTCATATTTTAAAGTTATCTTGAAATCATTGCAATGTCTCTTAGTTATTAATTGGGAAGAGAGATGCATATACATTTCGTAATTATTCATTTAGACTGTACTTCCTATTTTCTAGCTGAAATCCATTTCAACTGAACATATTAGTTCTGGTCATGTCAGTTCACTAGTTTTGATCTTTTGGTAAACATCGATAACACATTTTTTTCCATAAATACAGACTAAATTTTGTAAATTTACAAGCAAGTTCTTCTAACTACAAATAATAAAGTTTTGCAAATAAAGAATAATTTTTTTTGGTCATGAGTCAATTATGTCTGGCTTATAAACGAGTGGGCAAAATTCTGCAAGATAAATTTGCCTAATTTGGAATTATTTTGTTTTTTTCTAATAAAAAATGGGATAAAAATTAGTACGTAATAAGTTAAAAGGTACACAAGTTTTAAATCACAGTTTACTGAGACATCAAAACATATTCTTTTGGGAAACCTAGTTATTAGCAGAAAAAATTGCCATTATGTTTTATCTGTTATGTTCAAGCGATTGATTTCAAGGTAAATGAATTAATAATTTGTATTGCGTCATAAATCAGTAATGATACAAAATAATTGCAAAGAGAAAGAGATTCATTGAATCTTAAAGATCTAATTATTTTTATTTTTCCAAAATGGCAAAATATTAAATAATCTTGGCAGAGCTTCAAAAATATTGATTAAACGATCAATGAACAGCAAAAATCTGTTATTACATGTTCAAAAGGCAAAATGGGAGTTTAAAAAATTCAAAAGAGCATCAAAGAAGCTAATCTATTCATAGTCTTGCAAAGTAAAGATAAAGAAGTTTCAAACTTTTTAGATATAAGACATAAAAAAAAAAGTTTCCAAAGTTTTGATCCAGGTGATTGATTCTGATAGGGGAAAATTCGGAAACTTTCGCCAGAAAAAGCATTTTAATAATTTTATGGCTCTTTTACGGAAAATATGATAAAGAAAATCAAAGATTAATTCTTTCCACTCTAGCCTAACTGATTTGCAAGGTGAAAATTCAAATTAACTTTCCGAAGAATTTTGATTCAATTTATGCAAATTGCTCATTCATAAGAGTTTGCTAAAAGTTAACAAATAGCATTAGCTTAGAGAAGAGCTAAGCTTTTAAGAGTAAGAGATTTCGTTTTAATGGGTATCTTCTTTAAATGAAAAATTCAAAAAAATTTAGGGGAGTGAGTATTTATTAGTGGACTAAGGAATGGCATTTTTCTTCAAAAACCTGTGAATCAAAGCAAAAATATAAATGCTTGAAGAGCATATAAAAATGCATAAAATAAATCTGAATTTTAATCACATCTCTACTAAAAAGAAAAGGAAACGTATGCTGGTACTCTTCAGGAAGGTTTATTTTATCTAGAGTACCAAATTTGGTACAGATATACTTTGAAGGTTAGATTGAAAATTTTTAATTTTTGTTAATTGTATTGGATTAAATTATTTGTATTAAATTGTGAATTGAAGAGTTTTTGCAATATTTCAAATATTTTTTTAGTAGAAATTACATTGGGAAAAAAGTTTTAATGCATAATCTTTTCTCAATTTCATTCACAATTTTGGAAAATCTGTAATGCTAAAATTCTTATCTCACTGAATATAAGTTTATTTTTAATTGATAATAAGAAATCAAATACTGAATGCCACCAGAAGTTTGTTTATGAAAATCGCGAAAGTATGTCATAAAAAATTTGTCAATTATTTCTAATATACCTGTATTTTAAGAAAAGCATTCTCCTTTTTTTAAATCAAACAATAGGATGTATTGTACTACACATAGATCCCCTATTTTAATGAAAAACATAAACAACTCTGAATTTTCAATTCGTTGACTATTACCATTCAGAATACAAATGGAATGTTGATTTGATTTGTTTTGTTGCATTAAATTATTGTAATAACTGAAGAAGAAAGATGTCAGAATTTTAAGCTGCAGGAAGAGTTTTATAATTCCTGAGCGGGTATTAAGATTTATAGTATCCATAACCGGCTAACTCCCGACTCTCTTGAAAGCACACTGATAAAACTGAATGACCGGACAGCCGCGATAGCAACACTGGCGTTGAGTCCTATGGACTATCACCGCCCAAGGTACAACTCTTCCCATGGGAAGTACGTCCCGTCATCGATAGGAAGTAGCCGACCCGTACCATTTCTGTACCACCCGGATGGCGAGAACCAACCACAATACCGGAAGCTTCTCATCCTCATTTCTGATGTGCCCCCCGCCCTCGCCCCGAGAAGATATAAAGTAAACTTTCTCCCTAGGAGTATCGAGTCATTTAGTACATAATCAGATTTAATCCACTTAGCATATCTACGAAGCTGGGCATCCCCTCAATGTTTTTTTAAAATAGGGATTTAAGAAATATGCGAACTACTAATTAGCAACACTCGGTATGTCTCTACTCCATAAAACAGTCTGTTTATCAGTTTCAGTTGAGAAGAGAAAATGTTTACGAGAGGAAGACATTTTGTTGCTTACAACTTGAGACACTTTTTATTAAAATATTTGACTCCGTACCATATTTAAGCCCTGGTTTCAATATCTAAAGGATGGCTCTAAAAAAATTGCTGTAGTATCAAACGATTATATATTGGTTTATATAAGAATCAGAAGTATCATTGGAAAGTTGGTGGATTTGTGAATTATTAAATTAGAAGGGTCTTCCCCCCCCCCTTTTTTTAGGGGAGGGGGGAAGACCCTTAGAGAGGAGGGGAAGAAGACAAACATGTTGGAAGTAGCCACCAAGAGAAGTTATTATTATTATTATTTTTTCATGATCTTTCTGATATTGTCAAGATTATCCCTTATCCTAAATAACTGAATAAACATAGAATACATAAGGTGCTTGATTCAATTTTAAAGGCTGCTAGCTTATGCTTTGATACCAGTAAATCATGTTTTCCAAATAATGTTCATGTTTACCTTAAATAGGATAATTTAGCTTTATATTATAAGGTTCAATCTTCGAAAATTATATTCTTTTATTAACACATTATTTTGAGCATATAATATTTCCAGATTATAATAAGTTATTTTAAATGTTTTGCCATTAAATTTAGGTATAAAAATTCTCTTAGAAAGTTTATTAATAAATTTGATTTTTTTTATGAAAGTTTGAATTATAAGCGCAGCAATTTATATTTACTTATAATTTCTGAAAATAATATAATATGTTAATTTCTGCGTTTTCAACAAAGGCAGTGATTAGTGAAGTCATAATCAATAATTGTTATATTTCCTGCTATCTCACATAAAAAGGCATACACGTATATAAATTTGCACACGTAGAGAATTATGAACCGAGAATAATTGAAAAAAGGAATATAAGATTAAAAAACTGCCTTATTATTAGTCACTTGAGGAGGTCAATGTCCTTCTCACTTGACTATAATAAAAATACTAACATTTTAGATTTAAATCATGAAAAAAGCCCTTAAATGTTAATAATTATTAAAAAAACAACAACCCTCTTACTTAAATAATTTTTCTTTATTATTTCTAAGTTTTAGTAGAGGTGTGATTAGTTATCCCAACGAGATGGGAAACTGAGTATTTGTGATTGCATATTCATAAAGTAACTTTTCACAAAAAGGAATAATTAATTTCAATAAGGTTCTTAGATAAATTTAAACGTAAAGTCCACTTACCTAGATATATTGCAACAATGCAAAAAGAGAAAAATTATAGTTTGAAGAAATGATTAACTTAGGATCAATTTGCGATTTGCAAAATCGATTTCCAGTTACCCCACATCATTTTCGGAATTAAGATAAGATAAGCGATCCTATGATCACGATGTAAATTGTTGGAAATTCCTTATCGTTAGATATCATTTTAAGAAAGAATTTCGGAAAATGTAACTAAACAGTTCTGAAAGATTTTGTTTTTATTTAAGAGAAACAGAAACTAGTAGAATTTACGAATAGTCTGACTATAAAAATAAGTTCGTAAAACAGAAATATTTTTTTAATATTTTCATTTGATTAAACTTGTTTCAGATTTATGAAGTTGGTACTTTATTATCGATTTTTCAGTCACTTCCTGATACGTTTTTTTATTTTCACATTTTGGTATTTTAGATGACAATCAACGATTTTAATATTTTCGGAATTGAATCATTAATTAATTGATTAATTTAATTGAACGACTCAATATTAGTGGAATATAAATTTGGGAAATAACTGATATTAAAATTCCGTAGTTTTCCTAATGATAAATATTTAATTAAAATATAAAAATGGAAAACAAATACAATAAAAATATTCTACTTTTCAAAACTATAATAGAAGTGTGTTTCTCAAAATTGCTTTTATTAAATTTATAACATATTTATATTTAACTTGAATTATAAAGATGGAATAATCGATTTTTCGCTCGCTTTCTGACATACTAAAGTTCTGAAATTTTGTATAATTGTATGCTTTGGATAAAAATGTCCATTTTAATATTTCAAAATTTAATTTTCAGTTAATAAGTTACTTTCGTTTGAATTTTGTTTCCTAAAAATATACACCACTAAGTTATAAATTAAAATAAAATATTACAAGGTTCTTTAAATTATAAAGTCAAGACTAAAAAGGAGGAAATAGTATAAATTAATATGTATAAAAACACACTTTTTGGCACACTCTAAAGTAGCAGATTTTTTTTATCGAAACTCTGTCAGAGGAGTAGGTTAAAACGGAAACATAAAAGCATGTAGCGCTGAAATCAATATGAAGAGAATATTAAGCTTCGGTAATTATCATAAGAAAAAAAAATCCCGAGCATTCATTAAAAAAATTAAAATTTATTAGGAATGTGACTGAAATTCCATTTTCATTAGAGTGATTTAGAAATATTATTAATATATCTGCATTGTTCAATTAATTCATGAAGCGTCGATAAGCAATCTTTTTTTTTGTATGTAATACCAATTACTAGAATGCATTTAGTAGAAGCACCAAATAACTATTTTTGTAGTTATTTGATATTTTCGTCAATTCGAAGTACTTGGACATAAAATAAGAAAAAGAGAGTTTATTAAGGAACAAGAAAATTGCTCTTCTTTGAAACTTTAGGCGGAAAAGTAAATGAAAACTCTTTTTCATTTAATAGTACCAATTACTCGCCTTCTTTCCACTGTTTATATGATGAAGAAAGGGAGGAAATGGCTTTATTTAGCACTGTTTTCATTTTTAATGAAACATAATTGCTCAAAGTAAGACTATTTTTTTCTGTGATAACACTCATGAGGCCATTTTTTTAACATTGCATAAACTAAAATAAAAAGAATTCGGTTAATTCGTTTCAACTGAATCCCATTTGTTTTTAGAAAATTAAATGTAGCATCAGGTTTTGATGGAAAAATAAAATTGTAATTGAACCATAAATCCTAAAAAAAGTTATAAATGGCTATAACTTTTTTATAAACAACGACAAGAAGAAAATTTTTAAAAATCCAGAAGCTAGCTGGGAGTTTTTGACTAGATACATAATAATTGTAATAGATGACTTCCATTGATCATGTTGGTTAACATTCATATTGTAGTCCATTTCATGTCAAACACTGTGAAGCATGTTTGCAGACATTCATGTTAGTTCGATATTCAAAATTGTGTTTTGCAAGTAGCTATTGAATTCTGAAATAATTTCTTGAATCTTCATTTTATTGGAATGTGTCATATAAAATCTATCCTTACCTTCGTGTTGCACTGTCTTGGGTATGGAAAAATATCAGGGAATCTTTTTTTTTTTGTGTGTGTGTGTGTATTTACATACACAAATACATATGAACAAGATTCAAAACAAAATACTCAAATGCAGAATTACAAATCAAATTACTTTACAGGAAATCATGAAGAAGGATGCCGCCATTACCAAACATCCGCCTCTGTCTGCCTCGTTCACTAGATTGGCATCGTCGCGCGATCACATAAATCTTGTTTTTCTTTTCGCCAGATTATACATTTGTACTCGTAAGAGTGAACAGTGATTGTACTCGTAACAGTGAACCTACTGAAGGTACGCATACAGAATGCTTTATACGTGTGACACCTTTCTCGTGTGACCAATGTAAGTCACAGAAGGGCAGTTATTGAGTGCATAAACAAAACTTTAAGTTTCCATATGTATTTAGTTCACATTTTTTCTTCCTGTCACTATTGAAAAGGAAGTTATGATCATTTGTAATCGGTGCAATTATTTTGAATAGCCCTGTATATGTTAGCATAAAGTACCTATAATAAGTATAATTTAATATATTTATAATAATAAGTAAGTATAATTTATGCTATCATATTATATAATATGATAGCATAAAGTACTTATAAATTTTATTTTATTACTTTCTCTCAGGTCTTCAAGATCTGTACCATAACAATAAAATATCATTAATATACTCTCCATATTGTTTGGGCAATTGTTACCTATCCCAGTGCATTATTGTTTAATATGAGACGATCCCAAATGAATGTGGAGCTGTTATTCTAACGGCGTTATCTTATGTTAAAATTTATTTAAATTTCTCTAGTTGGTAGTGAGTGTCAGAAAAATTCTTATAGAAAGTGATTAGTGGTGGTGCGCCACTGAGAGAAACATAGTGCGGCAAAAGAAAAACATTTTCTTAGTTTCTTCCAAGCGAGGTCGACATAGTTTTAGTGGCGTAACAATCGGGGGTCTATAGGAGTATAAATTCTACGGGACACTCTTAAAAAGTACATTGAGGACAAAACATTAGGACTTCTATGCCAATTTTTAAAGAGAAATATCATGAAAAAAAAAATCCATCACTAGGACGTAGCTTACACTCACTATGACATTGCATGCTAGAATTCAGTTTTTGTTGATAGAAGGTGTTAGTGGACTCGACATTTACAGTCATGTGTATGGGATTGTTCTGTACCCAAAAGTACTGTTTTCTTACTATACAGTTATTTTAATTATGGATACAGGAACTTAATTGCTTTACCACGATCAGGATCAATCCCACTTAGTCATAATATAAAAATATGAGCAGAGTCAGCTAACTGCACTTTATGATATACACTCACCCATATATATATCCGGCTGTAAATGTCGATTTTTAACTTTTAACAAGTTAATTAGGCTTTTTCCATCAAACTTGTCGTGAATGAGGATTTCCAACAATTTATCGAAAATTACTCGGATATTATTTTTAAAATATTTTTTTTATTCTTCACATTAATTATTAAATATTATTTTTCTGAACTTCATCGAATTAGACTTTAAAAAAATGATATAAGAACACTAATATTTTATTTCCTTAGTATCCCCTTAGGGCATCTTGGGCATCTATAATCCACTGGTCGCTACGTCTTTGCTGTCTTTATCATCATCTAAGCTTTCGTCCCTGAAATATCTGATACAGCCTCAGCATTGTTGGAATTCTATTCTAATGGGATTTACTTTCTATCAATAGTTTGCCTCAGCTCCTAACCCTCTCCTTTATATCCGACATCGGCGTCATTCGATATATCTAATTCCGGAAATTTTCACTCTTCTGGTTTCTACCTGATTTTTTTCGAATCCAAAGCTAAATTGACCATACTTTCGTTGTTTTCATTTCAGTTTCCAGTAGCAAGGAAAATTGTGACAGATTTCCCATTTTTCTTTAAATGGGAGGGAGAAGAAGGGCATTCTACGTTAACTCTCTTTTTCATATGTTTCTCAGTGAACAACATCAAATCTCCATCTGGACCCATTTACAAGTAAACAAGTTTATAAAGGGATTGAATGCCAGTCCCTATAGTCAGTTCTAGACTCTTTCTGTCGACAAAAATTGAATTACTGTCGGACGACGGCACTGGGGGAGGCAAAGAAAACAACTGCCCTCACATCGTGGCCGCTCTCCCATCTCCTCCCTTATCGACAAGAATTTAAGAGTTTAGAGGACAAAATTTTTCATCATCCCAAAAGGATATTGTGGAGAGCTGTATATTGAAGAATATGGTTATTGAATTCCAATCTTATAGTAAATGATCGAAATAAGAGAATTTTGTTAGTTGAATTCGATTGAATTTGATGTTCCTGTTAGTTCGATAGAATGTCAGGCATCTGTTTCTGTTGTCATTCATTTAGACAGTAGTTCGCACTACGTTTGGCAAAATAACCTACATTGCGACAAGTGAATCAGATGTATTTTCATTGACTGTTTTTGATCAGTGGACTAAGAAATCAAAGCCGTCAAAAATTAAGTTGGCAAACGCATTCGACTTATCCCCCCCCTCCCTCCGATTCAAATTTTGATGAACACTAAGAAAAGAGGAGACATTTTATTTATCTATTTCTTCTCGCAGAAATTAATTAGCAGGATTTTCTAATATATTATAATTTATTTAATCATGATAATTCCTTAGCCGGTTATCTAAAAATAAATTAGTAAAAATTATCTTATCTAAAAACAAATTAGTTAAACATAAGCAATTGCTGTCACTTTTTCTTTTTCTTTTTCTTTTTTTTTTTTGTAATATAGGCTTGCTAAGAAGTGTTGCTTTGTAGTGTCCATATGATGTGGATTCACATAACCAATGGTGTAAGCAAAATGTGGAAATTAGATAAAATATATGTTAATATAATAATAAATATAAAATATATGTTTATTTTACTATCTAATGCACTAAACTACAATTACTTCGCTGATAAAATATAACTGATAGCAATTTAACAATAAAAAGTAAGCTAAATGAGAAGTAGAGTCTTATCCACAATTAAATAACTTGTCTCAAAACACTCTAAATTTTTTTTTAATGAATTCACACCTAAATTATACAGATTCCGTATTTAGTATCAAAAGAATGAAATCGGAATGAGATTTTTTTTCTTCTATCCGTTACTCCCCGACAAAAACTATACAATTTCGAATGCTTTTTAATGGCTTCTGAGTAAAAGTTTCTTTTCTTGTTTTAAATTTGAAGGAGCCGGCGTTCTGGCTTAGGGGTAGCGCGTCTTCGCCGTGATCTGGGCATCCTGGCTCGGGTATGGTTGTTTTTTATCCTGTGCTCTATCGGTGAGGTGTGTGAAAGAGCCCCCCCCCCCTGTAAAAATGGGCTGTGCAAGTGAGTGTTATCTTCATATGACCTAGAAGTCAGATCTCTGCCTTCGGGTGCTCAGGGGTCTTTACCCTCAGTAGCTAACGCGGAAAGAGGTGTGCACCATCATCAAATCTGAAGAAACAATGAATTGAACTTTTAGGAATTCAATTTATAGTTATATTTAAATTTGATGAAGACCCCTTTATTCGTATGGTATTGAATGTTGTTTTTATTAATATATGCATGCTCTGTTCTCCTAACTTTGCAAGTATTGAAGAATGAAAATGCAGCTAATTGGGCATTTAAAAGTAATTTTAAATTTCTCCAACTTCATATTTTGAAATTATGAATGAAACTATTTTTATATTTTGTAATATAATTTATGCTTTCTAACGAAATATTTTTAATGTTACCTTTTAATGAATGTCAAACTAATCGAAAAACTTTTTTTAATCAATTGAATGTTAAAGAGATTCGTATAAATTTTGAAGCATGTAATTATTTTTTCTTGTTGATCATTATAATTCTTGCTTTTAAAATAATTTGTAGATATTTTAGTTTGGAGAACTGAAAAAAATCCTTTATTTGAAAAAATATATATATTTTTGCACAGAAATTTATCAGAAAAAGTACACTGCCAAAAATACCATTTAATAAGAAGAATTTAGTATTAATAATTCAGAGTTTATTGAGAAAAAATATTTTTAGATAAATATTTATTTTTTATTCCAAAAATAATATAATCACTACAATTGAATATTTATAATTTGTGAAACAATCCAAATTTGAATTTGCATAGTTCTTTAACATTTCATTTGATTTATTTCATTTCATTAGCTTATGTTTCATTCAATTAGCGTAAAATATGGTTCAATTGTCAAGTTTAAGAACGTTAATAATTATTTTCGAGTATTTTTTCTGTTATTTTATTTTATTACATTATTTAAATAATATCACGAATAATTTTCTTCCAATATGAATGAAGTATACATCATTTGAGGTTATGTTGTGAAACGAAGTCCAAATTTGATTTGAACAATCCAGAATTAATTTTAGAAAGTTCTGTCATATTTTTTTTCATTTTATTAACATGTATTTCATTCAATTAGCTTACAATATTATTTAATTATTGTTTAACATTGTTAATAATTATTTTCACTTGTTTCGAGTATTATTTTATTTTATTATGATATTTAAATAATACCATGAAAACTTTGTTTCCAATATTAGAGAAGCATACAAGAATTGCGATTATGTTCGTAAACGTTTGTATCATTATTATAATTGCTTATCGTTCCGTCAGATATTTCTCACTACCCGATACTATTAATTATTATAAATAATTACTTTTTATAACTAAATTAGTTATTAAGTACCTGAATACCTTTAAAATAATTAAAAAAAACTATTAATATGTTTCATTTCGAAGCTAAATTAGAGAAATCATTCTTACCCTCCATCTGCTGCCGCCTCTTTGAAGCCATTGGGTGGAATCCAGTTTCTATTTCACTCATTCCTATACCACCGTTAAATCCAAATTTCTACAAACATATACATCCATCTACTACTGGAATATAAAGTTTCTAACTCGCGAAAGAGCATAGCTAGAACCACAGTCTTATTTTTATTTGAGGGAGCTTTATAAATTTCTATACATGAAAGACTAAAAATAACGTGAAATAAAATAGCATGAATCCCCTAAAATTAATCTAGTTAATTTATGAGCATAGGAAACCTTCTGTTTAAGAAAAAAGAAAAAGCTAATGATAAAAGTCATCTTCAAGATAAGTTTTACTTCTATTTTGACACTTCTGTTTCAGTCTCGACTTCTGATGCATAAAGTCCTCTACTAGTGAAATCTGAAGCTCCTAGAATGTGAAATAAAGCCGCTAGAACCAAAGGCCTATTTTTTTTTATTTGGGGGCTCTTTATACATTGCTATACACGGAAAATTATAAAATAGCATGAAGTAAAATAACACAAATCCTCTAATTAATAATCTAGTGAGTAAAATATGATAATATTCACTTTATGAGCATATTAAATATGCTTTTTTATTTTTAAATAGAAAAGAAAAGCTATTCACCTATATGATCTTTAGGAAAAGTTTTGGCGCTTTTTTGTCATTTGTTTCACTCCCGATATCTTATGGTGTATAAAACCATCTACAACTGAAATGAGATCCTAAAATGAGAAATAAAGTTACTAGAGCCATAGGCCTGGTTTTATTTGAGGCGCTTTATACATTGTTATACGAGGAAGACTATTAAACAGCGTGAAATAAAATAATACGAATCCTCTAATTAGTAATCTAATGAGCAAAATGTAACGATATTCAGCTTATGAACATAGTAAGCATGTCATTTTGATTTTTAAAAAGAAAAGTTAGTAATAAAAGTCGTCTTCAGAATAAGTTTTGGAACCACTTTTGAGAAAAATGAATAGATTTGCATACATAATTGCGTAGGAGAGGTTACTGTTATTAAACTAAAACTTCACTGAATAATCATGGTGGAAGATATTGAGTATCGTTAATGATGAATGAATGAATAATTTACAGTTGGTCTATATTACAATTTTTTTTTATTTTGTCTCCAAACAGATATTAATGTCATATAATGGATTGAAATACTGAAATATCTTTTAATAAAATATGATAAGTTAAATACTATGAACTTCTTTTTAAGGATTTTAAATTTTAAATTATGCAATGCTTACAGTTGTTTCCTGAAAAATGCTGAAATTTATGGTGCATGTGTGGTTTTTTTAAAACCTCTTTTAAGCCTTATTACTCCCATTTCCTCAGACAATTCTATTTTTTTCCATTCCTCAGCTAAATTATTTATAGACTATGAAGAAAAAGAAAGAAAAGAGTAAAAAGAAGGGAAAAAAACCGAAGAAAGAGGAAACGAAGAGCTCATTATCTTAAGACCGAGATAAGAAATGCATTGTTTCTTGCTGTATTCTTTCAAACTTTAGTTCAGATCGTCAAGTGAAGCCCTTAGTATTTTTTTGTGGTACTTCAAGAGCTCTTTTCCCTTACATTTTTATTTTAGCTCTTGATTGCCAGAAAAAGTTACCCCTAGTTTGAACGATAAATGAATTCTATCAATCAACCTCATCAACAATTTTACTATTGCAAAAAAGATATTCTTTTAGATATTCCTGAATATTTTCTTATATTCGTTTTTAATGCTTTTTACTGGTTTTAATTCAAAGTTTACTTTTTAAATGATTTTAACTTTTAACTCTTTCTAGGACAGTAAAAAGTATAATTACCATCAACGTTTGAATATCCATGGTAAGCAATTTTACCATGTCTGAGTAGAGCTATCATCTTTTCACGATTTCAAAATCCTAAAAAATATTAACAAACACTTACTGTGATTCTACCAATTAAATTAATTATAAATATTAAAAATAATTATTGATGTAAATATTCGCTAAATTTTTCGATAAAACTAAAATTTAGATTTCTCCGTTGTTATTTTAACTCAAACCATAAAGAAACACCTTGATTTGTTAATTAATTATCAAATAAACAAATTAATTGAGATATAAAATTAATTTCATCTAATAAGTTTAATGAATTGTTTTCTTAAATCAATCCAAATCCTACAAATATTTTAATACACCACATCGTTTTCAAAAAATTATCCTTTAAAGAGTTAAATCATACTTTTATTACTTGGTAGTATCCTGGAACTGATATTCTAATTTGTTAATTACTAATTAATTTAATTAATCAAAAAATAAAATTAATTGCATCAAAGGAATTAAATACTTTCTTAAATTAATGTCAATTTCAAAAATATTTTTGTAAAAATGGCTCTTTAAATGGTTAAATCACATTCTTATTGTATAATGAAGTCATCTGTAAGGGTTCGAGTTTCTTTTCCTGTAATGAAGAGTTCTTGTTGGAAATCACATTTTACAGTCCAACTGCACATCTTGTACACTGGTGACAAAAGTGAAGCATAATTTGTAAAATTCGAAAAATGTGAGCAAATATTGGTGAATTTGAACAAAGTATCTTCTGGAGAATTATCTGCTGAAAGAGGAAATTTATGTTTATGCAAAATATTTCAGTCGACGTCTTTATGCCCAAAACACCTGCGCACGTCGGAACGCGGATAAACCGGCTTATTCGGCATAAGCAGATCAGACAGGTTTCATGCAATTTATGTGTCGTGGAATGTTGTTAACGATTTAACAGAAGGAATGACGGCACAACGACGACAACTGGGTATGTTTTCAAAAAGAAAATCGTTGTAATGTTTCAATCTGGGAAATCGCTAACTGAAGTGTCTCGAATTCTGAATGTGTGTCAGTAGGGGATCTCAAAACTATGGTAAAGGTTTCAAAGTGTCGGTAATGTTAACAGTACCACATCAATCAGAAATCACAGCTGTTCGCCATGATCGATATCTAATGGTACCTGTGCTACTTCAGAAGGGTAGTCGCGCCAGAGAACTGGGCTCAGATCTTACAATTGACATGGAAGCATAAGTTTCTAGATAAATTGTTTACTAGAGACTCGTATTGGTATCTATTCTAGATAACCAACAGTCTGTATTACCTTCACATCTATGCATAAACAAGTTTATTCCACAGTTTCGACCATCAGTCCTGGAATTTCGCTCGGTAAGTGGCCATTGTGATGTTAAGTGACAAGTCTCCCTTTAGCCTCCCACTAATTTTTATTGACTAATGATATAGTGGGAAATCATTTTCGCTAGTGAAATATTACGGAAATGACATCGTTTTCTATCAAGAGGAGTCGTGATGTGGGTAAGCATTATGCTGAACTGTTGAACTGACCTCCATATCTTTGAGACGAGACCTGTGACTGTTAATAGCAACGGAGATGAAGTTACTTGAATCTTAAGCCGCGTTCCGACGGCCTGTGGCCTTTACAGATATGATCATAAATCTGCCAACTGACCCATCGTTGGACCATCCCCACCAGTGGACGCGATGGGTCAGCTTCCCAAAAATTGTCGGTAAACTGAACAGACATCAAAGAATCTCGGATAACCACAAGGGAGGGGAAAGTGTGCCTATCTCCAGTTGCGCGCAGGTCGGTGGAACGGGGCATTAGGTTCGCCTGTTTCAAGATGTTGTTGGACTTGACTTCATATTGATGGATGATAATACGCTTTGTAACCGTGAGGACCTAATAGACAACTTCATTGAAACGAAAAGTATCCACTACGCGTCTTGGTCTGCTCTCTCACTTCAGCTGAATCTTACCGAGAATGTATGGGATATGCCCGGGAGAAAATTTGCTGTTCTTTCACATCTACCAAATTCCGTTTCAAAATTGAAACTACCTCTTTGTTATGTTTGGGTTTTTTGAAACCACAATTCATTCGCAATGTCATAATGTTCATTTCAAAGAATGGGAAATCGATAATCAATGTTCATTTCAATAATATGGGAAATCGTTGTACAACGCGCCTGGTTGGGAGGTGACCACACAGCTTATTAAACTCCAGCATCACCTTCTTATTGTATTTGTGTTTCTCTAAAGTGTGAACTCCTCTTATAACCAATTTTTTTCAAACTGTTCTTTCAGATAATAAAAGTAATTATTATCATTCTCTCGCATTATTTTCTCATTTTATTACCCTTTCGCACAATTATATCGCGTTCTTGCCATACTGACTTATCCTGCCTTCATTATTCACATAATTACCAAATGTGTTTAACTTTTATATACTAATGTAAGTCTTTTTCTGATGAGTCTAGTAAATTAGCGTAAGTCTTTCCTCACCTTGACAGTGTGATTTTACACCTACTTGAAAAGCTCATTGTACGTTAATGCGCTTCTTGCAACACAGCATAAATTAAGCAGCGATAAGTGGAAACGGATATTCAATATTCCTGCGATAATTTTGAAGTGACGGTTGATGTATCGAATGCTATTGCCAGAGAATTTGTCTATAAGTTCATCTAGACTTTTTTCTTTTCGCAAACCTGCAAACTTTTTCTTAATTGTTTCCCTGCGTTGTTTCTGTCTATTTGAAAAAGTTTATCTAATTTTAAGATAATAACATTTGTGCTTTATTCTTCAATCAAGGGAATTTTCATCTTATTAATGGGATTTCTTCTTTTGTAAAAAATGTAATCCTTTATCCCATAACATAAAGTTTAAAACAATACAGAGTATAGTTCACAGTATGGTGCCACGAATTTCTTTAAAAATATATAACCTGACTCTTACAAGTTGATCGGAATAATGTAAGAATTGGGTAATATCAGGTGAGTCTATTTTGAAGGTTTCTAGTCGTGAATCAAAGCTTGCTAAATCTAGCTAGTTTTTATTCCTTCACAGCACATGATTAAAGATATATCAGCATGATATATATAAAAATACACCGAGTTTCACATAATCATATTTATTACAACTCTATTAAATTCTCCACTAGCCGCTTTCCTTCTCAGCAAGTGCATTTGTCTGAGGTTTAAAGGCAACCATCAATTCGTCAGAGTCACGCTATACTTTCAGGTTCTGTTTACCTGAACAGTCCTTCAATGCGTCACCGCCTGATAAAGAAGTACGAATCCCTGAAAAGGTATTAAGTATTAAAAATCAGCGGCTGTATTCTCATCTGGCTATACGCAATCCGGCACGTCTTGTGTTTAGCTTCGTTATAGTGAAAATAATCTAATACGCATTTTAGACCCCTTTCTTTAATAGAATGAACTCAAAATTTGATTCAGATCTAATCTCAATACCATATGCAAAAAAAAAAAACTTATTTATAATGTTTTTGAGTTATAATTTTCACATGCATGGACGGACAAACAAAGGCACAATATATCCATTCATTGATTGAATCGGAAATTAGATAAACATCTACAATTTTTATGTCAAGATCATGTACCAAAATTCACCCTTCTTCCTTGTTGCATTATCGAATAATCGGGATTACATGCAAAAAGAATAGATAAATCGACAAATAATTGCCTCTTTAACATATTTGATTCAAAGTCTGAAATAGATCAATATTTCTGACTATAAAACTACACGCCAAATTTCATAAATCTAATTCGTTGCGTTTAGAACCATCATGTTCACGTGTACATAATTGGGCAGACAAACGCTCTTCCTCTAGAGGGACTTTTGTCCAAAATTTAGAAAAATTTACAATTTTGGGGCAAATATAGCATACCAACTTTCATATCTCTAAATAGTTGTGTTTTTGATTTATTAAATTCACAGACAGACAGACATCATTCCAAAAATTAAGTTTCGTACTTTGAGATGCCTAAACTGTGGATATTCAAATCTAAATTTTTTTGGCAATTCCAATACTTTTGTTTTATGTGTTTCGTGCATGAAAAAGTAATTATATAAACAATATTAGAGATGCATAAATTTTTGAAACATTCATAAAGAAGCATTTGAAAATTCAAGCAATGAAAATTATTGCTAATTTTAAATAAAATGTGGGCTTTTTGTTGTTTTCATTGAGGACGTTAAAAATATATATATATAGATCTCTTTCTTTTTTAAATTGACATACAGCACAAAAGATAGAAGATAAGGAATTTTTAAACTTCCATCATTATTTAAAGCACTTTATTGAAGAAATTTAAAAAAAAATATTTTGATCAGTAGAATTAAGAAATGAACTATGCAGAAATATCGTTTGAATATAATTCTTTTGAGGAAACAAAGTAATGAAAAGAAAAATGATAGCTACTCAATGATAGATATAAATGATAACTAAAAATAAAAGAGACGAAAATGATTTTCGGTATTGAAATAATTGAAAAAAAAATCGACTATTTCGTTTCAAGTATATTTTTACTTTGAGTACAGGATGTTTTTGAGTTTGGAAGTCTATTATAACTTCAATTACATTAAATATATGAGCCATAAAATGAATTAATATTACAACGATAGATGCGATTTATGAAATCCATTTTTAGAGAAATCGCTACATTCTTACAGTTGAAGAAAAAATATCTTCATTTAGATATCATCAATTAAATAAAAAATATACATTATGCTATTTTAAAGCATGCAGCAAAATATATTATGTCGTCAAATTGGGAACTTGTTCCGCTGTATGTACTATTACTATTATATACAAGTACTATTACTAAATATACTATTTTACTATAATAATTTTATTAAAATGGTTTAAAAAGGAGATTAGGCTAATTTTTATTGTTTGCCAAAATTTTCACAGATTGGCTGACAAACAGCTACCAGAATTGGATTGTTTAAATCAATGAGTCTAGTTTCTCAAATTAAAGGAATAGTACCCAGAATGCAGCTCACATCACTAATAGCTCTCATAAATTATAAATAGTATAAACCAAAGAAAAAAAAGCATTGACAACATTTAAGATATAAATGTCGGTTCGAAAAGAATAAAAACCTAAAGATACATGGATTTGTATCACACATGAGGAAACAAAGAAAGTAGAAGACATACAGTGCATAAAATGTCATACTTGGGTTCACACATTGTGTGCTGATGGGAATTTAAGAATACTCTCGCTTTAATTATGCTTAAAAAGTTTGTTGGCCTCTTCTGACAAACCAGCAGTCGAAGCTGGGAAACAATTTTTCTGAATAGAAGGATATTGTTTTTTTATATTATTTTTTCCACTTCAAATTTTATTTCAAGAGAAATTAATTATATTGTTTAAAAAAAATAACGTAAAACAAAATCCTATTTTTTTTAATTAAAATTTCTTTTTATCACTGAACATTAAACAAATGGCAATGGTCTCCCCAAAACTGTCTCGCACACTCTCTAATAAATGTGTCATCCCCCCTCCCACTACTTATAAAATTATAAAGTGCTCAGATTTTTATTGTCAAAGCTCCACTCATGAGAGGTGTTTGTTACATAGTATAATAAAGAAATCCAATACTGGCACTGGCGAACAATATCTAAGAAATATCAATCTAGCGTGCGATTTTTGACAATTTTTTGGAGATAAATCCCAAACATGAAGTTAATACACAAATACCATCGAATGCAAAAATCAAATATTACTTTTATCGCTTTTTTCCGACCGACTAAAAACAAAACTTGGCACAGAAATATAATTGTAATAACTATATCACATACCAAATTTCTGGAGTTTAAATCGTTGCGTTTTTGGGTTATCTAGTCCACATCCCTGCAGACGTACAAATAGATAGATGGTCAACCCCTTAACGGATTTATTTTAAATTTGACACTGTTCTATATCTTCTAAACTTGTGTACCAAATTTCACTTATCTCTCTCTTTACTTCTAGTATTTATCATGTTCACTTGCACTTGATCAACCAGGTAAATAGACTAAATGGATTTCGCTCAAAATTTGATAGAAATCTACATATTTCGTGGAAAATCCTTATACCAAGTTTCAACAATCTAGCTCGAAGTATATTTTAGTTATCGCTTTCACAGACAAACAGAGATAAATCCAAAAATGTGTTTTCCGGGTTCAAGAAGGTATGAAACATGGAGATTCGTCAAAATCTCCAATTCGAATTTTTTGACAATTACAGTATTTTTCTTTTGCATACTTCATATATGCGAAAGAAAATTTTCAGATTCCAAATCGGCAATCTTTCCCAGTATTTTGCAGTTAATAGTGAATATACACAGTAAATATTTCAGGGAAATATTATCCTATACAGTAAAATAAAATGAGACTTTTTTTTGTTGTTGTTGAAGTAAATAAAACATAAATGATTTTGCTTGAAGTCGGGCTTGCTATTAAGTATCGTAATTTGTTTTTAATGTTTAAGCGATTAAAACAGACCTTAAAAGACAGGAAATGTTTCAAGTGGGAAAAAATGCTTTTATCAACTTTTATATGAAATTCGAATCTTAAAACTGCATTTTTATTCTTTTTGTCTAAGTTAAAGTGAATGCGGGAGATAATTTCAAATGTATTACGGTTTCATGTCCTTGAGACTGCAACAGCTGTTAGTAAAATGCTTTCTTTTTTTAAAATACTTTTGCCGCATGCGTAAACACAGCCTTGTCTATGATCTCAAATGCTATGAAATGCAAAGCTATTTTTAAGCTAATTTTTACGACTTAATGTCTTAAGAGAATTTGTTGTAACGAACTGAAAAATTAAATACCCAAAGCATTTTGTGATTTAGAATCAAAATGCTCTTTTTTCTGAAATGTCATGACGTTGATACCGCTTTCCAATTATATAAATTTATTACAGCTCTTTTTGCACGTACGTCTATACAATAGAAAATAATACTATAGTAGAATTCGATTTATTCGTATTAATTGTAATTCAGATTATCGAACGTTCGGATAACTGGTCAATTGATGAAATAGAAAGGGTTATTTCTTAGAAAGGAAATGAAATGTGTTTAAAACAGATCAATTTCAAGATTACATATGAAAAGCTACTTATCTATTGTATACCTACGAACTACATTAAAATATGCTTGTTTGAACGCAGATTTTTTTTCCTCAAAGCAATTATATTTTTCTTTTTTTATAATTCTACAAAAAAAAAAAGTATCAGTGGAAAATCAGGATGTTTCGGTGATTCAGAATTCCCTAACTTTGCAACAGTGCCATAAGAAACAAAGAAATTTACGTTGAAGTTGAAAAATATTTCACATATTACAAAGGAAATGAAATAGAAGAAAAACAAATAGTTTTTAAATAACCCAAATAAAAGAAAAGAAAAACGCCTATTTATATTATTATTTTCATACCATTTCAAGCGATTAAGTTCTATCAAAATGCCTTTAATTTCATTTATACTTATCTTGGATATAAATTAAAAACGGTTTTGAAAATGTAGAGGTAGGTTAATGATATATTAAAACTGTTGTGACCTCCAATAACAAATAGGTTTTCAACATAGGCGGAGACTTTAAATAAAAAATTCGAAAATTTGTTTATGCAGAAATTTCGATAGAATAATGTAAAACAAATATAAATTTTGTTGACATCGTACATAAAAAAAAAATTAAGATGAAATGCATAAAAATATATAAAACTATTAAAAGTACTACAAACAAAATTACAATAAAAAAAATTGCAGGCATTGCATTTTATTTGTGGAAACATAAAGTTTTCATAAATTATAATTCTTTGTTTTTTCTTCCTCATTTTACCAAATTATTCAGCTGGTCGGATTTTCAAATATGTGAAATAAATAACACCTTATGGGTCTCAAGGCTTCCCGGTTTGTTTTCATTTTTGTATTTTTAGGATAATTAATTTTTGCGTTTTTATTTGATTTGAAAATATCTAATACCTGAATATATTAAAATCAATTATTTTTTAAACTTCAGAGCATTATTCTTAGAATTTTTTGTTCTTCATGTTTACAATTTTGAATGCAGATGAGTATGATCCAAATCTTTACACATGGTTGACTGAATAATAAGTCAACAGCCCCAAAAAATTTCGCATTCGAATATTTGGAATGTGTAAAAAAAATTTTTGTCATTTTTTCTGCAATTTTGTTAAAATTAATTGTGAATTTAGTTTTTATATACACGAAACACTTATACCAATTATCTTGAAGATAACAGGCAGTTAAATATTTTTTATTCCAATTTTTCATAATTTGTTCCTTAAAAACTGCTCATATAAATAGAAACTTAAAATCAATAAAAATACTTTATAAAAAAATAAAACAGCCTCCAAATTTGCATTGCTTAAAGATCAATACAGAGATTAATCCATTTCTGCAAATACGCAGAAGTATTTCTTACTTTTCTATGCTCTTTTACAGTAAGAATAATGTGCCCTGTATGTTCTCTTACACTTGAATAGAGCCACTGAAATTTTAAGAATCTAAAGAATGAAATAAAAAAAAAAACCTCTCTTTCTTCAAAATGGTTAGCTGAATTTTTTGCCTTCTAGTGGTGTATCGCTCAGTTTGCTTGCTCCCGCTCTTGTTACACCTATGGCAAGTGAAAACGATAGTCACAAAGGTTGACAAGTACATTCAATTCACTCCTGTTCAAAACTTTAAAAAAGGATGAAAATCGGCCAAAGAAATAGACGAATTCTGAATTTTAGTTTCTCTCACGCCTGTAGGTGAAGACAGTTGAACAAACGGCAGATAGTTTCAGTGATGGACAAACGCCTCACCATTCTGATACCCGAAGGCAGTCGTCAAAAAACAGCTATCGGTAAAACTGGCTATGACAAGCTGTCCAACTATTCAAAGAATTATTTTGAGATATAAACTTCATTGTCATCTCCGATTAATACTCTACGGTTTGGTAAAAGTTACCAACTCTTTATTTATTATTTCTATATACTGTTGGTCTTGACTGAAATTTTTTAATACAAAAAGTAAAACATGCATTTTTTAGTGATAACACATAATATTTTATTGTTATATAGGCTGTTATCTTTATAGATGTTTCACGTTCTATTATAATATCACCCATATAAAAGAATTTTCAAAAATTTTCACAGATCCCTTAATTCCAAATTTAAAAGTAAAAAATCCCTAATTCCGGCTATTTCCGCACCGCAGCCATCTCTAAAGCAGCAAAAGATTTAAATTCAATGTAGTATCAGAAGTGTGTGAGTTCCACACTTCTGACACTACTTAAGGAAATTATAATAAAAAAAGCTGTTTCATTAAATAACTGCTTTTGCATTAAATTTATTAATTTAAAATGCAACAACCTGATTAATAAAACTATGGTTTAGATTTTCATTTACTGCTTACTGCCTATAAAAAAGTGACGTGCTTATAAAAAATGGCAATTACTAAAACTATGCCTTTTATGTTTTTTGAAATATGAAAGCTTTACTTTATATGTTTCATGTTTACTTGGTATGTTTGTTTGTTTAATCTGAAGGGCCAATTAGTTTCTTTATCTTTCAATTTGAGCTTTTGTCGGCATGATGGCAACACATCGATAAAGCCAATTTTTTCATGCAAGCCTAATAAGCTCGTACACGTTAAATTTTATTTTTATTTTGTGCGAAGTATATTATTAAGAATTATGTTTAAAATATTATTAAACATCAGAATTTAATATAGAAAATATCTTTGAAAAGATTTTTTTTTAGATTTTAAGATTTTATAAAAATATATTATTTATGCGCTATAATATTTTTGTAAGTTATCGCGGAAAAACGTCAAAATTTGGTATGATTTTTAATTAAAATTTCAAAAAAATTCTTTACATCTTGGAAAGGTATTTTACCAAGGTGTTTTAATTCCAAAGTACATATGTTCCAAATTTGGTAGTTCTAAGTCAAACAGTCTAGCCAGTACAGCGCCAACACCACCACGCACGTGTGCTCAAACACAAACACACATTTATCTTTATTGTAAGTAAAGATAAAAATGGGACAGGAAAATATTTATTTACATAATACTAAAATATTTAAAATCAATTCATTAGAAGAGTTCCTTGTTCTTCTGGTTTTACAATTCTTTTGCTCTATTTCAACTTCTACTCACATTTTTTTTAAGTGAGTAGAAATCCTTCCCTTACAAACACTTTATTTTATTAAGATTCGCTATAAAGATAAAGTAATTTGAAGACAAAACCGCATGTATTTTATTTCCCTACACCTCCAATTAAATTGTATCTGTTATTTTGTGACCTTGTAAGATTCCGTTGAATTTACTTTCCTATAAAATATTTTTGTATTCTTCTTTACCTTTCTTATATCTCTTAATTATTTCCTCACAGATCATTAAAAAGACAGGAAAATATATGCACAATTGATTTTAGTTCATGACACGGAGTTCGAACATTAATCGATCACTTTGAAAATGAGGAATTAAATTCAGTATTACCTGGCTTTTAAGTTCCCGTCTTCACCGGTTTCCCGTCGTTCGCAACACTTTCTGTCGGCCCCCATCGGATTAGGTGGTAATTAATGTCAGTGGTTTCCGGTGATTTAAATTTTCCTCATCCTCGATGACTTGGTGGTAAGGTCTCAGTTTCGAGATGGGGGTGCTCTGGTCTTGAAATCCGATTTCACTGAAGAAGCAGTGTAAGCTGAGATGACGCATATTAAATCCGTCGAGATCATATGTCCTCTCTCTGGAAATTTAGAAGAGAAAATCTGGCTCAAGCGTAGTCACCTAACCACTGTTTAAAATGATTGGGCTCCAATGCATTGCTTTAAAACGGGATGTAAATGAAACAAAACTAAACATTTTCTAATTTACAATATTATTCCTTTGGTCCCTTGAAAAATATAAAAGAGGGATAATAAAGGAATATAAATAAAAAAATAAAAGCGAAATAATGTAAACAAAAATGTGGGGATTGTCATAAAGTACATGGAAGAAGAAAAACGACGAGATGTCATTAAATAGCATAAAATAATAACTGTATATATATTGATATACAGTTAAATGTTATATTATTTGCGAAATTATGTTTATCAGGTGACTTTGATAGTATATCAATTAATTCCACCTCCGTTTCGATTAGAGTTTTTGCCAATAAAGCAAATACAAGCACAGAAATATTTTTTCGTAATTATTTTTCTCTTAGACAACAAAATTTGACTCATTTTTATCTTTCCGAATATAAAACAGTTCAAAAGATTTCCTGTTTTTCTTCTGATTCAGAAGAAGTTTCACTGATTCGAATATCTAAGAATATTCGCTCATGTAAATTACAAGAAAAGATAAATCAACATACCATGTAATGATGTGACATGATTAATTTTGCAAACGAATGTGAGATATCATTATCAAAATTCTTTTAAAGCATTACTAACCCTGGATAACTAAACATTCGTCTAACAGAGTATCGGTCTACCAGTTTTGCGAATTCGAGATATTGCTGTTACGTTTAGTCACAGTAAAATGAGTTACATTTTTTTTAAGACTGAAATATTATAATACTTCTCTTAAATTACGCTAATTCGCTTGGAATAAATAAATTTACTATAAATTATACTTATTTTTAATTCGTAATCTTTGAGTCAAATGATTAGTTGCATAGTAACACTGATTTAAGTGTAATTATCAAGAGTTAAAGTCTATACTTTAGACCAGCTCTGCAAGAATGAACTCTTTAGATTTCTGTCATTTCTCAACACAGAAATAATTGACAGAATATAAATCATCAAGAAATACGTAATTAATTTTAGAAAAATATAAACAATTCTTACATTCTTTTATTCGACTAGCTTTCTTTCATGTTTATGAAAATAGAATTTGGCAATCGATTTTCTTTTTATTAACTGATATGCTAGGGTCTTAAAATTCTGTGCAATTTGCAATATGGTCTGTTTTTTCTACTGTTTTTGTATGATTACAGAAATGCATTATTTTTAAAGCATTTTGGATATAGTGATCATACGGATGTAGCAATCACTTAGGTTTTTACCGAAACCGATTACTAGAAATAGCGTCCACTGCATTTTACTTGTCTGATAACTTCCTTTACAGAAGAAGATAAATTGCTTTCGAAAAAGTTTATGATATATAGTCCCCCTTTGACACGTTGCATTTCGTTTCGTCGTGAGAAAAGTTCACATTTTCTTCTAACTGATGATTTTTTTTTTAACTATAGGGCGACGAATAGACTGACGTAAGAGAATATTTTGGTCTCGAAGTTTTTGTTCGACTTCTTTTATTTTTCAAATACAAAATACAAAGAGAAAAGTATTGTTATCACCAATAAAATTGCCCTCGAGTGTTTTCTGGATTTCCATGTTTTCACCTTCTCAGGTTAGAGCGATAAAAAGACTCTTTTGTAAATATGGCTGTCTATCTGTGTCTGTTATTCGAACATGCAAGAAGCCAGCTAAATGAAATCTGACGCGTGGTCTTTACATCAGAATTTAAGGATTGCATAGAATTTTGGTTCAAATCCCTAAAATGAACAACTATATGTTCATGTATGTAAACTCGATAACTTTAAACCAAAACGAGTTAGACAAATTAAATTTTGATGCAGTCTCAGTCCAAAAATTAAAAATCCGTAGGAAATTGATGAAAAAGACCTTCAACGGGAACAGGTACGCCTTTGAAATATCGGATGCTTATATATATATTTAAAAAAACTAGCCTGATATATGAGACCGTGACCCTCCTATCGTTCATAGGAACGGAATAAAATTTTGGTTCAAGGCATTGTGAGGTAGGTATGCGTTCAAGAATCGCATGAAAAACAACAGTTTAACTCTAACAATTCCATTTATAGTGATAAAATTTCAAAATTTTCAAATAGCAACACCAACATTTTTATTGAAATATGTTCTGCGTAGTAAAAAATAACAAATAAAGTTGGAACTGTACCTGCAGCATGAAAATCATCAGTGGTAGATAGACTATGAAGATAAAGGAAATAACCAATAACAGCAGAGAAACAACAGAAAAAACATTTTATTGTGTCTCACAAATTTTCTGCTTGACCTACTTCAACCACGATCATACTCTGCATGCGGCAGATGGTGCCTAGAACCAAAGCACATACCATGCCGAGGGGAATCTGGTGAACTTCACGTCTCTGGTAGGCACGCCACAGTTTTTTTTTTTTTTTTTTTTTTTTTTTTTTTAGCCTGTTTAGCGCTGGTGATTTTCGTTCTACAAATACCCATCCAGCGCTTTGTAGTGTTTTTTGCTATGGAGAACACATTAAAATGAAAAAAGTTGGTGTTTCAATTTCAAAATTTTTAAAATTTTTTGACCGTAACTGTAAGAATTTAATTGTTGTTTTCCATATGATTCTTGAGCACATATCTCAAAATTCCTTGAACCAAAATTTTATTCCGTTCCTGTGAACGGTATGATACTTACGGTCTCATATATCGGGATAGTTTTTTTATAATCACCTGGCACATACTCTCTTCACTATATGACGAAGCTAAATACGAAATGTGCCATACTGGAAAGTATATAAGAAAATTCTATGGTTCAAATCCTTTCCTCTCACTTATGAATCCCTTTTACGCCAATGAAATCAATTCACTTGACGTCACAGTTAGACTGTACACTTTAATGCGCATAACTTCTAACTGCACTTTGTCTTACGATGTGTAGTATCTTCATGCCTTTCGCTCTCCTGTAAGAATTAAAGTTTTCAAAATTGGCGAGACACATATTTTTCTATAATGCACATTCTTTATTTTTATAATAATTACTTTTAAAAAACTATATTTTTATATTGCCTAGAAAAGAACGAACATCTACATATTTGATAATACAAATGTTAGAGAATCTGTCTTATGTATCGTTTATATGGAGGCTTATTTATTTATTTTTTCATTACGTTTACTTATATTCACAATGATATTATTTTCTACTCAGTACGTTTAAATTTATTACGCGTTCATATAAATAAAAGTTCTGTCATAAATAATACTCTCAGGAATAATTCACACTGCTCAGAGGTAAATTAAAATGCACTTAACGTAAATTATTAATGTAAATGCTTTACAGCGAGTTAAATTCTCCCCAGACGCAGTGACCTGATAGTTTCGGGACTGGGAATTCTGGTTTCACAATTAATTTTGCTGAAAACACCAGCGTAAGTGGGGCAGGCGCATGCAAATCCGTCGAGATCATAATATGTGCCCTCTCACTGGAAATTTGGAGAGGGACCTCTGGCTTTGGTGTCATCTCACTAACCGCACTTCAAAATTACGAAGTACGCCTAATGTGTTGTTTCAAAACGGGATGTAAAGGAAACAAAATTAAATATCTTTTGGTTTACACCAGTATTCTTTTGGTGCCTTGAAAAGTATAAAAGCTGCATAATACTATACAGAAAATGTTGGATTAGTTGTATGTGTATAGAGAAGAAAAAACGATGTGGCGTCATTAAATAGCATAATATAATATACTGTTGAATATTATATAATTTGTGAAATTACGTTTATTAGATGACAGTATAATAATTAACTCCAATCGCGTTTTGATAAAATCTTTTGTTGATAAAGCAATTACAATCGAAAAAAAAATGTCATAATTGTTTTTTGCTTTGACAAAAGCTTTTGTCTATTAATTGCAATAATTTCACAATTTAGGGGGAGGGGTTCTGAATGCGAAACAATTTGAATGATTTCCTATGTCTTGCAATTCAGAAGAATTTCACTGATTTGAATATCTGAAAATAATCTTTCATGCAGATAACAAGAAAAAAACCCAACAAAACGTTATGTGAAGTGATGATTTTGTCAACGAATGTGAGATCATATTATCAAAATATTCATCATTCAAAATCTTTTAAAGCATCATTAAAGCCATCATTATTTATCTTTGTCATTTCTAAGAACATAAATAAGTGACAAAATATAAATCACTGATTATGGAATTAATTAGAGAAAAATATATAATTAATTTTTACATTTTTTTATTCAACGGGATTTCATTTTTATGAAATGGAATTTTGCAATCTGTTTTTCGTTCATTTACTGTTCTACTAAATCACTAAAATTTTATACAGCTTGTATGTTCCCGATGAGAATGTGACATTTTAACTATCAATTTGATTTTTCATTTATTAAAAATTTAACTTTTAATCAAAAACAAATGAGCTATGCAGGTGTATGTATGTGCTTCTAAATCAATAGTAAGATTGTTTGAGAAAAAGAAAAAATAAATTTTCAAAGACTCAAGAATTTTTCTCATCCCGTCATTACGCGGTAAATGAGATGTCCGCCTCCTGAGTGAGGAGAAATATATATAATTTTTTTAATTTTGCAGCTATTAATTTTCCAGTCAGTTTATTGTTTATTACAAACACATAACTATTCAATGAAGAATGTTTTATAATTAAATTGAAAGTGCGAAATAAAACCCAAAAATTAAATCTGGCTAATATAATTCATGAGTTTGCTTCTTTAACAGAATTAGAAATTTTTTATAATAAAAATATAAAAGTAAAGTACACTGAATAGTCTACTAGTAAACATTTTACCTTTATTATATTGCTCATGTTTCATATCACTCTCTGAATGACGATAATAGTTTCAAATATCATATTTTTTTACAAAACACGATTAAGCAGAATATATAAATGTATAATAGCGTACATAAAACAGCCATTTACCGAAAAAAAAAATCGTACAATTAAAGAATATGCCGCTACTTTAATTATTACGACAATGAGGTCATTATCATCTGTTGTCTTGCTCGCCCCTTTATTTATGGCCCTAATTAAACTATTGCTGAGCAGATTTTATTATATCGTAATGATGTATAAATACTAATAGTTACTTACTAATTGCGCTACAAAATTAAATATATCCAATTAGACTTATCAATCTACAGAAATAATTGATAAAATCATTCGATGATAAATTAATTATAGGAATCAGTAATAATTATAATTTTTGATTATGAAAAGGAGGTAGTTATTTATACTTTACTTTGGATCATATTCTATTGGGAACAAAATAATTTGCTCAAATAACAAAATATTATTACATGAAACAAGAAATCATTCCATTGTAATTCAATTTATTGAGCATGAAAAGAATATTTTGATATTGAAAATCAAAATGCATATATATATATATATATATATATATATATATATATATATATATATATATATATATATATATATATATATATATATATATATATATATATATATATATATATATATATATATATATACAAAAGTATTAGAATCAAGTTAATAGGAAAAACAAAAATCAAATAAAAATTAAACCAAAAAAAATTATTAAAAAATTAAAAAAAGAATCCGGCCTGAAGACTTTTTCAAGGGTCACCCTCAGGCAGGGATTCAAATAAAGGGATTTTTTCTGTGAGGACATACAGACATTGTCTAATAATGATTCCTCGTGACCCGAAAATCCCCTGAAATTATATATATATATATATATATATATGATGTATGTGTGTGTGTTCTTGTATTACTACTTACTTTTTACAATAAAAGCAAATGTTGCCTCTATAATTTTTTTTGTATATTGTAAACTGAACAATTCTGTTTTTAACTTATTAATGTCATTATTTAATAGGGACCACGCGAATGAATTTATTTGATTTGTTAAAAAAAGTTGTAAGACATAAATAATAAAACATCTTCAGGTATTATTTTGAAGACTAAAGTTATACAAGATTAGTGATTTTTCGAATTATAATTCTATGCACCAATTGTAAAATATTAAATGCTTAGTGTAAAGTATCCGAATTCTAGTTTTATATACCAAGCGTATTTTATTTAAATTCAGATGCAATTATTATTTCCCATTATATAACATATAATGAAGATTTAAAACAAGAAAATTATAAAAATTAAATTAAGTATACTCTTAATTATCTAAATACAAAAAGCATAAAATATTTCTAATGTTTATTATTAATTGTTAATAAAATAATTGAAGCAAGTAAGGCAATTAATTTTATCTCTCTGTCGCTTCCAAAAACAGCTTCGAGGTGGAATTATAAATACCACTGCAAACTTTTCACTCTCTTTTTTTTATTAATTTTTAATAATATCATGAAACCTACCAGAGCATCTATTAAAACCAAAGATGGAAAAATATTAATCATGAACCACCTGTTAAAAATTTTCTGTCTTGGGTATCATGATTCCTTTCTATTCTCTCTACTTTAGACAAGTTGATTTGTAATCCATCTTCACACATCAAGAGCATAGGAGATGTTTGATAAATTCAAATATCCAAAAAAGTTCTTTTATATAATTTACAAAAGTTGTTAAAATGTAAGAGAATGTTAAAAGAAAATCAGCATGCGAAGCCATTAATTATACAAGTTTTGTTTAGTTATATTAAAGTCCCGTTTTAAAGAAATATTAGGACTGTTTTGGAACGGACCTCGTAATTTTGAATCGTGGTCAGATGATGAAGATGATACCTAATTGTGAGTTATACAAATAACCATAATCAAAATCTTCATCATTAAAATTCTTTTAAAATATTAGTGACTCCCTCGGTTAAGATTATCATTGTGAAAATTAATCCTTTAAATCCGTCATTTCTCCACTGAAGATTAATTGATAAAAGATAAATAGAAAAAACCGCTGAATTATTTGTAAAATAATAAAAAAAAAAAATTTTTATAACTCCAAAATTTTAAGAATCAATAGAATAAAAGATGAAAAACGCCGACTAATTCTCTTTCCCTTTTATTTTAATGGTGAAGCATCCAGAAAATACTCTGAAGAGGAATTAAAAATAGCGTTCCATATTTCTTCATTAATTCCTATTATGCCTTAAAGCATCCGAAAGCATCTAATGAAGCCAGAGAAAGAAACCGTGAGTCATCAACCACCTATAGAAAAATTTCGTTCTTTCAAATCACGTTTTCCACCCATTCTCCCCAAATCCACTTCAGACAGATAAGTTGATTTGTGCTTCAACTTCAAACATCAGAAGCGTAATAGAAGTCTTCAGAATTTATTTTTCCCCCCCGCCGTCCGACAACTCATCTCAACTTCCGCTTTCAGAATCCCTGTAAGCCTCTTGGTGTGAGAGTTTTCGTCTTTTACCCAGACTGAGTGGCAGTTATCTCCCACAGTATAAAAGCCTCACCACCTGCTTTCACATTGCCCGCTAATAAATCTTTCCATTTAACCGTGGATTTTTTTTTCTAACTCTTTGTTGTTTCTTTTCTGCAAGACCGTCACCGATGCAAATTTTTAATTTTAATATCTTCTGAGAAGGATAAAAGCACTTGTAATTTACATCTTATTGACTCTTTTTCTTAACTTATGTTGTTCCAAAAGATTTACTACAGTTCAAGAAAATGCCAAATATTTTATGTACAATAAGCTGATGATACTTGGCGTTAATAATACTCCTGGTGAAAATATTTATATCTTTTAGTAGTATAAAATTAACTATATAATTAATTGTCTCGAATTTTTAAAAAAATTCCTTATATTTCAGAATAGTTGAGCAAACTTTGAAGTACTTATAACATAATAAAGGTAATAGTTATTTCGTACCAAATTAGTTTTTGATGGCTACTTTTTGCAAATTTGGAAGCGAAAAAAAAAAGTAAAGATATATTCGCATTCAGATAAAGATATATATAATACAGAAGTACATTAAAGGCATATTTTAAAAAGAAAAATTATATTTCTTTAAGGAAAATATACTTCGATATAAAATATTATCATACTCATATAGGCTGGTTATCTGCTATCTTATTTTAATTAAAATGGGAATATCGGTTACATCAAACCTTTTTTTTTAATTACAGAAAGAATAAAACACTTTTTAAAATCTTCTGAAACCCTATTTTTTCCATAAGTTAACAATAATTTTAAAGAATTATGAAAAATTTAATTTTTATTGTTAGTGACAGTTCGGAAACAAATAATTAATGACTTAAAATATCTATAATATTTCTGTTTAACAGGAATAGGAATGTCTAAATATAAAGCAAATTTTTCCATATATGAAAATATGGCTTTTAATTGATAAAAGTAAATTATTTAATTAGTCCATGAAACCTTCAATAAAACCTTTCTTATACTCCATAGTGTTTGTGTGGAACATTAAAAAATACACTCAGCTGTTCGGACCTCTGATTATATAAATTAATTTTAAAATCAATATAGTTGTTGTAAAAAACTATATAACTGATTCAGCAAAACTGAATATCTGAGGTAAAGACAGCCGCAATTCATATAAAAATGAATTAGATTTTAATCGCGAAATTGCGTTTCAAATAAAGAACTTCATTTTTCGAATTTGATTCCATCTAACGCATTTCACATTTCTACAAACAGATCTTTCCACATAAATCTACTTTTAAAAAAACGTCATATCATTGTTTTTAAGTCAAATTTAATGACGTGTTTCCTAACTGTATTTTGCAGTATCGTTACTGTTATATCAAAATGTCTTACAATTTGCAGGCAGATTCCAAGCAGTTTTATTGATGGAAAATGCTTGCATGTACTAGCTATATTTGCTTTCAAATTGGTATATGTGATTATTTTATGTTGTCATAAAATGCCATATGTCGTTAGTGGTTCCAGCTGTTACATCAACGTTTCGTACGTTTTGATGTATGTGACTTTTAACATATGACTTTTTGATATAACAACGTCGATTACTATGTTAATTGGATCATTGAACAGTTGTTTTACTTTCACATTTGGGAAACCATCAATTCAGGGATGAAATTATTTTAAAGTACTTTCAGTTTAAATATTTTCCCAATTGGCAACAGTTTTGCTTATGCCATTACAAGTTATTAGAGAAACAACAAACAGTATCCAAAAATCATTGTCCGCTGGAATGATACGATGCATTGCCATGTGTTGTTAAATTGTTAAGATATTTAGCCAAATTTTACTCAATTACATTTTCGTCTCGTTGAGAGGCAACACGAGGAATATCTTGGGATAGAGCTCTTAACCTGACCTCGATTTAACATACACCCGCCAATTTTACCAATGGAATTGGACTTCGAACCATTTGGCCCTAAAGCCACGATCATCAGGCCACCGAGGCTGAATACAACATTTTTTCCACTCCCTTTTATTTTTTTCCTTTGATTGATTATTCTCATTTAAAATAATATGTCGTTATTTCTAGAGCTAATGATGTTATTACTTGCTACATTTTTACTATTTTTCAGCACACTTTTGTTTAACTAAAAGTTGTGGCATGTTAGTAAAGATGCAATTTTGTAATCGATTTTCCTTCAATATTTTATGTGGTTGAGATTTGAACTTTTGTATGTTGGGTTTTCTCAGAGAAAATATAAGATTTTAATGTCTTCAGAACTTAATCTGTTAATTTAATCATTTTTTCCATGAAATCAGTGACATTTGATAATGAATTTTAGGGAAAAATGATTTCAAGATTCCATAATATTTATAAAATTCTAAAATAAAGGCTAAAAATTAGAAATAATTAAAATTAAAAAAATTTGCTCTTCAGCATATTAATAAAGAATTTTTAAAAACTGTTTTGTTTAAATTATTGTTTTATTGTTTTTGTTAATAAGTAGTTATTAAACTACTTAAATAATTGTTAGACTGGATATTAATTTTTTAAAATATTTTTGCACTAGAAATTGTTTAGTTGTAGCTGATATTTCATGAAATAATGAACCTTAAGTTAGAAACAATAATTTTCTTTTATTAAATAAAACCGATCGAAATCGTTAATTAGTTACTTGATTGTCGGTATTTTTCGATGGTCTGCTTTCAGTCGACTATCTGTCTCCCACCTACTGTATCTTATTTTACACTAATTTAAATTAGAGCTATATTCAAATTAACTGACTGAAATTTGCTTGTTCTAAGGACAAAGCAGATCCTGTATCATTAATAAATATCTCCTTAATATTTGACTTACCTTTCCATTAATCACCTTTTTAATAATTTTATATTATAGCTACTTTGACAAATTTCTTTGTCATAAGTGCGATGGTTAGGTTTAATATTAATGAAGTAAGATAAGTTGCTCCTTGAGTGATTAAAAGAGTGTGCTGATCGGATCTTCCAATGATTTGAAAGGTGGATTACTTCCGTATTTCTTCGCCCTGCTTCCGATTTTACAAGGGCCTTTTAAGATTTTCTTTCACTTCTTCAAAATGAAAAATACTGCACCTGAATATTTAGGCATGATACTTCTTTGTAATCTAAGTGAATTTGTTGCAAAGTGCGCACTCAATGCATAAGAATTTAACCATAATATTCGAATTTATTGTATACTAGCCGCCTTTGGCGACCAGCCTGTTCGCCAATCTTAATGATCGTTAAAATTTTAATAATTAAATATTTTATGCAATTCCAACTTTAATAGATTCTTCAGCAAAATATTTTAAAACTTCAAATTTTGATAGTCATATAATTCACTCATAATATTATAAAGGCCTTCAGTAATAACGTGATATGTATCTCTCTAATTTTCTGTTACCCCTCGTAGAATTTATGTTTTAAATTAAAGTGTAAATGATTAATCTGCAATTAATATAATAATATTTTTTACTGAAACAAAGCATTTTTTTTAATAATATGATTACTGATAATAGAGTCACTGAGCGTTTAAACTTTATGGGCACTAAAGAATATCTTTCTTAATTTATGTAATATCTCAAGAATTTATCAACAAAATTTTCTGAGATTCATCATGAACAGATCGATTCATTAACAATGTTTAATTTTAAATGCATCAAATACTAAGAAAATAAAATGAATCGTTTAAAATAATCGGTCGAACACAGGTTTAAAAAAACTACTTAAAAAACGATGTACTTAAAACTATAAGCATATACAAAAAATATATAACTAACATAAATACAATTTACTTACAAAAGCATGCAACTAACCCAAAAATAATTTAAATCGTTCGTTGATAATGGCTGTCATGGCAACAATCGGAACACAATGAGCATGCGTGAATTTTCTTCGCCAATTACGGTAACGCAAATGCGTGAATTTTTCTACGCCAGTTGGGGTAACGCTATGCAGATTATACATTTTTAATTTCCTTTATTCTGTGTTATTTTAATTCAAAACTACTTCAGAAGGAATCTGAAACATGGATTAATTAACAATGTTTAATTTTAAATGTATAAAACATTAAGAAAATAAACAGAATCGTTTGAAATAATCCGCCGAAAAACGTTAACCCTAGCCTCATTACTGTTGGGAGAAAAATAATACTGACGAATTACTCATTTGGCGGTGGGGAAAATGGAAGATTTTTTTGGCGGGAAAGTTAGTTTTTAATTCAAAATTAAAATTCTAATTAAAATTTCAAAAAAGGGACCCCAGGTGCACATTCCCGACCTCTAAGGTATACATGTACCAAATTTGATAGCTGTATGTCAAATGACCTTGCCTGTAGAGCGCCAACACACACACACACACACACATTGAGCTTTATTATAAGTATAGATTGTATCCACTACTCGTTTTTCGTGATCGAATTTGTTGTAAATTATGTACACACTTGAATATCAACCATGGTACTTATGCGTATGGTATTAACCAAAATACTCAAATGTAGAGATCTTGAGTTGTAGTGTATAAATATAAATACATTGCGCAGTGTATTTCGCGTATATTAAACATGAGTATGTAGTTTTCTCAAGTGTTATTAAATTGTAATAAAAACAGAGTTTCCTTTTCGAGATTGACATCGAACGCTGGGATCTAATGTTCGAAAGTTAGATCTGCAGATCGTATTCTCCAGTCTCAAATTGAATCCGACGTCATTGCTCGAATGTTCTCACTTTGATGTGCTGTGGAAGTATAGATCTTCGGAAGTTAGATCTGCAGATCATATTGTCCAGACTCAAATTGAATCCGACGTCATTGGAAGAATGTTCTCACTTTGATGTGTTGTGGAAGTGTAGAAGGTGGGATAACAGCTCAGGTGTCATCTTTTCCATGTCATTTCAAAATGTTGTGGTCTGTCTCAAATTAATTAATGTTGGTTTCAACACTGAACAATAATCCACCACATTATAACAACAAAGAAATGCTTAGATTATGTACACTTTTATTTAGCTTGACTTATTTCATGTTTGTAAGAAGGAATTTTTTAATAGATTTTTGTACTTATTTCGTCATGTGTTAGAAGATTTAAGTTTTGTTCACTTGTGTATTCTGGATAAAAATATGATATTTTAATATTTTCAGAATTCTATTATCAGTTAATCAATAATTCAATTAAATTTTGGCTTTGTACCAGTTGCGCCATTCTATAGAGAGTTTTATAAAAATAGATCCAAAGGTTAAAAGATGGGAAATAATTAAAATAAAAAAAACTTTTGATTGTTTAGTGTTTTAATAAAAAGGGTATTTTTAAAACCTTTTTAATGAAATTTATTAATATTTAAAATGAATATCACAATAAATTCGGATATTTGAACTAAAAACGTATTATATTTACTTGCTTTAATCTGTAGAATGAGAAAAAAATATTCTCTCATTTTAAGCTAAGGTCAGAAAACAATTTTTTATTCTTAAAATTTCCACTTTAGTTTTTAGTTCTCATTTCCTCTAAAGCTTAAACTTGTACGTTACAAACACGAAATAAAACAATTATTTCTCGTAACATGATATATAAGAAATAATGAAACTTTCTGAAAAGCTGAATATCATATTTCAAACTTCGATGGGTTTTTTTTTTTTTTTTTTTTTTTTTTGTATAAAGGGAGAAATACTTTTGCAGATACATCATACTCATTTTTACTTCCAAAAGATAAAAAACAAGGGAGGGGGCATGAAAAAGCATAGAAAATCCGATGGATGAGCATTCTTGTTTTTGCCACATTCTTTTCGCAAAGTCTGCCTTACTGATTTGAATTTTTTGTGTTTTTTGAGAAACTTTTGCCATCCGTCTCTCTGACACAGTTTCACTTTTTTTTTTTTTTTTTTTTGCTCTAATATTTCAATAACGGAACCATGAATCGTGGTTTGCCAGAATAAGAGGTATCATTTCCTTATAGCACTTTCTAGACTATTCTTTAGCTGCCGGTTCGTATAGCTCTTAGCTATAGACAAATGAATAAATACAGACTGCACATCGCTTAATATTATTACGAGTTTCTACTTTTATTGTCATTATTAACTGTTTTTAGATATCCGTATGAAAATCTTTTCTTACCTAAAAAGCATATCAAAATAAGTCAACTATAGAGAGGACAAAAATAAAACAGGGAACCAGAGGGTCTGAAATATTCGTTGTATTTCTTATATCAAGAAATAATGTAAAAAATTAAATATAAACGTACTTCATAAACCTGCTACTAATATTGACCTACTTTAACCCCGATGGAACTTTGCATGCCGCAGACGGTACTTAGAACCAAACCACGTGCCATGCCGAAAGGAATCTGTTGAACTTCACGTCTCTGATAGGCACACCACAGTTGTTTTCTCTTTTTTTCTTAGTCTATCTAGTGCTGGTGATTTTCTTGCTACAAATACCGTTCCAACGCTTTTTTTTTCTATGGAGAACACATTCGAATAAAAAAAATTGGGTGTTGCCATTTGAAAATTTTGAAATTGTGTCACTGTAACTGTGACTGTTAGAGATTAATTGTTCTTTTCACATTATTCTTGAGAGCATATTTCAAAATACCTTGAATTAAAATTTTATTCCGTTTCTGTGAACGGTATGATAATTACGATATCATCATAAATCGGGATAGTATTTTTTATAATCACCCTCTGCATATATATATATATATATATATATATATATATATGATTCTTTTGTCTTAGCTACTCCTTCCCATTCTTTTGCTCTTAAAATCCAACTTCAACCTAGCTTGTCCGAATGGGTATAAGACTCTAAACGGGTCAGGGTTAATGTTATCTTTTCGACTCTTCCATTTTGTTATATTTGGCCTAAAACAGTGAAATAAATGAACTGATATGTTCCCTTTGTCTAGAATCTGGAAATTTCTAAGCAATAGCCGTAGCAAACCGACACAATGCCACTGAATATACAGAGTCCAATCTACTCGTGATCCAATAGCTAATTTTTAAAACGTTACAGATAGACATATAATTGTGGAAAAATGTTCTAAATGTCACAACGAATATTTTATGTTTTTTGTCCATAAAAATTAATTGATATTAAAATAATATTGATGAAAAAATATTTGTGGAAAATACAATGTCTAAATTTTTAGATTGTCCCTCTGTCTTATTAATCTTGATGCACAAAAATTTTCATGAAGAAAATTCATTCTTAGCGACTAAAACTGGCAGAATTTTGAATTTCCTTATTTTAGGCCAATCAGCGGCCGCTTGTTAACTACCGGGTTTTACTCGAGGTTTCCATTGAAATAATCTAAAAGTAGCTTTAGCTCTAAGGAAGAGATAGAGAGTTTTTCATTTCAATCCCTTTTTAAGTGTGTCGCCGTTATTAGTAAAAATTTTATCTCAAATTTTCACTTCGAAATCCTTAAAAAGTTTAAACAATTTAAAGTTATTCATTTCTATTTTAGTATATCATGGAGCTTTTATTGTATTAATCAATAATCCTAATAAAATTAATATACGAGCATATGTACACACACACATAAATATTAAATGCACAAATGGGTAAACTGTCAATAACGATAGCCTATCTGTAATAATATTTTTTCTACGTCTCTACAACATCAATATAAACAGGTTTTTACAGTAATAAGATATTTCTCTTTTAAATTTACTTAATTTAATTTAATTTTTTAAAATTTATTTAATTTTGGATGTCCTTTCTAACTTTCTGAAAAAAATAATCAAAGATTTTGATTTTTTTCAAAATCTGATTCATTTATTTTTGGTTGAATCATATGATCCTACTTTAAATATTTAAAATAAAACAAGCAGACTTCTGAAATTTCCATATTTCCCACATTATGTAGCTGAATATAATAAATTATACACGGTTCGATAGGCTCTCTGTTGTTTCTTTGGTTGGATTTATTTTCGTTTAGTAGGAAAGGGAATTAATTTTGTTTGCTTCGTGGGTTTTGATTTTCGTAGTTTAAACTTATTCCTTTTTTAAATAAATATCTTTCATTCGACTGAGGCTAAGGCAAAATTTCGCATGCACACGCTTTTTCATACAAATTAATTTTCTTCTAGATGCTTCTTCTTATTCTTTTTTTAATGTAAATATCCAGCCAAGGTGAGCACAAACTTTTACTTTCTAACATAAGAAGTATACGAAAAGAAAATATTTTAACCGTAAAAAAATTAGATCTGTAGATTTTTTATGAATTTTCAAGTTTCAGATCTCCCTGAATCAATATTTTAATTTTTTAAATATTTAATCTATTGGTTAGTTACTCTGTGAATACCGTAATTCAAAAACACGATGTGCTACATGCATGGAATTTAGTATGTAGCCTTTTCACCAAATTTGTAGATTTCTGTGCAATTTTAGACAAAATCCGATAATGAGAAACTTTCTTTTTTTCAGAAAAGCAAAGAGCTATATCTATGAAATTTAGCATATATATTCATCATTATAATTGTAGATTATTATGAAATTTGGAATTTATTTCGTCAAAGGATTGACCTTCTGTCGGATTGTATATTTGTGCATACGATAGCTCAAAAACAAAGTGACTTAAACAAATGAAATTTGGTATGTGAACTTATCACCAACATTTTCTCCTCTTCTAATATAAGAAAATCATTAAGACTATGATTGGACACATCTGTATTCCTCAAATCCAAAGTCATAATTTAATATTCACTTCTTACAGACATTTCATTTTTAGAGCTTTAAATTGTATGTCAAATTAAATAAATTATAATGTTTATTATTTGCTTCCCCTACATCTCATTTTCCTAAATTGTCATGGGTCCCAGATGTAATCCAATTAGAGAAAATAAACTTCAAGTGTTCAGTTTATTTTAATGTAATGGGTTATTTTCAAATGTTCTCTGAAGGTTACTGATAATTACGCACTCTAATATTGTTGCTTGCTTCAACTAATTCTCGTTTGCCATTTACAGTTTTTATAAGATTAACGTTTTAAATTCTAATTTAATCAAATACGAAACTCTCCTCAATTACTTAGCAATTGCTATGCATCTTTTAAAATACTAAATCCTAACAGCAATTTTAGTTACTATTGCACCTTAGATTTACTAAAATTGTGTGGTTTATGATTTTCATTTTGTGAATTCATATTTGAATTTTGTGTTTTGTTTCGCTGTTTTGTTTTTTTGGTTTTTTTCTCATTTTGAAATCATTATTCAATGATGTCTCGTTTCTGTCTATATTTTAAGAGTATTGCATCTTATTTTTTTATTTATTCATCTTGAAAACTTTGTATATTTTTTTTGTATTTTCCGTATTTAAAATATTATACATCAAATTGAAAGATAATAAATCGATTCACATGCTCCTGCTCTTAGACCCTGTAATCAAAAATTATCTTTATGACTCATTCTTAAATCTTTTATCATCTCAACTTTGTTTAACATGAACTTATGCTTTTTTATTAATTTTTCAATACCCCACTGTGGCCATGTAACTTCAACGACTTCCAATCAACGGCTAGGTCGTTATAGAAAGATAAAAACTGTTGTTTAAATCCACGGCATGCGCGCATCCAATGTGAGTTTTACCTTTCACACACATATCTGCACAAATTGCAAACCGGAACAAACTAGGATATGGAGCTAAGAATGTGTTGTGGTGTCTATGACTATGTCACCAACATTTCAGATCTGTATGAAATTTTGGACCTATTCTGTTGAAGGGAAGATACTTAAAATCCATACTCAGTTTTCTTCATTGTACTTTGAATCACAAAATTAGCTATAGTGTATTTGCTCGTGAGAAAGTCGGAGGAAAACACTTCTTCTGATTGAAATACCATTTATACGGTTAAAGCTGACGCGTATGTTTTTGTAAATGCATTTTCTGTATCTACAAAAATATATGCATGAACATATTTCTCCTACAGATACATGTAAACATTCAGTAAAGAAAAGTGCGATTTTTTATCCGAAGTTTGCGACAATTTCAAAATGTATGCAGTTGGCCTTAATTTGCTAGCCTTTTTAATAAAAATTACATGACTTGATGCCATTGTCAAAATAGTTGATTCTGAAAGTTCAGGTACAAATAATGTATCTCTGTGTGATACAGTAGTCGCCGCTTATAATGATAACGGATATAACGATTAATCAGTTGTATTGATAAAAATAGCGAGGAGCGGAATTTCCGTATCTAAATACATATAAAATCCGCCGGTTCTAGTGATCAACAATTCAACATGATGGTTTTATTAAAACCAATTAAGAAAATGATCTTGATTCATTGGAAAGTCAACGGACCTTTCCGAGGAAGATTATGAAGAATAGATCAACGTTGAAGTAAATTAGGAGACAACTAAAAGACATACAGAAGGGACAATTCGCCGCTATGCACGGATGAATTGAAAAGATGACATGAAGATAATAAAGATGCAAGAGAACTAGAAGAAATCAGTCCAATCTATGCTGAATCATTTGCTGAACATTATTTATATGAAAAGCATATCCACCGAATGCTTAATAACACCACGGTGTCGATAAATTTAAAAAAAATTAAAAATTAAATGTGCATGAATATTTTTCAATTCTGTACATTGTATCGATTTATCTGCTTCTAATTAAAACTAATGAATAAGACAAATGATGACGTGTAATCTGTGTTTTTCTGTTGTCCTTATATTCTTATATAATTGTATTTTTAAATGATTTGGGATGTACTTATCGCTTTGGCTTGAAAACAAAGCGATCACTACATGCTGCGTCCACTGTATTTTACTCGCTAGATAAATTCCTTTACAACACAAGATCAATTGCTTTTGAGAAAAGTTACGATATATATTTCTCCTTTGACACGTAGCATATCAACGGAAGAAAGTTTTTTTTAACTATAGAGTCACGAATGGATTGATGTAGTAGAATTTCTTTTATCTCAAAATTTTTGTTCGATACTTTTATTTTTTATTTTTCGCTCACGAAGCACAAAAAGAAAAAATGATGGAATCGTCTAAAAAAAAAAAAAAAAGACCACAAGACTTTTTGAAATCTCCACATTTTACACCTTCTTGAGTAAAAATTTTTTAAGAGTAATAGCTGTTTGCCCACGTCTGAAATTCAAACACCCAACAAGCTAGATAAATGAAATTTATCACGTGGTCCTTAAATCAGAATCATGGGACTGTACAGAAAGTTCATCAAAGGTTTAACTGCTTATCTGCGTGTATTTGAACGATAATATAATTAGGGCTTTATATTATCAAGATAACATAAAGCCATAACGAGCTAGATAAATTAAATCTCGTATGCAGTATCAACATCAAAATTGAATATTCGCATGAAATTTATGATAAAAACGCTCAACAGGAACGGTAACCGCTTTAAAGTACATACTGTCTTCACTATATGACGAAGCTAAATAAGAAAACGTCCCACGTTGTAATTCTACGGTTCAGAATAATTTATTTCACTTACGAATCCCCAAGCCAATGATGTCAATTCACGTGACATCATTGTGAGACTGTAAATTTTGATATACATGCCATCTAACTGCACGCTGTCTTACGATATGTTTGGACGTTATGCTCTTCGTTCTCCTGCAAGAAAAACTAAGGATTCCAAAATTGGGGAGACGCATATTTTTGTGCAACACATATTCCTTACTTTTAAAAATTATATTTTTTAAAGTAAGAATTAGAAATTAAAATATTTATATTGCCTAGAAAAGCATAAGCAACTACAGGCTTTATTACACAAATGTTAGAGAATATATTTTGTATATCCTTTACATGGAGATTTAATTTTCTTACTTTTTAATAGGTTTGCTTTACATTCACAGTGATATTATTTTCTACTAAATACTATTAATTTTATTACTCATTCTAGTCTTATAAATAAATACTCTCAGATATAATTGACGCTGCTAAGCGATAAAATGAAAACATTTTTTTTTGAAACTGTAAATCAACTTTAAATAAAATAAATTATAATGGATTTAATACTATTTAACAAACCATTGCTGCTATGAGAAATGGGAAAAAATCAACATCAACATTGTGAATTCTCAAGACAATTAATTAATTTGACGGAGAAAAAGTGAGATTAAGTGTTAAGTGAATAAAAATTGTTTTAATAAATAAGTTTCTACTTTATTCACATTCACTACTTATTACACATTCAGATAGTTTATGAATATAACCTTTATCACGCCCAAAGACGGTTATGTTCTTTTTAGATAAATTAATAACTTCATTCTTTTGCTAAACATTTATTCTTTTTTATTTTGTTCCTTTGCAAAATATATTTTTTAAAGGTAATATGACTAATGAAGTTAACACGAATAGTTTTTTTTTTATTTTTTTTTTTCAATAAATCCAGTGTCTATTGAGTTTTATATCTTTGCTGACCAATAGATACCAAATTGTAGCTGTAATCGGAAGATAACATCCCGAATTTGCGTATGCCATTGCGTTTACATGTATGCGGTTTTTACAACCATTTGATGGATTTAGTTTCAAATTTGATGAGTATCTATATTTTAGATGATAAAACTGTGCCCCAAATTTTATTTACCTAGCTCTTTATGTTTTTACTATTCTTACTTTTACGACTTGTACTCGAATATCCAGATAGATATACTTCCTTTGAATGGATTTCGTTCAAAATTTGATAGAAATCGACAAATTTGTCGAAATTCTACATACCACATTACAATCTTCTAGCTTAAAGTGATTTTAAGTCACCGTACTCACAGACAAACAGACATAATGCCAAAAAATGCGTTTTTCGGAGTCATGGAGATCTAAAATGTATAAATTCATCGAACTCTGGAGAATTTTTTGACGATTACAATACTTCCTCAATATTTCATATTCGAGAAAGTAAAAATGAGCAATCGTACAAGATCAAAATAATAATGGCCGCTCTGGAAGACTTTTACTTCAAGAAAAGAGTTTGGACAAATTCAAATCCGCGAGGTGCTATATTATATCCTTAGCTTTTCTTTTAAGATAGTAGAAGCCTTTTACTGGTATAATTTTTTAAGTAATAGCTAAAATCGCTAAATTGTCTTATTAACAACAATGAACCATATTATACTCAAATGCTTTATAATTAATAATATTAATCTTTCTTCTTGTTTAAATATTCACATATCTGTGATACATGAGAATTTGTAATGATTTTCGAATTAGTCATCTGAAGCAACTTAACTGAATTTGTTTTAGGCACTCAATTTCTTCAAACCAGACTTAAATACAATATGCGAAAACTTTTTTTTTTTTTTTTTTGCATAACTTATTTTCTTGCCGTGGCTGGATACTTTTCACGTATCATTGAGCATTTCCGGAGCTACGCTTACCAGCTGTTGTTAACCATTGTTACGCGCTGGTAATCATAAATAATTAAGGGAACTCGTTTCATTAAAATTTATGAAGTAACTATACTATATACCCCCTCTCTATAATCGTAAATAAAGCAATCATTTGCTTATTTTATTTTCATATATTTGAGGTCTAGTCACATCAGATATAGCAGTTTCTTCCCCTTTGTAACAGTTTTTTTCTTTTAATTTTATCTTACTTTATTTATTTTGCCTGCAGATGTTGCGAATTACAAATGCTTTAGAGTTTTGCTTTGCATGAGAGTGTATACAATTTATTCTTGAATTTCTGTCAAGGTTGGATCGGAAGTGATGCGGAAGTAGCAGAGAAATTAAAAACCTTTAAACCCTTTTATTGTAAAAATAAGGAAAAATAAATATTTAAAACTATTAGTCACAATTTAAATATATTTCACTAAAAATTCGAGATAATTGATAACCATAAATAAATCCATTATTCGCTTATTTTATTTTCGTATAGTTGCAATCTCGCTCTGTTAGAGATTGCAATTATTATTATTCTGAATCAAATTAGGAGGGGAAAGATTTTTTTTTCAGGGAAAACCTTTGAATAAGAAAAGTTTATTCGGTAAGAAAATACGTTGAATTTACGTCTCATTTTTATTTAAGGCCAGAACAGTGCAGAAAGAAGTTAGAATCTATTAAGAATACCAAGAGAAAATTATTTTAAATTATTATTTTTTAAAAAAATTATTATTAATTAAAATTTGAAACCATTTCTATTATTAAGTTATGCTCAAAAAGTAAACACTTAACACATTACGTTCCAGACTTGTATATAAACTTACTGTTCTGTATAACTCACTGTCTTTTATTTACAGTTTTTCACATCAGCAAATTTAGCCTAATATAATAATAATAAAATCTAGCTACCTCATGGGAAAATATTATAAAGAACAAGAAATCTTTGACACAAATATGCACTTAATTAATTTGCATTTCGTGTGTGCATTAAATTATAATATTTTTAAGCTTATAAACTGAAAATCATTCGTCGGCGTTATAATTCGATGTAAATATTACTTGGAATTCATTAGTATCCTAAATCGAATCGAAGCAGCACTCATTGCCATTTAAATTGATAAAGAAACCGAATAATTGTGAAGATAATCAATGTAATAAAAATTATTAGTAGACGAAAGCATCACTTTGTCACCGACTGAAAAAGCCATTATTTGTGCGCATTCAAGGAATTTTCTTTGGATTCAAGACATTTATATTTCCCCTCTTTTTTCGTTGTTTTTTCTATTAGATCGAAAAAATTAAATCTTTTACTTCCTGACAGAATAATGATAACAGATATGTTACAATATACATTTAAAAAAAGAATATTTCGCTGTTTGTTCTTCCAGAGAATGCTTTAATTTTTTTTATTTATATTTTCCTTTCTAATAAGATCAGCGTAATCTACTCAATGTCATTGTGAAATTTCAAGCACCTTTGCTTTGGACAATTTTTGGATTTAAGGCATCTATATTTTTCATTTATTTTCATTTTTAATCGTAAAACTCATTGGGTTGCTTCTTTACCAGCGGAATAATAATCAGTATATATAAACATCCACTGCCGTTTGCAATACTGGGCGGATTTAAAAATATCCCCACCCTCTTTTATTTGTATCATTATCGGATATGCTAATTCCAATTTCTGTTTTGGTGGCAAGCAGCTCTAAGAAGTTTTTAATGTTTAAAACGATTGGTTTATCAATATATAAAGGAAATAAACTAATCATGAATTAGTTATGGGATCGTAAACTTCACGTTTTATTTATATTTCATACTAGATTGTAATAAAGATCAAAGAGATGAGGTCTGCAGTTATTATTTTAATTATATGCTGATTCATTATATTCTCTCCTCGAGGATGTGTTGGAGATATTGCTAATATTTTCTTTCAACATTTTTTAATTTTGTATTTGGCATTTTTTTTTCTTTTAGTGGGTCACTGTTTTTCTCGATTTGTATTTGATGAATTTTTTTTATTTGTGTGTTCATGGATATTATATATATATAGAGAATTTTCCACTGCAAAAAACAGAGGTTAGTAAAGAGAGAATTGCAAGATGATAGGCGAGACAGAGCCAAATGACATTTAATCAAACCTGCCATTTTGTTAATAGGAGAACATTTTATCTGGAAGTGCGTCTCCTAGTAATTATAATAATAGATTAACACAAGACATATTGCAATGTTCATTTTTGAAAAGATTATCTGCTTGCTTATTCTTCCAGCTGATTGTTTTATGTTATTTTTTTTTCTTTTTCATTTTTGTATTCTTTTCTAATGAGATCCACTGAATCGATTGAAATTCAAATACGATATACTTTCAATTATTCGTTTGCCATTTTCTAGGTCTTTCAAATGCTTTTACTTAACCTCTCATGTTCCACATTGTAAGGGTGGAATTTTATAATCGATTTTTCAATCTTTTTTTCTTGTACCAGAGTTCCGAAATTTTATACAGTAATTGGTTCCAGATGACAATCAAGTATTTTAATAAAATTAGAGCTTTTAATTAGTAACTAAAGTATTAAAAACGGATTCACAGAAGTGGAATACGTTTTATCAGCAGAAATTTGGAAGTTGGAAGTTCGATTCACTTTGGAAGTGGAATCAGTTTTACCATTTGAATCAGTTTTCCGACTATCTAGATATTAATTTGACAAATAATTTTTCAATTCAACAAAGTTAGTAACCATGAGTTATGAAATATATAGAAGAACAAAAAATAGAAAATAAAAATAAAAAGGACTTTAAATGCCATTTAATTAAAGTAGTATAAAGTAGAAAAATAAAAAACATTTGTGAAATCAAGCAATACTTTTTGAACATTCAAACACAACGAATCACGAAATATTCACTGAAAAATAAAATATATTAAATGTGATAAAAATTCCGATTTGCTTAGAGTATTTCTAGCAGAATCGCATGACTTCACGGAATTTGCTTTGACTTCCATATTCTTGATTGTATGTTTCGTTTTAATGCACTGACGAATGGTTTTTTTTTTATATTTAATATTCCATTTTTCGTTTCAAAATCATTCGTTACGCTCTGCGAAATGTAAATATACTCATGCAACCAGATAAAGTGGAATTATTTTGAGAAAAGAGAAAAAATCGTCTTTTTTTTCTTTTTTTTTTTTTTTTTTTTGACAAATTCAATGATGCCGCGGTGGGCTGGTGGTAAGGACTCGGCTTGTGAGCCGTAGGGTTTCAGATTCGTGACCCGATTCCACCGAAGAATCGTCGTGTAAGGGGGTCTGTTGCACGTTAAATCCGTCATGCCAAATGTCCTCCCGCTGGTGTGGTGTTGTGTGGAGAGGGGGGTTCCAGCTCAGGTGTCGTCCTCTTCATCTGACCACGGTTCAAAATTACGAGGTCTGTCTCAAAATAGCCCTAGTGTTGCTTTACAACGGGACGTTAATATAACTAAACTAAACAAATTCAATTACCCTCTTCACCTACGAATTTATTTAACCTCCTAATTGGATGACACATTCTATTTGAGATATTCGTTATTATTCCAATCCCTATAATAACAAAAAGGACACTTGATAAATTGAAGCTTTAATAAGTGATTTTTGTGTTTGAAATTGCATAATAATTTCACTTAATTTCAGATTTAAATACTATTAATTTATTAATTCGATTCACGTGTCAGACACGGCATTATAACGCAAGAAAAAGTTCTTTTAAGAAAATTGATTTAGCAGTTATTTTTCTTAGGACATCAAAGAATTTAACAAACTCACACTTTTTCTCAGACTTCTCGTGACCCCAAAATTCTTCTAAGTGACCTCGTGAAGGATGAGGACTCATCTCTTAAGAAGCTCTACACTACGAACAGGCTCAGTGAATATCAAGATCAAATCCAGGAGGATTTGATGATGGGAAGATCGTATCAGGTTCTGCTATGGTTTCGTTATGAACAAATGCAGAGTCTGTGCAAGAGTTCTTCGCATCTCCTAGGTACAGAAAAAATCATGCATCGTAAAGCAGAGAAAATGTGTGCAACCCTTATTCACATACTCAGATGCATGACCAAACACAACGTCATGCACGAAATTTATTGCTTTTAAATTAAAGAAACTGCTAAATTGTGTTAACCCTTTCTAGGGCTGTGGGAAGTATGCTTCCCACCAAATTTATCAATCTTTGTATGAAATTTTGTAGGTTGGCATAAGTTCTGACAATTTTTTTTTTTTTAGAAAGACAGAAATTTAGATGCTTCAGTTCTTTATCTCAATCAAAATGATGTGTCTTGATTTGTTACTTAATTATTAATTAACCAAATTAATTAATTATCAAATTAAATTTATCTAATAAGCTAAATGAATACCTTTTATTATTCTAATTTCAAGCCTAAAAATATGTTAACATAATATGGCTAGAAAAAAATGATCCTTTAAAGGGTTAAATGAATATTGTTTTTCGGTAATGTTCATTAACATATGCTTGAGAACAACAGTAATTCATTAACATGCTTAATAACACCTTTATAGTCAGAATTAAACATTATTGCAATTTAAAATTTCGGCGTCGGTTTTACATTAAAGGACTAAGGTAGCTTTTAACAAAAATCATACTAATCAATGTGGGTGAAATTCTGAGAGTTTGTATTTAGTTTGATCATATAGAGAAACAAAGTCGGATTACCAAATAAACGAAGTAGACTGCCTAGAGGACCCCAAAACCTTGAGATTATTTGAGATTTTTGAAATATTTTCTTGATCATTTAATTTTATGCCTTCATTTGATTTGTAAGTGTATATATTAGGTCACATTTAAACTAAAATCAACTGCCGTTTAAATTTTAGAAAATTGTTCTTAAAATTTTACCATTTTTTCAAATTGTTCTTAATTGTTCTTAAAATTTTACCATTTTTTCAAATTGTTCTTAAAATTTTACCATTTTTTCAAATTTGCTTTTTAATTAATGTGAGTCATTTCTTCTCATTTGTTTAATTGATTTACAAGTCACAGCCTTAATAAACGCTTTAACTGAGTGATTTACATAGAATGCTTCAAAAATTAGCATTTATAATACATTAAGCTATGCATACTGAATTCTCTTGAAAGTGGTCCGATATTGAATATTATGATATTTTAGTTTGTCATAATATCACTATTCATATAGATATTAAAGGAAAATCAATATTAAGTGCCCTCAGAGGAGAGAATTTGGCCCTGCAGACAAGAGAATAGAGAACAGGCATGCATTTTAGATATCCTCCTAGTGACTTATTATATTCAAAATCTGAAAGAGATTTATTATTCTGAAAAACAGAAACTATATTCCATTTATCTAGCTTATTGTGTTTTCAGTTATCGTATTCGCGTACACAAACACAGTTTCACATTGACGGATTTAGTTTAAGATCTGTATAGATTTACAAATCTGGAAGCAAAATTACATTTGAAATTTCATGCATCAAGCCGGTTTTGTTGTAATAAAAGCAATATTTATATATTCGAATAATAAATGCATACTAAATTATAAACATATATTATTTTCATAGAAACAATCCAAAATTCTATACCATTTTATTCTTTCGTCAAAAATATAATAAAATAAATTTCATTCGTTTTATTCTCTATTTTTGAGTGTAGCGTTGACAGATACATTCCAAAAATATTTTTCTAACCTAGACATAGTTTGATACATTGTTCCTGAAATGTTTTTTTCTTCGGTGTCTGGGAAATAGAAAGAGCCGAGATCCATCCAAAACTCGTTATCGATTATTTTTTTTTTTGACAGCTACAATACTTTCCTTTTGTATACTTTGTATGAGAGAAAAAGAATAGTTAGGGCCAAATATTGTTTGCTTTCGCTCTGAAAACATTTTGAACGAGGAAGTAAAAGTAAAAGAAACTATTTTCTTCCTTTCTCTATAGTAATGTAGATTCCTTTCTCTATAAATGTAAACCGTAATAGTCTAACATTTATAACTGAATTGAACAAATTGCTCGGAGGTGTCTGATACTGCAAGTAAAATATATAAAACATTTCGATAATTCTAGTTAAATTCACAAGTATGGCATTAGATAAATAAGCAGTTACTATCGCCGAAATTGTGAAGAATAGGTTAAGGAACTTTTAAGCACTGCTTTTTAAACAACTACAGAAAATGTCATCATTTTTCATTCAAATGCACATCGAACATATTATTAAAATTTGTATAAACAATATCGATTTAAAATGGCAGTTAGTTTTTGCAAGTAAACCGGTAGTAAATGTGAAAATTCTTGTAATATTCCTGCGAAAATTACAATAAAAAAGATAATGAAGCACTGATAGAAATAATCGAAGCCAATTGGAATTTTAATCACATTAAAAATATGCTTGAATTTTTCAACATGCTTAGATTTTTTTTTTCAAATAGCCATGGGGTTAATTTTTTAAAAACAGTTTTGTTTTTAGTACTACACGTTTCTAAGATTCTATTTTGACTTTTGTGCTTTTGATTTAAAAAAATATCTACTACCTTTTAATGCATTCATAATTTTTTTTATTTCTATCTTTTACATTTTAAAAATATTTCATAACTTATCATAAAAAAAATATTATAGATTCTTAAAATAACTTTTTCTCAAATTCATTATCAGATGGCCCATCGCCTATAAAAACAAAATTTAATTGAAATTAATCAATTAACTTATTATTAAATTCTGAAAATATTCAGATATTATACTCCCACAAATCATTGCATAAAATCAGAAAATTCTAATTCATGAAGAAGCGAGTGAAAACTCGATTGCAATTTCCATTTTTGTAAACAAGAAGCAAGCTAAATAAAAGCATGAAATGATATCAAAAAATTATTCTCTATGTATGCAGTAAATCAATATTCATCTCAAGATCCTTATAGTTATCATATTGTATAGACACCAACGGCATATAAAACTATATATACTTTCAAAATTCAAAGTGAGTGAAAACTCGATTGCAAATTTCTATCTTTGTAAATATTAAGCAAGTTAAATAAAAACATGAAATGATGGTTAAAAATTGTTGTATATATAGTTAAATCAATATCCATGTCAATATGCTTCTTAGCTTATGCTGCTCTGATGATTACATATGCTGACAAGCTGTCTCTTCTCCAAATTTCCAAGCCATCCCAACCTAATTAGGTCGAAACTAGACGAAAATTTAGGATGAGTTTAGGTTTTTATTTGCAGTCTTCAGTTTTAATAGGTAATAAATTTAATATAAGCATTCTAAGATATATTTTTCAATCTCCCGTGTACAAAAATCCCAGAATGCATTACTAAAGAAATAAAATTATACTTGAAGTTTTTTATGAACCTCCATGCTTTGCTATGTTTTGCTGAGTGCTAAAGCTTCTCTTCGATTTATATTACTTTATAAAACTAGAACATTTAGGTATCTTAATTTTTATTCATTTCGATAAATTTTAGTTATAAGCATTCAATACATTTTTGTAACTAAAAATAGAAAAATAATTCTCATAGGGAGCAAATCTCCTTAATTTTTAAATAAACTTTAATCACGAAATTAATTATTGCATACAAAAATATTTTCTTCTGTTGTTTCATGTTAACAAATTCATTAAATGAGCAACTTCAATATACAGATTATGGCAGTTTAAGTGAAGATATAAACAAAGTAACAATCATAAGATTGTGAAAACCATGGTGATGAAATTTCATATAACTCTCCCACTATTTGTGCAGTCATGAAAAATTTTATTCAGCATTGTTTTGAAATAGTAAAAACAAAAATAGGAATTTTCAAAACAAAGCATTTTCTTCTGAAATAACACTCACTAGACAAAGATAACGAGCTACTAAAAATACATATGATATATACTTCCTTCGTCCAACTTGCCATTTTTTTCCTTGTCTAAAATTAAATGCCCACATTAAAAAAAAACGTAAAACAATTCACTATCCCATTAAATGTAACCCTTAAAATGTATGAGAACAAAACTCGCTGTTTTTTATATTGCATATTAAATCTGATAGTTTAATACGTCGATACATTTAATTGCATGATAGCATGGACCTGATTACTAAAGGGAGTTGATTGTTTCTTTCCTAGATATCTTTTGGCATATTGTCTTAGTTATGTCAAAATGGCATACACCTAAATTACTAAAATATTTCACTGATGCAAAACACTTCTGTCGGTTAGCTTCATCTATTCTCAAACTAAGGTAAATGATATTTAAAAGATTCATGTTGTTAAAAATTGATTGTTCCTTTTCTGTCTTTTAGCATATTGTCACTATCATATGAATATGTAGTATGTCAGATTTCCCAAAACATCTTACCAATGCAAAAAATTTCAATAGGTTAACTACATTTGTTCTCAGATTGTTGTATGTAATATGTAAGAGGTGTATGATGTCATAAAATTTTGATTCCTTTTCTGTCCTTTGCCATATTGTCACTGTTATATCTACGAAAATTTCCTACGTAAAATTTATGAAAATATTTTCTTGAAGCAAAACACTTCTATAGATTGTTTATATCTACTCTCAAATTATTGTATGTGCTGTTTTAGTATTATATGTTGTCACAAATTGCCGTATGTGCACAAAAGAAATTTTCCCCAATTTTTTTCTTTTTCTTTTTTCATACCAAACTGTACAAATACATAAATAAAAATCAATAAAAAAATATAGTAGAATGCAATTTCTTTTATTCTCATTTCTTTCCAATTTCCACTAACAGTTCTAATCATAAGCAATTTCATGTTGAAATAGAAATATTCATGCTCAAACACGATAGTTCATGTCACGGTCATACTCAACTTGAATTTGACTCAAGCAGATCATTTCACAATTAGTTACTGAGTATGGCATATTTTTCTGAGTAGCTTTTGTCCATGCTTCAAACTTAACTTAAAACAGATATAATCAAAAAATCATCTAAATATCATTATAGTGAAATAGTTTGAAATGGTATTATAAAAATGACATGAATATCTTAGTTTATAACATTTAGTATTAATAGTATCAAATATTAAACCTTCTATTTTAACCTATAGACATTTGACTTGTCTGTCGGATGTCAGCATCATTAGGCCAAGTAAAGGTGCCATTAAGAAGTTCTCAGTATTTATTCTATTAAATTTTCTTCGTTTTTCACAATAATTGTTTCAGGAAAAGTATTGACCAATTATTTTCAATACCAAAACTTCCATCAAGAAAAAGAGAAGCAATATCTACTGCTATTCACAGAATAGTAGAATCCTGATGAATTATTGAGTAAATAAAATGTTTGAATTTTCATAAACCTTCGTTAATAAAGGATACGAAAAGGAGTATGTGCCCTTATTGAACAAAAGATGAGCAAAGAAATGCTCTGAATGGCTTGTCGTAATCGTGTCCATGAAATCATGCTTGAAGCAATTACTGCTAAATCAATTGGGGAACAGTGCCTGGTATACTGATATTTATTTAAACGACTCAAAAATTTTTGAAACTCAGTTGACTGAATTGATTTTCATATTGTCTATTTGATGTTTCAATTCATGAAAAAGTAATCAACAATGCTAAAATGTCACTGAGTTTGCTAAAATGATAAAATCAGCTTGAGAAATTCCACCCTCGAGATGATTATAAAAAGCTTTTAGAGCTTACCATCACATTTCTTGAAGATGTTTACAAAATATAGGCTATAAAGCTCCAGAGAGACTGTATCATGCCCAATCGATAGGAAAAGCAATTTATTCGCTCAAAGTATATTTATTCAGAAATCTACATTGCCCGATCAAGAAGAATATGGATTTCGTGATATTTGCTCGTTTATTGTGAAATGTTACGCACTTGGTATCAAGAAATATTTGCTTGTTTTGCCACAAGAAATTATTTGTAGCACTTGGGAAAAAACCTAAGAGAATATGAAAGTATCAATATGTGCAATGAACAAGTTCTTTGGATATTTGTGGTACTTGTCAGAGCAATTTGTTGCTTTTGCGTTTATTGACGACTGTGTATCTCAAGAAACGAAAAAGAAAATAGTTATATGCTTTAAAAACGAAAGAAAATGAGAAACTCTTGAAACGAATAGACTTGATTCAGAGGTAGTCCTCGAAAAAGAGTTAACATGATTTTGTATTAACTAAAATAATGAGATTTTTTTTCAGTCATGGATATAACATCAAATTTTCTGAAAAAGACGTGAAATAATGGAAAGAAGACGAATGCTACAAGAAATGCAAAATAATTATGGGCTCATAAATGCAAAATAATGATGGGCTCATAAATGCAAAATTATGATGGGCTCATAAATGCAAAATAATGATGGGCTCATAAATGCAAAATAATGATGGGCTCATTAAGATTAGAAATTGATGAAGAAGAATGATAAAGTGACACTGATGGAAGAGTACAACAAATTTCACTCAAAAGAAGAACAAAAACAATACATGTTGTTGTTAATTAAAAATTAAAAGCAGGTATATGGACTCGAAAAATTCAATTTAATGTCTTAAAAGAAAATATATAAACGAAATAATATTGTTTTTAACTTCATAGGTTAAGTTCATGCGTAAAAAATTGAAATTCTCTTAGATTGTAATGAAATATTTAATTAATAAAATAAAATTAGTTTAATTGAAGTTAGTTCAATTTTAATTTCCCTTGAAATTCAAAAAATTTCAGCTTTGGTCGTGACAGTCTAAATATTGATTTAAAAATCTCAAAATAATTAACATTTTTATAAAGCAAATCAGAACAACAGAGTGCCAGATTAAAAATTTGCAAAAAAATTACTCTTATATGAGGGTTAACCTAGTATATATGCTGATTTAATATATGAAAACTTTAACTTCTGTTTTAAATATTTGTTATGTTATAAACACTTCAAAAATAACTTTCCTCAAAAGATAATGAATCGTAAGGGGTTTAGTGTATTTTTTGTGACAATTAATTAAAGAATTTTCCATTAATAAAAAAATACATGAAAATAATAGTAAGTATAATAATTTTTAATAAATAAAACGTTTACTGAAGATTAGAAAGTAATTTTATTATATTTTGTTGTTGTATATTATGAAAAAGAATGTGGCAACAGCAAAGGAAATAAAGCTGGAATTTAATTTGTAATGTATTAAAATCAACTCACATCATAGATGTTATATGCGTCTTACACATTTAATTTTGAAAAAATTGAATCAAATCTATTGCGCGTCTTGTAACAGAAAAAATGGACATGATATCACAATAAATTGTAAAATATTGTGCCGAAAGGTCAGCTGGCATAGACAGTTACATTTGTCATTGATTAAGGAGTGAATTAACTTGAACCCATTCCCAGTGACTGATTTAGATATTTTCTTGACGTGGACAATACATACTATTAGACCCACTTTTTAATAAATTGGTAATTCAGTTTCACATCTCAATACATTTTAACTTAATATAATGCTAACGATTTATTTATTTTTGATTATTTACTCATATTGGTAATTTTGTTAAAAAGATTATGTCTTTATTTATTTATTTTGGCCCATAACTTCAAAACATCTACGTTTGTATATGTTGTCATTTAAGTAGATTCTTGGTGTTTGTAAATGCGTAATAACTAAGCAAAAATAGTGAAAAAGATAAGAGGCTGATCAATTATACTTGAAAATGAGGTAATTTTATCAAAATATGAAAACACATTTCATGAAAATCATGTTTTTTTTATAAATATATATAATGTAAAAACACACATTTCTTTAAGCAGTTTCGTGGCCGAAGACAGAATACACTTTGAAATTTTTTAACTTCGCTTTATTCCATCCTGGGAGGCATAATTTATTTACAAGCAAGAAGCAACGAGGTATGTCATTCTACAGCATGACACAAAAGCAAAGAGAGACAGAAATATTTTCCCCGGTGGTTTTATACTATATGATTCTTATAGGGATTTCTTTACACGTGGCGATTTAGGAAACGGGATTTAAGTATCTTTTAAAAAAGCTTAGCATGACAGATTTTTAGATATTTAGGTAAGGGGATTTAGGTATTTTTAAATGAAAGTGGTAAACAGTAAGGATTTTTATTCTTTCACTTGGAGCATGTAAAAGTGCGGATTAAAGCAGTTTTGCAAAGCTCGTGTAGCATTAATTAAATAAAAAAGGTGGAATTGGATCAGGAAATCGGAGAAAATATTATAATTAAGTTAATATGTCTTATATTAAGAAAAAAATTAGGAAATTAATTAAGATTTAATTTAGATTTAGTAATTTCATTGCATATATATATTTTACAACTAAGCTAATAACATCTTCCTAATCAGTTTGCCTGCGTCTCAGCTTAGCGGCCTTAGGCAGATGCCTAGTCCAAAATCCGCCATTGCAATAAATGCATATATAAAAACCTAAATACAATTTCATATTTTGGTATTCGAATGTAAGATACAGCGAAAATGTTTGAGTAGCAAAATCAGTGAATCTTAATTCGTTTTACTTCGGAACAAACAAATCTTTCTATTTCAAAAGTAAAATCGTAAAACTTATAATTTTCTTTTTCAAAAGGAAAAACAAATTTTCTACTGCATTGTTTTAATTAAGAATGCAAAATTATACAAACACATTACGTAAAAGTGTTGAAAACTATTATTAGGAGCTATCGCGGTTTCACAAGACAAGGCCAGTTGTTTGTTTGAAAATTACCGTTAGGCATTTCCCGCTTTATTTCTCAAACCGAAAACTTCGTGTTTTGTAAAGTGACAACATTATGCAAGTACGGTGTAATAAATTATTGTTATGTATTTTACTTTCCCCCTGTATGATAATTTGCTTTTGAACTAAGCGAAGAATGCAAACGAAACAAGCAGAGAGTCACCTGTACAAAGACAATATTTCCAACCATATGATCTTACGTGACTACATTTAGTTGACTCAGCAGGGTAATGAAGGATATTCTCAAGATTTTGTTTCATATTTCTCTTCCACTGTTGATAATAATTCGGTATGGAATCATACAGCCTCAAGAGAAAGAAAAAAAGAAAGCGAAACAAGTTTTTCAAGAAGCTCTCTAATTCAAAAACGCATTTGTGTGATAAGGAAACGTTCTGCTGTGGAGGATGTGGTTCACCGTGGTAAACTTAGCATTTAATTAAAAATTTCGCTTTTTTTAATTCTATGATAATGTTCATGTTGATAATTAAAGCTTTTATTTTAATAATTTTTCAAAGAAGAAATATTAACACATTTTCTAAAACTAAATTTACCTCAGAAACGTTACTTTTTTAAAATTGGTAGTATCATCTGGGTTGATATGACAGTTATGCAACCTTTAGTGTTGCATTCTTAAGCTTATAATTTTTGAGTTGCAACTTTTATTTTCAAAATGCATTTCAAAGTTAAAAGTATTTAGATACAAGTAATTTATTAATTGAATTTACCTCAGAATAATTATGTTCCTAGTTGCTCGGTGTCATTTGAATTGATGTAAACCAATGTGGCAACTGATTTTGTCATTACTGAAGGCTTTCAGTAGCAATGAGTCACACCAGTCTGGTCTCTCTCATAGGCCAGTCTTTAAAACTTTTATTGCTCTTTTCGTTCTCGGAGATACCGCTTAAGACCTGTAGAGGCTTTTAAGCAATACAAGTTTATGTATATATATATATATATATATATATATATATATATATATATATATATATATATATATATATAACATTTTTTATATAATGTAAACATTCTTATACAAAGTTTGTCACAGCTATTGATACGCGAGGTATTTAGCCACTGAAAAAAAGACCATACTATTATGCAAGTGAATTTAAAAACATGAAAAAAATTCATTGAAATAAATATTCTGAAATTTAAGCGAAACATTTTATATTAATTTGAGTAAGTTTGAATACGTTGTCTTTGTATATCAAAGGAAAGCATAAAATATATTACCCTGAAAATAAGCCCCTCTACCAATAAAATCTCGAGGCTTTTCGATCCTCCAAATTTGTAGGATTTTTAGGCAGTTGATAATCCGGCCTTGGCTTTCAGAAGAATGAGTGGTGAGCGTTAGAGGAAAAATAAATATGAATTTCGGTGACCTTGGTGCATCGTAAACAATAGGATTTTGAATTTTATTTTATAATATTTATTATACAGTATAATTTTCTGCTTAATATTGTAATATTTTTCGTAATAAAAGATTCTGCTATTGAAATGCCTTTTTTAAATGAACATCTTCAACTTTAATAATCTTTTGCCCTGATATCAGCCAGATTACTGGGTGTCTGCAGTATTTAAGCCTTTCCCTCTTACTATAAGCACTTATTTCATAGGAATTACGTTAAAAATTTGTGCTGCAGATATGACCCAATGATCTTATAAATTCAGCAATAAGAAACTTTAAACTGCATTAATAGATCCAATGGCGGATCTCCGTCTAAGCTAGCTGGGCAGTTGCCAAAGAGAGAAGGACCGTACACTCTTCGATTGAAAAAATACTGTTAGCCTAAACGCTAAATAAATAAATTTATTAAAAAAATACAAATTTTATGATTTATATAATATCAGAGTAAGAATAACTTTGCATTGAGTCCAATTGACCAGGCTTCTATCTGTTTCTTCACGTTTACTTTGTTATTATCTTAAATAAAGATGAATGTGTGTGTTTGAGCTCTATAGGTCAGACCGTTTGACCTAGAGCAGCCAAATTTGGTATAAATGATGTATTTTGGAGAGTGGGAATGCGCATATTGGAGAGATTTTTTTTTGAAATTTTAATTAAATATCAAATAAATTTTGACGTTTTCCTGCGATAACTTTCAAAAATATTACAGTGTAAAAATAATTTTTACATCATCCTAAAAAATTTTTTTAAAAAAATATCTTTTCTATGATATTTATTATTTCGCCCTGTAATTCATTTTTCAATTTTTAAAAAATACTTTAAATATAATTCCCAGTAATATATTTCATACAAAATAAAAATAAAATTGAACCTACACGAACACGTTATGCTTGAATGAAAAAATTAGCTTTTATCATCGTGTTGCCACCACGCCGACAAAAGCTCAAATTAAAAGATTAAGAAGATAATTTGTTTATGTAGTTTGTCTATTTAGTAATTTTTTTATTATGTTTTTTTTTTTTTTTTTTTTTTTTTTTTTTTTTATAATTTATGTAATTTGAGTCAATAAATGTTCCAATGCATTACAGAATTGCAATTTTTTTTACACAGAATCTCGACCTTATAAGTCATATCTAATAAAATATTCTTGAAGCTCTAATAAAAAAAAATTAACTCTTTTGTGACAAAGACTGATTTGAGGTATGAAAATCTGAATATCACTGTTTTATAAAAACGCTTGATTTTAGACCATTCTATTAACCGTCATGTAAAAGACACCAATCAAAGTTCGGAGTTTGCCCAAGTCTGATTGTCCTAAAATAATATTCCTCATAACTTATTCAGACTTAGTCTGAGAAGATTGAAAATTTTGTTTTTATTTAAAAGTTTGAGTGTTAACAATATTTTGCTGAATAAGTTTTATATGACTGATGGACTGTATAAAATTTAACCTTCATAATTTTTTCAGAAATATATTTATTGACGGAAACAAAATAAATTATTATTATTAATTACGTTTATTTAAATCTTTCTGAAAGTAAATTTAGAAATTGAATTGCATGATGATTAAAAAAAATTTATGACTCATCGTACAGAAATCGTACACTATTTAGGAACAGCATACATTAAAAAAATATATTCTATATTATACATAAGATTTCAGTACTGAACGATTTTATTTTCCTTCACTCATAATTTTAAAAAAAAAAAAAAACATATTTGGTTTCAGAAAAAAGAAGTGTTAGTTGAAGTTTGATCACTTTCGTTTCAAATTCAATTTCAAATTTAGGACAGATAATAAAAAAAGTAGGGAAATGCATAGAAAAATGAACAGAGCTATGTAAGGCTTTTAAAATAGTATGAGTTATATAACTATCAAAATTATACTGAAGAAGCTATTAATACCAAGCTACATAAAATATTTTAATTGACAATTTTAGCGACCATGAATCCCAGCGAAACATCTAGTCGCCAAAGGCGATTAGTAATACTTATGAACACTGAGCGTCTGCTCAAATAATTTTGCTTGTGAACATTTACGTTGCGTAGTCATTTAGACATAATAAATAAATAACATATGCATTTTTACAAAGTTATTAAAGCAAAGAAAACCTAAAATATAAATCATTAAGATAAAAATGTGTTGAAATATGAATTAAATTGTATAAATTAAAAGATGGCATCTCAAGAAAGCTCTTTACAAACTTTGAGAGTGTGTCAGGAATATAGAAGCAAATAATTTTTGCAATAGAACATAGGGTTGGAAATTCAAAGGGTAATCATTGAAGGGGGCCTTTTATTAGTGAATTGGGGAAAAGAAAAGGATGCACCAGACTATGTATAGGTTAATTGGATGCACATTTACTATAGTAGAAGGAACGAAGTTGTATGAATAAGAATATACGAAGCATACGCAGCTTCAGTTGGCAAGCCTTTTGAATACTTATATTAGGTATTTTAAAATTTTACTGTTGATTACTAATGTATAACGTTAATCATGCAGATCTGTTTTTGTGCTATGGTGAATTTGAATTTCATTAAATCTGCATATAATTCCATTTGTTCAGCTTTCCATTGAATCGTATATGCTTTTTTAAAAAGTAAAATAACTAAGAAAATACCACACTGCAACAATCACCTGCTGCATTTGCGATCCTATGTTCTATAACAAAAATGGCATGTTTCTGCAGCCGCTTGGTTCTATCTTTAAAGTTTGCAAAACATTTTTTGAAATAGCCTTTGTTCATTGTTAGGATTAACATTATATGACCTTTTGCTTCTTTTTTCTAGCATGAGCTTTGTTGCTATAAATTGGCACCAGAAAACATTCCTGAAAATGATTTTGGAAAGTGATCAATGAAATTATAACGATGATCTGTACCGCTTATGTTTCTTTGACAATTATAAATAGATACAATTAAAATTTAAAAATATTAATAGCCCTTAAATGCCATGAATTTATAACTAAATTTATACAGTATTAATAAATTAAATATAATAGATTATAATTATTAAAACAATACAATAGTTTAAGTACATTTACGCTTTCATACTCAATGATGCCTCATTAACTCATAAACAAAGTGAGGTAAATGAGACTTTTCTAAGGTTGAATGCTACTTCAGCTCCTCGTTTTGAAGCTATACAAAAATTATTGTGATCTAACCACATAAATGGAAAACCGTGCTCCAGTAGCAAAGTAACACTTCTAAAGAATTAAAATACATTTAATCCAGACAAAAAATACATCGTATATTTTATTAAACTAAGATTCTTGCATTTAATATCAAATATTAAATAATATTTAACAACTTCTCTATAATTGAATAATTGATTTTAATAAAAAAATTAAATAAATAGCATCAATGAAGACAGAAATGTTTTCTTTTGAAGCATATTAAAGAAAACTGAAGTAAAAGAATAAACGCAAGAAAAAAATTTAAGAAAGACGGAAAGAAAATGTAAGATTTGCATTTTTCACAAATACAGCTTAGAAGGCAAAATCGTCTCCTTACCTTCAACATTCGACTTTTTCCATAAGTTCAAAGAAATGTTTGCCATAAACTTAAGCTGGAATGTTCTACTTCTGAAATAGTGATTTTGTTTATTTTCCTCCGTTACTGAGGTTTCACGAAACAGTTATCATTTTTCAAAGCCTAGTAGCGGTTACCAGATATGTTTGACTAATGATTTGACATATATCTTTATTTCAGACTTTCGTTATTCAGATATCGATTATTTGAGTTTGAGCTGAATGCTGTTCATCTTTATTTATTATTTCAAAACACAATAATCTAAGACTATTTAAATGGTCGCCGTATTACTGCTACGCTTTTCTCCGGGTTATCGATTTCAATTGCCACTGACTTTGGGGCTAAAAAATATTCTAATGTGCTTAAAAAGAAGAGGTAAAGGATCCCTTTTTGGAGCAATCGATTGTAAGTGATACCAATACTGAGCAACTATATTTTTTAAATTTCAGATTATCAATATTTTAAATAAGATGTATATTTGAAAATTATTCTTCAAATAAAAGAACTCTTTCATGTTTCCGTTTTATCTTTTTTGTTTTTAAAAATCTATTCAGGGACTTGAAGCTGAATAGAAGAGGGGATTTTAAAAGTATGGAAAAAGAACATAAATAAGACAAAGGTTTATATCTATCAATCAGAATAGTAAAATGTTTTTCTTTAAAAATAAAGATTTGCATGATTTTATTTGTTATGTTAAAATATCAACCTCATGCTACGTAATATGATACTGAGACAGGATATCGCAGTTCTCACTATATTTGTTTGCATATATTTCTGAAAGAAAAAAACATCTTGAAAGTTTACCAATTTGGGATTATAGAGGCAATAATTAATGCTTTCCAATTCAAATTATTATTTAAAAAAATTAGATATTGAAAAAAAACGGTATAAAAATATGTTATATTAGTTTCAATTGATTAAAATTATTCCTTCTTTATAAAAAATAATCATTTTTATTCAAATAATATATCTTTATCTTATCTATGTGACATTTTTGACATCCCTAATTTGAAATACAGACGAGATTTTTTTCATGTGTTCTGTGTTTTTTTAAAGAAAATTATACATAATACAATTGATTGCGTTAACATATTTAGATGTATTCTTTTCAGCGAACGAGCCAGAGTATTTAATTGAATTGATAAATTCTCGTTACATATTTTATAAAATTTTTAATAATGATTCTGAAACACTTGATAATTTTAATATATTCTTTGGCGTTTTTTAAGGCTAAGTGTTTAAAACTTTTAAGTTTTTAAAGTATTTTTAATATTTTTAAGACTGAACGTTTTGATTTTTTTATGCGTTTTTAATGTTTTTTAATGGTTAGAGTTTACTACTTTTGAATTTTTGAGGTATGCAACTGCGTTTTGGATGAACTTTTTAAAAAAATGCTTTGTTATATATAAAGCGTTAGAGCATTATATTTAAAGCTAAAATAGTTATGTTTTTTGAATTTTTGCAAAAAAAAAGATTGAAAAAACATCGATGAAACCAAAGCATACCAGTTAAATGACAAATGTTTTTTTTTTTTTTTTTAATGCGGAAAAAAAGTGCTGTTTTTTTTGGGGGGGGGTGTTTTTTTTAGTTGAAAATAGATATAAAGAAAAATTATTCATTTAAATGTTTATTAAATGATTTGCTTAACATTTTGAAGATAGCTTCAAAAATATATTATCTAGTTCCTGAACTAAAAATAAGCTGTATTCCTATCTGTTCATTAAATATTAAAGTTCGACTAATAAATAACAAGAAATTTTCAATTTTTTTCGCATTGTGAAGCATTAGAACAACTATAGAATATTTATAAATGAATAGATTTCCGATTCTTTAGTTCAGGAATGGCAGAACATACTGAAAAATTATTACGCCAAATTTGAACAAAAAATATGCATTAGATATTAATTTATGAAATTTTTCTGAAGAAAATTTCCTAAAGATCAGAATTAGAGAAAATAGCATCTAAACATGTGAAATAACATTAGTATATAAATGCAAATATAAAAATGCAGTGTAACTTTCTAAAAAATGTAATTAGAAACATATTCAAATGCTTTTTTAAGCAAACTGATCCAACGTTAAGAATATTAAATTTTAAAAAAATTGTATTTTCGCAAAAAAAAAAAAAAAAAAAAAAAAAAACGATTTTTTTTTTAACATAATCACCTGCTTTAATATGCTTTATTAAGATTGATTATTAAGTTGACTTTTAAGATCATAATACATTCTTCGAGGTTTTTAACATTCACAGCTTGTAATTTTTATTCTGTATTTGTTTCGTGTTCCTCTTGTGTCATGAACTTTGTAACTGAATTTTTTGTCTTGTTTTATTTAATTAAAATTGTTGATTATTAAAAGCAGATTGCTCTACTGAGAAACTTAAAGAAACAAAACTTAAGACTAAAGCTTAAACAAATATTTGCAGGAAAAAATAGAATATGAAACAAGTAACTGATATTCTATTTTTTCCTGCCCTCATTAAATGTGAATTCTACATTTTTATATTTTAATACCCACTCACATATCATTTAATAAGTATAATTTATTTATTAAATTTTTTTGTCAAACTGTGTTTGTCTTAATTGATTGTGACATAGAGAAATGATCGTTGAATTGTATATTGTCTTTTCAAAAAAGTTTCAACGAAAGCTTTTCGTTGAATCACTCAATACCAATAATTTGAAGTAAGGAGATTTGGCGAAACTGCTGAGGATTTAATGGCTTTGCATATTCAAAAAACTTCCATATTCACACTAAGAACTAAATGATAATAGAAATGGAATGTTTTTAAATAATTATACTGACCTAGATTTTTTAAATATACATGAGATCGTTTCAGCTTTAGATCGTGATTTTAAATGAAAATCATACATAATATATTTTTCATTATTAATTGGAAACTATATTATGTATAATTGACGAGAAAAAAACATATAAATCGAAATTATATAATTTTATGTCTTAATCTTTTTCAATTTTCTTACGATTATACGTTTTAACTCTGCTTTTTTTAAAATTAATGGGTTAAGTTTTAATAAATATATGTATGGTAATTTTTTCCTCCGCTTAATGACATTGATGGATTGCATTAAGTACTAGAAATTACTTTGATTCGAATACGTAAAGCTCATGTATTCTGTATTAACTTCGCTATCGGATTTCATCACTAAATCTTTCTTTCACTGATGTGTCTAAAATTACGCCTTCTTGGATTTAAGATTCGATCTCGCTTTTTTTCTTATCACACTGCAAAAAATTTCTTCCTACCCCAGTTTTGTTACAAATTAAGAAAAATGAATATAAAAAAATATATTTAATCGCAGAAATCAAGGAACATTGCTAGGAGGAAGGCGAGAAAGCGAAGAAAATGTTTTGGCGTAAAATATCGCGATTGGCGTTTATCTTGGCGACATTTCAGAGAGCGAACACATTTCTTTTCTAGCCATTCGGCATCAGTATAACCCAACTTGCCTCTAGCGACAGTTCTGTAGTTCTGACAAAGCATTGATTTGCCGTGAAATGTGTTGTTATTGTTGAGAGCAGTTAGTAGGAATCTAGAATTAAAGTTAATATAGTTTAGCGAACAGTGAAATGAAATTATAGAATGGTAGTGTGAAGTTTCCACACTGATTTTTTAAAAAAGTATCTGAATATTTTGATCGATCCATGAATAGAGAAAAAGAGACGGAAAAAGTTTGGTAAGTACATTTGATCGTTTCAGTGTGTGACATAAAGACAGTTGTTTTGAGTCGTGCATTCTAGAGTTGTACGAAGGATACATTCGGATAGCGTGTAACGGTCCAACTCCTCCCCCCTTCCACTCGTCTTCTCATCTCTGAAGATTTTCAGTCGTATGGAATATGAAGTATAAATATTCCGCAGTGAATGTTTTTTAAATTTCTTCATTTAAAAGAATTTTACAAATATTTTTTTCTGAATTAATTAGAAGTAGTAATATAGAAAAGATGGATAAGCGTGAATCAAAAATCGTTTGGAATGCGAATTTTAATCGTTTACAAATAAAATTATCTAAATATCAACATAACAAATATTATCTTTGTTCACTGAATAGTACAATTATGAAATTGATTGACTTAAAATAACACTTCAGTCGTGCTGTATTTTATAAAATTTTCCCATTTCTATTATTTTATATCATTTTATTTACAATTTTATCATGATATATTACAAAAAGACTTCTTTTATGTTTTGTTTACTCCAATCGAAAACGGAGCCAATTGAGTGCTATCTCATTATTGAAATATCGTGGCAGTTATATGGGAAAAATAATAGATAAATTTCGAATTCATATTTTTCATTTATTTACTTGTTTGTTTTTGGGATATTTCACGAAAGATTACGTTAATAAACAAAACGGAAAGAAATTACTTCAGGATTATAAAGCCGTGTTGTGATTTTATTTTTGAAGTTTATTTTTTCTGCATCGTTAGGTACCTGGACTACGGATAATTTACTCACCTTCACTGAATGGTTATAGCCAGTTATTGATTTGTTTGCAATGATTCGTCTTTCTCTGATTTGGTGTGAAAGAGCTTTTTACAGACATATAATTTTATATAAACAGATGAAGTAAAAATTTGTGTGTGCTTGCATTAAAATATGTTAATTTGAATTTAGGCATGACATTTTATTGTGCTTTTCATTAATTTTTTTTATTTAATTCTTTTATAAATAATTGTTAAAAGATTATTTTTGAAGTTTGTTGAGTAAAATTGAACATGTATGAAAACAGTGGTCTTTGAATTAAGACCCCAATTTAAATAAAAGTGAAATAAATACAAATTTTAAATTCAAAATATTCATTTGAATAGATTATATTTCTGAATAAAATGTTTGTTATATTGTATAGAGAAAACTCAGAACTTTAGCTCAGTATGTTCTGATGTCAGAAGTAAAAATGTTATAATGTCTTTAGAAAACACTAGAATCTTTTGCTCAGTTAATAATATCAGTGATATTAGAGGTTTATTCTATTTGTATTTAAAAAAAAATATTTTTCTGATTTTTCTCTACTTCAAAACCTTATCATACTATTACACATGACCTAATTTGCTTTCTTTTCTTTCCATATTCACTAAAAAAATAGAAGGGGGGATATTGCTGTAACCATGAACTTAAAATTTAATTTTCACATTCTCTCATTCACGTTAGACTTAGTTTTGCATCAGTTCATTTCTAGTATCACACAATCGGCATTTATTACACTTCTTGGGTTAAACATGACTTTAAATAACTTAACTGACCATAACTTAGGTATTGATACAGTCTGCATTTTTTGTACTGATGTATTTATTGTTCATCATTTTATTTAAAATTTTTCTTATTATTATTAACAAAATAAAGTTGCTACATAAGATAAGATATGTAAGGAAAGTTTCAGTTACACAGGTTCTTGTAAATCATTTATTAGTTTGAACCAAATGGTTGATTGCACATTTTAAAGTTTCAAACTAAAAATTATGGGGTAAAAAATATCAATTACTTTTTCTCCTTATCAAAAAGATTCAGATTTGGACTTTTAATGCAACAAAATAAATGTTCTGTCAGATGTTTAGTGCAAGCATATATATATCAAATGAGAGTTATTTTGGAGGTATAATGCCTATTAATTTAAAATCTGTATTTTAAATTTCTAATGTTGTTAGATATTCCTATTATAAGTTACTTAACATTTTTTAAAACTTTTTTAATTTTTATAAATGTTTTATTGTGTGTTTGTATGAGTGAGTTAATGGCTCAGTTCCATTAATTTCCAGTATCTGGTTTTGAGATCAATTAGGGTCAAAACTGAGAATTGCAACCTTCACCAGAAAGGAGTAGTTAGGAGTATTTCATTTTATTTCATTACCAGATTTATTTAAATGAGTCAGTTTCATTTTTTTCTGTTCTATATGTAGCTTGGGTTTCTCCTGGCAACATTCTATTTTCACATAAAAAAAGGTTTTATGGGCTCTTCATATCTTAAAAAAGTTTCAGCTGCATATCTAAGTAACATAAATTTCTGTTTGTGATTTGACTTTCACTTTGGAATGTTTAAAATAACAATTACCAAAAGAAACAAGAATTGAAATCATGTAAATTATAATGAATTTATATAAATTACACTATTAAATATCAAAATATTTCCTTGTAATGATCAGATTTTATAATGTATATGTGAAATAGGTACTTTAAGCATTTTGAACATTATGTGAAGGAAGGATGCTCCTTACGTGATTAGGGAAGAATGTATGCAAGTTCAGTAAAGTGATTGTCGTGAAATGGAAAATTCTTTGTTATGGAAAAAATACAGCATCTACTTAGATATTTTGAGAGTTTTATCTGTGAATTTATTTAGAATTGGCATTTAGATATAAATCAAATATTTGATCATGAAACATTTTTAAATTAATGCAAAATAGTATGAACTGTAATAATTTTTTTTCTGGTGTATCTGAGTTTGAGATTAATTTGTGTAATCTACTGCAATCTATGTATGGAAAGAGAGAAACTGTCTAAAATATATTTTAATAATTGTAATTCTTCTTATGATATATATGGTAAAAAGTAAGATTATTAAAAACTAATGATGGTAATAGTTGCTGATGATTTTTTTCAGCAACTAATAAAAAAAATAACTGAATGCATTCTTTGGCTAAAAGAATGTTTTATATCATAAAAATTTACAAACTCATTAATTTTTTTCCCCCCATTGACATCTTTACCTTGTTGGAAAATTCACGAGTTAAAATTACTTTTTTAATGCTGTTTCTTGCATTTATGCCAGAATTTATACAACATCTCACTCAAGAACCAGTTATATATACTTATACTATAAATATTTTGCTCTATTTTTTTTAATAAAAATTACTATGTTTGTAGCTGTCTGTGCTGCAGATAATTACTTACAGTTCCTTAAACTTCTTTGCAATTTGTTAAAATGATTAACCTTTTTTTAAATTAATTTTTAAAATTAGGTCAGTGATGTTTCTTTTAGGCAAATAGCTCATAATTAGAAGGCAAGATGCCAAGATTGTTCTTTCTAGTTAGCAAAGATATCGTGTAACAATTTATTCCATGTAGAACTAAGAAATCTATTCAAGTGTGGAAATTGTGGATACTAAGCCACCTATAGAATGTTTCACAAATGCCCTGAACCACTGAAAAATATAATTAGTTATTGGGATTAAAGAAAGATGGTATGCTTCTCTAAAATGAACTAACACTAATAAGTTGGAGATAGGAATAAATTTAAGTGAACAGTTTTTTAAAAGACATACTTTTATTAGTATATTAAAAAGTATAATTTTTTTATAATACTTATTTTCTATTTTTAATCTTAAATTTATGATTCTTTATTATAAATGCTATGGAATATTGGAATGAAATTTCTCTCAAGTTCCACATTGTAAAATAAAATTTTATTTAAATTGATGGATAATTAATTCAGAGAATATTAAAATAGTGTATCATCACCAAGAACATCCAAATGTATAGTAATTCAAAATATTAGCTCATCAGGAAATGGATAAGAAATTTATTAAATAATTCAACTTTACAACTATAAAAATACTCAAGTTATATAAAAGTATTTAAAAATGTCCTCAAAGTCAATTTTGTTTAATTTGCAATTTTAAATTACTGTTCATTTTTACTTAAGTTTTATCATTTTTGCAAAAAGCTGGTTAGTCACTTAAAATAAACTTGTTCTGCAAAATCTTACAAAATTCCTAAGATAAATGATTAATAACACTTAGAATTCTTATTTCTTATAAATCTGTTCTTATAATTCTTATCTGTTTGTTTGAGATCTGTTTTGTTTTTAAATTCTACAGCTCATTAAATTTTTAAAATGTATTAAATTAAAATAATAATTAACTGTTGAGATATATGATAATCACAAATATAATAAAACAGTTAATCTTCTCTTGCCTGTATTTCCTTTTACTTTGTTCACGTATTGCATTTAAAATGCCTTATTTAGATGCATTCTTATGCAGAACATAATTTTCTTAAACAAAGAATATGAAAAACAAAAGTGACCACAGGCCAAGTATTCATCTTGTCTCCCATAATTGTACTGATTATTAATTTGATTATTGCATTTTTTGAATGGCTAAAGCAGTTCTATTTTATAATTTTCTTACAAAATAGAACTGTAGTTTCTTATGAAGTTATATTCCTTAGTAAATGTTTGTAATAATATGGGTGGTTCTTTGAAGCTTGTGAAATATAGTTTCTCTTTCTCTCTCTCTCTCTCTCTCTTTCTTCTTTTTCAAGCTGTGGTAAAATTGCAAATTCTTTGATTGAAATAGCATAACTTAAAAATTAACTTAAATATTTTTTAAATTTTGATTTGAATATTTTTTCCCACATTTTTTTTTTTTTTTCTTTTATGCTTCTATCATCTTAAATTAAATTATTTTCGAAATATAATAATTTTCTTCCCTAGCAGGTAGTATCTTTTCAGTTTTTTTTTTTTTTTTAAAGATCCTTTGTAGTTTTGTTTTTAAAAATTTTTTAATATCAGTGTATGATTTGATTGCTAGATAAAATGCTGATTATTTTTATCGTGAAATTTATTATCAATTTATTATTTTTGGTAAGATAAGTTAATATGGACTTATCTCTCCTCTGGAGATAATTTTCTTATATAAACAATTCTTTTATAATAAAATAAATATGCGATAGTAAAAACTTCGTTTATGTCAATGTCATAAGAAGCTTTACATTTTGTTATTTCATGTGATTTTGTATTATACTAGTGCATACATTATTTTTATTCTATTTGCTTTCTCCTAAATAGTTTATTTTTCAAGTTAAATTTGTATAATTGAAAAATCATATTTTAAAGGATAAAATTATATTCTTAACATATTCTCGAATTTCGCTCACTTATTTGCAGTGTATTTTGGAATTTTTTTGTTGTTCATTCTAAAAAACGCAGCTGAAATATATAAAGCATATGAAAAATTGATTTTTTTTTGTTGCAAAATTTTTATGATAAATTAATTGCATTCGCATTTTAAGAAGTGTTTTTTTTTTTAAATTTAAATATATATAAATATAAAAACGGCTGAAAATGAGAGAAGGGTAGTAATAGTTACTTGATTTAAATATCTTCTGATCATTTACATATGCAAAGAATTAACTTTTATTTTTTTTTATTTTTGCCATTTCCTATTTTCATTCTTTTTTTATTATTATTATAATAAAGTACAGTCGTTGAAAATCGAATATTTTTGTTAAGCATTTTATTTCGTTATTTAAATTACATGTAACTTTTCAAAATTTGCAAGTTTTTAAGGTTTTTGTTAAATTGCATTTTGAATGCTGTAAAAAAGTCAAATAAAACATTTGATTTAATTTACAAGCTATTGAATATATATATTCATTTATGGAGGTTGATAATGGTTTTGTTTTAAAAGGTACACTATTGTGGAAAAGTATGATTTCGAAAATATAACATTCGATGGTTATTTCTAGTTACTCAGATTCATTAGGGCAGGTCTTACTTTTTCTTCCCGCAACATTTTTTCTGGGCCGAAATGCTATTTGAAATTTCAAAGTATTAACATTCAGATAAGAGTTGGCTATTCTACGACAAAAAGATCGATTTAATACACTTTTTTATATATAAATACAGGTGAAATATTTTAAATAAAAATGGCTTGATTGTTTATTCTTTGCAATTGTTATCCACGTCTTCACGACCTAGGTATATTTCTAGGTGGCCCCATTTGGGATAGCGAACTATAGTTTCCTTGGAGCTAAAAATTTTCAATTGTAAAGCATTTCCAGTAAACTATTTTAAGAATAGGAAGTAAAAAATACAAAGTCCTCTGTTTTCAAAAGATAAGCTTTAAAATTGTTCGAATAAATGACGAAAAAGACGAATCAATCATAGCATGATTCAGAGTAAAAACATTTCTTACTTTTTTTCGGAAGGAATATTGTGTTTCACCATTTTTGACGTGACTTTTTTCCTCTCTGATGTATTTCCCCAAACTTTCTTTCTCCTTCTCCCTTTTTTTCTTTTTCAATTTAACCATTTGTATTCTCGGTTTTTCAAAGTTCTCGGAGGGTACAAATTTATAAAAGTAATACTACTGATGTTTAATGATTTTTAGATGATTTGGTTTAGATTTTCTTGAAATGTCAACTAATGATGTGATTAATGACTAATGATAATGACTAATGATTGCGAGATGTTATTGTATTATAGTGGCAGTGAAACTTAGAAATCTCTTGTTAATTTGTGCCCTCTCCCTATTATTACTTCCTCTAACGTTTCAAATTTAACCATCAACTCATTTTTATTGTCTGTGTCGACTTTTCACTGCGATATTTTCAAATGTAATGAAAGTTTTTTTCTTTTTCTTTTGAGATCTTTTTGATTGAATTCTTCTTTCTGGGGGCAAAGGAAACGAATAAACGATGGAAAAATAAATAAAAGACATACTTGAAAGAAATTAGTTTTGGGTATCATTTATCTTCTATTTATAATTTTAACCAATTCATTCTACATGCCGTTACTGTCGCGATATTTATAGTTGAATTCAAAGCAAACGTTTATTTAAAGACAAGGACTTAGTAAGTTGTGTTTAAAACCGTTGGGATTTAAATTTAATCGGATTTTTAATTATTTACGAACATATTTATTTATGAACATATACATAATTAACACAGTTATTATTTCCCTTGTGATGTACGAAATTATTTCTAGTTGTTTATATTTGATTTATAAGATATTTTTGGTGTATCTTAGTTATTTTAATTATATTTGAATCGAAGTGTATCAAATTCAAAGAAGATATGGAATTTTCAGAACTTTAATATCCACTTTTAAAAGATTTTAATCGCAAATTTGCATTTTAATCTGTTTGTGGAGAAATACTAATATAATTTCCAATTGCAAACTGTAAAAGTTATTCGTATTGCCAATTTTGTGTGAAAATTAAGTAAATGTTTTTATCTTTAATATCATATAAATTTTATTTTAATCTCATCAATTTCTGAACCACACCACACAGTAGAAAACGCAAGTGCTATTTTATATTTTTTGATTGGTATCTGATAGTTGATGAGATTTTCATGTACTCCTTTCTTCCAAGATTTATACATCAGTTAATCCAACCATCTTATTTCCATACGTGGAAGTCATAAAATTATAAAATATGGAAATTTGTGCATGAATTCTCGACTGATTTCGGAAACATCGGAAGTCGATTTCTTATTATCATATTTGTTTCCCACTTAAGAACACAAATACTTCAAGTAGCGAAGTTTAAATTTATCGGTCTTTGTTTTATATTGAGAACCGCTGACTTTTGTTACTCTTGCCGATTCGATAAATGACTGTTTTAGTATAAGTATTCTGAGAACATATGTAAAATCCATATTTACGACCACCGCGATTATGCTGGATTAGTGTAGCATGCATTGTTGTTCGTTGTTTTAGTTATATTAATAGAGATGCTCGAACCAGAGTAATAGTAAATGCTTACCAAATGCAATGTCAGAATAGATCATAAGTTTTGTTATGTCATAAGGCTTTTTGATTCATAAGTTCAGATGAATCATCGCAATTTATAGCATTTAACTTGCAAATATGGTCTTATTTATACTAATAAAATGCGCACGCCAAAAGTGAAATAGTCGATAAAAATTAAGTAAACAAAAAAGAACGAATAGATAGATAGGATGAAGCTATCATTTTCTTTTTCAATGCTTTTCAGTCAATAATAATATTAAAAGAGAGTATTATCATTTTCGATTTTAGGGTATGAAAATGAAATCGGCCATTATAAGTATTTCTCCGAACCCATTAAATTTATATTGAAATAAAGAAAAGACTATTTGTTGTTTAAATACTTTTATTATTAAAAGAGTCAGTGTTTCTGATATTCACATATTTTATATTAAAAAAAAAATACTTTTGCTTAAAATACAAAATGATGTATTAAGAATTCAGTGAAGGTAAGTTTAAGAAGTTTTTTTTTCCTTCTTTCTGTTTGTATTGTATCCCTTCTTGTAGCCATCCGGTTAAATGCAAAACGAAGTTCAAAATTTAATTTAAATAAACATTTATTTTCAATTTTTAGAAAATTTATAGCTAAAAAAATTCCATCAAATTGTTTTTCTGGAATTTGCCTAAAATTCTAGTAATACTGTGGAGGCAAGTATACTCAGTTGTGAATAAAGTAAGACATTTTTAACCTTAATAACGATTATTATCGCTTCCAATTTAGTTTGAATGACCTCTAGTAAGTATATTTACAACTCTTAATTTCACAAATAAATCCTTTAACTATTACAACCGATGTTTTCTGGTTTTACACTTTGTCACATTACCCCCCCCCCCAGTGAGAGCACGACTAAAAAAAATAAAACACATTAAATCTGTTTTAGGTGAGTTATTTAACATTTAAAATATAGCTTAAACAGTAGTATTACCACCTTATGCCAAGAAACCTAATAATAAATCCAGTGAAAGTAATGATTCTACAGATAAAATTTTTATATGATTACCACTTTTAAACAATATGAAGACATATAGACGAGGTTATGTATTTGAAATACAGTTAAATATGATTTTTACTTTTTTTTTATTGCAATTTCATATATTCATATAGATTTTTCTTTTCGTACTGCGAATATATCCTTCAAGTGCTGGGTATTGACTTTTTTTTCTTGCGGCATATGATCTCTTTAGAGATAAAGTTTGTGTAAGCTGATGATTGTATTTTCTAACGTACCTGACGACGACTCGTTCCTTCATAACTTGATTATCACCATTCCTCATTTCAGGAAAATTGGTCGGAAATCGATGCGATTACAAAACATTTTATTGATTGGTGGGGAGGCACACCTTTCTACTGTGAATTTATCATATGTGGGAGAAAATGTGTGAACGGTTATGGACTCGATTATCGTGTTATATGTTGATGGAATTGGTTGGATTATAAATCCTGTTGAAGGAAAATGTTAAATATTTCTATTTATCAAAGTCAATTTGATTATCTTCTTTTTTTATCGTTTGGTTTATATTTTAATAAAATTCTATTTCCGCTTGTGTTTTTTGTTATGTTTGAGTTTTTGATACAATTAAAAATGAAATACAAACATTAATAACTTATTCCTTGAAAAAAGTATTTAATGGTGAATATACTTTATATTCATTTTTAATAAAAAACGAAATGTGTTGGTTTTCGTTAAAAGATCTTTAAGGATCACGTATAAATCAGAATGTGATTTATACTATATACAAAGACAGTATCTGAATATGTAATTAAATTTTAAAAGATAGTATCTGAATATGGAATTAAATTTGTAAACCTGTGACTTTTTAAAATATTAACCTGACTTGAAATTTCTTCCTGAATGTCAGATCAGATTCAATTATTTTGTTATTGAATGACCATTTATTTTTGAATTAAGTTTTTGCTATAAAATAAAGTTTCTTATTTATTCAAAATTTACTTCAAAAATTTTATGTTATTTTCAATATTAAATTTTTAGTGTCTTATGAAAGTACATTTTTCTTGTTTGGAATACATTACGTGGACACAGAAAGAAATGACGAAGGATGTACATACAGATGCACACATTTTCAATTTAATGGCCGTAGATTGAAAAAAAAAAATGATCATCATGAAGTGTGCTTGTTGAGAAAGAATAGAAGCAATATTAAAAGATTGTTATTAAATAATAGTAAAAATAATAATAAAATTTTATCACTGGAATTGTATTTTAGTATTCATTTTATGATAAAAATAAGTATTCCATTTTCAAAAAAGTTGAGAAAAGGTTTTCTTTGATATTTGTTATTATAAATAGAAAGCTTAATGAAGATATTGCATTTCGGTAAATTTGCTTTTTGATATACTTTAAAAATAAAATCTTTCCTATTGGACTTTTTGTCGAAATTTTATGTATTTCGTATTTAAAGATATTTTTATATCTGAGTTGGCGATTTTTGGAAGCCAATTAGAGAAAACGATTTTTTCTAAAGATATGAAACAGAATTATTTTTAGTTCCAAACCAATTATATTTGTAATTATAAAATATATATCAGTTTTCTAAGACAAGTATAGTTATATATAAGTAGCCGTAGTATATGGTATGGGCAGAATATTTGTTCCGTTTTGGGCTGCCGAATATCCGATTTCTCGTTGTTTCCACTACAATAATATTTCTTATAACCGTATTTCAGAATGCCATATAATAATTAAATATTTAAAAAATGAATATGGGAGTATCAAATTAGGCTGAAATTTCTAAAAACTTTCTTCTTTAAATATTTACTATATAATTAGAATGAAATGTTTAGTTCAGATTTTTTTTATATTTATAGTTTTATTGACGTCATAGTTAATACTGGCTCTGTAGATAAAACTTTTTGATTTAAATTTCCTCACAGATTGGTTAAGGATCATGGCAATATCGTTAAAAAAAACCAAAGACCCAAATTAATGCACTTTATTCACTAAATACATGAATTCACGATTGTTGTGATTTATATGCCAAAAAAGTTAAATATCGATCACTGGCGTCCAATTACTCGATTGGATTGATTTTATTCTACTATAGCGCGGAAAGTGCAATAAAATCATAAAATGTTTACATTTTAGTGACCTAATGTAGAATCGTAATCCTTAGATTAAATTCTCTCCAACTGTATGTCTAAGCCCGGATTATAATGAACTAATTTCTGCGGGGACGCGAATGCGGAGTGATGAGTTAGTTTCTGATTATGAGATTACCCACTTCGGGCATCTAATGATGCTATAATTTAGTTCCTGGCTTTTGATTTGGCGGCGCAAATAACTTCCAACTCGATTGCATTCCTGCATCTCCCAGCAAGCTTCTCTTGCTTTCTGAAGAGACGAAAATCAAGACGTAAGATGGCGGCATCTTCTAATCTTTTTCAGCTCACATACACTCATTCTATCGTAATTGAAGACAACTACATATTTGTGTTGATATCTTTAATAATACTAGAAAACTTTTAATCTTACAGCGTATTAATTTTGCTATAAGAAATTAAAATCTTATTAATTTTCAGCTTACATGTATTTAGTTTTTGTTCTTTCATTTCTTATAATTACATTTCTGGTCATATTGATGTAAAACAAGACAATTTTTCTCAGAATTGTTTAATCAGATCAGTACTTTCTTAATATAATTATATAAAATTTTCTGATAAATCGCAGTTGTTATAGGTATTGTTTTTCCAGCGTACCATGTTTTAGTTGCATTATGAACGTGCTCGTCATGCACACCATCATATATAACGTTATTATTTCAAGTTATGCGGTTAGAAATCAAAAAGACTTATGTCATCTAATCTGCAGAACACTTAGCTAATGAATTCTGCTAATACATTTGCAGATATTTCGAATGCGGTCAGTAATCGTATAATAAGTGGTTGCATGTATTTTTTTCCCCTCCATTGCGGGTTTTATGAGCTCATCATTTAGATTTTTCTTTTTAAATAGAAAATTCGGGAAAGTAATAATGATTATTCACTAGTGGTTGAACAGAACTAGTTACTATATTTACATCCTAAACAATGTGCTTATTTAGTTATATCTCATGTACATTCACTCTCTAGGAATTTTAAACTTTCTTTTAATTTTTTTTATAATTATTTACCTGTGATTTTATTCGCGTGGAATAATGTTTACTTTCAGCTTGATTTCTTTGTCTTATCGGTTGAACCCCTCCCCACCAAAAAGAAACCGGCCTAAAACGTTTATATTTATTGAAGAAAAATTATACGTGAATATTCTTTGATTAGAAAATGTTTGCTTTTTGTTTTGAAAATATTAAAAAATTCATTGAATTTTTGTTACCAGTTCTAACATACGTTTTTTTTATTATTTATTTAGCATATGAAATAAAAATGAGTTTTGCAAAATTATGTTGCGATTTATATTGACTGTATAAAATGTTAAAAATAATGTTTCATGTGATGCAGTGAAGTATATTATCTCACAGATTTCAATAGTAATTACTTTTTTCAATTGCAAATATATCAAGTCTTTTCATAAAAATCCACGATGCTATGCTATATATATATATATATATATAAACTTATAGGAAGTATTGTCTCCTCAATGCACCGCTCCTTTGAATTCAGTGATTATAAGAAACTATGATTAATTCAAAAATCGTAAAATATTTTCCTGTGATCACGGAAAACCTTGATTCATTCATTTGTAATTTTTGATCTGTCCAAATTTTGTACGTTTTCCTATTTTAGTACTGATATTCAGACCTTTAAACACACTGGAATCAGTCGGTTAGCTCCTTTACCTGTTTCTGAATGCAAGGGGTTAGTTATTCAAGAAATAAACTTGCATGTATCGTTAAAATATAATGAATCTAAAGATCCCAATAAAGACTTTCAAATTTTACGAAATACTTTTAAAAATTACTGTTTGCTTCAATAGTTTGCATATAAATATGTGTCCCAGATTGAAAAGTACTGTTTTGCATTATAATTTTCTACATTTGTTTGTTCATATTTCATTCGCGTGTTTGTTTAAAGTGTAATTCTTTATAATCATATTCATTTAAAATATCAATTATAAAACACATTTTAACAAAAGAATTATTTTTATTTTTATAAGTGTTGAAGTAAAAAACCTTTATTATTCCATAAATGAGTTTTCAAAAGTAATTTGGCAGATTACTTTGTACGCAAACACAATAATTACCTTTCTTCATTTCCGCGTTAAAATTCTCCGAACTCTGCCTACAATTAACCTTTGTGAGTTCATGCGATGTTATTCTTGAATATTCATTCTCCGATAAGCGTCTAAATTTTACGCTGGTATTTATTTACATTACAGTTCTGTCAATGAAGGAGTGAAAACTAAAATAAGAAGTTGATTGTTAGGTTAGGGTGTTCTTCTAACGACCTCTTTAATGAACAAGCCCACATTGGAGGCGAGATTCCACGATCTCGCCGACCATGGAGCCCATCTGAGTAGCGTATCTTTATGGAGTAATTCATAGATAAAAATAGCCTTCTAGAGATTGGGAAATGGTAATTTTAGATGTTGCCACTTCCGGTCGCTGTTGGGGGAAGATATTCATCGGTTGGAGGATTCTAGTGTTCGCTGCTGTAAATTATTGCCTTGACTTCTCCTGGCCACTTTAAAAAAAAAAAAAAACTTACTGTTTTTTTTTTTTTTTTTCTATCTTTTTTATGTTTCTCGGTGCTTTTGGTTTAGTTATGTGGCATAAGAATAAGTTAAGACGAATAAAATTATGAAAGAATTGCAGTAAATAATTTTGGACGAAAATTGGGAAATTATGTGCCACTGTTTTCGCTCGTCGCACCGCTGTATTTCTTTTGAGTTTTGACGTTTTTAATAAGATGACATAATTTTATAAAATAATAATAACGAAAAAAATAAAGGATGGGAATTTTGTTCTAACCTCACGTCGAATTCTTTGTATGGTTTGTGAAAACGAGAGTATAAAATAGTTTGATGTGCATTATTTTTTGTTGATACATTGGAGATGTCAGTAAAATAAGCAACCAGTGTTTAATGAAAGTTTTACCTTTTTTTCTCTCATTCGCTATAATTTTTTAATTAATTATGAAATAAGTTCGTTGTATTAGCATGATGCAATTCGTCCTTTTTCTTCTCTCTTTTTTTTTTCTTTCTTTTTATTAAATTAAATATTTATCTAAAAAGTTAAGACTCGCACCTATCGGTTTTTCTAAACTATGTTTTTGTTAAAAAAAATTCTTTCTTTATCTTTAATGCTTTATTTTTATTTCATTATCGATAGGAAAGTTGGGGAAAGTTATTAAACAAATAAAAAAAATATCGCAAAAAAAAAAAGGAATCTTAAAAAGTATGAGCAATCAACTGCTAGGAGGAAAAAAGCGCATCTGAAAAATTATTTCTTTTCATCAATCTTTGCCATCTGATTTAAACGTAAATTATCAACCCTTTTGTGGAAATTCATAAATGCAGTTCATTTCTGGGAATAAGATGTAGAATAAAGCATTGATATTCTTCTTAGGGGGAATGCAAATCACATTTAAAGCATAAAATCTGCATAGTCCCGCTGAATTTCCCCGCTTTATATTCAGATTTTTCAGCAAACAGTTTTTCTCATTCGTTCTTTTTAACCTCGAAAGCTCTTTAAGTTAGAAAATATTTTTGGTCTTTTTATTGAATCATATTATGCTTGCGATAAAAGAAGAAAAGTTTCGGAGGCAAAAATTCAGTTTTACCTTTTAGTTTTTTTGTGCTAACTCAGTTGGTTACTATCTATTGAAAAAGATGCGTCTAAGTGTGACCTCTACTAATCCGTAGATCACGCTTTCGCTTGAGACTTTTATTTCCAGTAATTTGAAATTCATATCAATTCATATTCATTTGCTTTGTGACAATGCTTATCTGATTCTTGAAAGATTCTGTTTCAACTGTCCTTCAGAAAGAGAAGGCGTGTGCGCGGGGGGGGGGGGGGGGGGAGAACGGAGTAAGCTTTGTAGGCCCTTAGGCAATGTTCTTCAGGGCATTCCTTCACCTCTCAACTTTCAAAGTAAGAAAAAATATTATTGAATTTCTTTTAATATTTATATAAGCAGGTTTTCAGTCATCAATATTATAACAATTTGACATAGCTAAACATTTAATTGAGGGCCAACTTCAACAGAATTGAATTCAGTGACTTGCATATAAATCTTTTTAAATTTAAAAGATATTTAAAATAAACTGATAAAAATATTTTTAAAAAGACTTTAACATAATCTATATACTCTAATGCAAAGTTTGCCAGAAATATTGAGATGCCATTCTGTCATCCAATCATGGAAAAGATTGGATTACACTAATCTGTAGGCGAATTTGAAAGCATGAAAAAGAATCCTGAGTGTAATATGTCCTGAAATTTTAATTCCTTGATATTAATTTGAATAAATTCGAGTACATAACTTCTAAATCAACTGGAAATATGAAATTAGTTTATCCAATAAATATCTCCTGAAAATAAATCTGGAGGCATCGAAGCCCCTAAACAGTTGCCTGTTTAAATAATCCGGTCCTAGGGAGGGGGGGAGTTGCTGGGGAAGGAGGGGGAGGGGGAAGGTAGCTGAATCTTACTGAGAGCCATGTCTTCTTCAAACTTAGTTAGCAGAGTTCTTGGTAACTGTTAACACCTTTTTGATTTTTTTTAATGAATTATTTTTAAAAGCTAAAAAGCTGTCGTCTATTTATTAATTAATTGTTGCTCTTTATTAAGCTTGTTTTATAGTATAATTGAAGTAATGTGTTGTCTCTTGTACTAATACATCGCGATCAAAGACAAATAAAAACGTAAATGGATTTCAGAGGCGCAACGGAATGGATTTAACCCTTCCCATGCCATTTTTTTTCCCTACAATCCAGTCCATTAAGTCGTTTGAAATTCTATTTAATCATAAAAGAATTAGATGCTGCACTGTAATAGGTTTAAATAATAACTTCCTTTGATATAGACTAAACGACTTTGTTATAATCCATTTAAGGTGTTATGACGATGAAGTTCATTTGTTAAAAAAATTGAACACAAGTCTGAGAATGAATTCTTATGAAATTTTGTGGAGGGAAGTTTCATAAATGAATTCCATGAAATTTAGTGGCGGAACTTATTAAGGCATTGTCTTATTAAATAAAAATTTTCATGAATTGTTTTAAAATAATTATTAGTTAAATGCAATTTTTAAAAGAAACGTGATTTTATTAGGGTTCTAAAAGTTGAAAAATAATAATTTGATCAAAAGTCTGGAGATGGAGGGAAAAACTTTAAGTGCTGATGAAAGTTTTCTTTATTGAATTATAATCACATTTATAATATATTTTAGTTCTTTTTGGGTTGTTTAGTATTTCTATTTCTTTTTATTATCATGATTATCATACTGGTGTCAGCACCTGGCGCTTTTACGTTTGTTTCCAGATCTCTAGATTCTAGCTATAAATAATTTCATTTAACTCCCGATTGTCTACGGTTGGCATGTTTGGCATGATCGGTTGGCATGTAGCCACAAATAGCCCGCAGAATATGTTTTTTGTTAAAAGAAGCGCATCAATACCAAAATGCTTTTGAAAAATTTTTATTTTCGGTAAGGGGTCTACATATAAGATATCTGGGTTTGCAAGTTTTACTTTTTTGCAAAATGATTGATAAGTTATTATTGTTTTTATTTTCATGGGGTTTTTAATGTTTTCGCATTGGAATTTATTTTTTCTCTGCTTTTTATTACACTAATAAATGTGAACGTTTTTTTTTAAAAATTCGTTTCATTAATAATCATTTTTAAGTCTTTATTTCATAATTCATCATTATAAATATAGTATTTTGTATTCATTTTTTAAAATTCTTTACTTGATGCTCATGCCTTGTTGAATTAAAATTTAACAAAAATTAATATGTTAATAAATAACTAAGCTGTGATAATATTAAAATTTTATTTGTCTTTGAGAGAAAAAGATATAAAAAATTCTAGAACAATTGATTATTAAATATCATTTTTACTAAAGTGATAGGCGCTGAGTTAAATAAGCAGGTGTAAAAAGCAATTTTATAAAAACTTTGATATTAATATTCTTCATTTCTCAAAACATTTTATAAACTGTGTATAAATGGCAAAAAAAAAAAAATAAAAAAAATACCACTTTTCGATGTCCCCTCTGTTGTTTTTGATTGTTGGTTTTATACTTTAAAAAAAAAATAAACCCGTTCTATATATGTCTGCAAATGACAGAACAAGTTCCAACTAAGTAATGGATTCGTTTTGTGGCCATTTTTCTTTTTTAATATCGAAAAATAAGAAATGGTCGACTTATACCACAAAGATTTGTTCTTTCCATTTATTGATCATACTTTAAACAACCGTTATGACCCATTCTTTTCAAATGAACCCATGACTCATAAAGCAATGTGTGTTTGTATGGCGAGCAATTTTTTGAAGTACTGTGCTTAGAGTTGGGGGAGAAAGTTTTATCAGCCATACCTTTTAAAAATGAACTTAATGAGTTTTCTGGTATCGACTGGTGTTTGAAAATAGTGTTTTCATTTTTTCCCCCCTTCTCATTTTGTTGTGTGTTCTCCCGTTTTATCTCTCTCTTTTCCTGTTAAATGTATGAAAAGGAAAAATAAAAAAAAAGTCTTGAAATGTATATGTTCTTTTTCGATTTGTATCGTTGTTTTTGGAAAGTGCTTTTTGTCCTCTAGTTTTTTTGGAAAGTGCTTTTTTTAAAAAAAATAAATTCTTTAATCCTAGATTTGAAAGCTCATTTTATCAGGGTATTTTGGAGTGAATGGAATTGGCTTTCATTTTGGGGTTTGAAATTGTGATCAAACCTGGTCCTGTTTCTTCTACTGATTTGAATGATTCTCGGAAATGGATGAAGGAACATTCTTAGTTTAATGCGTTTTTATTTTAATTATTCTTTTGAAAATAATGGTGCCTTAAAAAAAAGGAGCTTGGGTTATATAAAATAGAAGATGATTATGAGGGAAATATAATGTGCGAGCTTCATAAATCAGTGCAAAATATTCATTCGTATAATTTAATATTATATACACACGATATTTATTTTAATTAATGTTGCGATCTATTTGCTAATTTTTGAACTGTTAGAAACAGGTGCATAGTTTCAGTTGGAAAAATGTTTTTAAAAATTATTCTTTATTTTATTTTATATTGTTTGAATTAATAAATGTGCTGTTGAAAAAATTACAATAAAACTAAATATTTATAGGCTCTCGGTCCTGTTAGTCCGATTTAATTAAACGTTTTTTGACACCTTAACAAGAAGTTCCACTCTACTGCGACCAAAATTTACCGAGTTATGAAGCTTGGCATATCATTAATTTAGACAGTTCAACGACTGTCTGAAGGAAGGTAGTCCTATCAGTGGACTGCTAATCCAAACTAAAGCGGTCATATTTTCTAATCAGAGACGAGAAAGGTGTAGAGTACGGGCAAAATCCAAAAATACATAAATAAATAATAATTCAGAAAAAATGAAATAATTAACTATTTAAAAATCGAAAATAACTAAATAATAAAACATAATTAATGTACTTTTCTATTTCACCTTCTCTCCAAGTTGTTTCTTTCACATTAATATTATTAGTCTTACCATATTCCTTGCATAGGTGAATTTTTCAGAAGCTGATTTCAGAAAAATTGTACCTAGTTCATCTTTTTTATATATTAAATTTTTTATTGTAAGATTTTTTTAAAAAAAAGCTATAGTCCGGAGCATTTAATTAAATTCCATGAGACCTTTACGCATTGCAGAATTTCGAAAATTAAAATTAAACATTTTTTATCTAGCTTTTTAAAAATAGAATTTAATTAATAATTTTTAATATGAATTGTTTATTTATAAATAAAATTCCAAACAGAGTAGGACCTTTAATTAAACTTGATAACAATCTTAGTGGAAATATTAAAAATTTGGAACGTCGGGCTCTGAAGCTTATTTTATCTGGCCCACTTAACTAAATGCAATTTTTTATTTACTCTCTTTTTTTTTTTTTTTTTTTTCCTTCTTCTTTTTTCTTTTTTGTTTACTACTTTTACGGAGGAATAAATTTTAATTAACGAGATTGGTCAGAGCAGCGGCTTTTTATATGTTATAGCATGTCATAATTAAGTTAGAAATTTAATCCTCGTTGTCCATGCTATGGCACCGGGGTCCTTAAAGTAGAAATGTATAGATTAATTAATAAAAAGAAATATGATTTATATAGAACATTCTTAAGGTAAACAATTCCTATTCTCATTCTGTTTTTAAAAATGCAGTAACTTTCTTATAACCTGTTGTACATCAAAACTTTTTTCTTTAATTCATGTCAGACCTTTTAATTAGATTTTAAATTCCGTCTCTAAAAGGAGTCTCGAAAAAAAGTATGTGCTTTTGTCAAAATTTTGAATATTACTAGGGAAAATAATTTCTGAAAGCCATCTTGATTTAAAACATTTTGTCAAATTTTCTCAAAATTACTTTATTTCCCTGTTTTTATCATTGATGTGTTCTCTTCTATTTGTTTCGATTTCCAGCGTGAAGTACATATATGACTATGAAAAATGGCTTGATATATAGATTTCTGTTCCATCTAAGGGGATTCCCAAAAGATTTAAAACCCGTAGCCATAAATCAGTGACTAATGGATTGCTACATTGTGGCTGAAAAAGTGCTTTTAAAAGGCAGTTTGATATTCAGCCATAACTCAATAATGTACTAGTTCAGGAATGACCATCCTTTTAAAAAGCCCTGGTGAATGAAAAAATGCTTTTAGAAGGCTATTGAATATTCATTCGGAACCCTATATAACATCAGTCCATGAATCTTTATACGGTACAATTTACATAATATACGACACAGAAAAGCAAGTTCTGAAACTAGTTTCTGTCTTTATCATGACTACTACATTTTTAAAGCATTGAAAATATTGGCGGCAGTTATTCGTGAAAATTTTTCAAGGGTTTTTTTTTTTTTTTTTTTTTCTCCACCTTTTCAACGTGTGCCAATTGCATAAAATTCATATTCGTAAACTATTTTGTGATTTTTATTTTGAGGAAGAAAAAGTTGTTATTATAAAATTTATATAGTCACGAGAAAAAAATTTCGGTGAATATTATGAATTTTATATCTGATTTATAACGTATCTTTTACGAAATTCTTTTACGTATCTTACGTATTCTATAACGTATCTTTTACGAACTCTTCATTTCAGAATCAATTAAGGGAATCCTTTATGCAAAAATGTGATATTTGACAAATTTAATTCAATTTATATCCTTCGCTTTAATAGAATCATAAGGCCCATTGAATTTTATAATTTATTTAAAATGCTTGAAAACCAAGCCTTAGCTCCGGAACTGGTTTGCACTGGGTGCATCGATTAATTGCATTTTTGCTTTTTTAAACAGTTAGTAAGCTGTTCATAAAAGTTATAATTCAATAAAAAGTTGTTTAATGCCTATCTCAAATATTCAATGGATTCCCGTTTAAATCAAAACGATGTAATATTCCCAAAATCGGTTGTCATATAATTAGATAGAAAATAATATAAATCATTTAAGGGGCAAATGTTTAGTTAAAAATAAATATTTAATTGAAATTCACGATGTTGTAATGAGTATCCCTCATTAAATAAGTATTCCTCATTCGTGATAGGCATTTTGTTAACTTGAAATTTTACCATCTAGTGCAAGTAGTACATGGACCACAAATACAAATTGTGCATTATGAGATTCACCCCATTTACTCCCTAGAGCGCAGCGAGTTTGAAGATTATACAGAACTTTTCTTTTAAATGAATACTTTTATAGAAATGGCTGTTTCAGAACTCGTAGCCTTCGTATCGAATCGATTATAACCGCAGCGCCTTGACCCAGTAAGTCATGGTTGAATCTGAAGAAAAGTATCAATAGCAATTAGAAGGTTGTGAATTCAATTTCTTTTTCTGGTATTTGACAGAAAAGAGGATAAATCATGAGAAAGGGCAAGATTTGCGATTTTTATTAATTTTGACATATCCAAGGCTGTGAAATTAATGAACCAGTGTATTTTTTAGGCAAATAGGCTTGATTTCTAAGCAAGGCATAGAACACGAAGGATGTTATATTTGAGCTGAATGGAATGAGTTTTATTATTTTTTTTGCGAATGAAGTGGCTGTTGTTACATCCGAATCAGTATTTTTCCGTTAGAGCAGAAAAAAGATGGTCGTATTTATTGAGCTTAATTCTTATGTTTTATTTATTTTTAGTCATATATTTAAAAATATTATTGCAATTTTTAAATTAAATAAATTTTTTAATAAAGAAGTTTTGCATTTAAGCTGATTTTTATTTTTTTATTCTATAATAATTTTAACCATATATTATTATAAAGAATATCTAAAGATTGTGCGATAGGTTTTTTAAAAACATGTTAATTTTTTCACTTCGATTCGGAAAAATGAGTGGTATATTGCCCTGTATGGCTCTTTTTTTTTATTGTCGAACACGATTCAGTATCTTAATATTTTCATTTTTATTATAGCACTGTTCTAGACATGAAATTGCCATTCCGAACATTGCTTTTAATACTTTTACATATTTGTAAGTAATATTTCTAGTTTAAAAGAAGTAACTGGAATATAAAAGTGTGGTAATCTACAATTGCGAAAAGTAAATTCGAGTTAAAATGCAACGTTCTCATAATCTGCATGTTGTTATTATTTTTTTAACCAAAATATATCATCTTATCTATTGATTTGAGTCGCTAAAAGAGTTTTTGCAAGGATTTCAACTTCAAACTTCTTGCAAAAAACAAAAAAATCTTTATATGTGAGTTTTTTAATCTCATTTTAAGCCTATATATCCATTTATTTGTGATTAATAAAAAGTCACCGATTTTAAATAAAATTCTGTTGAGAATTTTAAATAAATTTATGTTTCAGTGTATATCTGTTATATTTATTATATAAAACGAGGTTCATGCTCCCAAATTATTTGGGAGGAGATGCTACTGGTTTCATTGCTTTCTTCTAGTAGAAGTTATACCGGTCCTGTAAATGCGTAACAGGGAGTAATTAAAGACAGTGTGACGTTTCATTAAAGCTGAATTATACATCCCATTTGTTGTCATGAATTTTTACAAGAAATATTTGTCTCGGTAGTTTTAATCAAACGCTATCCTACTGTGGAATGATAATACATCGAATTGTTTGGTCTGATCTTTCGATTTAGTTGCAGTGAGGAATACGTTATGTGAAATATGCATTTGCTTTAAATATTTAAAGCATTATTTGGAATATTATGCACCTTGAGGGGAAAAGATTTTGTTTCTCCTGAATAAATATTATCTGTGAATAACTTTTGAATCTTTTCATCGTTTCTTTAGTATGTGAGTAATGAGTAACCAGTTGGATATTTAATATAATTCGAAATTTTTTATCTGACACTTTTAAAATTACTTTTGTTTAATGATTTATCGTTGAATTATGTAATTAAATCTACATAAAAAATCATTCGAAAATCGTATATTATTTCAATTATTTTTCCATGGATGCATTGCCCTATAACCAGTGATTCTAGTCTTGGTACTTCTCAACTCCTTGCATGCACATTAAAATTAATATTTAAATTGAATAGGTTTAAAGAAGAGCAGCACAAATCAAAATTCCACTTTTTTATGAGTGGATTTGATAAATGTAGATTAAACATTGTGTATAAGAAATGCACTGTACCAGTCTCCCCTTATTGGTTCCAGGCTTGTTTTAGAGCGTCGCTTGTGTAGTAGTGACATGCCAGGCTTGTTTTAAATGTGGATCTGTATAGAACAGTACCTGTACAAACTTATAACCTGATTATCTCGAATCGTGAATTTCGGTTTAGTACAGTTCTTTCCACTGATTCAATTATGAGCCTCTTTTTACTCAATTAAAGGTTCAGTCAGCCCCTTTAAGTAGATTATTATAACACAGCAATAATTAATACTGCAATAAAAGACTGTTTGCTTAGATCCCTCCGAATGAAATGAGAAAATACTTAGAAAGACTTTGAACTGCTCTTATTTCTTTGATGATAACTACAGAGTGTCTTCTGTGTTTCCATTTCTAATTTGATTCCTATTTGTTTGGATGAAGAAATGTGTTCTTTATTATCACAACATAAAGGGATGCACACGTGTCTCATTAACAGAATTTAGTTTTGTTCCTTAGTGACTTGAGAAACAAACTTTCTTTTCATTTTATTTCGTTCTTGTGCTGTAAATAACTAGTGTTTTAGCACATTTTCATTTTAATGCTACTTTGTAAAGCCTTGTTTACTATATGCAGTTTCCGGATTTCTTAAAGAAGATTCACCGGATAATTATCTCGGGGTTCTCTTTCATTCTGTTGCCTGTTGTTCGAAAAGATTTCCTGCCACTTGGGTGACTTCCTTCCTTCCCCGTTGCACTGCACAATACTATTATTTCTTAATTAATGTTTGTTTCTTAGGTGAAAGTTTTATAAAAACACGGCGGGGTGCGAAAACATTTTAAACTTTTGTGTGACGCATTTCTGCCAAAATTAATTAACCGCTGAATTCTTAATATTCAAAATGTTATTCTGGTTGTCCTGATTGGCCGTTTTCAAAACTTAAGGGTAAATCAGGCACACAGAATCAAGTCATTTTTGCGATAGATTTTGGGAGCGGGAATGCCAAGAGATAGCTGCAGGGGCTCTTTGTTAATAAATTGAATTAAAAAAAGGGGTACACCAGAAAAAATATTCATCGCAATGGAATATAAATTTTTAATTGCACAACAACCCAATTGAATGAATAATAACAAATTTGAAAAGAAGCGTTTTTTGTTTAAGACAAGCATATTTTGAAGTCCTCTAAGATTTCTTGTTGGTACTGCATCTCCTTGCTCTTATCATGCTGCGTACGACTTGTTATTTGTGCAACTAAATTGTTGAATTAACCCTTTAAATGGCCATTTTTTTTCTAGTCATATTGTTAAAATATTTTTAGGCTTGAAATTAGAATAAGAAAAGGGATTCATTTAGCTTATTAGATAAATTTAATTTGGTTAATTAATAATTAAGTAACAAATCAAGACACATCATTTTGTCTGAGATAAAGAACTGAAGCATCAAAGTTTCTGACTTACTAAAAAAAATTGTCAGAACTTATATGCCAACCTACATAATTTCATACAAAGGTTGAAAAATTTGGTGGGAAGCATACTTCCCACGGCCCTAAAAAGGGTTAATGTAAATTTGTAATCCAGTCAATCTATGTTGCGCATCTTATCGATTGTATACTATTAATTCATTAGAAAAAGTCACCTATTGAATCTCCCCTTCCCTTTTTGCATTTCCGATCCCATGTACTATTGAAAAATTGTAATATTTATAAACAATGCCTTATAATTTATGTAAAAAAATATGCATAAGGAGCCAGTGTTTTCTTTGAAGGGATCACAACGATAATTTTTACATTTTAGGATCTTAAACTTCTTCCACTAGCGATTCCATCTATGAGTAAAGAAACCTTTTGTGATTATATCTTTTATGTAAGTAGGATAATAAAATAGGTCACCAAAACTTTAATAAATGCTGAACCGAAAATTTAGTTTAATATATGTATGTCAGGGATACTGGACTCGATGGCATTTCTTTACAGGAGAATAATATGAACATGTTTGATTTGTATTCAAATCGAGCGAAAAGTAATATTTTTTAAACCATGTAATTTACCAAATTATTGAGGTAGAGCATAATGTTCTGTATCTCTGTAAAAGGCGAAAAAATACTTATAAATTCCATTTCGGTTTAAAAAAATTGACATAGTGCCCTATACCTAAGAGATATATTTATTAGAAAAGTTGAAATGTTTCAGTTTATTGTGTGTGTATGTGTGTTTAATTCTTTTTGTTAATAACGAAGAATCAGACAAAAGAATGTGCTATTATTGTCTTTAAGACCCTCTAAATCATATACAAGGCCCTATTTGGGGTCTTGATTCACAATTTTTGACTTGAAATAAAGAATGTTTAGTAGATTGAAAAAAATATTGAATCGGAAATCTGATGTGCAGTTTTCGAGACAATATTAAGTACCATTTCCTTTGAGATCTGTCGATTGATTTCGGTGGTTACATACTTATTTAAGAATATTTCACTTTCTTTTCTGTGACAAATCAAAATCTTGAAAAAGCGGTCCACCATGGCTCAAAATAGTAATTATTTTAAACACCTGAACTGAACTTATGGTTGGTCATTGCAGTAGGTGCTTGGATCTGATAAAAAATTAATCTTTGTTTTTTTTTAATATTAAATAAAATAGCATGATAATATTTAGAACACTGCTTAGGTCGCGGACCTATGTGAGGTTGCACAAAAAAATATTGCTTTTCAAAATTCGCGTAGCCTTTTCTCAAGGCTTTTTAACCTCTGTAAGCAAAAATCCGAAGTTCGAAAATTTAATAGTGGCAAGGCAAAATCATAGTGGATACAACTGCAATATTAATTTGAAACACTTATAGTTCTTCGTTGTAGCCACCGGCTTTATGTACAACTTTCTTCCAGTGTGCTGGAAGTCATACTGGAAGAATACTTGAAAAAGAACCAATTTTCCTGATCGCTCCGATGAAGTTGTGTCCTTTTTAATTTGTAACTATTCGATAACTATTGCTTCAAAATGTTTCACCTGTCTTTGGGATTAAATCATTATCATAGAGTAGGGATGACGAACCAATGGCACGCGACACAATATTTTGGGCACGCCTCTGATCAAAACGGTTTGCATTTTAGTTCAAAATAACGAAGTTACCTATGAAGTATTCCGAACAAACGCGAGTGATCAGTAGCGGTGTGCATATTTTCATTCCCTACCCTATTTCATACATGGAAAATAATCAGGCCATATATCGGGCTCGTCTTTATCTTTGTTATTATATGCGAACTTCAAAGTAGTTTCATTTCGTATTGCTGGTATTGTACATCGTAATTTCCGAAGGACGAATTTGGAATAATCGCTGGAAGCACACTCGTTTGTTAATGTCTTGCCTTTGTTACGTCGTGGGCTACAATTGCTAATGATGCCATGTTTGTCTACGCATAGATAGTCAATTTCTTTGACACAACTGTATTTTAAAGTTTATTTGTGTTATATTTATGATTTTTAACTGTTATTTAACATGGCTAGTTCAGCAAAAAAAAAAAAAAAAAAAAAAAAAAGTACAAGACAGTAAGTGTAACAGAGAATTTCAAACTTGGTGGACCGAGAAATATGGCATAATAAGTAAAGGCGACAAGGCGATGTATGTTTTATGTTCTGTTACACGAACATATGCCGTTCATTCAATGCCGTTGCATCTGAAACGGCATTTTGAAACAAATCACAAATTCTTTTGCCAAAAAGGCGAACCAGAGCAAAAAGAATTAATTGCAAGTGCAAAAAAAGACAGAAATAAACAGTCGACGTCTGTGAATAAATATGTTAGCAAAAATTGTCATACAAGTTACTCGGCTTCAAATGTCATTGCTCGGCATAGCAAACTTTTTCAGGAGGAAGAGTTTTTGAAAGAACCTGGTTAGCATGAGCGTCCTCACTTTTCGATGATTTTGATAATAAATATAAGATAATTCAGCGCATCAAAGATATTCCTCTATAGAAACACAATAAAAGAAAGAATCTTAAAACTGGCCGGAAATGTATCAGATCAACAACAACAACAAAAAAAGATATTAATCCCGCTCCTTTTATATCGCTATGTCTTGACGAAAGTACTAACGTCACTAAATCTGCGCGTTCAGCTATTTTTGCTCGATATTGTGCAGGAAACATCATTAAGAAAGAATTAATTGCGACAACATCTTTGCTAACAACTACAAAGGGCATAGATATTTGTTCGGCTGTTAAAAATTCGCTTGCTGAGAAAGAAATTGACTTTTAAAAAAATTGTTTCAGTTACAACTGATGGTGCTCCAAATATGGTGGACGAAAAAAAAAATGCGGTTTCATTAGTTTATTTGAAACAGACGTATGAGATTCGATTCTTGAATTCCACTGCATTATTTACCAACAAGCCTTTTGTGCTAAGAATGGTTTAATATCTCTTGTTAATGTAACGGCATTAGTGACAAAAATAGTCAACCTCATATCGTCGCAGGCTTTAAATAAGCGAAAGTTTGATGCATTGTTCGATGAAGTTAGCTCGGTGTACAATGGCTTACTAATTTATAATAAAGTTCGTTGGTTGTGCCGAGGGAACGAACTTCAAAAATTTGTTGACTGTTTGGAAGAAATCAGATTGTTTCTACAAAATGAGGGGGAAATAGAACAATACCCACAGTTGTTGGATGTTATGTGGCTTTCAAAATTGATGTTTTTTACAGACATGTGCCAACATTTCAATGAATTGAACGTAAAGATTCAAGGCACAAATAAAACAATTATCGTCATGATGGATCTCATTCACGCTTTTGATGTTAAAATGCATGTTTTCAGAAACGACATTATTACAAAAAACTACAAATATTTCCTAAATTTGAAAAAAAATATCAAAGATTTATATGTACATGAGAAACCAGACGAAGAAAAAGTTATTAAGGAATTTATTTCTGTAATTGATTCTTCAACCATGGAATTTTCATCGAGATTTTCTCAGTTCAAAGAATTATTGGAAACGCTCAAGTTTATTATGTACCCTGATGTGACTTCATTTGATAAACTGAACTTGTCCCAATTCGGTTGGTTGTAAATTGAAGAATTTGAAATGCAATTGATTGAATTCCAGTCTAGTTCAATATGGATTCAAAAAATTTATTGAAACAAAGAAAAAGTTGGAATTGATTGAAACAGAAAGATTAGCAGGCAATATAAATAAAAATGCCAATAACGAAATTTTGGAAGCATGGAACTCGATTCCAGACACATTTAACTGTTTGAAGAAGCTGGCTCATGATATTTTAACCATATTTCATCTACCTATGCCTGCGAGTCATTATTTTCAGAGATGAATAACATTAAAGACTCGCTTAGAAACCGTTTGGCAGATGACTCCAATTCAGCTCGCATTCTGCTAAAAGTAACATCTTGCAACCATAATATAAATTATTTGTCATCTAACCTGCAACAACAGAAGTCACACCAATGTTATTTTAGTTTGAATTATAAGTATAACTAAAACATTTACTATATAATGCAAAATATATTTTTTCGCAGCATATAAAGAGGTTTGAGTTGTTAGTACTTAGTTTTATTATTTTTCCAATAATCACGATTCAAAAAGATTTGACGGCACATCTATACCTCATTAAATATTTCTTTAGAAAAAATTTCACGTTGATCCATAAAGGTTCGCCACCCCTGTCATAGAGGCTTAAATCTGGGTTGAGTAACTCCCAACTTTAGTGAGCAAAAGGAGGGAAGTGATTCAATCGCGGATTGCTACTGAATTGTTCCAGAGATTCTTAAAACGATAGATCACTTCATCTGACCCATCAACAGAATTGGAACTGCTTCAGATAACCCACGAATTTCATATAACTAGAAACAAGTTGCAAACAGTACTTACTGATGATTGCAGCGAGAGACTGGAAACGTTTATAGCTATTACCAGTGTTATATTGGCTAGAATTATATGGTATCATCATTAAATTTCATACACTCATATTTAAGACAAAAATCTCGATTTAGAAGATTTTTTCAAAGTATTTTAAATGATTAATTTAATTTAATTTTTTTTTTTTTTTTTTTTTTTTTTTTTTTTGCTTACCTTATTTAATATTTTGTTTCCTAAGTAATGCTATTTTCCAATTTCCGAGGTTCGAGTAAACAAAGTTTGAGAGTAAATAGAGCAGGCCATCCGAACTTTCTTATGTTTTCTAATGTAAAATTGCTTTATTTTTAATTAGTTTATAATTAAATTTTAATTTAATTTTCGCAGCTTGTTCGTTTTTTTTTTTAAATATTTTTTTAAGCTTTGTTCTCTGAGACTCTCCAGTATTTAATTAAATTATTTTTTAGTTTAGCATGAATTTTTTTTTTATTATTATGTTATTAAACTACTGAAATGGAACCGACTTCGCAAATTTATTGTTAAACAACACCCTTTCGGCGTAGAAAGTATCTGAATTGGAAAAAAGAAAAGAGAAAGGGAAAATTAACTCATGACGTGTGCCGAAAAAATCCTCAATGACTGTCTTAAGGGCTGATAAACCCAATTAAAGTCATTCTGTGTCAACAATGATATGGTTTCGTTTTTATAGAATTGTCATAACACATACTAAGGATCTTTTTGTTTTAAACAATATTTTGGCACCATATTGATTGAGTTTCCTAAGCAGGTTTTGGTGTGGTAAATGATTTTGCTACAAAGCTGACAATAACATAATAGTTTGAATCGTCTTGGTCTCCACAAACGTAACAATCGTTTCCTGTTGTTGTTGTTTTTAGCAGAAAAAATTTACGAAGTTTAGTTTTGTCTAAAAAGACACTCTGCCATCGTGTTTTTCTTAAGTGTTCTAATACAAGAACTTTATCTTCGAGAATTTAGTATTTACTTAACTTAATATCTTTCACATTTTTATCAAAAGAATTGACATATTGTCGAATCGGAACAAGAAGTAAAACATCAGAATCTACAAATTAGATTTCAAAACTCAGGGCTCGTGTAAGACTTATTCCGAGGATCACTGGCATTAAGTTATTCCATTGTAATTTATTTAATCACAACTCCGAAAAGATGAAATAAATCCTCACATATATATATTTCCTATCCTAAAATCTTAAAGCTACCTCTAAGAACTGCAAGGCATGATTTATAAGCGATATTACTCTTTGAGTTGGCGCTCAGGCGTTCAGTTTGTAATTTATCATCGGATCATATCTCCAGAAACCAGCTTTCTTAAACAACTTATACGAGGATGCGCGAACACTAATATTCAGTCACGTACAATAGACCTTGAAGGGCTGCCGATTCTAAATTCGATATGATCAAAAGGCTTCCCACGCTTTCTTGCGTAATCTCATTGTTTATGGATCTTAATAACTGTGGTTATAGAGTAACTGACCTTTTGTTTGTGATAGTGATTGGTCTGTCTGAAGAGGGGATTGTGTTTTGAATTGTGTTTATGTATGGGTGTGTATTTTGTGTTAATTGTTCAGATTCGATTTTTTTTTTTTTAATTTGACAAATTGAATACGTTTTCTTTCCAGAGTTCAAAAGAAGAAGAAAATACCTTGTGTAGCCTATATTTTATGTGGAATGGGAAGAAGAGTTGTAATAGCTTATGAAACAACTTGGAATGCTGCAGGTTAGTTATTTAATTTTCCTTAATTCACCTTCCTGTATATGTAATTTTTATTTCATTACCGGGTATTTGCTATCGAATTTACGGTTCAGAACTATAATATTCACCCTTAATAGTTCTTATAAATAGAATAGTGACCTCAAAATAGAATGTTATTTGAAAAACATTGGAAATAATTACTATATTTATTGGAATAGTTTTTGATTATGTATATTTAGACAACTTAATAGTATAAGTTTACATTTGTTTCTTGCTTTTATCGACAAAAAAAAATTAGTAAAGAATTAATAATAAAAACATTTTTATATAAAAAACTATTTTTAGGAAGGAAATATTTTTTTAGAAGGAAATTTATGTATGAAATATTTTTCTATTCTTCTATTGGAAGGTATGAAATATTTTTATCAGAAATATGGAGATAAAGACAAAATCATAAAAAGTGAGGCGCTGATCGAAAATACTCTAAATAAATCGAAATTTTTGTCAAATGTATGATATATTTGTAATGAATGTTGGATTTTTTAAAAAAAAAAAAAATTTTTTTTCCTATTCGTCGGCATAATTCCCTTATAATATTGTTTTGAGACGAGTTTTATCAGAAATATGAAGATCAAAATAAAATCATAAATCAAAATCATAAAAAGTTTATCGCCAAATGTTTGATTAAAAAATATTTTCTTATACACTAAATTCTTCTTTTTTGCAACCTTTAATATTCAGTATAATTCATTATTATAAGTGTTACTGAATCTTGAAAATGAATATTTTATTCAAATTCAGTGCTAGATTCAGAATGTGTATGGAATAAAAATTTAATTAAAAATGATCACTTAACTATTCATTAAGTTTGGAAAATATTAAAAAATTTTATAATCGTCAAGAATGCACAATTGTGCAAAATTTCAGAACTCTAGTACTCTACGAAATATATGAAAAATCGACTACAAAAGTCAATCTTCATAAGCATCAAACAAGTCAAGTTAAATGAAAAATGTATAAAAAAAATGTCAAAATTTTGGAGTAAGAATTGATTATTCGTTTAGTTTTTCAGCAAATTTACAATTTTTTATTTATTTATTTTTCTGCTGTATTGTACTGTAATCCTCAATACAAAGTTTAAAAGCTTTGGAAAGCTTCGAGGGAGAAAAATGGACAGAGAAATTGAGAGTTTTTTCTTTCTTATCTGCATTGATATTTTTTATTGCAGATATTATAACAAATGACTCTCTGATACTATCGATATTATTTAAAATTTTCCCATTAATTTAAAAATAAAAATGATGCCATTTGTGCTACTATGCTTCTCCTGGAATATATGGCAAATATTACTTTGCTGGTTTGCGATGTGCTATAATGAACTTTAACATAGAGAGTGATATCGCGTCTTGAGTTCTGTAGAATATTCCTGTCAGCATCTCTGTTTGCTAATTTAAACAACTCGTATCTGATTTTGACTGTTTCGCCTAATTCACAATTTGCTTAGTAATTTCTGCTACACGCGTGCTAAATTTCCTTTCAACACATTCCTAGCAGATACTAACAATCTTTTCCTCCTGGTTTTGTCTTATCTACAGTTGCGTCATACTCATGAGTCCGTCTCCTCGTTCTCTAGACCTGAGATAATCCAATTCATGAATGGATTTGTTTCTTCGTGATGAAATCACGTCTATCTAAATGTGTACTTATGTGGCACCAAATCAACCTTAAAACGTGTTTATTGGTTGTATATTTAGTTTCTAGAGCTTCCGTTATAGGAAACAGTAAATAAGAAGTGCATTCAAGTTGTGTCCGCCGCTTGGTTGAACTTTATTTACTGGTGGTTTTATGACCTTTTAAAGTACAAATAGTTTAAAGCTGTTAAAATAAATACGAATAGTTGTATTTTCAATCTGCAAAATTCCACCTTCAACGGATTTCACAGCAGTTCAGGTGGGTTCATAGTAATGTTTTAAATTTGATATTATGTAGATGTGTGATAATTCCCTTTATAGAAGTATTTAAAGTTTTAAAGGCTTTGTTTTTGTAATCCTCTCTTGTATTTTTTGTTTTCTAAATTAATCTGTTTTTTTTTTTTTTTTGAAAATAACAAAATAACTGTTAATTACCGATCTTGTCCAGAATTCCGTCTACGAATTACCTGTATAGTATTATATAATACGATTGAATTAAATTGGCTTAAACGACCGGAAGTCTGCAATTTGACCTTGCAATCAATGTTTTAAATATGTAAGTGTGTCTGGCGAAAAAAGATGTGAAGTAGCTATAATATTTGATTTCGTCCAGAAAACTTCTAAAATAAGAGATAAAGTAATTTCAACATTTTTTAGAGTAAAAAGTAACTTTGTATAATTTCATTTAGATAGTTTTTTTTTCATATCTCAAATCAGCGATTCTTCTATTCATTATCTTCTCAAAACATTCTTATATTCTACTCGGGACCGAAATGTGAGATTTTTTCCGGTCTGGCCCTACCCAAATGCATAGCAATTATGCTCGGGCTAAGCCCATGCGTGTCTCAAGTGATTACTTTCATTTACACGATACATAAGTAATTATCCATTCATAGGAATATGTGAAAAAAATGCATGACCTTAAAATATTCTTTCATATATTCGGCGAACCATATAATTTGACCACTGTTTACAAAAATAATAACGTCTCGCCGTTGTGTTGTGAAATTTTTGGAATTTAAATTTTCAAGCTTTATGAACAATTAATTCATTGTGTTTTTTTATATAAAATTGAAATTTTTTATACAAAATTAATAAAATGTTTGCTTCATGCACAAATGTTATGATCTTATCTGCAAAAAAATTATGTAGTGAAACCTGGATAATTTGAAGCTAACGGAACCAAAATGCAAATTCGAATTATCCAAAAATTTGAATAAAACAAAACTTGAGTATCATTCATATAATGTGAACTAAGAAATCATGTTATCAGAGGAAAATTCGAATTATAGAGGAATTCAAATTAGCCAAATTTTGTTATAATTTTTTTTAGATATCACTTTCCTTTAACCCTTCATATATTTATGTGCTGATAAATTTCACTTTTATTGCTGTTTTTTTTTTTTATTAATAAAGACATATTCCTTTCCTGTAAAATACTTTCTCGAGTTTAGCTGTCAAAAGCGCTCTATACCAAACAAACAGTGAACTTTCTAAATGTTTCGGACGCCTGTCCGAGTGTCACAAAACAACAACTGACTCCTTGACAGCTAGCAAGGGGTTTGGCTAATAAAAAGGATGACAGAAAAAATGCCCACTGCTTGGACCATTCTTTAGTTTACTTGTAGTGGAAATAAAAATTCTCTGGCCACATATCCGATGTGAACGCACGTGTTTAAGGGTTATTGTGCTGGTTATGTCTTTTGCTAAGTTGAAAGGATTGCTGGCGACTGCCTTCTTGGCGCCTGTGTCCGATCAATATGAAATCGATACTAGCATCCTGAACTGTGCGACTCCTCTCTCTCCCCTACAAGAATATGGAGCGGTGGGATACTGAAGAGATCATTATTTGGTCAAATGGTTTCTTCTTTTTCCTCATTTAGGATAAAACAGTTCGCTACTTAGAGTAGTGGGACTGACCACGCAAGGGGAATGACATATACTTAAGGAGTGATGGGCATCCAGAGATTACTTAACGTCGAGTTTCTCTTCTTTTTAATCGCGTCTCCTAACAACGTTGAAATACGGTTTTTGTTTACGAGTTGTTTTATCTTCTATGTATGCCAATATATGCTTTACCTGTATGAATGGTATAATGCATTTTATTTAGTAAATGATTGAATACTGAATGTGACGGTTGGTTGCTGAGAGCGACGGCTAGTTGATGTTAGATCTATTCGCTACTTACATTAATGGGAACTGACCACGCGAGGGAATAACATACACTTAAGGAGTGATGGGCATGTGGGGATTGCTAATGCTGCCATTTCTTTTTATCTTCTTTCGTTGCAGTTCTGATGTTGGCATGTTTTGTACTTACTTTGTTGTTGTTGTTGCTGTGAGTTACGGCTTTCATTCCATGTGTGCATTAGCGTATATTCCATTTGTATTAATTCTTTATTGTATTCGATATGGAATCAAATACCGTGTTTAGTGCTTCGGTACAGATGGAAATCGGATTCTTGAATTTCTCTTACTTTTGCACTTTAACTGATTTGTCTAAAGGAAGTTCCTGATGTTAATTAAAATTTGGTCTTGAAAATAATTAAAGAATTATATGAACACAATAAACAGGATGGGAAGTTAGCCCCCCACCTCGATGTTTATTTACGCTATATTTTTTTCAATCATGTTTGAGGAAAGAAATAGCTAATATACAGTTTTTGGCAACATTTTAATGTAATGTACTGATTGAAATCGTCATCTTTGGTGTATCCTAGAAAGATTAAATACACTAACTTTCGAACTTTAACTAACAATACATTGTTACTTAATTTTTGACCGTGTAAAGTTCTTTTCTAATTGTTAATTAAACTGTTAGCTGCTAAAGGAAGGTAGCTCTATTCTGGAGAAGTTTTAAATTTCTTGTGGAAGGGGGGGGGGATTCTTTCGTTTGATGCAAGAAAGATGTAACTGCAATTGTTAGTTTTCGTTTACTCGAGAAATGAAATTGCTGTCTCCTTAATTTATTGCAAGATAGAGATAGCTCCTGAAGTTATCTTTGTTTTGTTTCCATTTGAATATTAAACAACCTTCAATAAGCATATTCCCACTCTCTAATATTTAAAATTGCAAAATATGTAATAAAACTAGCCCGCAAATACGTGCCATCGAATGATTCACGATTTTATGATGAAACTGCAACCGGACAATGCAATAGACGAGTCCAACGTTACTAAGAAGAATATGACAATTGAAAAATGTAAATTTATCTTTATACAGCCAAAATATTTACTGTATTTCCGTTGAAATTTTCTTTAAATAAGATATTATGAGGAGTGTTTTTTTTCCCCTAGAAATAAATTGAATATTTAAGTGTTACTTCTTCTAGAAGATATATTTTTAGTGAAAATACCGTCCTCATGCGTGAGAAAATTTATCAAAACGAATATTTTCAGATATCTTGGAAACTTGAATTTTCATATATTAACTACGGATTTTCGAAAATTTGAACAATCATAGCTACATCTTTTTTTGTGTGCGCACTTTTCAGTTGATAATTGAAAACGAAGAGTTGCATTGAAGCCGAAAAACGAACGAATATATGTCTCTTATTATACACTTGTTTCGGTTGAATGATTTTAACTCTGTTCCATTCTCAAGATATTATATTGCATAAATATAAAACTGTTAAGTCATAAAAATCTTTTAGAAAACTTCTAAATTTATGAAATTTTGACATAAAGCTCGTAAAATCATTTAGATATACATGAGCTTTGATTTTAATTCAAGGCACACTTGTATACGTAATGTTTATAATCTGAAATTATTTGACAGTGAACGTTTATTATTTTTTTGACATTGTATTATTGCCATATTTATTACTAAAATATGAGATATTTAATTTTCACGGCTTAGGTCAGCTCTATTTCTTCATTACATGGCTAAATTTTTGGAAGTTTAATTAAATGAATCACTCGTGTTACCTCTTCGCATGCCAGTTTTCTTATATATATTTATTTATCCTTGACGCGATATTTTTGTTCATACTGGCGTGACACTTTTTTTTTGGGGGGGAAGCAAAATATATGAGTCAGTTAACATTATTCAGTGGCGTTTTGTACATATACAAATGAAGTTGTGCAATGGAACATCTCAAACCAATGCGTTGTTTTAAGATAATACTGAAGAATATTCACCTCACTTAAAAAACAAACCTGGAAACGATGTACTCTATCCAGTCATAAAAAAAGTATTTTTAATAGTTGATGAATTATTTATTTTCTTATAAAATTTGCTTAGTAAAAGAGAAAAATAATTTTCTGAAAATTTGACACCCATATGTAATGTTAAAAAAAATGATAGTGATAATGAAATGATTTGGCTTTGGTGATATCGATGTTGATGACGGAAGTGATATTAAACATTATTTGAAATCTTCGATTCAACGGTATTCGAATTTAACCAGCGAAAGTTTAACATTTTTAACCTCTTAATTAACATTATGCTAGAATTTTTTTTGGTTACCAATAACTAAGTATAGTAAATATTTTACTTTTTTTATTCTACTTAAATAAAGAGTTAATTTTTATTTTAAATTGTGTTCATAACATAATTTAACGGATTTTCGATTTTACGGACAACCTTGCGTCCCAGTCCTTTAAATCGAAAGCTAACTGTATTTCTAATACAATTTTAATGCTATTAATAAAATACACGTGCAGATGAGGCTGGTATGTACAGTAAGTATTCTTATGTTTAGCTTGAAGTACACGAAAACATTATATTTTTGTTTATCAATCATTTTTATTGAGACATTTCTTTCACATTGTAGTCTCCATTCGTTCGTCCTTTCTGTCAAATGAGTATGCTTTAAAATCTATCCTTATGATTTGATTCATATTATATTATGCGCCATTGAAGTTTTAAATGGGATTCCAAGTTTAAAATATATTCCATACTTCCTATTCATATTCCCTATTCCTAAAAAAAAAAAAAAATTAAGTTGGAAAAAGAATAAATTAAAATACAAAAGAGATAACCTAGACAGCTAGTATACTTTTATCAACTCTTAACTTTTTTTTTCACCTGCCTTTTTCTCGTATCCTGCCTGCTGTGTTATTTACGGCCCAGAAGCAGCTCATGTTTTGAAGAATCAATACGAAAGTGTCAGAGAGCGTGATGGATGTTTTCGGTCACATCTTTTATTCTAGTGTATTTTTTTTTTTTTTTTTTCCCCTTCTACTTTTAAACGTAGAAGCAAGAAAGCTTTTTGTGTCATTTTTTCGCTGTAGTGAACCGTATTGTAGGAATAAAAGCATTGTCTGCAGAAACTTTTTTACTTCGTGATAACACGTGATGTAACTTTTGAAATATTTTTGAGCTGGACGGTTGGTTGCATTCTGTTCTGGAGTATTACCTTTACAGAGAGGCGCCAAGTACCATGGCACGAAGGAAGACTGCGTACTGGATTTAATCTGTATGAGTGAGGGTGGACTCTTACATCATCACCCCCTTTGTGTTCGGGGGTGGGATAGGAGAGACCCCCAGTCCGATGAATCTCAGTCTCATCATCGATTTAGTCACCTCCAGCAGCCAGGATTTTTCCCGCAATTGTTCGGGCGTAGCTTTGAAGTATTGTTTGGGCGGAGCTTCAAATCTCCCGTATCTATGATTATAGTCTTCAGAGTTGTTAGTTGTGTCGTTACGAAGATAGGAGAATTTCTACTTCGTTTTTGTTTCTCGTATTGTTATCGATGGCCGTACGTTTGGACCTTTGTACTCATAAATTAAAATTAGATTCGTTATCGTTTGCTACTTCGGCTTTCTGTCTGTTAGGGTATCAATGCCATTTGGTAACTGTTCTTGATGGATGAGGTTATTCTTGTGATAAATTACTTTTTAATAATAATGATTTGTGTTTATGAGTTAACATTCTTTTCTTTAAATTAAATAATATTACTGAATTTTGCATAGACTTTAGAAATTTCTTCTTATCTTAGAATGATTTCTACTCATTTTAAAATTTTAAAAACTATCATGAAATTAAATATAAGGTTGTTCTTGTTTTAAGTAATTTTTCAGCAATGATAATTATTTTTTCTTATTGGTTAATTTTAATTTTTAAATTAATTACTGTTTGGGCTTTTGAAATTTTAACTTATACGAAAAAGATTATTGCCATTTATTTTAAAATTTTGGGAAAATTACCATGGAGTGAAATATGAAGCTGTTTTTTTCTTTCGTTATAAATTATTTTTAAGTAGGAATTATTTTTGTTTATCATTTTATGTCTTAGTGAAAAAAAATTGATGCTATTGATTTTTTCATTGAGTTTCGAAATATTAATTTATTTAAAGATTTTAAAATTCTAGAAATCAACCTTGCATGATTCTATCATAAATAAATTCTGAATATGGATACATATGTGTACTCGTGTGTTTTCAAATTAATAATAAAAATAATTTACATTAAGGAAGATTTTTGTATTTCATTACTTCACTTCACAAAGTTACGTTTTTCGTTTCGCAAAGATTTGAAAAATAGTTATTATGTTTAATTCTCTCTTTTTCCTAAAGGAGAACATTAATTATAAAAATTGAGTCGCTTATATTTTTTTATTTCTAAAAATAATTTCATTACGATCAGCAAGATATTTTGATATGAACAGTTGCTTTTCACTTAACTCTACTGGTATTTCACTTAACTTAAAATCACTACATTATTCACTATTTCAAACATATCGGTTTTATAACATCATAAGGCGCAGTAACCTAATTAAAACGAAACGAAGGTCTCTTAAACTTTGAAATATTTCATCAGAACTTAAAAATACGTATTGATAGAAACAACACAGAACGACTGGTTGTCTCAGACATGAAATTTGATCTTTTGCTTAAACATGATATAGTTAAAAAAAATTAATTTTTGCAAACTTCGACTGATTTTTTTTTCTAAAAGAATTTGAGAAAAATAGTGAGTTCTTGCGTTTTGAGAATGAAAGAAAAAAAAAAATTCAGTTATATCCGGACTTAGTCATTTCCGCTGTGACGTTTATCTCAAAAATTCAAGTCATTATATTAAAAAAAATAATAATAAGGGCATTTACTTATTTATTCCAAATACAAAACTTAAAAGTTAATATTAAATGAAATAAAAACATCTAAATAAAACATGAAGCTTTTCATTAGAAAAATAAGATATATACAAATATATGAAGCAGTCCATTGTCATATATATATATATATAGAGAGAAAAAAACTTTGTGTTGGAAAAAAAGGGCAAATGTATATTACTAGGTCAAAAGTTAAGAGCATGTCCTTGAAAGGATCTTAGTCAGCGTTAGTTATTTTTTACACTCGTTAATTAGGAAGAATTTTATTGTCGTAGGATGACTGTTTATGGGCTGTAATGAAGCGGAAGTTTCATTTAGTTTTCTGTTAGTTTTGTTTTAATTTACTGAGTACTTTTTAATTTCTTTCTCGTCCTGTAAACATTTTCATTTTTAATGTTGTCTTAAATAGATGTGGTTTTTCTGAGTAATTTAATTAGAACTCATATTCTTTGAGTTAGAGGTTTTTCAGTTTAGATAAAGCATTCGCTTATTGCTTTTTTGTTAGTTTGTTTTCTTTGCTGTGCTTAAAATATCACCAATACCTGTATTAAAACAAACAATAAAAAAAATGAGAAGGCTCTAATACAACTGTGTGTCAAAAATTTGTGGATGTTTTTTAATGGATTTTGGAATTTTTGTGCTCTGCATCGCCTATTTTAATGCTTTAGAAACTTTTTTTTTTTTTTTCCTTCCCTTTGTTTGTTTAGTTACTTGAAATAACCTATTTATATAATCTTTGAATTTGTTGTATATGCTACAGTAGAATCCCAATTATCCGAGTTAAACAGGAATAGGCTGATACGGATATATTGGAATTCGAGTTTGCTTATATACTACTGTAGAATTCTAATTATTCGAATTAAAAAAGTGGCAGGACCGCATCGGATATATGTAAAATCCAATTTATTGTGTATAATCCAGAAGAACAATTATCCAAATTAAAAGGGGATATGGAGCCGATTTCGGATGAAACTCAGAAATTAAGTTTAAAAAAAAAAAAACGTCAGGCCAAGAAAAGATTTAATTCATGCATTTATGTTTAATAAACATAAGCTATAGAATGTAATTTCTGTAATTGCAACTGTGAGATTCACATGAAAAGAAACAATTTAAATTATATGTGAGGTTCATTGCACCACATATTAAATTACACTTATTTGGAAATTTAATAATTGGGCTTTGGATAATTGGTGTTCTACTGTATATATGAAAATCATTTTGCAATTTTGAGACTAACAGAGATATGGATCATTAGGGTTTTTTTTTTTTCTTTCTTATTTCCGGTTTATTTATTTCTATAATCGTCAAAAGGTTAATAAAACTTTTCATAACATTAACTTCATTTTTTTTCACTCTAAATAGTGACAATATTCTTTTAATTGGAGTTTATTACATTTTATTTTCATAAACCTAAATTTATTCATAGAAGTATTCTCTGGGACATATAAAGTCACCCACCGTGCAAAAAGTTGTATATTAAAATTAAACTTAGTCTAAATACATTAATCGGTATCACTTTACCATAACATAAAGAAGGATAGCTTTAGCCCCATGATATAAGGTACCGGTTGGTGGATTTCAAAAATATTTAATTTTTGACATACAACATTTTGCACTGTGAGCGACGATATGTTATTTTAATACTACAAAATACTTTTTTAGTTTTTTTTTTAATGTGAATTTTAACAGCACTTGATTTTCCTGATGTAGGCTAATTGTAGATCGCGATTCTTTATAAAGCCAAGAAAATCTGGCATCAAGCTCTTGTGTCAAATTCTGAAATAAAAATAATAATTAAATATCTTCATTTAAATTTCTGATTCGTAAGCAACTTTATTTCCTGATTTATCTTAAGTAGAAGTAACTTAATTACATTACAATTTCTTCCTGTTTTACGATCTCTTTTTATATGTACTTTTAACGCACACATACTCTTCTATCTAAATTAGCTCAAATGTTATATACTTCTAATCCATAAAAACTCACATGAAATAAGTCCGGGCATGAAAATGGATGGGAAAGATATTTTAAGGTGAACATATTCCTTTAAAGAAACTCTGTGCTAACCAAGTTCGTGCTTCTTTTGTATTTGTAGATTTAGCTGTTTCCATGTATTATGGAAGCATTTATAACTAAAAGAAAATATTTGTTTTACGATATATATTTAATATTTAAAGTTATTTTTAGCTAGTTTTTTAAAATAGATTTTGCTGATAAATCATTGTCTTGGAAATCAAATATTATATATTAATAACATCATTTTTCCAATGACCGATATTCCCAAGATTTTCAGCTTAATTTCCATTCATTTAAATAATGGGCTGAAGTTCGAAATTTAGCAGTCAACTTCCCTATTTGAAGGTCTGGGCGCCATCACTTGCATAGAATTTCAATTATGTCCTTGGACGTTGTATAATCGCAGGTATAATGACTTCTCGACGCATTTCGTACATTTAGTGGTTAAACCCTGATATGAAAGGAATTTCCGACATCAATTATGTGTGTCAGCTGCTCTCTGTTATCTCTGTTATAGGTTTAAATGTTAGCTTAGGTTTGTTTAATTTTATATTGATGATGTTCTCTTAAAGATATTTTCATCGGTAGCTTGTAGGAAAGAGGTTTACAATATTTTAAATATACCCATTTGGCCTATTGTTTATGAGTCACGCATGTAGAAAAATACTTCTTAACTATGATTCACTGACAGGAATTTTCGGGCTTTGAAATCAGTGGCTGTTCTTATTTCTGTCAGACTCTTCATTATTAATGAGGAGACGTAATTAAGAAACTTAATGTGAAATATTTTATAAAATTTTGCTAATAATTAATTGTATTTATCAAATAACTCTTCATTACTTTTTCGTATGAGAAATATACAAAGAAAAAGAATTGTAATCGTTAAAAAATATGGAGATTTAAATATGAACTGAAGATTTCGACGGATCTTCAAGTTTTATATCTTCCTGATCCTGTATTTTTGGAATTATGATAACTCTGTAAAAATGATAACTCTGAAACGCTCTGAGCTCGATGGGTGAAATTTTGTAAATGCCCTTTACAACACGAAATTTGTTAATTTATTTCATATTTTGAACTAATTACAATCCCTTTAGGTATGTCTGTTTGAGAGCAAGTGAACACTATATAACTATAAAACACAAAGAACATTATGAATGAAATTTGGCTCATGCTTTTAGCATGTATACCTCCATACCAAATTTTGAGACAAAATCGTAAACAGTTTGACTTCATGCATGTAAACACGATACTCAAAAGTGCAATGACTTAGGTAATTGAAATTTGGTTTTTCATCGTATTATTAAAATTGTAGCTCTGTCCTATATTTGGTTTTCGATAGGCTGCAAAATCTCTTTCAAAATGCATGCTCGTTTTCTTCATTGCAGAGCGAGGCACAAGACGTCCGTGTGCAGTATTCCGGAAATAAAAATATGAGCACTCGTGGCTTTAGGTTCACAATTTTTAGAGGGGAGGATAGCACATATATTAGGAATTACTCTAGATAGCTTCGAGGAGAGCACTGCCGTTGTTTCATGATTATAGTCTACTACAACTCACGTTGACAGTTCGTAAAAGTTGGGAGCGACCATATCTCCAATTGATTATTTCTCACGACGCATTATGATTCTTTGTAATATACTTGATACCCCCCTCCGTACTGCCAGATTGAGCCACTTTCTAATGTATATTAATGTAATGTAATGTATTTCTGTGTATAAATGGGATCGTATGCAAAAAAAAAAAAAAAAAAAAAAAAAATTGTACTGGAAAAAGATGTACACTGTTTTTGTGGCGCTACATGTAACACTAAAAAATCGATTTAAGAGTTCTAGAATATTCTTCCGCTTTCCGCGCCGAAACAAAAATCATAAAGCAGTTTTAATCCGAAAATATGTTAATGGGTGGAAAATACTCTATTTTGATTATAGGATTAATTTTAACAAGTGTTTATTAATATTGTTATCTTAAGTTAATTTTACCTAGTATTTTCTGTGATCTTCTGGTTTTAAATGTAATTCATACTGTCACTTTGTATCAAAATGTCGTATGGCAAATTTGCCAAAATATTTTATTGCTGCAAACATTTGTATAATTTACATACATTTATTCGTAAATTGTTGCACTCAAATGTGGAGTCGTATGTAGAATCTCTCAAAATGTCGTATGTAGTTTGTGGCTTCAGCTGTTAAATCAAAATGTCGCATGTTCTCCTGTGTGTGGTTTCTGACATATGGCATTTGATATAATAACGACAATATAGGATTACTTTTATGGAATTCTTTTATGCCTTTACTTTCTTATTGTTAGATGTGTAAAATAACTTTTGGAAGTTTCGTCAGTGCCAGCGGATAAACACTTTTCAGTGAAATAGTATATTTTTAAGGTGTCAGTCTTTACTAACTATTAAATTTACTTGATCGAATCCTGAGTTCATCTCAATTTGGTTTAAATGTTTTTATATGGTATAGTTGTTATATGCAAGATTCTAGGTAGATGCCTGATAGAATTGTGTTCATAAGTGTAATTTTGATGTATTTCTCTCGATGTAAATATGATGTATTGTTTCTCTGTAGCAGCTTGTAAGGCAAGTAATTTTAACATCCCCCGTTTTAAATTGTAACATTTTTGAATTGCTTAAAAAAATTGTATCGTTCCGATAAAGAGAAATTAAAATTTTATTTATTACTATATTTTCATAAATAAAGTCAATTGATTTGGGCCCTTGACATGCCATTTCACCAAAAGTTTAATTTCAGCTAGAAGTAAGAGATAAGATTCTTGCGTCTCTGTGCTCCTAATTCCTCCTTTTTTTGGATTGGTTCCATGATTTTTTTATAGATAAATTTGATGATCGGTTTTGTAAAACAGTTTTAATGTGTTTTATAATGGAATATGTTTTCCTTTTTATCTTACGCGTTTATTAATAATTGAATCGTATATATTGTAAAATTCAACCAATGCTTCCTTTTTTTTTTTTTATTTACAGTAAACTTTTGCATAATCCCTGTGAATTCGTCTCATCTTATCAAAAATAAAGTTTGTTATGATTACATTTATTTATTTCAGAATGAGCACTGCGGGAAAATACAGTTACATTGCCTCAAAACATAAAATAGCCATAAATAAAGGAAAATATGCAAAATGCATACAAATGAAATAAGTACACAATATAAAGAACAGTGACTGACAAGATATTCACACAAAAATATTAACACATCGCCAATAATTAATTAAAGTAAAAATATTAAAAGAAATATTGAAACTAGCAAGAACTTCAGATTATTTATTAAAAAGTTTAGAAAACTTGTATAACGAAAAATTGAAAAAGCATTGTAATTAAATTGAATGAAACATTTTGAAATACTCTGAATTCTGTTTCTGAAGGTTTTGGCTGCTAAGACAAAGCGAATAAGTATTTCAAGGCAATCGATTGTATAGATATAATGCTTTCTTGTTGTTCTTTGTGAAGCTCTTCGTTAGGAATTTTAAAAGAAACCTTTTCTGGAATTTTAATGTTTCTTCATCGGAAGCAAAACGTCTTTACAAGTTGTTGTGAAATTGATTTACACCCGCAATTTACAGAACAAAAAATTGATTTTCGCTGCTCGTATTCTCCAATAAATTGAATACTGCAGTCAGTTTGTGTCAAAACACTTGCTGCCTTGGTTTCGAATTAATAACATGAATTGGATAGCATCCAACCGTCATTCGGTTGCCAAGTGTAAAAGTTTTATATTAATATGCTGTACATTGCTTCACAAATTAAGTTTCCGCTTGTGCGTCAGAAAACAGAAAAACTCGAGAGAAAAAAAACTGGTTTCTCAGCTTCCGAAAATGCTAATAAATTCAATTATCCTTTACTGAAATAAAACTAAGTATCTTTGGATAATTCTAACTTATTTGTATTTTATTATATGTTTTGTAATTTTATAACTGTTCTAAGGTCTTTCTTGATTAAATTTTGAAAACATTGTTTGTTTGTTTGTTTGTTCTGTATATGTAGTAATTGAATTTTCTTTTAAAAATAAATCAATCATATGCTAGTCTAAAGTAAATTTCTCAGAAGCATAAACTGAAAATTTAATTTTAGTCCCGATCTTTTCCTTTTTGACGTTACTTCCCTTGTGAAAGTAACAAAAAAAAAAAAAAAAAAAAAAAAAAACTGAAAAATAAGAATTGGATAAAATATGAAAATATCTCGCTTGGGCAAAAAATTGGTTAGCTAAATTACAATATTTTTGTATAGTTATATCGCATTATATAGGGTGAGAAATTAGAAAATATTTTATTTAAACTCGCGACTTTATTTATGTCCAGAAAACTAAAAGATCTTATACTTCGATTCGACCCATTCCATTATGAAAGTACAGTTCTAGTCAATACAGTTTCGTCTAACGGTGCTTATAAAACTATAACAAAGGTAAATAATTGCAGGTTCAGAATCGGAAGACATTTAACTTGGTATTTTCTGGTTTTAAGCCAAAATCAGGATTTTTTCGAGTTAATCCACTGGAAGCATCTAACGCCCAGCGGTCGTTGCGCAATTTTTTTGCGCATAAATCTTATAACCTCAGGGAGAAATATTGTATTGCCTTGCACACATATATGTGGTTCAGTTTGTATATTCGCATTTGTATATAATCTTAGGTGTGACATTCTAACCAAAGATCCTAGAGCAATGGAATTGGTGTGTTTAATATTTCATCGATATGTACGATCAAATTTTTAGCGAAATTAATATTTAATCCTTTTTTTCTGAATCATTTCATACATTACAGATAATAATTGTAAATTGGAGTGGTTTCGAAATTATATTCGAGACCTTCGTTAAATATTATCTTTTCAAAGAAATTTACAGCATGCCATATATCATTCAAGATCAAATTTTACTTATATTCGAACTTCTTAAAACTACATAAGCACCCTATAAATCACCATCCCAGTCGTAAAGAACCCAATAAAAGTTAGTTTTAATGCTGAAACCAGTCTTTCAGTCTCTACCTATCAATCTATCTTCTTCGAATCTCCAAGTCACAACCGGAATATAATGGTGTGAAATAACGGTGAGGGTGGTTTTCTTTCCTCCACTTTCTCGTATATCTTTATAATAAAGACCCGTTTTCTGTTTAGTGTCATCGTGCAGTGAGGATAATCGAGTATACATTACGTACTAAATGTCATCCGTCCATCACCTTTTGCATTTTTACTTTCTCGTATTGTAATCATTAAAGAATCTGAAATTGAGATTTTTAACATGTTCCCATGTTTCAGATTCCTCCGAGTCAAGGAATTGCGTTTATCTGTCCTTAAGCACGATAAATCAAATCGCTTTGAACCAGATAGGTGAAATTTGATTTACTGACTTTATACCAAATTTATAGATTTCTGTCAAATTTTTAACGAAATCCATTCGGAGGCAATCTTTCAAGAACCAGCAAATTTAACTACCAAACTTAAAGAGCTAGATAGTTAAAATTTGGTATATACTGGTTTAGCATATTGAATGTATACGTGTATTAAAGTTTGAGCAAAATCCGACAAACGATTGGCCGTTTGTCGATCTATACTTTTGCATACAAGTAAACACGATAATGTGAAAACATAACAACATTAAGACATGAAATTTGGTTCACAGTTTTAGTATATTATGTGTATATTCTTTTTACATTTTGAACCAAATATCCCGAAGGGTTGACCGTCTGTCGGTCTGTATTTTCAGGTACGTGTAAATACAATAACTCAAATACTTAATCAAAGACTTAAATAAATAAAATTTGGTATCCGATCTTGTGACTGCAATGGTAGCTCTAGGTCATATTTTGGTTTTAATCGGTCAGGAAAAAGGGCTCCCAAAATATATTTTCGAATCATTGTATACTAACCGCATTCCAAAAGTTAATCGCCTAAGGTCGTACGATCGACTCAATAAAATTTCCGCCAATATATATATATATATATATATATATATATATATATATATTGTGTTTATTGTTCGCCAATAATCCACAAGACATTCACGACCGTATCCAAGGTCCCAAATTTTATCCTAGGGAGGATAACACCTTTATCAGAGAGTATGAGAAAGTTTTGGGGAGGCCACTCCTGCTTGTTTATTTATTGTGGTCACATCAACGCAGTCAGCTCGATGAACAATTTTGCTTGAAATTTGGTACGCATCTATTATTATGATGATAAATTATGTGCCAAATTTAATCTATTTAGTTTCTCGTGTTTTTGAGTTATTGCATTAAGATGTATCGGAGGGTATGAGAAAGTTTTGGGGAGGCCACTCCTGCTTGTTTATTTATTGTGGTCACATCAACACAGTCAGCTCGATGAACAATTTTGCTTGAAATTTGGTACGCACCTATTATTATGATGATAAATTATGTGCCAAATTTAATCTATTTAGTTTCTCGTGTTTTTGAGTTATTGCATTAAGATGTATCGGAGGGTATGAGAAAGTTTTGGGGAGGCCACTCCTGCTTGTTTATTTATTGTGGTCACATCAACACAGTCAGCTCGATGAACAATTTTGCTTGAAATTTGGTACGCACCTATTATTATGATGATAAATTATGTGCCAAATTTAATCTATTTAGTTTCTCGTGTTTTTGAGTTATTGCATTAAGATGTATCGGAGGGTATGAGAAAGTTTTGGGGAGGCCACTCCTGCTTGTTTATTTATTGTGGTCACATCAACACAGTCAGCTCGATGAACAATTTTGCTTGAAATTTGGTACGCACCTATTATTATGATGATAAATTATGTGCCAAATTTAATCTATTTAGTTTCTCGTGTTTTTGAGTTATTGCATTAAGATGTATCGGTGGGTATGAGAAAGTTTTGGGGAGGCCACTCCTGCTTGTTTATTTATTGTGGTCACATCAACACAGTCAGCTCGATGAACAATTTTGCTTGAAATTTGGTACGCACCTATTATTATGATGATAAATTATGTGCCAAATTTAATCTATTTAGTTTCTCGTGTTTTTGAGTTATTGCATTAAGATGTATCGGAGGGTATGAGAAAGTTTTGGGGAGGCCACTCCTGCTTGTTTATTTATTGTGGTCACATCAACACAGTCAGCTCGATGAACAATTTTGCTTGAAATTTGGTACGCACCTATTATTATGATGATAAATTATGTGCCAAATTTAATCTATTTAGTTTCTCGTGTTTTTGAGTTATTGCATTAAGATGTATCGGAGGGTATGAGAAAGTTTTGGGGAGGCCACTCCTGCTTGTTTATTTATTGTGGTCACATCAACACAGTCAGCTCGATGAACAATTTTGCTTGAAATTTGGTACGCACCTATTATTATGATGATAAATTATGTGCCAAATTTAATCTATTTAGTTTCTCGTGTTTTTGAGTTATTGCATTAAGATGTATCGGAGGGTATGAGAAAGTTTTGGGGAGGCCACTCCTGCTTGTTTATTTATTGTGGTCACATCAACGCAGTCAGCTCGATGAACAATTTTGCTTGAAATTTGGTACGCATCTATTATTATGATGATAAATTATGTGCCAAATTTAATCTATTTAGTTTCTCGTGTTTTTGAGTTATTGCATTAAGATGTATCGGAGGGTATGAGAAAGTTTTGGGGAGGCCACTCCTGCTTGTTTATTTATTGTGGTCACATCAACACAGTCAGCTCGATGAACAATTTTGCTTGAAATTTGGTACGCACCTATTATTATGCTGCTAAATTATGTACCAAATTTAATCTATTTAGTTTCTCGTGTTTTTGAGTTATTGCATTAAGATGTACACAGACAGATGTGCAGACAGTCTTCGAATTTCGTAGGAAATTTGATAGAAATATAAAATTTGTTATGAAGGCCCCGTACCAAATTTTATCTAGGTACTTTTTGCATTTTTAGATTATTATGTTCACAAACAGACGCAATTCCATAAAGGAGTTTTTCTTAAGTATGGTTTCATCCAAAATTTCAAGGTCGATTTTTTTTCTCTCTACTTTGTACTGGTGAAAATAAGAAATTGTGTTCGCACAAAACGGAAATGTAATTTAACAGATAGATATGCATACTCTGAACCGAAGAAAGGCTAGGTTTGCAATTCTGGTCAACATTGTTATATTTATTATTACATTTACAGACAGTCAGTATAATAATAATATATAATATTGAAAAAGGACTATGGTATGTCGATTTTTATTTAAAAAAGTGAAACAGATATTTCTGAGATAATGTTATGATCTGAAATCTATTAAATTAATTTAAAAATGTCTAATATTTCGAGAAATAAAGTCCTTTCATTCTTATTTTGGATCCTCGATGGCCGAAATTATTTCGCAATGTAAGTTCCGGCTTACTGATTTCTATCTAACAGCGCTCATTAAAATTCAGACCATCGGATGTTTTATCTGATTTTTAAATAAATGTAGATGTTTATGAATCCGCATATCATTTCTTATCTGTAAAGAAGATTAATTACAAAGTGAATGTTGTAATTCATTTATTTTATTTGAAAAGAACTGTACATTCAGGAAAGTATTTGGTTTGCCCAAGTTTATCAGTCACCTTTTGATCTTTGAAAATCTCGCATAGTATATTTTTTTTTTTTTTTTGCTCATTAATATTTTGTAAATATAATAAAACGTCTATTATTTTTTATTTATTTCACTCGAAACCTAAATCATAGTATTTATAACTATAATTCACTTCATTTTGGACATTTTCTTGTTAAATTCACTTAGCTCTTTTCATGAATTCAAGTGATATTTAGACCTTTTGTGAGCATTATTATCAATTTTTAAAACTGAGAGCTCATTATGTTAATTTTAATTTGTATTTCTATTCCAATTTAATTTCCTTGGAAAATAGACATTCGTTGAGTCTAAATGGCGGTACAGCGCAGGCGATAATTTGGACGCTAAAAATTATGTAAAATAGCGCTATTGCGAGTTTCTCATCCATTTGGCCCTCACAAATAAATATATTCCGTAATGGAGATGGGGCCGTTAGCCAGCCACGTCATTATTCTGCCCCCAAGGGAGCCAAGAACCTGCTTACTTAAATGGCAACTTCTCATGTTCTTACTCGAGTTGCAGATTATTTTATAAAGGTTGACGAGTTTTCGCTAATTAACGTGAAATACTGACTAAATATTATAAGAGAAGCGTAATATTTCAGACAGATTACCATATAAGTTTGTTTGTTTTTTAACTTCTATAACAAAATGTTTTTAGTATTCATTTATGATTGTTGGTTATAAGTATAATAGTAAAGATTTGTACGATATAGAATTTTTAACTTCGAATTCTAAATAAAGCACTCCTAATTTCGTTTGACGAGGGCACAAATATATTTATAATTCTAAAAATATAAAAAAAATATAGAGATTTTACTTCCTTAGTTTTTTAAATAAATAAATGAATAAAATTCTTTAGACTTTCCTAGTGTCACCAATATATTCTTCAAACACACCGCCTTTTTACTCGACGTTAAACAAGATTTTTCGATGCTTCCAGAAAAATCTTTTTAAAAGTTAAAATAAATAAATATTTCAGTTCGAGCTCAGAGATTTATAACCAAAATAAGATAATTGGTAAATAATTAAAGGCTTGTAATTACAAATAATGTTTAAAGTATAAGCAAAGAGTATGTAAGGGAGAAATTTAAAGATTTTCATTTACGACATTTTTTAAGACCCTAAAAGTTAAACCAATCAAATCATTTCTAAGGTCTTAAGAAGTAAAAAGTTTTCTCTTCCTAAAATATCTTTGATGAAAATCATCGCTGCATTTCTGTTATGTAGTAAGGAAGACAGCGAATTAAATAAAGCAAAAGAAAAAACGAAAGAAAATGTTGAACTTTTAGTATGTAGTATCAACATTGATCGCTATTTAATCACTTTCACAATCCGATCGGAAATTACCAATATAGACAGTTTTTCAACCCACGCGGAACTTAATTTTACGAGTATTTGGATGTTTACGATATTACATTTGACGTTAACTTTCTTACTTTGGACACTTTTGAAGCTAGAAACACAAACATAGACACTTTTAACTGCTATAAAATTCCAAGTTTCCTCTTAAGTGTCGAATATTCAGCACTTAGTATCCAAGCATTTTCTAATCTGTCAGTATTTCGTAAACATTGGACCGTGTTTATAGTCTAAAACGTGCCTAAGTATGGTGTATGCACAGGACAATCAAACTAAAGTGGTTTGTGCTGTTAGATCCAAGTAGGATTAGTTACAAATTTCAGTTCCATTTAAAAAGTTCAACTTCTGGAGTTTCTTTACAGTTTACTGAATCACCATTAATAGCTTTGCTGATTTCCAAATGGTAGCCAGTCTTCTTTGTCATGCTTCCAGTAGCTTTTAAGAGTTATTACCCAGTGCATTACCCTTGCACTGGGATGGCTCCTCTCGGGCACCATTCAAAACAGTGTATCATTTTATTTATTAATTTTGTGTGGAAATTCAACTTAAAACAATTGTTTATTGCTCCGAAAAATAAATATATATAAGTCCTTATATTAGGTGAGTAATTATGCATCAAATTACTTTTCCGAGTACAAAAAGTTAAATCATTTGCTGCAAAAATACTCTGTTTCTGGTTTTTTTTAAATTGCTAAATTTTTGCATCTGTCATTTATCCCAGACGAAGAAAGTTATTGCTTGGGTTATAGGACCTTCTTCAGATCCTACGACTAGGAATGATCTTATTGCAAGCACGACAAAATCTTTAAGAAAGTGTAGTCCTTATCAAAAATGGGGAATAAAAAAATAACTTGCCGCTATCCTCGATCGTCACCCATCTGCAATATTTTCCTATTTGGCGGAAGGCCGCGGTGGCCTGGTGGTAAGGTCTCGACTTCGGAACCGGAGGGTTGCAGGTTCGAGACCCGATTCCACCGAGGAACCGTCGTGTAAGGGGGTGTGTTGCGCGTTAAATCCGTTCTGATCAAACGTTCTCCCACTGGTGTGGTGTGGAGAGGGGGGTGCCAGCTCAGGTGTTGTCCTCGTCATCTGACCGCGGTTCAAAATTACGAGGTCCGCCCCAAAATAGCCCTAGTGTTGCTTCAAACTGCACGTTAATATAACTAAACTAAACCTATTTGGCGGTATTCCGTAATCAGTACTTCTAAATAGTTTTGCCTTGGACACCCTAAAATGTGTAATTTAGCGTTTACTTTCTCTTTTTAAAGGTTTCCCATCATTTAAAATACTTTTATTAGTCTCCTTGGATTTTTAAAAAAATCTTATCTATGTAAACGCTTTGTCACTATTTACCTTTTCTGCCAGCGTACGCCATTATCCTTATGGTCCCATGCAGAGTGTAAAAGAGGATTAAGACTGTCTATGCTCTGTTTAGAGGTTCGATTATTTAAGTAATTTTTTGTTATGCTATTCAATAAATAAAACTTCATTTTTTAAAATACAAATGCATTTCCAGCTTTATCGTAACTTCTGAGCAAAGTGACAAACTTGGCATTTTCTCGGTATAGGTCATGCTTATCTAAAATTACCTTTTCGGCTTTTATTAAATAACATAACTTTCCGACGATGACCTGAAGGCACAAATATTCTAATTCTCTCTCTTTTAATTAATATGGCCTGCTTTCAATATCAAAATATAATATTTTTTCTGTTCTTTATAGCTAGCTTAGTAATACTTAGAGGTTTAAGTTGCAAGAACATAATCTAAAATTGTATAATATATAGAAGGATATAAATCCGTTAAAATGTTGATGCTTGGATAAGGGACTAAGTGCAAGTTTGAAACCCCCCTTTCCATTATTTATAGGATATAATCATGAATAAAAATCGCATAAAACCTGTCAGTATCCCCCCCCCCATCTGTAAACTCACTTACAGATATTACTGAAGGCCTAAATTTGCCAATCCTGCTGTTCTAGCACGGTTGTTGAATTTATTACACTCAGAAAATGATTCAAAATGCATGCAAGTGCCATATATGAACTACGAACTGAATTACATCCATTTATGTTGAGCAATATGATGTGTGATTTATATGCCAAAAAGTTGCGTGACGACCGCTGGACATTAACTGTTTCGAATGGGTTCACTTCAGGAAGCTATGATTTATGCTTAGAGCCACGAAATATGAGTTGGATACCTTCCGAATTTGATCCTGTCATTTATCTACACAGTACACTGCTTTCATCGAAGTAGCTGCCTTCGCGTGTGAAGTTACAAAGAAGTTCTTAACGATATGAAGCGTAAAAAAGAAACAAGTGTATCAAAATACAATTTCCGATGTTAGAATTGACTGGGCGATTGAGTTGCGACACTCACTCAAAGTTAAAATGTGTTACTAGAAAGTAAATAATTATTTAAATTAAAAAATTAATATACAATATTTTTTAATGGACTAAAAGTATGAAAAAAAAACATCTAGCCCAACACAGATTTATAACCCTATACAAATTCCTAATTCAGTATGAGTTAGGAACCTCTATGGAGTTTATAAGTCTGTATGTGACTAGGAGAAATTATATTATACTTTTTAGTTCGTTTTAAAAACATTGTATATTAAAGGAATTCTTTAAATAATTATTTTTTGCTTTTTAGTCTTGTGTGTGTGAAATTTAGCAATCAGTTTTAAACTAACTACCAGGTGTGCTAACAACTCGGCATGGAGTCATCTGTCAGTAAAAAAAAAGTTTTCAACCGATTGCAAACTTTGTACTGAACTTACAAACAACCAGACGACCAGATAGCATTGCATTGTCATCCAATTCTGAATTTTACTTAAAGTTTCAAGTTTCTAACTCATCAGGAAGTTAGTTTAAAATCGATTGCAAAATTTGTACTGAACAGACAAACAGACAGAGCAGAAAGCGAGTTAATAAAAAGGGTATTTGTTGTCCAAATTTTATAGCAATATATAAATAATATCTTAGGTAATGGGTTAAGTTAGGTTAATAATGTCTTTTCCTTCTCAAGTTATATTTTGCTTCTGGTTATGATGCTTTTGATTTGAATTTTTTTAGCAGAATAAGTAAATGAATGCAATTTGCTGTGGTAGAATAGAACTTTGATTTTAATGATAAAATTCAATTTATTATTACATTTAATTTACAAGTTCATGTCTTTCATATTCTCACTGCAAAATACTTATTCTGTGATTTCATAAAAATGAAATGAAAATATTCTATATCATATATAACCTATCATCGAAATGTTTATTATTTTTGAGAAGCTTTTTGAAGTTTTCACCTTTTCTGCATTTCTTGTGAGTTTGGTAATGGTATAACTTGCAATTGAAATTCTTTGAAATTTAAGCAGAATCTTCAAAATGGAATTAAACAAATCATTCATTTTAGATTCCAGCATTACTCATTTCTCTGAAAAGGAAACCGATTATATTAATTTTCTTCATCGGAAATATATATATATATATATATATCAATCTTGTTTCTTTATATTAAAATAAGCCTTTTTTTTAATTATTGGATTTTAATAGATCTTTTTATTGTAGAAAAATAATTAATATTACTCTGCAACATATTTTTCTTGTGGTCTTTTCCGAGTTCTAAAATGTTTCCCTTTTGGTGTTTGCCATTATTTCTGTCTTTTGTGATTTTTTTTAAAAAATAATTTGCTACAAATAAAATAGTAATATGTATCAAAAATTTAATCAAACATATTTTTTCCATTATACATCAATTTTTAAAAAGAACGCAGATATCAGCCCCAAAGTTTCAAAGCTTATCATTCGCTGGCAAGCGTAATTTATACGTAAAATTTCTAGGTTATGACCTTTTATCAGTCCTAATTTATTATAATGACGAAACTTGCCATTTTTGCATATTTGCGAAATTTACGCAAACAAAATTGTGCAACTAATTTCCAAGTTTTTCGTTTACAGTTTTGGTTCTCTCCGCCCTAGAGTATTCAAAACCTAGTCCCATTACTAACAGATTATAAACGCCACTCCTCGCAAATTTTCACTCCTCTCCATCATTAAACGCAACGACTCTGAACTACTTAACCGAAAGTTGAACGGCCTTATCTTCATTTTGCACCCGGGTTCTTTACTTGTTATGTACGGTCTTTTTTTTCTGACTCTTAAGCACTTGCTCTACGCATTATCTAATAAACTCTTCTGTGTCAAACTCTTTTTACTCTGAAAAAGAACTTTTTTGAGCGCTTTAGTTATTTAAGAGTTGACACTACTAACCACTTGGGTGAAATGCTTTGTAGCCTTTTAAAGAAATGACCAACATGTCAAGAGATCGTTCTTTGTAGTTGAGGCTTTTATTTTGTCATTATCATCGAAGAATTAAAGTAATAGGTAATTATATCTGAACGTTGGTTTGGATGCAGTGGAATTTGAGCTAAAAGGCTGTTGGAAGTTACCAAGAAAAAAATATTATTTTAATATGGACTAAAATGTGGCATTGTCGATATGCAGTTAGTAAACGAAAATTTTAAAAATGCAAATTTAGAACTTCATAAAAATGCAAATCATTATAAAAAATTTCAAAATTTCAAAAAAAATGCTGGTCATAATTAAAAATTTAAAAATTCAAAACTAATGCATGATTAAAATTTTAGAATGTCAAAAAATAAATACAAACTAGAATTAAAAGTTTAGATATTAAAAAATGCATCATAAATAAAAAAAATTTTTAATTTAAGTCAGCGGCAGTGATCTCCTCGAAGCTTTCTCATACTCTCTCCAATAAAGATTTTATCCCCCTCCCCCCACATAAATTTGGGTAAAGACGTGAGTGCCTTGCATGGCATTGGCCAACAATAGTTACGAAATATAGATCTTTGGCGTGAATATAGCATTTTTACTGAATTTATGTATTTTGAACTCCTTTTACCAACCAATTAAAAACTGAAATGTGGCACGGACTACAATTGTAGTCACAAGATCACACACCGATTTTTATTGATTTATGGCTTTAATGATTAATGCGTTCGCCTTCATACGAAAGTACAAACCGACAGACAGTAAACCCTTTGACAGAATTTGGTCGAAAATTTGATAGGTATCTATATTTAAATGCTAAACCTGTGAACTGAATTTTATCTATCTAGCTCTTTGCGTTTTATGTTTACCGAGTTCGCTTGCACTCGAACAGATTGACAGAGTTCCTGCGGATGGATTTCGCTAAAGATTTGATAGAAATCTAGAAATTTGGTCGCAAGTCTGTATACCAAATTTCATTTGTTTAATGCAAGAATGTTGTAAGTCTGTATACCAAATTTCATTTGTTTAATTCAAAGCATTCTTGAGTTGTGTGCACAGACGTGATTAGAAAAAAGTATTTTTTGAACTCAAGGAGGTCTGCAGCGTGGCAGTTCATCAAAATCCGTTTGTTCAAATTCTTTGATGATTGTAATACTTCCTCTATACTTTGTATACGAGAAATTTTAAAAAAATTCACTCTATATGTTATTTGATAATAAAATAATTGAAACCATGCTAAATATGTGCATAATAATAGTGACTAAATGCTTTCACCTTATGCCTTCTTCATGTTTTTCCACAAAATAGTGCTCTTTGTATTTATTTTGTCATATAGTGAAAAGGATTGATGATGCGTTTTGTTATAACGTCTCTTTCTTTTGACCGATTTGATCCAAAATTTGGCTGTAATCTAATTTTGGTGTTGGGGTCATAATCTAAAATTTATTTCTCTATTTGTGTGTGTGTGTGTGTGTGTGTGTGTGTGTGTGTGTGTGTGTGTGTGTGTGTGTGTGTGTGTGTGTGTGTGTGTGTGTGTGTGTTAGCGAATTCTATACACAAATAGGCATATTGACAGACAGTTCTATATTGAATTTGATACAAAATTCAATGCACATCTACAGTTATCGTGATTAAACGATATTTCATCCAACTAAAGCGTCGTGTTTTTGAGCTATTGTGTTTGCATAAATTTCGATGAACTGATAAACAGATCTTTTGTTGACGAATTTTGTCCAAATCCGTTTATTAATAATCTGCAGTTGTTGCGTGAAGACCACATACCAAATTAAATTTGGTGAACTCTCTCTGCTTATGGCTTATCGTGTTTCAAGACTTAAATAATTCCAAAAATAGTATTTTTGGACTAAGAGAAATCTAAAAATATGGAAATTCATCAAAATCTGTTAATCAAATTATTTGTTTGGATTAATTTTTAATTGCCCAGTTTATTCTATGGTGCGAATTTTAAAAAGAACAGTTATGTTTTTGTTTCTGCTTCAATTTGGTAAAAAATATTAAATTATTATAAGTTGTACTCTTACATTTCATGGAAAATATGAATTTATTTTCATCCTTATGCTGAAGACTAACGGAATATTTTTTTATCTTATTTAATATATAATATCCTTGGCTTGTCCAATGTATAAAATTTGATAAAGTGTATATTTTCCTCAACCGGAATATGAAATGCATAGTAAAATATTCAAAAGCCCAATCTTCTTAAAATTTTATGATGACTGAGTGTACCATTCATTCCATTCCAACGAGACATCTAAAATGTCTAGCCGTCATAAGACAGTAAAATGCCTTCTAGTCTTGAAAAAATAGAGGTGACATTTTAAGGTACTTGTCACGTTTTCTTCATTTATTTATTTATGTGCTCATTTTTTTTATCTCTGTTTTTTTTTTTTTTTTTCATTGCTTTTCATTCAGAAATATTCGACTTAAAACAGTATCTTGTGTTATAACGTAGTCTCCTTTTCTTTTTATGTCGTTTTGTATTATTTATTTTAATGATTCTCTTAAGAATAATTTTGCAACTTCTCTTGAAGTAGATTTATTTTTTGAAGTTGAATCTTATTCGCAAACGTTATTTATCTGTAAATATAAAAATAAATAACATAAATTTTAAAATATAAAGCATGTGAGATGAATGTGCTTGAATACATTTGAAAAGTAATTCATTCTGAGATTTATGGAAAAATTAAATTCAGGATCTAAAAAGGATAATTTAAAAATTAAATTTCCCTTGTAATATTTATCACGCCCCTAAATTGAAATAAATATCGTTAGGAATCTAAGAAATAAGGAATTTTTTTTATAGTAATCGGGTTTCAGAAATGTTTTTTCCTTGTAATAAAGGAAAACTTAAAAATTTGAACTTAAAAGACTTGCACAAAATAAGCCGAAATGCAGTGAAGCATTTTTATGTAGATGATAATATTTTTTTTAGCTTACTAATCTTTTTTTAAACATTAAAAATAAAAATCAGAAAGTGTTCACATGGATATAAAAATTTCCTGCAATTATATATTTATGTGTATGCAAAATATTTCGTAAACTACGCATGCGCGCTACGAACAGCGCCACCTGTGGTGAAAAGATGTGAATTCTGAAAGTTTAGTCAGAGTTGTTATGCAGAGAAGTGAGCATGTAAGTGCTCCTCCTTATAGGAAAAGCTTTGTTAATAATAAGGAATTAATGTAAGTTTTCATCATTTGTGTTTTGTAGATGTAATAAATCATGATGATTGATGAAATGAATGATGATTTTAAGGGGACTGTGGACTCTATTAGACATTTTTGGGAATTATTCAATCAGAGTCATGAAATTTTTTATGTATAGGTATTAAAATATAAATACGTCAAATTTATTTTTAAAAAACATTTTAGAACGAAATATATTATTTATAAAAAATTTAAAAGATATATAATTTTTGAAAATTTTAAAATATTCCAGGTGACTTAATTTTTAATTTTTTTTTTTTTATTATTATTATTTTCTCTTATTACCCAATGTAAATTTATTTGGAACAAAACTACGAATGATTTTGTAATTTCAATTAAATACTAATTTCTTAAAAATATTTTTATGCATGCACACTTACTGAATTTTCATAGAAATTTTATTTTTCTGAACTAAAATTAACTTTTAACGAGCTAAAAAAAACACGAAACATAAAATGCATGCCCCAATTTCTTTTAACGTTTGACCGAAATTTTTACTATCAATTTCATTTAATTTCTTCTGAAATTAAGACAGAACATTTCAAAGATATTTAAATCTAATTACAATATCATTTTAAGAAAAGTCATTGAGATGTGTCTTTATTCCTCTTAATCCTTCAGATATTTATCTTATTGAACAATGCATTTTATAACACTATTTTAGTTGAATATAAACATATATTTTGGTGATGAAACGATAAATATGAAATTGCTCGTTTTTATCCATTTTTGCTTATTTCGAAGTTCATTGTCCCTTTAAAGGAAATAGTTGAAGGCATAAACTGAATTTCATTTTGTTATTTCGATTAGTACTTGTACTCGAATCTACTACAGTACTGTTTAGTACTGTAGTAGAAGGAAGTACTAAAGGAAGATAAAACAGCTCCATGTTTTCATGTTTTAAATATTATATTCATATGTCCACGTTAAAAGAGTGAAATATCATCACATTTACATTGCATGTACATATAGAAATGTAACGATTGTCAGGATGCTTCATGAAAACAAATACAGTTGATAAATCTGATGTGTAAGCTAGAATTATTTCTGCTTATCATGAAGTGTGTTATTTATTTCTAATTTTCTTGTTTTTATTCCAGAAATGCCTTCTTTCTGCCAAGAAATACGATGAAACTTCTCAGCAAGCGATGCCATGGTTCATGCGAGACCCGCCTGGCCTGCCCCTTGGAGGGGGAATGTCAACCTAACAGAAACGATACCGGGATCTCCATGTCAAAAACGATAGTTCGGCTGCTCTATTCAACTCGTAACGCTGTAAGCATTGCATTATTAAATGAACTTCTATTGTATATCGCTTGGATGGACATAATTAAAGAGGGTGTGTTTAGGACTCGCGTGGCTAGACTAAAAGCACTTTTGTCCCCCTTTTTTTCAAACAATAAAGGTTTTACTTTTGGGACAGCAACAAAAAAAAGTTCATTATCCATACAAGCAAATGATTGAAGTGAAACTTTCTTAGTAGACAGTCTGTTATAAAATAATTTTTATTAGACTTTTTATTTATTTATTTCATTTGTTTCAAATGTCTATTCATAATAAGATAAGTAGTCAAATCATTAAATTAAAATGGATATTGAAACATGACACACATAATTATTGCCTTTTTGCGTTTATCCATAAGCGCTGACATGAGCTTGTACTTTTCGACTCCTAGCTGTAGGATCTTGTTATTGCAGAGACAACCGCTGATCACAATCGGTCACATCATTCATTAAAATCTCGTCACCACTTGAAAATCTTAAGGTAAGTATTTATGTGCGTATAAATCTTACGGGCAATTATTAGTGGTAGTAGTATGGATTGAACAAAGTCTTGCTGTTATTTCTTTCTGCGCAACTCTGTGTCCTTGACATCAAAATGTAGACTGGTGACGACAGTTCTTGGGGTTTACATGGCCTCATATTATGGCCAGCGATTGCCCCATTGTAACCAGGTTCTTACATAACTAGATAAGAATAGACCAGCACTTATTGCTACTCATATTTGGTTTTTAAAGTACAAAAGTATTTTATGTTTGAGGAAATATCGAATTTTATCTCTCTTTTAACTGTGTCTGTTACATTTTTAAATATGTGGAAGCAGTTTCATGATTAAAATATAATCTTTGATGTTCAAATAAAAACATATATATTTATTTCATTCTCAACTCCTCCTCTCCCCCCCCCTTCCTATTTAAACTCAACAAAATAGGGAAAAGAAGGCTTTTTTGTTTATTTGTTATTACGTATCAAATGCTATTACGTATTTTAAAAAGTTCTTGCGTTTATGTCGTTTTTGAAATCGATGTCTGAAATATATAGGAATTTTAAAATCTAAAATATCGGTTTGATATGCTTTATAGTTTTTTTTCCATAAGCTATTTTGAATATTGGAGATCAAGAACGTTATAAAACAGGCAAGAGCAGATTAAATTCGTCGGCGGAACCATGTGAAAACATTACAAATGTCCTTAAGCATTTCGAACATTCAGTCAATATAATTTAAAATACGTTCATAAATCTTTTTATTAATAACTGTTATATAATTTAATTTCTATAGTTTAATTATTCTCTGTTGTTAATTAAGAAATTCGTTTTAAATTCAACAGTTTTATTTGTATATTTTAAATACGTGTGTACATAAATATTATTGAAAGAAGTTTATAAATGGTTGAGTGAAAGAAATGTAATTTGTTCTTTCTTAGCAAAATAATTTTATGTGTTGCTATTGAATAAATAATTTTCAATTTCTAAGCAATCCCTTTGAGACCTGTGACTCATTAAATGAAGTTAATTTTATTCTAAATACTGAAATATGAACGATAAAAATGAGATAAATATTTTTTTAAAAAAAAATTCCTCATTTCGAAGCCCCTTTTCAGCCAGAATCCCCTGAAGCTCGCTTATTACACCTTGCCTTCAATCCCATAAAATCATGACATTTTATAACTGCAATTCAAATTAGAGACTTGCAAAGCTATGTTATTTTCACAAACATTGCCCCAGTACATTCTTCTTTCGCATTCCATATTTTCTTGCAAGCAAAAAAGATTGAAATATTCATTGTGACATGAGAAGTCCGAATAAAATTCGTCGCAGAAATATCTTGAATTGAATTTAATTATTATTTATTCATACTTCATATTTAAAAAAATTTCTTATTTAAAAAGAGTCGTGAGAAAATGTTTTTAAAAGCTTTGTTATTAATATATAGCATATTTTAAAATACAATTGAAATTGCTATTCGAAACCTGTTGGGGCCATAATAAAAATTAAGTTTATTCTAAAATCCAAATAAAACGGTTTAAAAATGAGTGCAATAGAAGAAACAATTCTTATTTTTAAACTAAAAAGGAAATAAAGCTTTATCTTTAATATTTAACAGTTTTAATAAATAACAGTAATAATTATGATAAAAAATGTTAAAACAGTGATTTCAAAAAATAATTAATAATTTTAAATAAGTAGTTTCTAGCTACTTGAATGCAATATTTATGCGATAGAATTTCAAAATGAGCTATACAGCTCCCATTCAATATGTTCAATGTTTGCTTGGTTTTAAGCAAGAAATTTTTATTGCTTTTTAATTGAACACAGTGCGCAGCATTAAAATATTCGAGTGAATTAAAGATCTTAAACCAATGGGCGCGCTCTTTCTGGAACTCAGTGTAAAATTTCATTGATTTAAGTCATTCCGTTTATGAGTTATTGTATTAACATGCATTCGAAAGTACAGAACGATAAACGAGCAACCCTATAGCAGATTTGGTTCAAATTTGATACGAATCTCTGTTTTTACCAGTGTAAGAAATTTTATCTATTCAGCATTTTGCGAGTTCGAGTTATCGAGTTTGCATGTAATTGAATAGTCAGACAGACAGATTTCTTGCAAATGGATTTCACCTATCTTGGGTAATGCCGCAACTGCCTTACTTGGCATTAGCGTGCAGTAGTTGTGAAATATAGATCTTTGGCTTGAATTTAATATTTTTACTGAATTTATCGTGCGAATATATATTTTGAATGCCTTTTAGCCGACCGAATGAAACCAAAAGTTGACGCATAATTACAGTTGTAGTCACAAAATTACTTACCAAATTTCATTGATTTAAGTCATTCCGTTTATGAGTTATTGTGTTTACATGCATTCGAAAGTACAAAACGATAGACGGGCAACTCTATGGCAGATTTGGTTCAAATTTGATGTGAATCTATATTTTTACCAGTGTACCAAATTTTATCTATTCGGCTCTTTGCGTTTTCGAGTTATCGAGTTTGCTTGTAATTGAATAGTCAGACAGACAGATTTCTTGCAAATGGATTTCACCTATCTTGGGTAATGCCGCAACTGCCTTACTTGGCATTAGCGTGCAGTAGTTGTGAAATATAGATCTTTGGCTTGAATTTAATATTTTTACTGAATTTATCGTGCGAATATATATTTTGAATGCCTTTTTGCCGAACGAATGAAACCAAAAGTTGACGCATAATTACAGTTGTAGTCACAAAATTACTTACCAAATTTCATTGATTTAAGTCATTCCGTTTATGAGTTATTGTGTTTACATGCATTCGAAAGTACAAAACGATAGACAGGCAACTCTATGGCTGATTTGGTTCAAATTTGATGCGAATCTATATTTTTACCAGTGTACCAAATTTTATCTATTCGGCTCTTTGCGTTTTCGAGTTATCGAGTTTGCTTGTAATTGAATAGTCAGACAGATAGACTTCCTGCAAAGGGATTTCATTCGAAATTAGGTAGAAATTTATAAATTTGGTCCTAAGTGTATATACCAAATTTCATCCGTCTTTTAAGCTTTTTTGAGTTATCGTGTTCTCAGACAGACATAATGCCAAAAATGTGTTTCTCAAACTCGGGAAGGTCTGAAATATGAAGATTCGTTAACATTTCGAGTTTGAATGTTTTAGCAATAACAATATTTTTTCTACTTCGTATATGAGAAAGTAAAAATTATTCTTTTACGATCACTCAGAATACAAGTTATTGAGTAAGTAACGAAAATAATATAAAAATTCAATTATAATATAATTGTATATTCAATAATATAATATTAACTTTGTATTTACCCAAATAATTTCGAATTATGTTAGGAGGAAAAACACGTGGTGAAAGAAATACTCTAACGACTGACGAATCCGCATTAAAAATGATTCGAAATAGGCTAGTTGCGTTGTGTTAGCTGCTTTTCTCACATAACAAATTATTCATTCTGATCTCTTTCTTAGTAATAGTAATATGTTATTCAGAACCCGAGTAATTTCTTACCATACCTTTGGGAAACTGGAATGTTCCATTAAAAGTGCTAATTGATACAAATAGTTATAGGAACTAGTGGTTGATGTGCATTATGTGAATATTTAATGTATAGCGAATAAATGACGGTTTGGATTACATTTCCACTCTGTCATTTAATAAGCTTCCAGGATAGATGGTTAGATACAAATATTTCAGTTTCTGATCCTGTGGTATTGTCAAAAACATTGAAAAATCCAAAAAATAGCAATGAATAATTGATAACTATAACAATGAATAATTGATATCATTGCACAAATTTTAATTTGTGACTTTTTTTTTTCTTTTCATTGTATTTACAATATTGACCTTTGGCGCACTTTTATTTGATTTTTCTACTTTTTATAGTTTAATATTTTGAGCAGCATTGCTAAATATAGATCTTGCTCCATATACTCCGCGTAACTAAACAACGGATACACTTGAGGTTAAGGAGAAGCTTTCAAATAAAAATAAATAAAAATTTCGCTGAAAATGTCTGGGGAAATTCCTGTTTCTGTCTACATTGTGTCATAAAAATGTCGCGCCATCTTATTGGGATATTGCCCACAATATACACTTCGAATTCTTAGACTAATCTGCCATTTATAGACTTATCCATTCTAGTTGAAAATTGGATGCTGTAAGAATTTTTTAAAGAGAATAATAAGAATTTTTTAATTTTTTTTCATGCTATGAGCTTTTTATTATAAAAATCGTATAAGAAGTCATATTAAAATGGGATCTGGAAATTTGTAAAATTTTCATGAAAGTTTTTCAGTTTTATTTTGTTTACTGAATAGTAATCCAGCATTGAATATGATGCTTCATGGATTTTTTTTTTTTATTTGTAAGTAATGATTGTTTGTGTATTTTTCTTTTACTAGAATTGCTAAAAGAATTTTAAGAATAGAAAAATATGCTTATAGCTAATAAGTTTTCGAAAAAGCCCTCTGCATTTTCTATACTTTATTTTTTTTTTATGTATCTTTTGTTTGAAATATAATTTAGAAATTCACCCTGGTTACAAGTTCATGTCTTTAGTTTTTCTGAATCAAGAAACAAATTTCCCGAGTTGAAACAACAATGATGATTAAAAAAAATTATTATTTGGGATTTATATAACAACATTTTTTTAAAGACATTGTTTATTTTTGAACATTGAAATTTTATAATGAAATGTTTAACTTTTAGAGAAGATTAGAAGATAAATTAAAATGAATAGAATCAAATAAGTGGCCCTTTTTAAACAATAGATATATTTTTAACATCATTATAGTTTGTGAAAAATGGATTTATGAATATATTGTAAGAACTTGGCATTATCTAACAATGTGATAAGATCGAAGAATGGAAAGAAAAGTAATGTTCATTTTTTATTTTTTTAAAATTCCATATTGCTACTTTGACTCATAAAATTAATATTAAATGTGACGCGACTCTTTTGTTTGTGTTCCAAAAGCTCTAAAAACTTTTCGTCCATTTATCTACAGAATAATATATGTGCATTCTATTATGCTAGTTGTAGAGTCCTTTGAAAAATGAAAGATCTCATTAACACCTCTAAAATAAAGATTTCAATCTCTCCGCTGTCTAAAGGATAATAAATCTCCAATAAAACAGCTTAATGGATCATATATATTCACCAAGAATGTATTTAGAATTACTCTACGAAACACGCAATAGGCTATTAGATAGCTGGTTTTAATGAAAAAAGAAAAATGGGTAAACATTTGGAAAGAGTAGCTATACAGTATTTAAATCAAGATGTTTCATTATCGTAAATATTTCCTTTAAAATATAAAAACGTCTTTAATGATCTTTATATGCATGATATTTTTGCGAAAAGTTTTTCACCACACTTTTTGCATATCCAAACAGATTGTGACAATATTCCGGAATGTCCAATATTGAGTAGTTTATAAGTTCTGGAAATAAAATTTTTTGTATATGAATTATTTAGACTTAATGAGTTGATTAAAATTATATTTATTTTCAAAACGCAACTCAAAATAGTCTAAATATGTAGTTTAAAATGGAAATAGCTAATCTGGAGCAGATGTGATGTTAATGCGGCAGAAATAAATCTTACTGAAGAATTAATTAATTAGCTAAGAAATGGGAAATATTTAAGATGATCATTTCGCTATTTAAAAACATTCTTTAACTTTATTAGTGATATTCACACATTCATATTTACAAATAGTAGCATTTGCGGATTTGATTTTCTAAGAATATTAATAGTTGTAAGGATGGATTCGCCTACGAAATTGTGCAGAGAGTGTCGATTCTAACGTATATACACCCTGGGCGAAAACAATTTCTTACATAAGATGTGCAATATGAATTTAAACTATATACTCAAGCTGTGTTTTAAAGGATTTATGCTATAATCCCAAAACTAATACTTAAGTCACTTTTCGTATTTTTTTGCTGCTGATAAAATAATATAGGCCAAAGTGTCCTTGGTCCTTGTAGACTGACCTTTCAAATTGCATTCTAAATGAATAATTACATAATAAGTTTTCTTCATTTGATTATATACAGGTTTCTAACATTGCAGATTGATCTTGGGCCGAAATTGTACAAACCCAAAACGACAGCGTTTTCAGTCTGTACCTTTGAAAATAGCTATTATTCATTGACAACTCGGTACAGAATATGTTGCCATTTGATCCCGAAATGTTACATTCACTTCCATCTGCAAAAATTAACTTTTTTCAAAATTATTGTACATTGATGCCTATTTTGATGTCTCTACTCGGAAACCCATTTTTTAAGGAAAGCCCACCCTCCTCCTCCTGAGCTTTTCCTTTAAGAATCGTTATTGCTCCTAACATGTAGACGGTTGTCGTCTGGACAGTCATTTCCGAAATAACTGACCTATATAAACCAGAAAAATATCTGTCCTTTCTACCAGACTGCAACATAGCAACCGTTGTGAGGACATAATTTTCTATGTAATATTTTTGTGTCTTCTAAGTATTACTTGGTAATACTTCAGAGATAATAAAACATTCTTAAGGCCATTTTCTGTCTGTCTTTCCATTATTGAGCTTATCCAACTAATTTTTTATATATTTCCCAGAATTTAAAATTTTCTCTTTTTATTTATTTTTTTATTATTTCATGTCGTAATTTCTCTAATCAACTAATCCCTTTTGATAATATAAAAATTGCTTTTACTTCGTATTGTTTTAACTCATACACATAATTTTACTTCTATTCACTAGTTTAGAAATACTAATTCTTTCAATTTAATTATTTCTTCAAAATAAAGCTCTAATCAGTGATATTTAACACTAGAACTACCAAGACCGTGATTTTGACGGTTTTCAAATTTCATGCTTAAGAATTTTGATATAATTTATGTATTGTTATAAAACTTTGTGACGACTTTTAATGAAATAAAAGAACAATTGCATATTCCTATTCAATTTCTACTCAGGCATTTTAACTTCCATAATCAGCATGACCTATACCTATTTATACCAAGACCGTCAAAACTACGGATTTAGCAATTTCAATAATAATATTTTATGGATCATCTATGCAATGATGGACATCAGTATGTATTTTCATTTATTTATGCATCGCTTTCAAACATCTGGAAAAATTTGAATTACATTTTTCATATATTGTCCGAAGAATTCTGTAATGAATATAATTCCTGCAGAAAGGAAGTCCCCTCCCAAAAACAAGAAAGGAAAACAGTAGATTGTACTCTAGAAAACTAAAAAAAAATGTCTTTGTGAAAGCAAATTTTTCCTAATTCGATTGTGCAACAAAAACTGAGCGATTTATACCTGTAATGCATGCAACAAACATGCTTGTGGCAGGTGTTCATTTAAAGTAACATATACTTGTAAAATATGTGCCTCATAGTTAGGTCATTCAATATCAACTGTGATATCCTATAAATGCAAATACAAACAGTTTTGCTTGGGTTTTTTATTAATAATTAATGAATTATTATATTATGAATGAATTATGTTATTTAAGCTTTTATTTACATAAACTAAACCAAAAGTTACAATGAAAGCTATAATGATCAAAAACCTATCAGTTCGACGGGTGTGGTAAAACTAGGTATAGATTTAATATCGGTAGTTCTAGTGTTAAGTAGCGTCGTGATTAATTTCCTGTTTTAAAAGCATAAATTCATTCAAAGATAAATTATTCTCGACTAATTACCTTGGCTTTTAAGCCCACAATGAATAATGTGAGAATAATCTGTCAAATGAGTAATAATCGCATTACTCCCTATAAAACAGGCTTTATTTTGACACGTGACATGCCGAAATCTTCCCCAGTGGTAAGAATCCGTTCAGAGTTCCCATTGTTGTACTATCGATTTATCCAGAATTCATGAAATGATTATCTTGGCTTTCTGTTCTCGTACTTGGAAACATTCCAGTGGATTGTAGATTATTAAGAGTAATTAAACTTGGCAATTACCAATAAAATATATCCCGGAAATTAACATTTTGTTTCGCCCCGGTCTGAAATCGAAGTAAACGTGATGAAATATTTTATGTTACGTTGTACATCAGTCACGAAATTACCTTCTTCCTCTCAATAAAACAAAATAAGTTGAATTATTTAAAACAAAAGAATGATTTTCTGTCATTCACTCTAATCAGCAGTTGGTGCTGTTAACAGTAATTGAAAAGTAATTTCAATGTTCAAAAATTTATTCTTTCTCGAAAACATATTTTTACTAATATAACTTGTTTGAACAATACTTGAATATGCGATGCAGCAGCATATTTTGCTTGAACGACCAAGTGCAAATGATTTCGGTAGCCATTTAATGGATGTTTTAATTGGATTTAGACCGTACGGATGAAAACTTGCTTGTTTTATTTCATTGATTCATTTCGTTGATTCTTGGATCCATTTTAGCAACTCTATTGCATGATCTTTGTTCACTTTTGCTCCTCGAATAGTAGGTCATTTATCGAAATGGTTACTTCATGCTATAAACATCTGTCTCGAAATAGAGGTTTAATGGAGGAAAAGAATTATCAGAAATAATATGATGTCTGGCTATTTATTGATTGAATGGCGCATGGGGCCAAATTGCGGAAAATAATCTAATAGAGAAAGAGAGTTGAAGAAAAGAATGTCAGTATGTATAGGGCATTTATTAACTATTATTATTATCAAATTATCGCACTGGTAAGTTAAAATTAAGTCGTTCCGTACGTCATTAAGTTACGTTCAGTCATCGAATAATTCAGAAATATATCTCAAGTGTAATATGCAACACCAAATTATTAAATAGGAAAGTAATAACTGCCTAGGGGCCCCACAATTGTAAGAGGAGTTCAAGCTCGAGCCCTCTAGATTTTTATTTATTATTTTATTTTTTGCGATATTTAGAAAGTTATTTAATTTCGTTCTTTCATTTAGCAATAAAAGCCGTGCAATCAAACTTATTCAGATTAAAACCAAGCATTGTTTAAATTAATTTTGGAACATTATTCTAATCCTAATGCTAAAATTCCCATCTAAAAGTTTTATATTGTGTTATTTTATAACTGTAAAAATAATTGTGGAGCTTTATAATTTTTAAAATGTCCGATCTATATTGTGTTCCGATTTACATTGTGTTAAGAAAAGTTGTGTCTTTATTATTATTGTTATTTCCCTTAAAATTACTTTAAAATTTCAGCTCTCAGTTCATTTATATGCGATATACTGAAACTGACATTTTAGAAAGTAATCTACAATTAAGCTTTTTGTTATTTCAGTATGTTAAAATTTGAAACATAAACCACTTATCATTAAAATCATTAAAAAATATTAGGTTTAGAAAATTTGAAGGGCAAAAGAAGCTCCGAGATTTGCATTGTCGAAAGGCTCCTAGAATGTTTAATCCGGCCCTGGTAATATGAAATCTTATTTGAATCAAATTCACAAAACAGAAAGTCTCATTTAATTAAATAGGGGGAAACAAATCATTTAATAATGTTACGTTCTTTAATTGTGTATATAGGCCTGGTGCACACTGAATCCATCTGGGTGAAACATCGTCTGTAAATATTGTGTGGAAACTTGGGTAATACTTAGACTTTTCATATGTCGTTATCATCATCGAATCCAAGTCGAAATGTTTCTCGTATAACTTTAAAACTGGAAATTAATACAACTAAATTATAATTTCTGATTTGAGATTTTTAAAAAAGGGCTTACATGAATCTGTTATATGTATTACCTAATATTAACGTAGAGTGAAAAATATATTGAATTTAAATATCATTTCTCAGTCATTTTGTACATGCGTAATTAATGCTTAAGGCTTGATTGCGCATTAAAATGCAATCTGTTGATTGCTACTTTTAAAAAACAAATACCCGAAAGAGAATGAAATCTCTGTTTATGCGAGATGGCATCGCGATTCAAAAATAGCTATGATTCAAACGTAGTATCGTCATTGTTTATATTACTCTCGGTGTTTGTGTGATTTCCAAGGTAGTTAATCTTGCAATATGACACATTCATGACTGACTTCATCGGATTTTGTATTCGTTTGATATATTTCGATTAAATCTGAGATTAAAAAAAATCAATTTTTAATGTTTGTTTCTTTTATCTCAAAATGAGAGGAGTGCCAAAGAACGGTTTTTTATTTATTAAATATGATTACAATATAATGTCAAGTTTAACGCCATTTCAAGAACTTTACTTTGGTAACAACTTCGAAAACATTCAATTATGGAAGTGTTATTTCAGCCGTGTTCTTACATGGGTGAGGCAAAAATGTTTTTTAACCTTTTCAGACTTTTTTTTTTTTTTTTTTTTCCATCTTCTGCCTTGAACCTTTTCTAACATGCCTTTCCCACCGACAGGGTCGACAGAGAAAAATAACTTATGTACATTCTTACATACAATGTGAGCGTTCATGAATGATCGATTCGGGAAACTTCCAAGAACGTCAACGTTCTTAGAAGGGTTTCGTTATGCAGGGTATAATGAATACTCCTTATATTTATAAATGTTTATGTTAGTGATTACTTGCTATTTTCTATTACGAAGTATAGAAAAGGAATTGTATTCGTCAAAAAATTTTAACTCGAGATTTAGTTTACGAATAGGTATGTTTTAGACCTCCCTCAGTTCAAAAAACACATTTTTAGCGTCATATATGTCTGTCTTTGAACACAATAACTCAAAAATGGTTTGAGCTAGACGGGTGAAATCTGGTATACCGACTTTGGGCGAAATTTGTAGATTTTTGTCAAATTTTGAACGAAATCTAATTTTTTTTCCATCAAATTTTCAGCTGAAGTCTGTCTGTCGTGCTGTTACGAGTACTAGTGAACTCGATAACTACAAAACGCAAAGATCTAGATTGATAAAATTTGGTACACAGGTTTTAACATCAAAAATGTAAATTCTTAGCAAATTTTGAACCAAATCCGTATAAGTGTTGACCATCTGTCAGTGTGCACTACTTTCTTATGTATGTAGACGCAATAACTCATTAATACAATGACTTAAATCAATGAAATTCGATGTGTGATTTTGTAACTACAACTGTAGTCCCATGTCAAATTTTGGTTCCAATCCTTCGGGAAAAAAAGAAGGGCTTCCAACATATTTAGGTAATAGATTCAGTAAATATGCTATATTCGCTCCCAAGATCTGCATTTTGTAATTACTGTCCGTCAATATGCAAAACATTCATGGTGCTTCCCAAGGTCTACAATTTTATGCGAGTGGTGGGAGTTAAGACCTTAATAGGAGACTATGCGAAAAAGTTTTAGGCAGACCATCCCCGTTGGTTGATTTATGTTGCGTCATAATTTTGAATTTAAAATGAATGTGCATGTGAATTCTATATCTCCGTTTTTTAACACATTCGCTGCCGCATGACCACACCATATGATCCACGCCTACTATCTAATTATCTGACACGTAGTATCTTATTAGATGACTCCATCTGTGCTAAAGAGATAGCAAAGAAGGGATAATCTAATTAGCAAGATGATCTGAAGCACTGGCGTGAATCATGGCAGCGGACATATTAATGGTGAATAGTGAAATTTTAACTGCCCCTTTAATATGTCGCTCAAGGGATTGCTCTAAAATGACATACTATCAAATCTTCGCTCAAATTGCGGTGAATTAGCTACTTAAGTCATGTAATATAACGGTATAAATCTATTTTTTTGTCAGACTTAATAGTTATTTTTGTATTTGATTGAGCTTATAATTTCACACAATATTAAAGAAATTAAAGTGCTTTAAATTTGAAAATATCCGAACTTTTAAAAATAAGTGAGCAAAATGTATTGAAAGAAAATAGATCTTATGTTGCAATTTCTGTACTACGCAGTTGACTGGCTGTTGTCGGACCTTTACGCTAGCCAGATTAGTTAAAGAAATGGCTTTCCGTAATAAAAGGAGGAATAATTTTTCTAAGAATTAAACTTATGGTAATGTTTTAATTATTTTTAAAGTGTATGTATTTATATTGTGTAATCTACGTTTAAGGTCGTCTTAACAAATTTGAGCATCCTGGGCTAGATTCATTCTGCGCTCCTTCAGAAAGGTTTGTTTTTAATAAGCAGTTTTTACTCATTTAACACCTTGAATGTCGATCACCGGTAACCGGCGAGACCATATAAATTGCATTGTAAGAAGTTTAGCGTGGCAGTCAATGTGTTAATGTATATAATTACGATATTTTTACGTTAGCTAGTGCCTATCATGTCAGAAGTATATTTTTCAAACTTTGTTTTTTCAACTGTGAATTAAATTCATTTACCTGCTTTTGATATATTCCAATCTCTGCATGATGTAACCCCGCGCGCAACTGTAGAGTTTATTTTTAAAACTCCACAACTAACAGTTTAATCTTGATGATCCTTCTTTAATGATTGTTTAATTGCACATGGATCTTCAGCCTTTAAAATTCTAGTTCACATAATATTGTTAAGGATAATTCTCTACATATTATAAAATCTTTTGGTGGATTTTTTTTTTTTTTAAATCCACTTAGTATCCAATGGCAACTGAAGTTGACAGTATATAAAATGTTACAAAACTCTTCACCGGTGAACGACGTGACAAATCTTTCTCCACATTATTAGGTGACAAAAAAAAAAAAAAAAAAAAAAAAGCTCCATGAGTTAAACAGTTTTTGCTTTAAATGTGGGGTATTATTGCACAAAATGCTAAAATTTGATATTCCGTGTAATAATAATAATACAAAGTTTTAAAGCCCGCTTTTGTTAATGTTTTAAAAAGGAAAAAAATCCAAAAAGTTAGAAGTCAAAATTAAATCGTAAAAGCGTGAGTCACCAAAAACAATACTATTGGAAAATTGATCTATAATGAATATCATGAGAAAGGAAATTCATAAACATTCATTAAAAATTAAAAAATATTACTAGTATGATAGATAAAAATTGCAATTTACTCAAAAGTATGTCTATCACCGTCTCGCGCTTTTACGATTTTTGACTTATAGACTTATAATCCATCTTTGATTGCATTAATAAATCATGTTTTTAAGAACTTTGTTTTGTGTATATTTTTTGTGCTTTGATACGAATTTCACCATAATGGCAAATCACTATAGTGTGCTTGTGATTTTTTTCATCCCTCCACCTCTCGCATTCGAACGTCACCCTTCCGAAAACAGTAAGCACGTGCCTGCTCCCTTTAAAACGGTATATGACCTTGTTCGAAAAATACAGCGATGACCAAATTCAATTATCTTATCAATTGGCCCTAATCTCTCTTAATTGTTTTATGTGGACATGATTGATAAAATAGATGCGATGCTTCTCTCTGTGTAGGAGTAAGTTGCTTTTAGAGTTCACTTAGGATGCCCGAGATGTTATGGAATGTCTGGGAAAGCCACGAGGTTGAATTGATTTTTGTGTGAAGGTCATAGTTGTGTTTTCTTCCACACCAACTTGGTTTTCCTTGAACACCCTTTCGTCTCTGCTGTTTCAATGGTTTCCGCGTACTTGAGCCCAGTAGCTGACTCGGTGATACCGGCCGTGATCGTAGCTGGTATAAATAGCGGTGGTAAGAGAAACACTTTGAAATCAACTGGAGTTACAATGAGGGGCCGAAGTGAAATTTCATTTCATTTTGGTGGGATTTTTGTTATTATTTCCTCTTTGCGAGTTTGGGTTTCTTTCTGAATCTGATTTACAATGGGGCAGGAAAAATTGAAAGAACATTCTTCTTGGAGAGTACATTAAATTCTGAAATTTTATAGACTATCGATAACGAAAGCAGTATGATAGCAGGGATTATTTAGCAGAAATTAAGATGCTGTTTATATAATATTCATTTTAAAATGTTTTGATATCAGTATTCCTATTTTAGAAAGGCAAAATTCATCCAAAATTGGCAATTAATCTATTATTTTTTTAATTTCTCCCTAATCCTTTATCATTAATAGTGACTTATTTCAAAAAATTTTTTTAATTATACAGGATAAATTAGGAATCATTAAAAAATTGTTTGCTAAAACATAAGTTAATAAACGTCCAAAAAATAAAAGAAAAATTTATCGTAAACAACTTTAAAAAATAATTTAGTGTTTAGAAACTACTCAACACTAAATACTGAAAACTCAATATTGAAAATAACTTAGTCTTCCTGTATGTCATTTAAAATTTTTTGCCTCTAAATTAATATTAAAAATTATATTTAGTCTCAAAATCTAATTGAATTTAGTTCTTTAGTTTCTTAATTACAATTAATAAAAGCAGTTTATCCAACACTTAAGTCGGAATATATTTTCACTCGCTACATTTATTTAAAGTCTTTTTTTTTAAATATTAAAATTTCAAAATTAAAAAATAATACATTTTGGCTGTACATCATTTTCATTTCTGCCTGAATTTACTGTTTTCAGATTCCGGATTTTAAACAGGTATGATTTTCATTATATATTTTTTTTCCAAATTTAATTATATTTATGCGCCATTTGTCTGTTTATTAAGTTTGATTTTTGATTATAATTTCATTTTCTTTTGATTCAACTTGAATCAGATAAAGTACGCGATCATTTTTAAATAAATTTCGTAATTACTTTTTTTTTTGTTCCAGATTGTGTATTTTGATTTTATATGTTTTCCGTCTATTAATTAATTAATATACGGAAATAGTGGCCATTAATTAATATACGGAATAGTTGATTTTTATGTAATCACTATATTAATGCAATTCCCGAAGAAGCTAGCTGACTTGGCTTCTGCCAATTTTTGAAATAATTTACATCGAATTTAAATAAATGAAATGTTATTAATCCATACATCTCATTAGTCAATTACACTTGCATTTAAGTATTTGTATGTGATATAAATATTAGTATAAGTTATATAGGAACTATAAAATAGTTAAATAGTATAAGTTATATAGGAACTATAAAATAGCTAAATAGTAATGTAAAAATGAAAATTATTAGAACTCTGTTATAGTGTCGCAAAACATGACTTCTAAAGCGTTGCGTTTGCATGTATGAATCAAAATATTTAGGACAAATTTAGCAATACATATATATCTTACTTCATAACAACTGGAACTCTTATAACGTAGCAAAACATGACTTCTAAACCGTTGCGTTTGTATGTGTGAATCAAATTACTTGGGACAAATGTAGCAATACATATATCTTACTTCATAACAACTGGAGCTCTTATAACGTAGCAAAACGTGACTTCTAAACCGTTGCGTTTGTATGCGCGAATGATATTATTTAGGACAAAATTTGCAATGCATCTTCATAACAACTGAAAGAAATGCATATATAATAGTGTCAGTCCATACTTATGGGATTCAAACCAAATTTGTTTTATACTTTTAATTTTTATTTCATTTTACGACATGCAGGAGAAAAAGAGAAAAAAAAGATGCGACTTCACAACATAGCGTAAGGCATCCTATAATCAAACATTAGATGGTATGCACAGTTATATTTGTCAAGTGTGTCAAATAAATTGCTTCCGTTTCTTTACTCTGTCTTGTTGCTCTCAGTTGTCTCCATTAAACCAATTATATACTGTTATAGGTATATAACAAAGCGAAATAAGGTGACTGTACATAATATTATTTTTTCACATCTCTCTTGTTCTCTCGTCATAATTAAAATTAAAAAGAAAAATAAACGTCCTAATATTTTTTCTTCATGGCAGTCTCAAAAACTGTCGTTTGGTGCATCTGTACTATATTATTGATATTCGTTGCTATGCCACTCGTTTGTTGTTCATTGAATTACTCTGACAGTTGATTGTGATTGGATTGGATTTGTAAATCAACATCTCAATTTAGAACTACTTGGAAGCTTTTGGAGGAGGCGAAAAACAAAAGGAACTGACCAAGAATGTTCGTTAAACTGAGCTAGACTGCATATATTATGAAAATTATAAGTTAACTAATCATCTGGTATAGATTCTTTTAACCCACTTTGTAAAGAAAACTTTTTTCCCCATTTCAATATGATATATAGCTTCGTTTAGCTAGAATTGAAGTTACATCGTAACCTATGATACCTCATTTAATATCGTAATTTTCATTTGGGATCAAATGTCGAGCACAACACACAAACTTCCACTTCACCCTCGGTGTGTTGCGGAAGTTTGGAGAGGAAGATACCAGCTCAGGTGTCGTCTTCGTCATCTAACCGTGGTTCAAAATTACGAGGTCCAGCCCAAAATAAACCTAGTGTTGCTTTAAAATGAGACTTAATATAACTAAACTAAACTACGTTTCGCCCTCATCTACTCTGTACCACATCAGTATATCAGTATGGGACATTTTAATTTCAAATATATATATATACACGATTGGATTTTAAGAAGATTTCTTTAAACAATCGTCTAACAACTTTTTCATGTTTGTTTGTGAAGATCACCATTTTATTTATAAAATTAAATTTTAAATTACAGACAAATAAAGTAGATGTCGCTAAAACATAATGAAATGTCGGCTTCTAACTCGCTAATAAAAGTGAGTTTTTTAAATTTGTTTCTGTTTGTTTATTTTTTTATTTTTTTTTCAGTATTTCTGTTTGCATTTGGAAATGCATAGATAACAGAAAAGACATGCTCAAAAAATGCTTCTCGAAACCTTAAATTTTATTAACAAATTATGTTGCTTTCGCTTTCCTCCTCTCTTGTCACTTAGATTGAAACAGGCCACGTGTGAAACATCATTTGCATGCTACTTACGTTACAGAAAACTTTTAAAGAATAACAATGAAGGTTTTATTGTCTTGTAATGTGTTTTAATTTCTCAGATATTGAGGTTATCATTCACTTTTTGTTTCTCTTTGATGTTACTTAACTTCTGACGTAATGAGTAAGTGGTTTATAATTTTACCATCCTCAGTTTCTGCGTTTCAGGTTTTCAGTTAATCAGATTTTCATGACTACTTCTTTTAAATTTAGTTAACCACTAGCTGAAATATCCAGTGTTATTTCGGATGAAATGTTTATTTTTTCTGCTTATAAAAAGCATATGGTATATTAGCATTACGTAATATTAGCACTCAATAGAATCCCAACTCATCATAAACAAATAATTTATTTAAATAACTTATTTTATATGAAATATTATTGTACTGTATATAATTTTATTATTTGCAATATTATTTTTAGTAAATACTCTTTAAGAGGTTTTTTTAACATATAAAAAAACACTGCCAAAGATATTAAAATAGAAATATAAAGAAGAAGATGTATTTGTTCAAAATTTCGTCATTGCCTAGCTATGGAAAATATATAAATTTCCTAAATTGAAAATCGTCTGCATCTATTCAATTATATAATAAATTTTTTAAAGTTGAATAAAAAATTTTAATGAAATGCAAATGGCATCATTGGAAAGATAAAATTTTAAATTTTACAATGTTATAAAAATATTTCTTGTATGATAATTTACTTCAAAGCTAATGCAATAAAATTTCGGTTAATTTCTGTTTAATTGATTATTTAATTAACTATTGCGCTTTGAAAAGTTGGCAATATTCTTTCTGTTCTTAAATAATAAGTGCTTAATTTAGTTCAGTTCGGCCCAGTTGTTTGAAAGAAGATGTGGAGTGTGCATACATAAATAAACACAATGGTATTTATATTAAGATCATACCATTAAGCATCATTATTGAGCTTTTACGTCAATATTTGATTCAGTGATGATAATCTCGATAATCAACAATCATCACGATCAGCAGCAATTCACGTTAATAATCATCATCACGTGATTCATGTTAAACAAGCTGCACCAATTTAATTTTGGAATCTTTTGTGTGTTTGGATGAAGAGAATAGAACGTAACGCTACGTGCACATCTGAAAGACAAATGATATGTGTTATTGGATTTGTCATGTGATTGCCCCGCCACATAACTCCATAACATGACGTGGGAGTGTTTTAAAGTGTTTGTTTTCCGCTTTTTTTGTTTGTTTGTTTGTTTTTTCCTCCATTAACGTCTTTTCAAAATGGAAACAGTCGAAATTTGGCGTGCGCTGCTAATATTAATGATTAAGTCGTATTATTTTCAAAAGTAACTTCAAATTGTGATAGTGATAAGACATGAAATATATTTTTGTTATTGTATTATAGTTGTATATTTAACTGCTCATTTATACTATTAAATAACATATTAAATTGCTCTCTTTTAATATTTTTGCTGCATCACTAAATTATTAAGAGTTGTGACTTCAGCTAAATTCTTCACTTGATTTTGCGTCATTTTTTCAACCCGATATATCTTAGTTACAGAATATGTTCTGCGTTAAAATAGAAGCTTTCATCACATATTCTATTGGGTTTGTTATGGAAATGTTATTTTTAAACCTGAAACTATTTTCCCTGAGTGTCGTTCATGCGTCGAGTTACTAAATTACTATATTTTTAAACTTATGATCTAAAATTGCGTCATTCATATACACTATAATTCTGTACTAATTTGACATGTTACCTATAAATTAAAGTATTTTTCGGAATCAGTTCTCTTAGTTGAATCATCGCAACAACATGCAGTGGACTCTCAATAATTCGGCAAATATCAGACCAAAGGACTACTATATAAATAGAAGTATCGGATTAATGAATGTCCATAGCATTTTGATAGCAAAATTTCTGTGTGTTGCGTACAATACTGAAAAATGTACTCCCAATAATTCTGCAACTACCCCACCTATGGGCTGCTGGTTTAACCATTATGTCGGAGTAATGAAGAATTGTAACAAATGCATTGCATAAAATATCGAAAATTATATTCTCCCACAGGTATCCTACCAGAAGATTGCCGGATTAGTACAGTTTCATAAAAAAAGGGAGAAAAAAAAACACGTTGACTGCTGCGCTGAATTTCTTACAATGTATTTTATACAGGCCGGTCACCAGTGATCCCCACGGTAGTCACGGTATTGATAGCAAAATCTATGTTTATTGTACAAAATATACAATTTTTTTTAGAAAAATTTATAATTTATCAGATACAATTTAAAAAATGAGCGGCAACCTATTACTTAAGTAATTGCCTTTGGAAAGCAATGAGATCAGATATACTTGTTTTCTTTCCAACGCTTTTCGCTCGCTCGCTCTGCTGAAATACCGCGGTAATCTTTGCATTTCTAAGAGAGATTAAGAGTACTGCATTCCCAGAACAGAATGATATCATCTAAATGAATATTAGAGAAAACGACATAGATAAGGGATTAATATGATCGCTTAACAAGCAAAATCACCCATCTCAATTTTGTGAATTTTAGAAGTGGAAAAAACAATGGATTTTTCTATGCTAACAATGAATATCATCCCCTATCCAATATGAATAATCGGCTTTATGTTCATATTAGATGTGGATGGAAAAAACAAAAAACTCCAAAAATGGTCGTTATATTCGTTCATTTCTTCCTTCGATATTTGAAAAAATGAAATAATTGATATTATTTTTTTAGCGTTGATATATTTATTTGCTATAAAATTTGTGAAATATTTGTATTGATCGCGTTGCTTAGTACTCTTCAAAATGCAATCAATCTTAATAGCTACTATTTAATTTAATCTATGAATTTTTTTAAAAAAATGAACTGATGTTCTAAATTTTGTTAAAACTTCTTTAATGCATTGTCTAATGAAACAACTTAACCCTACTGTGATTTTACAGTAATCTAAAAAACAAATGGGGTGTTTTAGGGTTCGAAAGTAAGTACATCTACCTATCTCAATACTGAAACTAATTTCCCTTTAACTTATATTGAATAGGATATTGTCGATTTAGATATTTTCTCTTGAAACTTTGCCAAATGTCCGAATTACGTTTTTAAGCGCTATAAAATATAATATTGTTTCTGGAATAGTTCCAGAATATTTTCCAGTGCTTTGTGCATAATTATGTATGCAATGATTTTCGAAAAAATGTTATGCTTTTTATGACCTCTTTGACCTTCACATATAAATCTACTTTAGTATTGTTTAATTATTATTCCGTGTATGAATTCAGATAGCGTATTTATGTAAAAATAGTTTCCAGGTGAGTTTAATTGATTTTTTTTCTAAGCATTTTAATTACTAATGCTATACTAAGTATTTTTCTAACACTTTGTGTCACATTATTATTGTATAGTAATTATTCCCTGTAGACATTCAAAAAGTGTGTTAACATAAAATTACTGTCCAGAATGTATCTAATTAATATTTTTCTAAATATACAAAGTATTACAATATTGATATTAAATAATGTTTAAGATATTTAGTTATATAGAAAAATAAAAAACGAAATAGTTGTTCAGATTTAATTTTAAAATCCAATCTATGTATCTCTTCTTAGTATATGTGACGGAATAAGAATAGGCGCGTAAATATAATAAGTTTAATAAAAATAATTTTTTAAATACGTTATTATTAAAATACCAAAAACTAGATTTTTTTTTATTTATAACTTATTATTATAAATATTTATTATTAAAAAAATCTTGATTCCATACCAACGTCAGCACTTAATATATGAGTTTGAGAAACAAAAGATTTAAAAGTGGAAATTAATTAAAGTCAATCCTCTGTTTAGTGCACTAATAAAAGTGTGTTTTTAAAACTCTGTTATTTCTTTCTTTCTTCAAAAAAAAATTTTGAATTTCAGAAGTATTTTTGTGGAGATAGTGTGCTATCATATAAACTTAAAATATGCAGTTTGTATGAGTTTACCACCATCCTGCAATTTCTTTGTGTTGGAAGTCCATCTGTTTTCTGTTGCTTTCTAATGATTTTCACGTGTTAATGCGTTTATTTTTTGTTAATAGAGTGTTAATTGTATTATATAATTGTGAGTTAGGATGTAAATAATAATTTGTTTCTTTTAAAAAATATTTATCTTATTTGCAAACATTGCATTTATATAGTGATTTTAAAAAATCGGCACTTAAAGGCTTAAGGGGTCAACGTTGTTTTACGATTTACATCTTTTAAAAATAATGATTAAAAACGCATTTCAATACAGCTGGGATATTTACAACGTTTTCTGACATATTAGGAATGAACATTGAAAATTCATTCACTGTATAGTCTTTCAGTTTTATTGATTCGAATCAATGAGTTCACTAATATCATCAGTTTTATTTTTAAATTCTAAATTTGCTTTCCATTTTATGAAAGAATAGTTTTAAACTTACCATAAAATGTACTACTAGTCCATTTATTAACAAAGCTTCAGAACTAAAGAGAGTATTCTGTACTTTGCCTTTCTTCCATATGTTGACAGAATGTGGCATATCTTATGTTTAACTTCGTCATATAATGATGAGAATTATGTATAAATTTTGAGCATCTTCCCTTTGGCCCACAGAATCCAAAATTTCACACATATCTACAGTTTTGTTATCGAAACCACGTACTCATTAATTTACTGCGTTCCTTAGTTGTCGCAAACACGTAGACAGTAATAGACAGACACTCAACCGTTTGACGAAGTTGGTCGGCAGTGTTGTTCAGATTTATTGTTCTGATAATAGAACCGTACGTCAAATTTCATCCTCCTAGCTCTCCTTTCGGTTATAAGTTAGAATGTTCATATGTACACGAATGGACAAACAAACTTACCTTTGACGTCTTTCTTGTTGATCGATTGAGCCCAAAATTTATTAGATTTAAAATTTGGTCACAGAACCACACACCGAATTTCATTTATCTATGCCTTTTGAGTTATCTTGCTCATATGACGGAAATTTATAGACCGATATATGGTCAAGTCTCGAAGAATTGGTCCGAAATTTAATACAAATCTAAAATTTTGATTCTAAAGTTAGCCTTTCTTATTTATCATGATCACACGAGCATTGGTTGACAGACTGATTTTCTTTTCACAGATTTTCTCCAAAATTTGATGAAAATATAAGTAATTTGTCAAAAATCCACTTACCAAATTTCATGCCTGTAGCGTTTTGGACTTATAAAATGTAGAAATAAATCAAAATCTAGGGATCAGATTTTTGGATTAATATAATACGTTGTATACTTCCTTTACAAAAATGTAAAAGCTTCAGGATTTAAATTTCAAATTTCTTAATTAATTTCCAGAATGCTCTTTTTTATTTAGAAAGTGATGTTTTGATTTCTAATGAGCTGCTAATTAAATGAGTTCTCATTTCAAAAGACGCCAACAGATATTATCATCATTTAAATCAAACGTGTTTCAAATAAATCCTGTTTTAAATTAAAAACAATGTTTTCCCCGCCATTCATGTTTGACGCGATGCAAAAAAAAGTTACAATGTCACGCAATATTATTGAATAAAAGATAACATCTATCTTTCGAATACTGTGTGTTGTGAATCATTGATATCTTTCCCCGCTTATAATGAATTAAACTTTTCTGTGAAATGAATGGTATGAAATCTTTCTAATACCCAAGAGCACAGTATGAGTTAGAACAAATCATTAGTTTATATCTTGTATTTTGAACTCGGGGAGTTTTATAGTTGCCATCATTTACTGCAGTTCAATAACCCTTGCATTTATCCAGCTTCTTTTGAGAAAAAGAAAAGCTATACCAATACTGCAGCAGAAGAGCTTATGGAAATGATTCATAAAATTCCCCTTTCGCATGTCTGTGTGAGTCTTTATTTCGATAACTACTAAGCTGTTCGCTTGTTATTTACATAACTGAAGGGCGTGGAAGGACTAAGCAATAAAAACTAAATAAGTGAATTGGGTCACCATCAGTGTTACGTGAGCCTTAATCCAATTATAGTTAAATAAAGTGGATCTCTCTCTATCCTGGATAGAGTAAAGCAATAGAATGTTCGGCACTCTAGAACTCTACTTGAAATCTTTCCATTTCTGACCTTCTATCTTAATTGAAATTATTTGCTTTGTTTTTAGCAGCTGTGCAGCTCTTGCTTCGTCGCTTTACGTCAACTATTGTTCTTTTTACTTTTCTACGTTTTAGTATGATCTTCATTTCTATTTAATAATCTCAGAAGTATTTTATGGTTTCTTTTTTATATATATATATTTGAAAGTTTTATGGATGCTTATTAAGTAAATTTCGCCACGAGATTGGTTGAGGTAACGCATTATAAATATTTATGTCGTTGCTTTTTGCATCTGTTCTGTTATTGCCTGGCTAAATATGAGTGCTTAAAGGTAGAAAGTCTTTTTAAATTACGATTTAGATTATTAATGCTTGTTAGATATTTTTGTCTCGAAATTGAATCGGATTTAGAGCATTATGGTCTTAAGAATAATTTTGGGACAAGACATATAAATATATATATTATATATATAAAGCATCGATAGAGGTAAAGGTAGGAACGTATATTCCCTCCTACATTCTATTTCTTTTTTGTTTCCCCTTCTTAATTTTTGTAATTCCCCTATTAACGTTCTTTTTGTTTCTGTCTTTAGAATGCCTTGTCGCCGAAAAGTCGAGCTGAAAGGAAGAAAGCGCTGACTCTTGCCGCGGTTCGACTGAAACTTGAAAAATTTAGATATCATCATGACCCAAAGTCTTCTGCACGGTAAGAGGTTTTTCTGCAGAGAATGGGCTTTCGCCAAGATTGGTCATTGCCTGGAGAATCGGTCGTCGTCCAAAACATGTGGAACTTTGATTACTGGAGGTCCAGGTTCAGGCAAGACGGCTTTATGCTGTGAATTGGTTTGGCCCACAAATATTCAGGGGAAGCAGAATTTGTTAAGCAAGAGACTGTTGGCTTACCACTTCTGTCAAGCCCATGATGTCAATAGTCTTTCCCTTTCCTTTTTCATCAACAGTATCATTAGTCAGTTAGCAGCTTCGCCCTTAATCAATGGCTACAGTGATAGAATCAAAAGTCCAGAAATCGAAGCAGCGCTTCAGTTATCTGAATGTGAGCGAAATCCTGACGAAGCTTTCAAAAAAGGTGTTCTTTTCCCTCTTCTTGAAATTGATCCTCCGAGTCAGTCTTGCTTTATTCTAGTAGATTCTGTTGACCAATCTATCTTTAGTGTTGTTGGTGATAGAAATGGAGGCAACAGTCGAAGCATTGCAGAATTGTTGTCGAATTACCATCACTTGTTTCCAAGGTGGCTTCTTCTTGTTTGCTCTTCAAGGAAACAAAGTAAAAGTGTTACTAGGATGTTCACTGGATTTCGGAAAATCAGCTTGGATGATTTGAGAAAGTCTCATGTTGTTCGAGACGTTCAACAGTATATATTATGCAGGCTGGATCAAGAAGAAGCTCTTCGACAGCATTTGAGCAGAGAAACTGCAGAAATGTTAAACCAGCTTCACATCAAAAGCAATGGCTGTTTTATGTATCTAGAGAAGGTGTTAGATGGTGTTGGTGAGAATTTCATTATGCTGAGAGAAATTCGAGAAATACCTGGTACCTTAAATGGTCTTTATCTTTGGTTGTGTCAAAGACTGTTTGTTCGAAAGCAATTCAACAAAGTACAAGCTATCTTGAATGTAATTCTTGCTTCTAGGAAGCCTTTAACTGAAGAAGTATTATTTCAATGTGTGTGGACACGAAATACTAATTTAACTTGGGAAGATTATCAAAAGCGATTAGGCCTTTTATCAAAAATTCTTATTGAAGGGAAAGGAGGAACCAAAATATTGTTTCACCACAGTTTTGCTGAATGGCTGCTTGATGTAAAACATTGTACTCAAAAATATTTGTGCCATGCGAAAGATGGACATTGCATGATTGCCATGAGATACACTGTTGCTTCACCTCATTTGACTTCTGAAGAAATTTTGGACTTCGCTTTGCATTTAAGTAAAATTCCTTTGAATACAACTCTGCAGTATCATCATTTAACATTGTGGCTAATGCATTGTAACTTACCGCTTGAAAACTGTCTTTCTAAAACTTCGATTCCCAAAGATCCGTTAACTGTTAAACTTCTAGTCAGTGCTGGTGCCCTACTGCCAACTGGAGATGCCATCAAAGATAGTAGTCCCAAGGTACCCGATGATCCCTTGAAAGCTTTGCTCTCCATTGGCGGAGACATAAATCAAATAGATAATAGTCAACGGACATTACTCCATCGTTCCTGTCATGAAGGAATTGATAATCTTGTGTCCAGGCTTATTGAAAAAGGGGCCAATTTGGAAGCAATTGATAAAAATGGACAAACACCTATTAATCTCGGTAAGTAGTGTTTATTTCTACCAATATATACATAATGTCTTACAATGACTATTGTGAATATAATTTCGTAAATAAATTATTTAGGGAAATCAAGTTGTCAAAATTTGAAAAGTGGCTCTATTGTTCTTAAAAATATAATATTTTGTTTTATTTGCAAAATTTCGGCAAAAAGATGTCCAAAATACGTATTTGCGCAATAGATTGAGTAAAAATGCTTCTATATTTCGTAACATTTGTTCTCCAATATCTTGCAAGATATTTGTAGCCTTACGCAAAGTCTATAATTTTATGTGGTAGGTAAAGGAAATGAGACTTTTATTGGAGAATATGCGAGAAAATTTCAATGAAACTACATCCGCTAGCTATTTGCATATATAGGTCATTTTTCTTATAAATAACTATTTCTATTTCAAACCTAGCTCTGATTTTTTTTTCTCTTATAATTTAGTGTAATAAGAGATAAAAGCAAAAAAAAAAAATTCTCTTATAAGTTAATCAATTTTGCTATGGCTAAACAGATTTAACCCGTTCGCCGCCCACTCTTCTATGCGAAAATTTGTTTTTCCTCTTTTTTTCACCACCTTAGAACAAACAAAAATAAAAACTCAAACAAGTAAAAATTTACAAAGTGTTTTAAACGATTTAAAGTTTTAAAATGTAGAACAACGATTGAAGCGCGTTACGGCCGCCCTGCAGAAGTTTCACTTGAAGCACTAGACGCGTTACGGACGACTAAGAGGTTAATGAGCGAAAATAAAATATTACTTTCTTTGCAATAGTAGAAGTAGAATCTCATTATTCCTATATTGTTTTGTGATAGTAGTGACCTTTTTGCCATTGTTTTTATATTTCTGAAGAGTTTAACTTATATTTTTATACTAAATTTAATATTCGCTTTATTTCCGCGCAATTAAATCTTTCTGTAAAAGTATTGAGTTGAATATTGATAATGTTTTGAATATCTATAAATATGAGCTACTTTCCCTGATTTGTTGTATAAATGTTGTATTGTTTCGCCGTTGTGTCAAATGTAATGGAGATGTAATGAGCAAAATTAATTTGAAATGTAATGAGAAGGACGAAAGTATTCCATGCTTTTACTTTACGTATTTATTTTTATAATTATAACTTATTCTACTTGCATTAGCTGCTCGTCAGGGTCACAGTCGAATTGTTGAAATGTTATTGAAAGCTGGCGCAGATCCCGATCATGCTGATAACGATGGTTGGACACCTTTAAGATCTTCTGCTTGGGCTGGTCATACAGAGGTATTTTTCCTATTTCCGTTTGTATTATCTATTTTTACACAAATTATTATGAAAATTAGCAGATAAGCTCTAATTACTTGTTAAACAGCACTGTTGTGTAAACTTAATTTCATCAAATATGAAAATTTTTATTAAAAACGTGTAACTTTCATTTTATAGTTTTAATATTTAATATAGAATTTAAGTTTTTTTTAGATAAATAATAAGTAAGTAATGATTTTTTAAGAATATCCTGTAATCCAATGGAAAAGAGTTTAGAGTATATAAATACAAGCATATTGTTTGGCAGGTAGGACTTCTCCAAGTTTAGTAATAGCAAAACTACTGTAAATTTTTAAACGAGTGTTTAAATATGTTAATGCATTATTTGCCTAGCTTGGTTTGTTGGCTGTTAAATCTTCTATTTTGAAGATTTAACAGCCAGTTTAGTTAACAGTTAGTTTTATTTTCTCAACGATTGAAATTTTATCTATCAAAAATTTTGGTAGATTTAAATTTGCATGTAAAGGTACATAAAAATGGCCTTCGTCACCAGAAGCATTCATTAATTACTCTTTATGAAACTGGCTTTGTAAATGCTACCTTTTTACCCTTCCGTGTAAATTTTTTACTGAAATATGTTTCGCATTCTGAATTGTTTTGTTTTAAACATTTCTTAGTGAATAGTTATTTAAAATGACTTGAATTTCCTTTCATAAAGAATTTTGTTTTTAAAATAAAACCCCTTTTATATCCTCACTTTTTCTATAATTTCAAATTTCATGTTGAATTTAAATTTCAAGCTTCATTTAGCATTAAGTGTAAAGTATAATTTAACTTTTAGTAAAGTAACGAAGGAGTTAAAGAATTATATATATATATATATATATATATATATATATATATATATATATATATATATATATATATACTTTATTTTCTTAGCTACCAGATAAATAATTTTGTAAAAAATACAAATTCTATGAATGATAAAATAGTATTTAGACCTTTTTAAGTATAATTGGTCAGATTCTTATATGTTTCATTGTGTTCACTTAGTTATTAGAATATTTGTGAAATCGAACATCTGTTTCAACAATATTGGGTACAAGGGATGATGCTGGATTATCTCCATCATAATAGATAATGGATGCACATTCACAGATCTAATAATTAAAAAAATGTTGAAATGCAAAACTGTATTGCCCATCGTATTAAAAGAGAGGCCTCATAATGTGAACTACCTAGGCCCGTAAAATACCTAAATCCGAAACTGATTAGGATTAGCTTCTTTTTTTTTTTTTTTTTTTTTCCATAATAGTATTTGAAATTATTTATAGCTAAGAATTAAAATTGCCATGTTCTTGTGTGTAGCTTTCCCTTTTATTTTTTAATCTAAAATTAGTCTTCTGGTTATCTCTGTAGTACGGTTTGATAGAATTTATTCCCATTCCATTATATATTAACCATTTAACCTTATCCGAAAGAATTTGGAAAACATGATTGTAATGGGTTTAATGAATTTTTAAAAAATGAAAAATACTGATGTATAAATATCCAAATTGCTTGCATTAATCAGTCTTAATTCAAAAACAGAAGTACAGGGTAGTTTTACTTGGAATCTTGACCCTTTTAACTATGATAGTTTAAAAACCTACAATCCTAAATTTTTCAGGTTGTAAATGTATTGTTAGAAAATGGAGCTCAAGTAGATCTGGCAGATGCTGACCATAGGACAGCTCTTCGGGCTGCTGCATGGGGTGGCCATGAAGAAATAGTATCCCGTCTATTATCTCATGGAGCATGTGTGAATAAAGTAGACAATGAAGGCCGCACAGCTCTGATTGCAGCAGCTTACATGGGGCATACTGAGATTGTGCAACAACTGCTTGACCATGATGCAGAAATCAATCATGAAGATAATGATGGTAGAACAGCTCTTTCTGTTGCGTCTCTGTGTGTTCCTGCTTCAGAAGGCCATGCACGAGTAGTTAGTTTGCTGCTGGAGAGGGGAGCTGAAGTAGATCATCGTGATAAGGATGGAATGACACCACTTTTGGTTGCAGCATTTGAAGGACATAGTGAGGTAAGAATTCATATGGAAAATTATTTTTCTATTACTTTCGGGCAATGTTGTTTGAACGTTTTCTTGTTAAACGTTGTCTTATTAAAGCTCTTCATAATGGCTCTTTGTTTATCAATTATTTTAAAGCGTTTTTTATTTGTTGATTAGGTATTAATATTAAATCACAGAAAAAGTATATAAATTTAGTAATAGTTTTCATGTTCTTTTAAACAATGTAAATTTTATTATCTTTAATGAAACCTATAATGCGATGCAAAACGAAGACATCTTGTTTAACAAATTGTAGTTAAACATACTTGGCATGCATATTATGTTATCTACTCTTTTAACCAGCTTTACTTTTTGATTTAATTCCATGTATTTTGTGTACTTTCAATTCAATCCTTTTGTAACATAATATAATCATTATTCCATCTGTAATATTATGTTTTCTTGCATTTTAATGATTTTCTAAAGTCAGAGAACAAAATTCATTATGGTGTTTCTAACTCTAGGATAATTATTTATTATTAAAAAATAAATACATTTAAATCAGAAAAATATTTTTTAAATATTCATTTTCAAAAATGTTGTACTTTTTCGATTTAATTACTTGAAGCGTCGGCTATATTAATAATTGCAGATGATTCATTTTCTTATATAAACACATATAATGATAACGCAAATAAGTGCAAAAAAAATGTATGACAAAGCACAAAACTTCCATACATGTACAAACATTTATCTTTGTCACACACAAGTTGAGTGTATATAGGTTTTGTTACATGATGAAAACTATCCAACATCCCTACACACACATACAGTTTTCTGCATTTATAGAATTTTTAAAGTCAAAATCTAAATCAATCCAATACTTATCAGACATTTGTTTAAAGTGTCTCTGGACAGTTTTTGTCTGAACATCTGCATCAGAATCCTTAGTATTTTTATAGAGAAAACATAACCTTCATCTTAGTCATCTTTGATGAAGTAGAATTTTTTGTTAATGTGTCTAGTGCAACATCTCACTTCTCAGTTGCTTATTCAATCAACCCTTGCCTAACAATTTCGACAAGAATTAGGGGCTTTTTCAAGAAACCTTCATTTAGCTACTCCAAAAAAGAAATGCACCATTTCACATCTCATAGGTAGTCACACACTGCAATCTGATCCACTATTGACAAGGCCAGAATTTCTGTTTGTTGTTTAACTAGTCAACAACATTTTCATCAAATTTCAGAAAATATCTATTGCAAAATTTAGCTCCTGTTGAAGTACCCAACTTGAATCTGTACAAGCTTTCAGTGTGCCAGGTATTGAGTTGAATCTTAGGCATTAATCCATGGAACCTTTTAGATATCTTAGAATTTGCTTAAGAGCGGTCCAAATGAACTCTCTTGGTCATATTACTGTAATTTCCTTATAATGTATGAAATATTTAGTCAAATTCCATTTTCAAGGTGAATTGTAGATCTATATAGCCTCTTGATAGATTTTTTAAGATTTTTTTTATTACAATTTATGTTATCTGCTATTAAATACTTTGTAGAATGCAACACCACCAAATGGTTTTAAGTGTGGTACATTGGATTTCTTCCATTCCATAGCTGACTATTTTTACTTTCGACTAGCATCTTTTGCATTAATTTGTTTTTTCAAAAGATTCATCCCAAAAATGTCCACTTGTTATCAGGAGAGTTCTTATTGTAAAATTAGCTTATTTTCCCTTTTATTTATTAACTTCTTTAGAACATTAGCAACAATATCTTCGATTTTTATAAATTCTACAAAATATTTTGTAAATTAGTCAACAACTATTTCTTGTCCCTTAAAGAAGTTATTTTCAGTAGTCCTCATAAATCAATATGCATGAGTTCTAACAGACCTTTTTTTGGTCTGAACATAAAGTTTCATATGAACAGAGGGATATTTTTCCTTTGATAAAGGTATAACAATTTTCAATCTGCCTTGAGAATTTCTCCTAATCTCTAACCATCTGTTTATATAACGTTGCTTTTAAATATTCAAAACTAGCATAGCCTAATATTTTGTGCCAAACTTCATTTGTATTTTCAGTAGCTTTAAAACAAGTTTCATTTTCTCTTTCACATTATTATGAAATTAAGTTTATGTTGAACAGCTTTTCTTCCAGCTTTACTGTGCAAATTAATTGTAAGCAAATTATTTCAAAATTCAGATTAAAAAAACAACAAATTCAAACCACAGCAAAATACTATAAGACAGTTAGACAAGTGATAAACATCAATATTAAGATTGAAATCAAGTATAAAAGCAAAGAAACATTTACTAGTTTAATGTAAATATCCTCCAGTGTGATTTGTTTCTTTAAAGAAAATATATTTTAATCTCCCCCCCCCCCCAGATGTCTTTTGCCTTTTTTATTCCTTTTTAACAATGGTTTATTCCTCCTTCAAGCTAAGAATGATAAACCCGAATGTCTCTTAATATTTTTCTTGACTACGTTATGTGCTTCCGGATGCTATTTTTGTCAGTTTTGTCTTTCACAGATTCACTATTTTCTATCAGTTCTACTAAAAAATTTTAGTATTCAACAGAGCTTCAATTTTTATATTCCGTATTCCAACCATTGAATGGTTCATGTCATATATTCAACTTTCATGTCATATATTTTTTTCAACTGTTTGGCCTATTGAAATACCCCCCATGAAATTTTTGCCTACATGTTTCAAACAAAGCATACACCAGGGCTGTGTGCTGATCATAGGTGTGACTTATACTAATAATTGTCAAAAAGCATCATTTTCTAAGACAAACATGTGTATTTATCTGACAAAACACAAATTTTTCTCCATATATGTTGAAACATATATCTTGATTACACACAAGTGGAGTTGTATGTGTAATGTTAGATGGTTAAAACTGTCCACCAATCATTAGTTCCTTATTTTAATGTATTTGAGGAGCTAATAAGCAAATTAAAAGGTTTTTCTTAGAGTAGAATGAATTATCATTCTCAATGTCATGTTCTACTGATGTAGAAGTGTTTCAGTTTATAAAATTACTTGTTGGGAATTAGAAGATTATTAAGCTAGATTTGCAATAGTTAACTTCGTGATTGAGTTTTCAAACTAAAATGTGCAGGCATTTTACAAATGTAAGAAGTCTGGACATCATCATGTAATACCTTATGTTAGTTAAACACGTTCTAATTACTTAATGTATTTTTGATTTAATAATGTAAATTATTTGTTTTATCAACGCTTCTGGTGGAAGATTTTTCTCACCAAATATGTTTTACATTCTGTCTTTACTAGCGTTGGTCTTGTATGTATGAATGAGAAATTCTTAAAATTTTTACTCTTCATTCTTAAAATTTTTACTCTTAAAATATATAATTATCTTAACTTAAGGTTTCTAAATCTTACGATTACAAAAATTTGTATCACTGATAAAATATCTTCAGCTCTTGAAAATTCAAATTTATGGTATGTAAAATGACTTTGTACATTTTTCCCTCTTTGCTATAGGTTTGTGAATTACTATTGGAAAATGAAGCTGATGTAGATCATGCAGATAACAATGGGCGAACACCTTTAGTTGCTGCTGCTTCGATGGGTTATTCCTCAGTGGTTAGATTATTGTTGTTCTGGGGTGCAGCTGTTGATACAATTGATACGGAAGGACGTACTGTTTTATCTATTGCTGCTGCTCAAGGAGATCCAGATACTGTTCGGCAGTTATTGGACCGAGGTTTAGATGAAATGCATCGGGATAATGGTGGATGGACTCCTCTTCATTATGCAGCTTTTGAAGGACATATTGAAGCTTGTGAATTGCTATTGGAAGCTGGGGCTAAAATAACAGAAATCGATAATGATGGAAGAGTTCCTTTAATCCTTGCTGCACAAGAAGGACATACTGAACTAGTGAGAAAGTTACTAGAACAAGCCCCTTCTATGGTTGATTGCCGTGCCCATGATGGCAAGACAGCATTAAGAATTGCAACATTGGAAGGGCACAAAGAAACAGTTAAGTGAATTTTGCGAGCATTTTTGTGTAAGAATGAAATATATCTATGTTGTTGGTAAACTAATCGGTCAATTCTCCTTTTAAAAGGCCTGGTTATCATTACATAGAATAAAAATATCGATTAAATCAGTGTTGTCTCTTTAAAATAAATATTACAAATGAAGTTTACATAATGTAAATATTTACGATATTGCCGAGTTAAACAGAAATATAAATCTAAATGTTACCTTATTCCTCAGACAATATGGCATCAAATGGCATTCACCAAACAAAATTATTCAGCTAAATGAAAAAACAATATTATAAGAAGTTAATGTAGAAATTGATTAGAACCAAGTAAGCATGTTTGCTATGTATAAGGGGAAACCAAATAAAAACGAGACAGATGGAAAAAAGTAAATAAACTGTTTATTATTATATCAAAAATGATCTTCATAATTATTAATATATTTATCCCACTGTGAGACAAGACAAACAATGCCTTCATTGAAAAATGTTTACTGTTACCTTTGGAACTCTGATTGTACCCAAACGTGTACCTTTTCGTCCGAAGCTTTGCAATGAAACTTCTCCAGTGTAGTCTTAACATCCTAGGCAGCATGTGGGCTCGCATTATCCGGCAACAGAATAATGACGTCTATCAATATTCCTGGCGTTTAAAGTTGATAGTGCGCTTCAAATTTTACAATGCTACCATGTTCCTTTCAATGACATCGTGTCTCCGTGTTCCAGAAAATCAATTCGCAACGATCCCTTGCAATCGTAGAAAAAGGTCATAATTTTTTCCTAAAGCTAGCATGCATGACTTTGGATTTTTTCGGTGGGGGGGGGAATTCATGTGCTCCCATTATTGGCTCAAACGCCTGCTCTCTGGCTCAAAATGATGATACCATATTTCATTTTCCTTGACAATAGGAACAGAAAACGATACACTTGATTGTGATATCGTTGCATGTGTTGCCGTGATGTTGGTATTCTCTCCAATTTCTGTGCCTCCATCAAGCTGTGGGCACATTGTCCATTGTGCACAAATTTTCCAGTACTTCAGATGCTCTGTCAAGATGGCATGAGCGGTACCGTGACTAATGGCCAACATGAACCAAATGCCTCCCATCGTTAATCTTCGATCTTTTCTGACCATAACATCCACCGCAGCAATGTCTGAAGTAGTAATGACAGGACGAGCTTGTCCTATCTACCTGCTGTCTTTCATTAACATTCGATGTCATTTGTTCCATTCAGACACACGTGGCATGCCATTCACAACAGAAATTCGGGCGTGAGTTTCACTTCTTGACACTCCTTTCTCAGCAAAAAAAAAAAAAAAACGCATTACAGCATGATGTTCATCATTCCCGGCCTCCATTGTGATGTTGGACGCACAAGACTCGCTGACTTCATTTCGAGTACGTCTAATAGATAAATGACCCAGCGGTGTATGTTCGCGCTGTTCCTTATTCCCAATTGAAGGCGCTTCTATAAACAACCTACGTATGTTACCAATTTCCCCACCATGCCCGTTATTAGTCTGCCTCGTTTTCATTTGACTATCCTTTATTATTATAGCACATAGAAATGCAAATATGCTTATGTTTCATTGGGTACATAACAATATTAACAAAATCATTTTAGTAAAAAAGAGCAAACATCAATAAATAATATATGCATATACAAAATATGTACGTCAAATCGTTTATTTTGCCAATTCGTTTAAGAAAAAGTTTAAATATACAATCATTTATTATTTTAAATGGACAATGATTTTATGGGTTCTTCTAGTGATAAGAGGTGTTTCATTAAATATAAATCAAACTTGAAAAAAAAATTCGGGTTTCTTGATTTTTTTTTTTTTTTTTTTTTATGCTACAAGTTCTAAAGATATCTTAATTTCATTATAATAATATTGCCTTCAGATTAAAAGAAATTATATTCACTATTAAAATAAAATTCCTTTGAAATAAATATTTGCATGTAATAGGTTATAATTTTTCATGCAAAAGTGGAATTTATTGAATTTGTGCTCTAAATTCTTAAGGTTGTGCATTTTGATTCATATAATAATGTTTCGTATTACACGAAAAAATTTAAGTGACACATTAGAATCCTTTGAAAACTAAATTAAGCCAAATATTTTAAGCATTTATTTTATGAATAATACTAAAATGTCAAAAAATAGATAAAATACATTATAATTTTATAACTTTTTTTTTTTTTTGCATTCATTACAATTTGATAAAATGTGTTAGTTTTTAGATTTCATAAATATTTTTCTGTCTTTTAATTATATTTAGCATTCAAATTTATCTTCAAGCTTTTTAATATTCTTTATCTTAATAGCTTTATAATTTATTATATTAATTGTCATTGAATATTTTATTATAAAAGACATATTAATCAACAGACACATCATACATTATAAGTTTGTAGATGAAAGGTTGTTTCGCATGTCTTAAAAAGTCCTGTCACAGATTAATAAACATTACTAAACTCATCCCAAATAATTTTTCTGTCATTGTTAGCTATAATGGTGGATTCATTAGAGTCTTGATTTACAGATTTTATGTTTTGGAAAAATTCCTAATTGTTTTTATTTTTAGGTTCAATTATTGATATATCATGGGGCCGATCTGAATTACAAAGATGCTGATGGCCGATCAACTCTGTATCTATTAGCTCTTGAAAATCGTACAGAAATGTCAGAATTTTTGCTATCTCAAGGAGCTGATGTGGAAGCTCGTGATTTAGAAGGTCGCACAGCCCTTCATGTCTCAGCCTGGCAGGGTCATACAGATATGGTTGAACTGCTTTTAAATCATGGTGCTGATGTTAATGCTATTGATAATGACTACCGTACTGCTTTGCAGTCTGCTGCCTGGCAGGGACATGTCACTGTAGTGAGACTGCTTCTTGAAAGAAATGCCATTGTTGATCACGTTTGTAATCAAGGTGCGACTGCTCTTTGCATTGCAGCTCAAGAGGGCCATTTGGAAGTTGTTAAAGTGTTGCTGGAATATGGTGCTGATCCAAATCATGCTGATCAGTTTGGAAGAAATCCTATTAGGGTCGCCACTAAAGGTGGACATGAAAATGTAATAAGTCTTCTTGAAGAATACATGGCAAATCTTCAAGAAAGCAGAAATGTGAATAATTTCTCTGGTAGTGTTAGTACAACATCTCTGACGTCAGCTTCAACTGCTGAAACAAAACCTAGCAGTGCTATTTTATGCCAACCAGGAGTTGCAGCTCCATCTCCAGTGGAATCTCCAGAATCAACTGTTGACAAAAGGCGCTCTTTCATCTCAAATCAATCGTCATCAAAATCTTCTAGTAATTTGACAAACTCTACTAACAAATCTACTTCTAAAAGCCATTCTCAACCTCAGCAACAGCAGTCTCATCAAGCCAGTCAGGATGAGGTTTCCGATTTGCCAACTTCTTCAAGCATCCATAACAGCAAGAGAGGTTCTCCCATGACTTTCACACAACAACTTCAACAGTGTACTAGAAATAGAAATCGTATTAGTCGATTGCTTTCTCCTTTAAGTGAACCTCACAGTCCTGTACTTAGTCCACCACAAAGCCCATTAAGTGATGTGCAAGGTCAGCGACTATCACCTGTCCAGATGACCAGTCCTCAAGGTGGACCTGGTGCTCCTCATTCAACTCATGTACCTATTGTAATATCTTCTGTGACTCAGGAGACAACCAATAATAGCAAACAGTCTCATTTACCTCGACGTATATCTGGGAGCAGTGGTCCCATAGATTCCATTCATCCTATTCCAAGACCCACCGAACCACGCATACGGCGAAATGGAATAGTTACCAATCCTAATTACAAAGGTAATAATGTGCTGTCTGCTGTTCCAGTTAAAAGTAATTCTATCAAGCAAGTTACTAATATTGCCATAAATAATCACTCTGGACAATTAATAAACAAGCATGTTTCACAATATGATGAATCTGTGAAACCAAATGTGTTACCCTTTAAGAAAGAAACTCATTTATAACAAAATTACCAGACAAAAGTAATGAAATCATATACAGTTAACCAAGCTGCTTTCCAAAAGACGCTCAAGTTGTTATGTGTCTTATCATTGCTTCATATTGTAATAAAAATATGATATAAAGCTAGAAAAACCGAAAAATATGTATATATTTACTGCAGAAGTATCAAAAAATAATTTGGCTATTAAAGAAAGATTAAGTTAGAAGTTCATTTAAAATCCATTACAATAGAAGTTAGTTCCTTTATATATATGTATGTGTATGTGTTGAAACATGTTTCTACCTATAACTGATACTAGTTATGTATTTGTACTTTTGATTCCTTCCTTTAAATTGATAAATGGCTGTTTTCTGTGTTGATTAATTTCAGTAAATACTCGGCAAAAAAATTCATTATTTCAGAAGAACAATTTTTTTCGGTTTTTAATTAATATCATACTATCGGAGAGCTTAATTGTAAATTATTTTTAAAGCTTCTTGTAATCTTAATAATTAGGCCTTTGCAAATAAAATGCAATATGTGACAATCCTATATCATATTTCTTGGTTTATCTGACTTTATATGTAAAATATCTCGCAACATGCATAGAAAGGGCTACAAGATGCTTTTAAAATTATTTATTAGTAGACTCTATTGCAGCATAAAATATCTTTAAAAAGAAACTGAATTTATTTATATAACTAGTCTATTAAAAAGTATACAATGCATGCAACATTCATAGTTGGATCAATTGAGACTCGGCTGAAACTGTTGGTTTCGTGGGATGAAAACTCGAAAACGTCTGAAAAGCAATCAGTGAAGAACATTATTTATGATTTTAAATAATCTACTAGTCAATGGACTTTTTTCATTTTTAGCTCAGTTATGTAATTTAGCTTTTGTATTTTTTTTTTTTTTTTTTTTTTTTTTTTTTTTTTGTGAATGAAATTTCGTTATTATTATTACGTCGTTATTGTATTATCTTTTCCTCTAGGTATATTTTTACTTTATTCTATTATTAAGAAAGTCGCAGAAGTTAAAATATTCTTATTGCATTTTTATATGCTCAAAAATAATTTTACTTAAAATTTTAATTATCATTTTATTGAAATTTTTCACTAGTTAATATATGCTAAATTTTGAAATTTTAAAACCTCAAAACAATACCAGTTTCGTTACTTGTATTTTTTAAAGAGTTTGTGCGTGATTATGAAATCGTATTCATTTTTCCCCCCTTAATGGTAATGAATTATTACACTATCTTTTACATATACAAAGATAATTTATGTGCAATGATTTTTAGATTTTTAAACTCGTGAATGTTAACAATTTTAGTTATTATTCTGGAAAGTTTGCAGTATTAAAAAAAAGCATCTAGATTAAGATCAAATAAAAAATATATTTTTATGGGGAAAAAATACAATTACTTTTATATTTACTACAGAGTTTGATTTTCAGTAACCGCAAACTGTTTATTGACTATGTGCAATGTTTTGATGGCCTGTTATACAAATTGCCAAATCCTATTTAATAAAATTAATTTCCTTTATTTGAAAAATTTAATTTTCAATCATTTTTTAATTGCTGTATTTTAGGAATATTATCCAGATTGATGAAATCTGACTATTTCGTTTAGTTTTAAAAAATTGAATGAATTATGAATTTCTTTTTTATTCTCTTATTTTCTCTAACCATAGTTCATTATTTCATCTGAATAACATGAAATATGTTTTTGATGCATTGTAACTTTCAAAGCACGCACATTTGGAAGCACATTTTTTCCATGTTCTCTTGTTTCAGATCTGTGCATCATGAAAAAGGAACCTGTTATATTTTTGGAATGTATATATATATTATGATAAAAAAAGCTCATGTGTAAAGTGTATATTAATTGCACGCTTAAAAAAAAATAAGTGGTGTCCTCTTCAGCAAGTCATAAGAGATCCATCCCATGATTACCTATTTCAACTGATTCTTTAAGCTTAGCAACTTTTTGGTTTTAGGAAGAAGTAATTTCGTGTTTGACCATTTTGCTGCTATGTAACTACTTGTGTTGTTGTATTGGTTGTGAAAATAGGCGTAGTGATTGCCTGGTTTCCATTTAAAAAAATCGCAGCATATCCTTTGTATATAAATCAATAGTACTTTGTACACGATGTATAACAATAGTAAACTTTGTACACGATACCATTATAATACTGATATTTTAGAACTTTTCAAGATTTCTATAGAAAGATTATTTTAGAAAGGGTACAGTATTCATTTCAATTTTAAATAAATACCTTTGTACCTTCCAAGGATTTTTTTTTTTTTTTTTCTAATTTGAACTTTAAACTATTATTTTTAAATTGGTTCATTTTTATTTTATTTATTTAATTATTATTTTAGATTCTTTCAAACAGCCAAGTTATATTTTTTTCCATTCGATTTGTGTATGAAGTGATTCTTTACAAGACATAATTCTACTCTTTTCGAGAATCCTTGTACGATTTATACATATTCCATAGTAGCTTTTGCTCAGAAAACAAAAACTGGACTGTTATAGTTGAATCATGTCCCAGCTTTTTGAAATAATTATTGAACCTAGCAAGGATGATTTGAAGAGGGATGCATTTCTATAAGCATCAAATTTTACTAGCTATTAAATCTTCAGCCATATCTAAAAACCTTACAAGACTAGGTCTCCCCTTTAATTAACAATGCTACTGTTTTTTAGGTAAATAAACTACTGGAATGAATGTAGCTGAGTATTTTTATACTCTTGATAAATTCCTCACTTTTGATGCCTTTTTATGAAGCGTATTTATATGTCACTTAGTGTAGATTTGTACAAGTATATCTTACTCGGATTTCTAACGCTTTTTACTTTGATGATAGATTTTTCATTAAAAGGTTAAGTTTTTCTTCTTCTAAAGTGGTATTAATGGAATCGCATATTAAATTTTTTTAAAAACCATATCGTTGGATTTTTTTGCAAAGAACATGATATCTTGGTAGGAACATTATGGAAATATACAAGTGAGGAATGATTTTTAAAATGTTCTTTCCTTCCTGGATTTTCAATATAATTTTTTTTTTTATGAAGGAGAAGAAATAACTACTCTAATTATTTGTTTTGCACCTAAACATCCCTATTCCCATACCTATCTATATTCATTTTCACTGTTTTAATGCATGACTTTTCTAAAATCAAAGAATTTTTTTTTTTTTTTTTTGTTTCATATCCTTTAAAAAGAACAAAGTTAAATCACATATCATTCTAATCATGAATTAACTTCATTAAAGAGTTTGCTGTGTTTTTGTATATTTTAGGGAAAAAGTTATGTTTGAAGAATAAACTTGGTCACTGGAAAATTCTCTAAATGCTCATACCATTTATGCATAAAAATTTAAATTTATTACAACTCTTTGATGAAAGTATTTATTTAAAAAAAAAAAAAAAAAAGCGCTTCGTTTTATTGGAAGCTCAAATATTTGGTTAAAGTGTTATTTTTCGAATTCTCTTTTCTTCTAATTTTGAACATTTAAAGCTTCCCCAGTCTGATATGCAGTAACTTAAAAAGGGATTTTTTTTTCCCCTCCCCTTCTCTGAAAAGGGTCTGCAGGATAACATAGGTTGTGTTTAGAAAAAGTAGTATATTAAAATAATTCAGTATTTATTCTGAGTAAAAAAAAAAAAAAAAAACTGTTATCTTTTCGAACTTTTTTATGCATGAGACTACCCAAATAAATGTATTCTTTTAAATGTTCTTCAATATATTATCTTAAAAAGCAATTACATAGGATATCTTCATTGCAGAATGTGTATTCACGGCTGTATTGAAAGATTAGCTTTAAAATAAAATTTCAGTGAAGTTCGATTTATTTATTAGTTGAATAATGACTTAATATCATAAGGCTTTTGCAGTAATTTCTTAAATTTTGCAAAAATTATATCTTTTAAAGTTTTATCATTTAAAACTTTATAAATTGTAATCGAATTATGATTGATAATTTAGTTTAATTTCAATTCTCTTTAGTTATTGCATGAACTTATTATCATGACATCCATTTTTTCTTTAATAGGATATGGGTTCTTTTGTATTTTATAATGAAATCAGTTTTCTAAAAAAATCAATAAATTTGAAGAGCCTTTAAGGAATATGTCTGATGACTATACAGAAAAATTTAATTCTAAAACTTACCTCGCCTTTTTGCATTTTCATAGTTCTTTTATACAAGCGAAATAAATTATTTCAAATGTTTGACTTAAATTCAAACCTAAATAGATGTTTTGTCACACAAAGTGCCATAGCCTAACGGCAAATCAGTGATTTTAATAATGTAAATTTTCAAGGAAACCAGGCAATTTTTTTATACCATGTGTTTATTCAATTCCTTAGAAATATGGCTGCTGAGGCTATTTAAAATAGATAGCAATATGGTAGAATTATTCTAAATGCTCGTTTTTTTGTAAGTATGAAAGTGTAAATTCATTACATGTAATTTTTTGATAAAAAAATTTTTGAGATGTCAATCTATACAATTAAATGCTACGAGTTGCTCTTAAGTCTATTGACACATCTATCGGCTGTAAAATGTTCAAAAGTGGCTGTGCATAAAGGAATGTAATTGGATACTTGTTAATAAAGCAATTATTTAGTTTTTGTAATAAACGGCATGTGTTTTTTTAGTTTGTTTCTCATGTTCATGCTGTAAAGTTTACATTTTATCTCCTCTCTTCAACAGATTTATTCTTAGTTTTGTATACTTTATGTTTTACTGAGGAAAAGAGGTGTTAAGCTACCATATGATGCTTATATTATTCTTATATCGTTCAAAAAATGTTAGTATAAAACTAACATTTTTAGATTTTTAATTAGTTTAATGCTGATATTACGTAAAATCAAGATAATATATGAAACAATATACTGATATTAATTTATTGAAATGTTTCTGAGATAAGTGGTATAGTGCTAATGCTCGACCACAGTGAAAGAACAAAGACGGCAGTGTTAGTTGTGAGCGTGATTGTTCCAGTTTTTGCATTTGACAGAGCCAGCAGAAAATATGGTGACATAAGAACACTCTATTAGCTAAATGTGAATCTTCAGTAAAAATTCTATACGCTTTTCGTGGAGCTTCATCTTACACCTCACCAGAGACGGCGGCAGAGATTTGCCGACGGGGAAGCAAGACAAATCCGACAGAGGGGCAAGCACAATATCTCTAATTTGGCTTCAAAATAACTCATAATAATTAATTTCACATTTAATTAAAGAAAATAAAGTATTATTTAGCTTCTTTTTTATTCAGATACTGACCCTTTCTTTCATTGTTAAAAATTTGCAGATATTTATAAAAAAAAAAAAAAAAAAAAAATGTTGTTCTCAGTTTCTTTTACTGATTGTCAAAATATCACTAATACTTGAGTCTATTTTTTATGAGACTCTTGATATTTAATTGCACTGAGATCTAATTTAAGAAAAAAATATTGTTATATTTTATTCTAGGTTGTAGTATATAGATAGGAACATAGATTGCGCCAGAATGACGTGTCATTCTAAATGAACAAATGCATGTTCTTATCGTGGAATCTATGTAAAATGAATGTTGAAAGAAAAAGTTTTCTAAAAGAAACTTTATAGAAATCCAAAACAATAAATAAACTCTATTCGATGTTTTCACCAAAAAAAAATTTTTCAGCGTAGTTCCCTACCTAAAATATTTGTTAAATAAAAATTACGACAACGAGCAAGGGTGTTTCAAATCCAAGGAGAATAAGTGCACGTACTCAATAAAAATTTACTATAGTTCGGACAGAAACAATATAGAATGAGGAAAAGATACAATGATGTTGTTTCTTAAGAAGGCTGGAGAAAATATATTCTAAATATATGCATAAATTTACTATTTTATGTAAGATATGAAATATATTCTTATGAAAAATAGACTGCTTAAACGTTAGATTCCCCCATGTATTTAATTTTCAATATATATTTAGGCTTAAAAACCAATGCATTTTATTAAAAAAGAATTTGATCTTGAATATGAATTCCCCTATCTTCATTTTTAGGCACTCGTTCTTATGGTTAAGTTCTTTTTTAATTCGAAGCTATTGCAAACTAACATTCCACCCAAAAACTTGAGTTTTATCCCCTCAGTTTGCATGCATTGGTTTTTCTTAACCCCTTCGTATATAAAGGCGAATCTGAATCGCTTTTGGAATTATTGAATTTTAAAGGAAGCATTAAGTAATTTAAAATGCAAAAATCATTTGAAAATGCATCATTACCTCAAATGCCCTTATATTATTCTAAGAATTACAACAACAATAATTGTCCTAAATAAGATCTGCCATCTAATTAGGAAGTTAAGTAAATTCTTATGTCAAGGGGATAATGTGTTATTTATGAATATTCTAAAAATAACTATTTTAATCATCTTTTTATCAAGACATTTTTATTCAAATGCTATTAGAAATTTAGAAGCAGCTGAAATTATATAGTTTTAGCCGCGAATAATAATTGAAAGTATATATATATATATATATATATATATATATATATAAATGATACGTTCCCCGATTACATAATCATAATATTGAATGGGGAGTCTGAAGATAGGTAGTAATTTATTTATTTAACAAATTCAGTGCATACTTGGATAAACTCTTTTAGTGTAGCTAAAAAGCTACCATAACACAAATATTTATTTATTTTTGTCGTCACCTGCAGTCGGTAATATTTCTTTAGTGCAATAATTGTACACTGATAAATTAGATTGCAAAAGAAAACAGATATTTTACTGTTAAATAAATTTAATTAACAGTCATACAATTTACATACTTCAGTGATTTATAATGAATTCACATAATGTGGCTACAGCAAAATAACTCTTTTTAGCATGCATATTCACAAGAGTGTCAAAAGAAAAGTGTTTTATTAAATTTAGTTTAACCATTAATTCGATTTTAGTCAGATTATTCTCATAGTGAAATAAATAAAATAAATTATCAATTCGTTACTGAGGTAGTAACAATTATATAAATAAGATGACCATTAATTTTTGAACTTTAATTTGAATAATGAATTATGGAAAACAACTCTATCGTCCTATTCGTGAATAATATAAAAGCATCAATTTCTCTAATAATTCCATTGGAGGTAATCGAAGTTTTGAAAAAAAAATTTCCATAATCTATGATAAAATCTTAGCCGAAGGACAAAGATGTCAGGAGAAATGTGACATCTTATTCATTGGCCAGCTTATTGATTATGACATTTAAATAAAATGACATTAATAAATGAACATTATGACATTTAAATAAAATGACTGAGAATTTGGATTCGTCAACAACCATTCGCATTGAATTCTTAGTCGACCGTTCAAAATTTTTTGACAAATTGCGACATGTTTTATTCACATGTCACCTTGTCGGCTATATTGCTAAAAGTAGTGCAAATTAAACGCTTGATGAGCAACATTTGAATCAAATATCTGAAAATCTGTGGATAAAGTCATCGCATTCAATCCATAGTTGGTCGCCCAAAAGTTGTCGGCAGAATGCGATATCTTATTCACTTGTCGGATATATTGCCAAATCTAGTGTAAATTATAAACTAAATGAACGATATTTCAATCAAATGTCTGAAAATCTGCAAATTTAATGTCTTCGGCATTAACCGCATTGAATTCAGAGTCGGCCGACAAAAAATGGCCAGCAAAATGAGAATATCACCTCGCCGATATCTTATTCACTTGTTACCTTGTCGGTTATATTGCCAAATGTAGTACAAATTATAAGCTTAATGAGCGACATTTGAATCAGATTTCTAAAAATCTGCGAACTTAACATCTCCACATCCATTGCATTCAGTTCTTAGTTCGGTCTATCAAAAATTTTCCGCAAAATACGGTATATTATTGGCCTACCGCCCTATTGATTATTTTGCCAAATATAGTCAAAATACTTTAACCGTTACTTGGAATACTTCGACTGTTTACAATATATTTACTAAGGTGGATTTTAAATAATCATATTCGATAATGCGCAATTCTCTACAACCGCCCTAAAATGGTGAATACTTTTGCCGACGAAACTCTCAATCTCTCGCCAACGGGAGGGCAAGAGGCTGCCGACAGGGGAGCAATTGCCCCCCTGTTACCGCCACCTCTGATTTACAACTAAGCCAAATTGAATTTCAGGATATATAAAAATAAAATACAAAATTTTTTATCAATATCCTATTTTATATTCCAAGTCTCCAAAGTATACTTGTATCAAATATGGCAATTCTTACGTCAAACGATCTAGCCGGTAATGCGCCGAGAGACACAGACATTTTCTTTTAATATTAGAATATATAATTGCATAAAAGTTTAAATATGGATGCTTCTTTAATCTAAAAGGCATCGAAAAGTCATATCCCAAGAATGTTTTTTTAAATACATTTTATAATATTATTTCGAAAGTTTTGAATGAAACTTTGCTAAACTTGCTCAGAAAATTTGATACAATATAAATTAAAGCATTTTAAAAAATCCTTAAATCAGAAATTCTAACAATTGCTTGTTTAGATTTTAAAAAGTAGAGAAATAAAAAACAAATATGCATTTCATTGGTCTAAAAAAACTTACATAAAGTGCTCACAATACACTTAATCAAGTAAACACACACTTTAACACATATATAAAGATAATAAAGAAAAAAATTATATACTTTATTTTCGTTATCAATATAAAATTTTAAATCTTCATCATTTGGAACTGACTTTCTTTATATTTTACCGAACAAAAAAAAGGGGGGGGGGTCATGCTTTTTGAAAATAGGAATAATATTTTATTTCTTATTTGTCATCAGTCTTGAAGAAAATTTGTAAGAAACTGTAGTTTTTAGGGTGATTAAGTGTTATGTTTCCTTAGATCTCATGAAGGAAGGATAACCTCCCCTTCCCCCTTTGTGACACAAATCTTTGAAAAGTACCATAACTTTTCAAAGTTTTGGTTAATAAATCTCTGTTAAAATTCTCTCAGAGGCGGCGGCAGAGATTTGCCGACGGGGGGCAAGCATAATATCTCTAATTTAGTTTCAATATAACTCAAAATTAATTTTACATTTAATTAAAGAAAATTAAGTATTATTTAACTTTTTTTTATTCTGATTTCTGATGCTGATCCTTTCTTTCATTGTTAAAATTTTATGAAGGTATTTGTAAAAAATATTCTCAGGGTTGTTTTTTTTTTTGTTTGTTTGTTTGTTTTTTTACTAACCATCAAAAAATTGTTAATATTTGAGTCTAGTTATTATTGAGTTTCTTTATGAGACTCGTGAGATTTAATTTCTCTGAGATCTAATTTTGGAAATGAATGTAGTCATATTCCATTCTAGATTGTAGAATATAGATAGAAACACAGATTGCACCAGAATGACGTGTCATGCTAAATGAACAAATGCATACTCTTATTATTTTATATCAGAAGCTATATAAAATGAATGTTGAAACAAAAAGTTTTATAAAAGAAACTTTTATAGAAATCCAGAATAATAAATAAACATTCGACGTTTTCGCCAAAAACCGATTTTTCTGCGTAGTCCCCTATCTATAATATTTGTTAAATAAGGACTGCAACGACGAGCAGGAATTAAGATGTGTTTCGAATCCGAGGAGAAAAAGTACGGAACAAAAATACAACAAATTACATTTAATACAACAAAAATTTACTATAGTTCCGACCCGATGATTATAATGCGGGAAAAGTTGCAATGATGTTGTTTCTTACGAATACTGGAGAAAATATTTTGTAAATATATGAACAAACTTATGTAGGATATGAAAAATATTCTTATGAAAAATGGACTGCTTAAACATTAGATCCCCTATGTATTTATTTTTCAATATATATTTATGTTTAAAAAAACCAATGCATTTTATTAAAAAATAATTAGTTCTTGAATAGGAATTCCCCTATCTTCATTTTTTAAATGCATCAAACACTAAGAAAATAAACAGAATCGTTTGAAATAATCGGCCGAAAAATGTTAAGACTAAGCCTCATTAGCGTGGGGAAAAAATGCTGCAGCCTTACTCATTTGGCGGTGGGGAAATGAAGATTTTTTTTGGCGGGAAAATTAGTTTTTAATTAGTAATTAAAATTTCAAAAATAGGGAACCCAGGTGCACATTCCCGACCTCCAAGGTATACACGTACCAAATTTGGTAGCTGTAGATCAAATGGTCTTATATATATAATTATATATAGATTATATATATAATTGAAACTCGGTAAACATATCATTACTTATGAAAAGCAAACATACTGCAGTACTGGCCTCTGTTTATAGAATATTGTGTAGTAAAGAACAATCAAATTTTCTTTAATATCATAAGCTATGATTTGACATAAAATGACAATTCAAATTCAATTAGATGTAATAATTTTTTATAATTAAAAAAGAATTCTTTTAAGGTCAAATTCATAAGGCCGCAGATCAATTTAAGAAGGCTATAAAATAACAAAAATTAGGCATGGAAAAAAGAAATAATAATAATAATACAATAATAAAAAACAAAATCAGAAAAGATTCAAGTATTTTTCTCTGTCATATCATTAAGCCTAAAATCTAAGTACAGAGTTTTGAATATTTCATTAAACATAACAAAAGACTTGCATATCAAGGCTTCTGAAGTTTAATTTTAATAATAGAACAGATATAAATATGGATTATAAAACTTGTACCATACTAAAAAAGTGGTTCAAAAATGAATAAATAAACCAAAAAAATTCTAAATACATGTTTATGAATATGCACTGCGGTATTCTTCAACTCATACGTTGAATTTTACTCTATCAAAATTATTTATTTGCATATTGTCTGAATTGTATTTGCTGTAATTCTGTTTTTAGCAGAAGTTAATATTAAAACATCTATATGTGTTATTAAATAATGTATAAATTAAATTCATGAACTATTATTTCACAACAAAGAGTCTTTAGGCTGCTTTATCTTGACATTGTTAATAACTTAAAATAAAATTTAATCTCTTTCAAAAGCTAACAAAAATCTAGAAATTTAACATTTCTCCAATGGTGTATAATATGTTCTTAAATTTCAGAGATGGAACCCCAAGAAGACTAGAAATATGTACCAAATTACAGATAAAAAACATCATTTATCTTAAACCCTTTGATTAGTAATTAATAACAACTAAGGGCCTTAAGGAGTTGAATATAAAATTCATACAACATAAAAATATATCCTTCAGTTGTCCATTTTTTTTTTCTACCTATAGAACAGATGAAATGAAGATATGCATAGTTGTTAGTAGGTGATAAATCTTTTCTCTGAAGAACCATTTCAAATTTCAATACAGTTCATTTCGCTGTTCTTTAAATTGTTTTAATTAGAAACATGTCAGAGGATCTGATTTTAACGCAACTCTTTTGAAAAATGCTAAATCAACTACATTACATTATACAAAAAGGGACTTCTTCCTTTTGGGCAGTTCTCAGTGCCACAGAAGGATGCTAACATGAAGCAATGCTTAATAAAATTGTTTTTTCAAGATTTGTATTCCCATTTTTATTATAACTCATTATATATCGTAAACAGATTATCTGATTTTATGATATATATTTCTATCATCAATAAAAATATAAGGTGCAATGATTTTAAAACAAATTCTAAAATAAAATACACCAAAAGTGTAAAATTATATATAATAAATATATAATAAGTATATAATAAAATAAATATAAATAAAATAAGTATATAATAAAGATCCTGTTTATTATTATTGTTTTTTTTTTTCATATATATCTTTAAAATGAAGAACACTGACATTAAATATTTTCTATCAGAACAATCTGTATTTTTTAAAACTCCAATATATATAATAGTTTCTTTATTTTCACAATCCTTACTTTGATTTTAACTCTGTGTATAAATATTTCAACAATAGAACAATTTGTACTGGTATGTAACTGTCTTTATCATATAATTTTTTTCAAGTAAAAAGAAAGAAAAAATTAAAGAAAGTTTTTTCAACTGAACAAAAAAAAAAATCAAACTTGTTGTGTACTAATGAAGAAAAACAAGTCAATGATTAATTTCCCATTATAACCACAAATAGTTGGTTATAATGGGTAATAACCACAAATAGTTGGTTATAATGGGTATAAAAAAAAGAAAATTAGAAAGGAAAAGTAATTAATAAAATTCTCACAATTAGCAATTAGTTGAGAAGATATTGGTGATTGTTAGAAGTAGAGAATATTCCAGAATATTCCTTCTGAAGGAGTATTGAAATCAAGCATCTTTTGCATGCTCTGAAAGCAAATTTTGTTCTTGATTACTGATAATCTATCATTATTCAACATGAAAGTAAAACATTTGCAAGAAGTTTTTACTTTAATTTTAAAAAACACCATTAAAATTTCTTGATACATATTTACAATCAAGACATATGTAGTCATCAGTGAGCAAGAGAAATAGAATATATGCAATAAAATTTCTAATATAAAAATTTTTAGAACAAAAAATAAACATAACAATAAAGGACAACTTTTGTTTATGTATTTACTATCTTCAACATACAAACATCTGCTCAAGAATTGAATCATATGTCATTATAAACCATGGCAAAACAGATATTTAGAAAAAGAAAAAAAAGTAGAACATAGTTATATATATTTATTGACAGTACAATACTGTAAGTTTTAATACAAGCAAAGTTTGTGAACAATATCATGATTAGACTAAATAAACATATTTGTTTTTTTACATCTAATAGTCCAAAATAATAATTTTTGGAACTCTAAAAGAACTTTCTGGCAAAATATGAAACAAGCAAAGATTACAAATAAACATTTGTATCTCCAAAGCATAAAAGATTTCATGTGAACTTTGTGGTGACTAGTCACTAAAGGGTTCACATGAGCCTAATGATTTCACAAATGATATTTAGAAATTTTAGAGCATTCACAAATTTAAAAAAAAAAATGTGCGAATGGAATATTTGATCATATCAAAGGGTTGTTACATAGTGACATTTGCTTAAATAAAGGCGAACCACGACAATTAAATTTAATAATTTAACAATTCTTCATATTATATACAAATAAAAATTAATATAGCACAATAACGTGAAGAATCGCTTACCGCTTTCAAAAATCGACGACGCATTCCCCTCCATATATTTGAAATCGACTTGCATACCACAATAGTATAACTAAAAAGCTACAAGGAAAATAATAATAATAAATGGGCAAATTTTCACACTAACCCAAAAATGTACATAGCTGCTTGCTATAAATTTCTAATTCACTAAACATATAAACACAAAATTACAAATGAAAGATGTAGATAATAATATAATTTGGATTTGATTATAAATCTTAACTCTAACAAGAATATGAGAGGTACCCGTCTCTAGAACTGTACCAAATAAGGAACTCTGTAACAAAATTTAGATACTCTGACAAGCGGGCGAATTGTTATTATAATTTTCAAGATTCATTATTTTCGTTCAGAATTTCATATTTCGAATCAGAAACAAGTGTTTAAATACAGTCTTCACAGCTTCCTTCTGCATGTGCGCCAAAACCTGGAGGAACTCATCGGATGTGTAATAGACGCCCAATTGGCATACTGAAAAGATGGAAGTACGGATGCTCTAGTGCGACCCTTTGATGCTCTAGTATGACACTTTCAAAATGTAATGATAAGCTATGTATATTTTCTCCTATTCTATCAACCAATCAAAATAATTTTATAGACAAGTTATGCCAGGACTGAGGATGTTTTCTATCCCTACTCACTAAAGGTCTAGGTTTGCCACAATAATGTTTACGGGATGCTGTTTTTTGCTGTTTATCTATTTCTTAATTGTTGTCAATTTTGAAATTTTTCGAAAAAAACTTATATGACTCGAGAATCGGTAACAAAGACTTCAGATTTTTTGCATGTGTCCCAGAGAACAGATTTTTGAAAGAGCCTATCATTTTAAATTTGTTATTTATGAGATCAAAATAGAGAAAAGCACTTCTTATTTAGAATAATAAGTTCCGCAATAAACGGCAAGAATAAAAGATGCAATGATTCATATATCTTCAAATTAAATTCATGATTCTTAGGATCTAACTGACTATTTCAAATTACTCTGCAATTTGACTAAAATCATTTGCATGTTTTTTTTTTTTTTTTTTTTTTTTTTACATCAATGCCTCACTTTAAAAGTAAACATTATAGTTTGCTTGAATTCAGTTACAGATGATAAATTAAATCATGTTTGGAAACTAGTATCTTTAGAAGCTTAGAATGCTCCTTTTACATATAACTAGATTTTAACCATCTCGTTTAAGTATAAATGTTTCGAAAATTTTGAAATCATTTTATTCTCTGTACAGAGTCTATTAAAGGTTAAAATTATTGAAAAATAACTGCTCATTGAACACAAAGAATGTAAGGAAAACAGGTTATATAAAAAAATTTTGATGTCTGAGTGAAAAAAATAAATAGTGATGATTATATGCAATATGAAACTCACAGGCAATTATTAAATTTTTCTTTTTCAGAAGAAGATATATTTGGAAAAAACAAGGAATTGAAATTGGTCATTTGGTGCAGGAACAACTGCCGTGTCGATTTTCGATATACAGAGGAAAAAAAATCGATATTTCTGAAATCTCACTTTGTCGGTATGAGTTAAAAAGAAATTCGATTTATTGTTATCATAACGATCAATCATGGCTTTTGATAAATCGCTATACAATGATTGATGCGCAAAATTAATTTTCGTTTTCAGTGTTTATAGGTAGTAAATGGAATATTTATCATTGATACTCATGTAGAGTTTTTACAATTGTATATTTTAATGTTGCATTGCTCTTTTAAAATCCCTTTGATTTTAATTATCCTTTAAGAAACTGATCCAAAATTACATGTTTTGAAATAAATTCCTTAAAAAAACGAAGAAATGTGTGTGTGTCCGTGTGTCAAGATTTATCTCTATTTCATTCAACATATTTCGTGGATATCAATTTAGCATTGGCTGCCGAAGGGCACCGACGTTCTTACATGTCTTGCAGTGATTGAAAATTGATATCTCTTCACATATTTTAAAGCCAAATTATTGCCAAATTTTCATTTAAAATTAGCCCATATTATTTTATTCTAAAATTAGTTCTTATTTTCTGATTGAAATCCCACTTTTATATTGAATTATTTCTAACGTGCGCTTTAAAAAAATGTTGACAATTTTGTTTCTCATATTCCGAGCGAAGAGATAAAAATCCGTAACGTCTACAGCATGACTTCAAAGATATCTAAGCATCGCCTTTTTAAATAGACAAGTGTTAAAGAAATCCTTTCCAAAATGTCTTAGTAAATGCACCAGGGAGAAAATTTCAAACACTTTCCTCTTGTGTCCAGAGGCGACGGAAGCAGGGGGGCAATTACCAATTGCTCCCCTGTCTGGCAGCCTCTTGCCCCCTCCCCCTTCCCGTCAGCGAGAGATTGAGAAATCGTCAAAAGTGTTCACCACTTTAGAATTTTTGTAAAATTGCGCATTATCGAATGTGATTATTTAAAAACCACCTTAGAGTTAATGTACTCTCAACAGTCGATATATCCAAGTAACGGTTAAAGTGTTTTGATTATATTTGGCAAAATAATCGATAGGGTGTTAGGTCAATGATATGCCGTATTTTGAGGACAATTTTTAATAGACCGATTAAGAACTGAATGCAATGGATGTCGAAGACGTTAAGTTCGCATATTCTCAAACATCTGATTCACATGTTATTCATTAAGCTTATAATTTGCACTACTTTTGGCAATATAACCGATAAGGTAACAAGTGAATAAGATAGTTACAAGGTGATAGTCTCATTTTGCTGACAATTTTTGGTCAGCCAACTGTGAACTTAATGCGGTGAGTGTCGAAGACGTTAAGTGTGCAGATTTTTAGACATTTGATCGAAATGTTGTTCATTTAGCTTATAATTTGCACTAGATTTATCAATATATTCAACAAGTAAATAAGATATCGCCCAGAGGTGGCGGCAGAGATTTGCCGACGGGGCCAAGGCAAATCCGAAAGGGGGACAAGCACAATATCTCTAATTTGGCTTCAAAATAACTCATAATAATTAATTTTACATTTAATTAAAGAGAATTAAGTGTATGTTCCAAGTGTAAAATGTATGTTCCAACGCATTTACTTTTTTCAATGATAATATATTTTGAAATATTTCTAAAACATATCTATATATCAAGAAAAATATCTGCAAAATATATTGGTAGTTTTTCATACTAATACATTTATTAGAAAATTTAATTTGAGGTGTAAATGAAATGCTGTCTCGTAGACCGCACCTCCCCAGTTAAGGGTTAACCTCACTGTCTGACCACTTTTCAGAATTGCATCTTCTATCTCAAAATAACTCTACTGTTGCTTGAAAACGGGATGCTAATAAAATATACTATAATATAATGTACCGTCAGTGTTACTGTATGCATCTCCGTTAGAGAAAAATAATTCGTTTTCGTTAAAATCTGTATGAGAGTTCAAAATCCTCTTCTTTACCATTTTTTTCCACTTTATTTTCTCATCCGTACTTTTTTTTCCCTTGGAACCTTTCCCTTTCTTCTTGCTTTCATTTCTTATTAATTATGTACTCATTTTCTTTTTCCACTGCTTCTTTATCAGGTGGGTGAATTAATATATTTTTTTTTTAATTTAGAATCTTTAGTTAGACTATTTCAGAGATGAATCCTTAAGAGATTCATCTGATATTTGAAGATGCAATCAAACATTAACATATGAATCAAGCTCAAATGAAAATAAATCGTGCAAGGTTTTTTCTGTTACAAATTGCCTCACTGCATAGTTTCGAACATTTTTGCTGATTTACAAAAAAATAATATGAGTAGGAAAAAAGGCAAAGCAACTTTTTAAAACTGAATTCATAGGACAAAGTAAAAATATTTTTAAAAAACGAATTAATTTATCTTAAATAAAAAGTTAACAAATATTTTTTTTTCTCCATTTACTAGCTGAAATGGAACGTATGTTCACAACTTCTTACAATATGTTTCAGTTGGTCACTCACTGTGCTGACAAAATAGGGCCAATCTTAAGAATCAAATTGAACAAAAATTCTGATTAAAAGTTTTAGAAATCACGATGTAACAGGCTTGTTACAACTATCCCCAGCTTCCCTATGAAGGAATTATTTAGATGGGTACTGTAACTTAATTTCCCAGGTATATATAATTTTGCCTTTCATAAGATGGGGGATTTTGTTCAGTTTCAGGGTAAAATCCACTGCAGCAGTTAACTTGTTCAGTTCTAGGTGTAGCTCAAATAAATGCTTTATAATTAGCTCAGTAATCTGTAATTATTGTAATTTAAATTTATATCATACTTGACAAAAATGATAAACAACTTTCATTAATTCTCATATTTTAAGATCATTCTGCTCATCTTTAGTTAAAAATAAAAACCTAAACATTAAACTCGTAAGCATCATAAAATTCATGCATCAAATAGTTATGCATTTAATATGCACTATTTCTTTTTGTATGTGTGTTTTTCAACTTATTTCTGGTTTGTTTATTCCAAATGATGCTCCCACCGCAGCAAACATTAAATCAGTTCAAAGCTATTCTTCACACTTTGAACCTCTATAAATTCCTTAAAGGATTTTTTTTATTGCACAGTTTTTCAAGAAAATATCCATACAGTATTTGTTATTAAAAACTAATCATCATACCTTTGAATAACTCATATAAAATGACTGGTATTTTTATGAAATAACATTGACGATAAATATTTATAACCTTGCTTTGTGCAAGGGATCATTTTCATATTTAAGTTTCTATGATTCAATTTTTTTGTTGTTTCAAAACCTCACAGAAAGTAAAACGGTATTGCCCATCATTTTCAAAAACTGTTAATGAGGAATTTAAGCAATTAATTGACATATCTAAATCTAATTATTGTATTTTTAAAAACATTAGAAACGTTGATACTTTAACTATATTGAATATGTGTGTTGAATCTTTTCTCGCAAATTCTATGAACTTGAATCAATAAAACAGTATGCTGTAAAAAAGATGAGTTACCTAATTTCATAGAATTGAAAATAATTAAAAATGGTAAAAAAATGTGCACAATGATTTTAAAAAAAATTCTGATCTATGAGTAACTAGACATGAAAAATACTCAGCATATCACAGAATTTAACTTTATATCTAGATGCAAGTAATGCAGCTAAAGTATAACATAAAGAATGAGTATCCCTAATTATACAGCACAAAACAACTATTTTATAGGAATGCTAAAGAAATTTTTTCATTCTATTCAACAATTTAGTAATTAAATATTACTAAATTTAGTAATTAATATTAAATGATTTTTGCATATGCACTGGGATCAAATTCCTTCCATAAGGTATTTACAATTCATCACTAATATATATGGTATATTGAGAATTAATCTAATGTTCTCAATACGAGATTTTTCCTATGTTCACATTTTCTCCTACCTCATCCTTTTCTTTATCTTAGTACAGAATTTATTGTATCACTAACAGTGAAGTCTCAGAGAAAATTGTGCATCATAAGATATAATAAAAATAGGTTTATCCTTAACTTTTTTTTTTATTATAAGTGTATTATTAATATACAATAATACACTTATATGCAAGATATACAGATTTTAAATAAGAAAAGTGTCCAAACAGATGTTTAATGCACAGATAATAATTGTAATAAACACATAATTTAAAGTTTTAAAAAATATCAAAATGAAATAAAATTTCTATGATAAATAAAATGTAAATATAGAGCAAGATCTGTTTCTATTTTTTGTTATTACCTTTTTAAAACATTCTTTACAGTTGATAATGAGATCTTATAAGAATGAGTTATGAAATATGAACACATCATAAATGATATATTTGTGTTCAGCAGAATTCTAAAAAAATGGATTATATTATTGGATGAAAAAAAAAAAAAAAAGGAATAATCAGCTTAATGTAGACTTTTCAGATACATCTCCAGAACAAAAATGTCTTACTATTTTGTGATATTGCATCAGTAAAAAAGAAACTGCTTCATAATCTCTAAAATACTTTATTTCGCTTTATGATAATATTCAATCTCATTTCAATTAATAAAAAATATATAATCAAGAATAGAAAATAGATTAAAATGAAATATATATATATATATATATATGTATTAATATACAATAAAATACACAATTCATTTTGTTTGAATAACAATTTAAACATGTATATGCATTATTTGGTGTAGCATTTCATAAAAATAGAAAATATTTACTTGTTTTTTTCCAGTAGATTAAAATGGAGAAAAACTACTCTGGCTTTTCAAAAGAAGTATTGTAAATTCTTTGGTTATTTTGACTAATACATTCATGTGGTTAAGTTCAAGACTTTGTGAAAAATCATTTGAATCTTTTTCATCAAAAGCTTTACAGCTCAAGATTTTCATCAAAACATTTCAATGATCAACACAGTTAAACTCCTTTCAACTAAATAAACTACTTTTAAAGAAGCAAATAATTCTCAAAAGTAGCCAATCTTACCGACACCAGGAAAGTAATCATTTTGACATGAATCCTCTTGAACTCCACTCTTAATATAAGTAAACACAAATAAAATAATTTAAAGAACAGATGGGAACAATGAAACTGTATGAAATGCATCAAATACACGAAGCACATTTTTTTTAATTCAAAAAATGCCTTGAGATTCTTGTTCAATATTTCATGATCATAAAACAGAAACATATATACATATTCTGAAAGACCTAAAAAACTAAAGTTTACCAGATGATGTTTAAAAATTATTTAAATAAATACATATCTGTACATAGAAAAAAAAAATGATGAAAGAAAAAAATATTTTGAAATAAGTTTCAGACAATAAGCTCTTTGACATTTTAAATTCAATGAATATATCTTAAACATAATCAGCAAATGATTGAATATATCAGTAGTTGCAAGAATTCATATGTCATTTCCAACAAACAAAATGATTGTAACTGTTAGTTTTTGGTTGTTAACTTTTGAATGTAGCTTTAAAAATGAATGCATTTGTTTATTTAATAACAATGAAAATGATTTTCATGCATTTAAAACAAACATTATAAATTCAGACATAAGATCATGGAGTACTTCCTCAAAATAATTTATAATGAATATTTGTAAAATATACAGGATATTTAAAACATTCTCTTGAAAAGAAATGCACATACTTTTAAATTATACCCAAATGTTTAAGCTTTATTCTTGAATCTTCAATCTCTTCACATTCTGTTTTATTTACAGAAATAACATGCCGGTCAGTGCCTTTAGATCTAGCTGCCAATAACTGTTCACTGTCACCAAATTTGTATCCACTGTTTACAGAAGGAACAGATTTCTGAGCATAAACATATGATTCTGAGGCCTGAGAACTATAAGATGGTAGGGTAGGTAAAGGTCTATTACTTGGATTAGATATGAAATGCAAATTATAACCCTGAGAAGAATTTGAGTCGCCATTTTCAGTATTATAAGATATATCATGATGAGATGAGGAAGGTAATTTCCAAGAACTCTCTGTAGATTTAACTGCAAATAGTTGATTGTTGTTACTATGCCCAGAAATATTTTTAGATTTCATGGAGGAAGAAACAGAGGTAACTGAATTATTAGAATATGCATATGATTCTGAAGATTTAGAATAATGGAAGGGAAGAGGAGGTAGAGGTCTGGGACTAAAAGAAGGCACCTGCTTTTTATCACAAAAAGATGAGCCGGATTTGCAATATTCTACACCAGCAGATAAGCTATGCTCTGAATTTTGTTCATAACTATCAGAATTCAGAAGCTGAACATTATGCAAATGTTGCCTTTCAAAAGGAGTTGACTGATGATGTATGTCTATTTCTGAAGATTTTAACCAACTGTTTTTCACATTTGGATACTCAGACCAATATTGCTGGTCTGACAAACTTTCAAATGCAGTCTTTTCATGCTGCTGTGCAATTGATCCTTCCCAATTATCGTTATCTGATGCTGCCGAGGTTCCTGTTGAGCTACCAGAAGCTATTGATGAATTGGAAGCACTATTTTGCAATCCATTCAGTTTATTAACATTATGAATTGCAACACAAGCTAAAGCATTTTCACCCTTTTGCATAGCCACATGGAATAAATCTAAAAATAAATCTTGAGATTCCAAGTCAACAGCTAATAAATAAGCTTTTCTGAATTGATGATAACGTAAAAGATGATGGAAAAAACGTCTGGCAATGTGATTAATTTTATGATGGTACAGTTTGAGAATCCGTTTAGGTAAATCATCTATATTCGAGTAAAACGTTCCTAAAGCTAATTCCAAACCAGCTTGAGATTGCAGATTCAAAGGTTTTCTAAGCAAAAAATTAGCTATTTTTGACAAACATTGAAAATGAAGTTCACTATCATGACACCAATTCAAACTCTTCAACAGTAAAATGGCTTCATCTATAGAATCAGATTTTAAATATTGACTAATTAATTCAGAAGCAGATAAATTATTTCTAGTAATACTCCCCAAAGTAAATTTTAAAAGAACAAATGAAGACATATCTGAATCTAACAAAATCAGGCACTTATCATTTAAATGTGACTTTTGCCACAGTAGATTCTGTACAGAACAACTTTGAGCAAAGTGAGAATTAAGCTCTAATAAATTACAATCAACAAAAGTTCTATGATACAATTTAAATTTTATACAAGTTAAAGCAGCATCAAAACACTGAATCTGACCAGTTGTGCTAGTCACCAATGCAATACAGTCCTGAGGATGCCAAAGAATAAGCTGTGGAGTGAACAAAAGATTAGTTACAATAGATGTCTTCTTTTTTAAGTCATAAATCAAAAGAAAATTATTCGAATCTGAAACAAGCAGCTTGTCCGTAGAACTCCAGTCAAAAGAAGTCACTTTTCCTTGTAGAGGCAGTTGCATTACAGATGCATGATGGCACTGGTCTTTGATAATTTCATAAACAGACACATTAATGCTATTACCTTTCTCTGTTTTCACTTCCACAAGTGTAAGAATTTGATTCGAATTACATGCACTGTATTTGGCATTAATAAGCTCACCATGCACTTTTATTGTGCATAATATTTCAATACCTTCATTCAATGAATAAATTAGCATATTTATTCGATCAGCCGCATATGAAACTGGGGTCCATGGCCACACATCTGTGCCAGTAAATCGCCACCAAATCAACAGATGATCTTTATAAAAGTTGAGAGAAAGTTTTCTCTCCAAGTTTTTGCTAGAAGGACCAATAAGATCAATATGAGAAATCTTAGGGTCAGAACCAATCAATTTCCCTTTCTTTTTGCCTAAAATTTTTGCAGAAAATGACGTTGATTCCTTATTAACATGAATTACAGTTAATTTTGGTTCTGAATAAGTGACAAATATATAATTTTGGCAAATACAGGCATCAACTACTCGACTGGGTAAAAGTTTTCCACATAAATTATTATCAATTTCAACATTTTTTAAAGTATTTCCTTCATTGTTAAATTCTATACAAACAATTGATCCATTACTAAAAAGAATCAATAATGGTTGATTTAACTCCCAGGATAAAAATATCGATTTATAAGATTTAAACAATTTGTCAATTGATTTCAGGTTTTTCTTCCAACCCCACTGTTGCTTATAATCACTACATCTACTTCGAATGAATTCATTTTTGGCATCAGCATACAAACCCTGTGTACACACACTTTTGCTAGAAAATTTTACACAATCTAAATCCGAACTATGAGCTGTTTCAGCCTGCTTAAAACTCAACAAATATAAAGATGTCAAGAGTGAAGTCATTTTCAACTGCAAAACCAATTCATAATATCATATAAAAGGTCAATGGATAATTCATGTGATTCCTCCTTTTACTGTGTTGTGCCACATTTCTCAACTTTAATCTATCAAGAGAACACAGAAAAATGAATAAGTTGTTAAATAAAAAAAGTTATAGAAGTTGTTAATAAAAAAATGAAATACTGAGATGTTATAAAAAGTTTAACAAAATTATCAAAATACAAGAAAAAAAAAACCTAGTAAATCTATATTATTCAATAAAGAAAAAGGAGATAGAAAATTTAATTAAAATTTGGTAAATTTGTTTACATAGGTTTGATAATTTAACTTCATATGCATTAAAATAATGGACTATAGTACAAAATTAACCATTTTTTAAAAATGAAACAAGGAAATTACTTTTTTTTTTACCAACAGAAATAAAATTCTGAAAAATGAGTCAGTTTTGTGCAGATTTTTTTTAATTATTATTTTTATTACTATTTAAGGAAAATCTGAGATTTTAATAAAGTCAGTTACTTTTTAAATGCTTCCTCTTGTAAAATTTGCAATTTCTCAATACAGCTGTAAATCTATAAATCAACTAAAAAATTGCGAAATTTTAAAAACAAATGAATTTAAATGTATTTTTATTAATTATTAAAAAAAATAACTAAGTTTTCAGTTACATACTTACTTGAAAATAGACTTGAATGATAGTTAAATATCCATAACACAGATATTCGCATTTCACATAAAAAGCATATAATATGTGCTTGATATTTTGTCTTGGAAATCACCACTCAAGTACATTTTTCAAATAGGTCTGAAAATAATTAAAAGGAAACATTTATTAGATCAAGCTACAATAATCTGTTAAAATATCTACAAAAAAAAAAAAAAAAAGGATTCCAACTGCCAGCCTCTCCTACCCCTTTTTTGAAAATTTTTTTGATGACCCAAAAATTAGAAAACCATATGAAATTAAGTATTGAATATAATAAAGAATATTTGATACTAGCATATGATAACAGCAGTTTTTAATAAATATTTTAAACCAAAATGAATTTCTTTTTTACTTTTAGCCCCAAAATATCAAAGAACATGAATCAGGCAGACACTAAAATTTTCTACACATTCAGTATTGTTCTACAGAACTCATAGTTCAGGAAAATGTATAAATGATTACAGTCTTACTGATTTTTAAAATATTTAATAAAATAGTACTTAGCTTTAATACCTTCCACACACAAAAATAATAACTGCTTATTCTTCCTAAATAGTACACAGCAAACAATAAGTATGAATGTTCAGTAAATTGACAAAAACAAAAAAAAACCAAGTACACTAATAAAAAGTACACCATTTCAATTCCATCAGCTAAATTTTGATTTAACGTAATCTTAGATCTATTACAAATTATTTTGAAAAAAAAAAAAAAAAAAAAACTTCGTGCAATTGACTTCCTGGAAAATGGAATTAAGGATTTATGTAACATGTACAAAGTTTACAATAGTCCAGCAAGACTTAAACATGTTATTTCAATTCTTTACAAACAATCAAAACTTAGAAAACAGCCAAACAAACTTTCAAAAATCTGGTATGTCCAAAACAAATTCAGAAAGTTATACTGTAATGAGAGAACATCTATTCAGAGAATAACACCAAATGGAATTATGGCTCATTATTTGAGCTAAGATCATGCATGCATTTTGAGTTTGCTGGTATTTTTAAGAAATGCTTTTAATTGCCTCACAAGTTCAATAATATTATTAAATTCTGTTCAATTTTATAATTGCTTTGAACACAAATTATAACAATCTTAATACCATTAAAAAATAACAAAGTCATACTGAATGTCAAAGGTAGAAATATGCAATCAAAAGTTGAAGAATTTTTAAAAATAAATAACAAATAAAAAAAATTAAGTTTTAAAATTAAAATCATAATTTTTTTTAAAATTTATATTGTTTTTTTCTCCCCTTCTATTTTTCTTGAAGAGACGGTACAACACAGTTGACTTTAGATATATTTAAAAAAAAGTCTTAAACTCTATCATAAAAGTTCATATTAATATATAAAGGCTTTATGTTTTAATAAGATCTTGGCATCTTCCATTTGAATTATGGGCATTGAAAAACTAAAATATCTAACTATAACAGAAATTGAAATTGCTACAGAAAGTTAAACCCTTTCTGTCAAACAGTTCTAAAGACAATCTTCAAAAAGAATTGAAACTCATTAAAGAATAGAAAGAAGAAAAAAATGTAATCTTTATTATACTCAATATATCAATGATATCAATTTGCCAAGCAATTAACTCCATAACTTCCATATCATTTTTTATCACTTGTTTCCATTTTCCCTATAATCATCATTCCAATATTCTGTTTTGTAATGATGCAAATATATTCAGTTTACATCAGATCCATTTTTCTTTAGAGCAGATGATACATCCAGTGGATAAGTTATATAAATGGTCAATAATCATAATATATAACACTAAAGATATTTAAAATTTTCAGAAGTACAATTTATTTAGGTGACAAACTTTTATAAACAAGAGGTGGATTAAATATAAGTGGCACTGGGCAATGCTCAAGAGCCTTAAATTTTCTAAATGTAATATATTTAAAAGAAAAGTAAAAAAGCTAATTCACTGAATTTATAAGAAGTAACATGTCAAACTCAGAAGCTACTATGATCCAGATACCATAACAGAGAAATCTTGAGCATGTACCATAAATGAATGATAGAAATGCTGCAAATAACACATATGGTGAGAACTATGTAAAACCTATATACCTAATGAACATGGAATCCTAACAAAGAGGTATGTACTACCATTACTGATAGCAGCATTAACCAACCCCAGAACAATTGTGTTTCCAGGGGAATTAAGAATCTGCATTATAATTGAGCTTTTTAAATAAAGAATTATACTAAAAAATACATTATAAATGTTTATATATAATTAAATTCAATATTCTGAAATTAATTACTTCAGTCTGAAATCTTGAGGAATTTGTAATAAGTAGGATTATAAAATGCTGGTGTAGAACACTTGGTTAGTTCTTCCCACCTCATTAAAAAAAAAATCACTAAATCTCTAATCCATCAAAGTTTGTCCCAAATGTTCTGCAGCAAATTTTGAGGGAAATTAAAATTGTTTAAGATATTTTGATATTTCAAAGTATTGAAAGAACTCTCCTTTTTATAAAAAGCAGAAAAACAAATCAATAGAAACTGCTAGAAAAATAGCTGAACTTAGCATTCTATATACTAGATTACAAACCTGGAATAAGTTTTAATACTTAGCATCCAAGTTTGAAAACCTAACACTAAAGAAACAATAAGTTCTATAATTTACTTTTTAACAACTTCATCTTCCAAATTCTTGAAATCTACCTTAACCCTAGAATGCATAACTTTTTTAAAGATTTTTTCTAGTGGGTATGTTTTGAATAGCAAATAATTTTTTTAATAAAATTATTAAAAAAAAATTTTAATTATTTTTTTTTAATTTTAAATGCAAAATATGGCTATACTATGAATTAAATAATATGCCAGTGACACACATAACAACTCAATCACATCATAACAACTCTATAATAAAAATACAAGTCCCTTTTTACCAGTAAGTCCCTTTTTTCACAATGCAAACAGAAAAATGTATTTTGATAGTATTTTTAATGGTAGCATTATTCATACAACAGCCATTTGGGTATTTCTCCAATTTTACAGTTTAAATTTAATTCTAATACCATTATTGTCATACACTAGTGTTTTCTACAAATGTTTATCAAAAAGCATTTAAAAAAGAATTTCCATACACTCATTGTTACCCTTTAGAGTGGTCATATAAAGCTTATAAATAGAAATAAAAAATGTGTAGACATCCATTGTAAGGTTAATAGTAACTTCAATAGAAAGAAGGGAGGCAAGGGAAATTTTTACAAGTTTAAGTGAGTTACAAACTCAATTACTTAATAGTGATAGAAGGGGGAAAACTTTAAGCTAACTTTATTTATCATATTACATCTTCTTTTGAGACATTACTAAATAGACCCTTATATATTTTGAGCATGGTTTCAAACAATGAGGATCATATTCTAACTTGCATTATGCTTTCCAAACATCTAAACAAGATTGATTAATTAGTTTGAGGTTAATGGTTACATTTGGTAATCACATTATTAACAGAATATTATTTAAAAAAAAGATTGAGGCAGCCAGATTCAAATTCCAGTAGATTCTGAAATCTGATGGAACTTTGTTGGAATTTAGACTAAAAAAAGAGTTCTTATACGTTAGATGACTATTTAATAGATAAAATAAACAAAGACTTCAGATTCTTAAATATGTTACAGTGAAATTAGATTAAAGATTCAAAATGTATCAAATCAGAGATATATCATTATCAGTTAAGTACTACTTCACTTTTACACTTTCCAATGGACTATAGAAACAATAATGTAAGTGGAAATCGGAAGTGGAATTTCTTTATTGAATTTTAGTCACAGATTAGTATTTGAAAATGTTCCCCAAAAATGTTTAGCTAAAAAAAAACTGTTAATTTTACAACTATACAAAATCTCTAAAAATATTATTATACTATATTTGCTTCATCTAAATTTTATTTCAATAACAGAATTAAATTTTTCATTAAATTCTAATTTGATTTTTGGATAAGACAGTTATTTCTATGAGCCCACATCACCGTAATATAGTTCTTGTATTTTTCTTAACAATTTATTAATTTTTACTGAAAGTCATAAAAATACATGACTGTTTCTTTTGTTGCAATTTTTTTACCTTGTGTGTGTACCTTGGAATTGGTTTGCATTTACTGATTAATGTAATATCAGTTTTAGTAAAATGAATACAAATAATGTCATAATATATTTTAGACCATGGCATCTCATGTTAACAGTATATACAAAAGTACAAGAAGTTCCATCAATAGTGAATGATATAGTAAATGCTTGTACACATCTTCAAAGAAGTAAACTCAACTTTCCCGTCTCTAGAATTTAACCTAATTCACAAGTAACAAAAAATAGTTTTAATCTCTAAGCTATATTTTTATAATTTTGCACTGAAATTTAGAGTTTTTAAAGTTAATTTTATATAAGTATACTCATCAAAAGCAAGAAAATGATAAATAAAGTTTCTACAAGATTTGATTATTTTAAATGCACCATGATAATATTAAGAATTCTAACAAAGCAGAACAACATACTTCCATGTAGATTCCAGCAAATATTGGCTGGTTATTAGGTAATTTAACCTTAAAAGCATTTGAACTTTTTTTAAAAATTTTTACTTAGTTTTAATCCAGGTAATTTAAATATTTTTATTATACAGTTAAATTATTCTTCAAAAATAAAATTTGACTGCATGTTCAAAAGAATATTTTCTTCCATTTTAAAAACTGAATTCAGCAACCTGAAATTTATAAGTCAAAATCCTCAGGTCCCATTTGCTGATTTAAATATAATTTAAAACATGTTCTTATTTGACAACTATCTAAAATTAGAAATATATTCCAAGAATTAAAGTTACGTAAAATATTGCATGCTGCTTCAATTAAAAGTCAAATTTGTAAAGTTTATTAGCACAATATTAAAATCATTAGATAGCATCAGCTAATAGATATTTTAAACAGTATGACCACATACAAAAAAAACCAATTAACTAAACAAAGGCAAATATATATGGAACCTTAAACAAACCTAAAATATTTTTATCTGCACTTTCAATTCTAAAAAAGCTCTAAATTTAATATTTATAAATATAAATTCTGTCCGGAAACCTTCAAGTCAAGAATATATAAATATAGGAAACATATAATTATAGGGTATTTCAAGAGGTAAAAAGACTTTTCTAAAACTATTTATCAATAAAAAATAATGTTAACTTCTCTTCAAAAAATAATAAACTAACCTAGCTCTTCTATAAATACAATTACAAATACTCAGCACTTCTTATTCTACATACAACTCCAACAATTTAAAAATAATGAGTTTTCATATTCTAAAGCTTCTCTCATACCAACAGCATACTGACACTATGAAATACCCACCCCCTAAATAAATAATACATTACTGAGTAAACAAATCATTAAATAGAAGATATTGAAATAAAAAGGAGGAAAAAATCCTGCTAACAATAAATTAGTCAAAACAAAGGAATACTGCAACCTTATATTAAAACAAATATAATATGTTGTAAAAAAATGTCAATGCATGTTGAAAGTGATAAGTACTATTTTTCAAAAAGTCATGGAGTCAAAAGTCAGCCTTGTTTGTATGTATTGATGAATAAGATATATAAAAAATTTTAACAAGCTCTTAAAAAATAATTGTATGTCAATTTTAAAATTTTCACGATGATTTCACAACTAATTACAATTAAAAAATTACCGGGATTTTGGGTAATTTCATTTTCACCCCTGAGAATAAATAACCAACAAAATTGCGATTGTTACAATAGATTGTGATTTAAAGCAAGTAATGCTTAGATTTTAAAGAAAATCATTATCTATCTAAAAGGCAATATCCTTGAAAATTTGTATATCCATGCAAATCAAATTTAACCACAATAAATTAATAAATGAGCAAACACTTCATATCACCGAACTAAATTATGATTTGTTTATTTCTACATGCATATTCCGTTCAATGAAAGTCGTAAAATAAATCTATTCATTTATGTTCATACATAATCCACAAACAACAAATTTCACAAATAAAATGAATGATAAATTGGTAATATTAACCTGCAAACTTCTGTAGGTTGGATATGGAATGTCCACGTTTTAGCAATTATAATGTGTCTATTCCTTTGATAAATATAAACAAAACAGTAAAAGTTTAATAAAAATCAGTTCAAAAACTTGGTTTTGATCGGAAGTGATGTAATAAGATGACGCATGCATTTATCTATTTGTTTTCGCCTTATTATTGTATTCTATTCTGTTGTCGGTCTTAACTACAATAAAAAAATAAGAAAAAAAAATTGCTTTGTGTTTCCACGACTATTTGTCAGAATTTAGCGGATACTGCTGTAATAGGAAGTGAAGAAAGATAGCTGATGGCAACGTTTGGAATCTGGCATCATGATTGGTTACCTGTTGACATTTTTCACGTAATGCTTCAACTGTTGATACAACTTCGACGCGCGTAACTGAAACTTTGCATGCCGAGTAGCATCGTTTTATAGTTTGTTGAAGTCTGCATTTAATATGGCTCAAAATACTGAAAATGAAAATATCGTTATGGGTCAGAAAATACCGGAGAAAAGAACTGATTATATAAAATACCCAGATGAGGTCAGAGTTATTGAATTAATTTATATTTATGGATTGATTAAATATACTTTTGTTCTTTCTTTTGAATCTGAATTCAATCGTTCGTTTAAATATGATTTTATGGTATTTCATTGTAACTTACCGCATTTTTTTATTTATACATCATTTTTATTTATATTTAAACGTTAAAATTATAAAGAAAAACAAAGATAATTTGCTTCGTTACTTTGTTCGATAAATGGACGCCGTTAAACCTGTTTAGCAAGTTTTAAAGCGTCCTTCCGTTGCTAAGTTTGCCAATCATAAAGATGCTCTCCAACTGTTTACTCTTAAATGTTTAAATACCATACGCTGCAACTTATTTGCATGAAAAATGATTAAACTTTGTCGGCTAGCATGTGTTTTATAAAAATAAGTGGAATCGATTCAGTAGTTTCATTAAAAAAAATTATATAGTCCTTAGAAAATCATGAGGATGATCGTTTCATTAAAAGTGAATGAGAAATCTAGATTAAATAAATTATACTCAGAAAGCGTTTGGTAAAAAATTTGTGCTGCCAGCTGCTGTTTGTAGAAAAAATAAATGAGTTTCAAATATTAAATGCATATTAAAAATTTTGTTCAACAAATCTAAAACCATATGAATGTATAAAATGCATTATTCATAAAAATATTTTTATATATAACTTTTTCACATATCTACATTTCATTGTGTGTATAGATACCGAGAGGCATTGTTTATGTTAAATGATTTAAATTTCCTGCCATACAAAAATTACTATCAGGAGTTTGAAGTGGTTAAGATTTTATGCAAATAAATGACACTTCAGCTTTGTTAATAATATGGCTCACTTTTTAATTAAAACAGGTTCATATACTTTTTTTTTAATGACCTGATTAACTTTTTGCATTGGTTTGAAGAATGTAAACTTTCAACTTCTAGTTCATAAATATTATTACAAATATAACGAAAAGTCCACTTTATTTTTCTTTCATTCTATTTAAAGTGCTTTTCTAATTGTTTAATTACTTAAAAATCCTTATATTTTTAGTAGATTTCTTAAAGTAATATACTTTACAGCAACAGTTCTCATGATAAGACTTTGAAATAAGCAATTTTAATTTTTAGCACTTTTTCTCTAATCATAGTCTGTAGAACCTGAAATTGTCCCTCATTTACATGTTTATATATGCACAGGTTTGTGTATAGCGTTTTGTTCGTGTTATCTTGTATACATGATAGCAAGAGAAAATTTGAATTGTTGAAAGATATATTATAAGAAGGGAAAGATCTCAGCAGAGTTTATCAATGGGCCATCCGATTCAAACGGGTAGAATTAATAGGAGGTTAAATTATTCATTCTCTCATAATTCCTTTATAAAAGGTAAATCAAATTACTCTAATAACTGAAGATATTCTACAGTATTGTCAGAATATCTTCATGGTAATGTATGGCATTCAAAATATCAAACATTATTGTACAGAAATTTGACAATATTTTGCGCTGAAAGGTTTTCCAGGGTTACAGTATCTTAGGAGTCAGAGATTAGAAAGTAATTTCTAATGCTTAACTTTGCCTACCGTTTACCTTAAGTTTGCAACAGCTTCTTAAAAAGTTTCTATCAGTCGCATTCTCTACCACTATCTTCTTCTAATTAACCTTATCCTGTATAAAATTAGAGGAAGAAAATCAGAAGAGAATGAAATTTTCTTTTCCTTATATCTTCTTATAATAGAATCTTTTGCTTTCTAACATGTCAACATATATATTATTTTACTTATTTACAACAATTAGGAGACTGTTTGTAATCTTAATATATATACATAAAGTATTCTGAAAAATATTTAAAAGGCATACAACTTTTAAAAGCAGATATGATACTTAATGGGATAGCAGAAATCAACTATTATGGAAGAATTAATTTCAGTGTTTACTGTGTTATTAATCATCTGTTACGGAAACAATTAGTGATGGGTTGCACTTCTTTTTAGTCCCAAAATTAATATATTTAACTATATTGATACATCAACAGTATTGTTGAAGCATTTTCAGTATTAGTGATCTAAATAAAATAATGAAAATAAATAGCTGCTGTAAAAATCTTATGAATAAGGGATTCATTGACTGAATTAACTTCATTTTCTTATCATTTTTAATGATTGTTAATGATATAGATACTGAGACTGTTTCATCCCCCCCCCCTCCATTGCACATCAATAGAGTAAGAAGAAGAAAAAATGGCATAAAATATTATCTCTTTTCAAAACAAGAACCTGTAGGATTCCAAGTAAAATTTGCAATGCAGTACACTGTATTTGAAGGTTGATTTGTTAAATTAGCTTATCAGTTTGCGGCTATATGGGCTCAGTTTAGATTATGAAGATTACAGTTGAATGATTTTCCTCTTTCTAAACTTTCATATCATATATTCAAGAGAATATTAAACCCCTTCAATGCTAAATTATTTCACCATGTAGCATCTGATATATTGGTGGATCTTCAGTGGAATTAGATATCAAGTTTCTGAACCTTTAATCTTGACAACCTCTAGACTTTAGTAAAATACTAAAATATTTAAAAAAGGCATTATTTTGTTTTAAAGTTTTATCTATGGATGGTTTGTAGAAATGCATTTATAAATAAAACTATTAATTAAGTTAAATAAAAGTATTGAATTTTTGCAAAATTTTGCATTTAAAATTGAGTTTTATTTAATTATTTATAGATTCCATTGAAAATACATGATAGTGATTATGATAAATTTAACTTGAGTAATGTACACTGTAATATGAGCTGCATTGTTATGTATAATAATCAAAGAACCAGATATTTGCTCTTTTTAAATTTTTATTATATTATCTTTTATTTGTATTTAAAATTATATTTGTTTGATTTTAGTTTGAGGTACTAGAACTTCAGCTTGGCCAAGCTATCAAAAGAATGTGGGTTATACAAACTCGACTTGATAGGCGTGTTTTTACTTCCAAAAAGTAATTATATTTTTACATTTTTGTGTATGATATGTAAGAATTTTGTAGTTTTCAATGACAAAATGTATCCTTTTTTTCCATAGAACTTGGTAATTTTAATTCTAATTTTAAAAAATAAATAAAATATAACTGCCATATTACTTCTATTTAAACCCTCAAATTATTATCTGCTTCTGGGATTTATTCTTAGTATGAAATTTATTTATATCATAATGACTTTTTAAAAATTGTGGAACATGAAATAGTTTGAAAGAAGAGTTAGAATTGCTATAATTTGCAATTTCAAATGGTACATCTTTTAAATCTTTCTCTCTCTCTCTCTATATATATATAATGAGAAATTTATATAATTTATTATATAATATCTGTCCATGCACTTGGATCTGAAAATTTACTTCTGGGTATGTGAAAAGCTCTAGGCATATTTACATCAAAAATTTTGAAGCAGAGAAAGTATATTTGATTTGTGCTTTATTTCCATTTTTTAGTATGATTTATTTCTATTTGTCATTTAGAATGTTAAATTGATAGCTTTTGAATCACCTACATTTTATGATGCTGCTTTCCTGTCTTCATCAATAATGCATAAAGAGTTCAGATATTTTGTATGGTGGTGAATTTCTACGAATGTGATCGGTATCATATAAAATCCATTTGAAGTTGAAAAACTGCTTGATGATTGATATTATCATGATGAAAGGAAATATTTTTGTAACAGATAACCATTCTGGAAATCTCATTCTGCATTTATATTTTGCATTAGTAATAAACTCTTCAAATTAAAAAAAAAAAAAAAACCTATTTGAATTTTATTATAAATTTGATTCAACTGCTTTGTTATACATAAAACTTTGACAAACCTTTTGAAGTTGATTCATTTCTCGGAACATTCTTTCATTGTTTTGCAGCACTGTTCAAAAAATTTTAATTTTTATTGCCTTTTTTTTTTCTCGTCTTAATTATTTTTGGTGCAGGGAATTGTAATAAATCTACAATAACCAATTGATTGTTCCATCAGAATACTTTATATTACATATTTAATTAAAAAGAATAAATAATAGATGGAGAAATCTGAACTTAAAGAAGCTCTAACCTAATGGGAATGTGATAAAGGTTTCAAGTTTGAATAAGTCTTGGGTATTGTGTGCTAGTATTTTCTCATCATTAGATGCCTTATAAAATAGAGTAACAGAGCTGCTCTTACTCAAGAGAACATAGGTAATAAAACTTTCGAATTGTTTGCTTTTTTTCAGTCACTATTAGGCCTTACAATACCAATCAACATAAGGAAACAAGATTTTCCTTTCATACTTTCTAATTTTTATTATCATTTCTCCTAGCACAAAAAATATGTGTGAACCATGAATATGTGTAATTATGAATAAACTGCTTTTAAATGGGAAGCTAATTATTTCTTATTCAGCCTCATAAAAAATGTTTATTGGTAAAACATATTCACACTGAAGGAAGTTACCAGCTGTATTATGTGGTACTGACCTCATGAACTCAAATTCATGAGTCCACTTTTGTGGCCGGCAAAATCTTGAGATGCTAAGAAAAATCAGAAAGCATGTTGTGTAATTATACTTAACATTAAAGATCTCTCAAGTGCTTACTTGATCTTCAGAATTCTGGGCAAAAATTTCTGCTGCTGTGGTAGGATCTTGACAATTTAACTTATTGAAGTCAGTCCACCGTGCATCAAAAATGATAATGACAACTGATAATAACCATTTGAATTGATTAAGGATTAATAGATACAGTAATACATGCCTTTCAAATAGCTAATGTCCATCATAAAAGAAGGAAAAGCAGCCTAAATTATAAATGTGAATTTAAATTCTGTACAAATCCTAATTTGCTCTTATCTGTTTGGCATGTATTTGGGGTCCTCTGAAGTCAAATGGACTATTTTATTTATATTAAGGGAATATTACACCTTTTCAGATTTTTCAAGAAAACTTAACATGTTTTCATATAAGCCTAATCTTGAAGCAGATCCCTGTGACATCTTATTATTGGTTCTAATTATACGATTATTTTCATCATTATTATCTTTTAGTTGAAATGAATTAACTTTTTGTTCTAGTTTTTTTAATAGATACTTATGATGCCTATATATATATATATAATATAAACAATTATAGCTTGTTTCATTAAATATTTTTGCAGGTTTATGTATGAAGCTGAATTGAACAAACTGACACAAGAAGTGGACAGATGCAGTAAGACAGAATTTGTCTAATGTTTTTTTTTTTTTTTTTTTTTTTTCCTTTTATTTTACATACATAAATTGTTACTGTCTTTCTTGGAATTATTTTTTTTTTTAATTTTCTTAACATTGCATTTATTGTACTATTTTGAATGCAGAGTAAATATTTTTCTTCTGTCTTTTCTAGAAAAATACAAACATCAATTGAAAAAATGTTCCAATTTTTTTTAATTAAGGATTTTTAGAAATTGTATGTAAAAAAGTGTACTCTTAATATTTTGATAAATTTGAATTATTCTCTAAGTTCTTTAATTAAATTCTTGAAATCAATTATTTTTTTAAATATACTTAAAAGGATTCATACTAGAAATTTCAAAGTTTTCCTCCTTTTTATCGTAATTTTTTAAATACTATAAGATGGGAAAAAGACTCAGTATGGTGTCATCCTATTCCCACATAAAGGTGTAGTTTAGAGTGAAGAAAACAGAGTAGAATTGCCCAGATAAGTATTTGTAGCAAAATCCTGGCCGGAAATATTTTCAAGTTAAAACCATTGTTGTTGACCTTTGCATTACTCCACTATTACTCATAGAAGAACTTTGGTTGCCAAGATTTCAGTTAGTTGCTTTTCAGGGAAAACTGTACTTCTTTTCCCATCTGACAGTCACATAAAAGATTCAGGGCTTTTCATGCTTTAAGTTTACATTGTCCATGAGCTAAGTCCCTTATAGAAACTAAAATAGGGTTCGATACATTTTTACCCATCTCTTTAAAAAATAAGCAAAAAAGAATGCTTAGTATTATATTATTTCTTTGTAAAAGGCAAAACTTCCATAGCCCTGTCTCCTTTTAAGGTATACAAGTAGACTGTGAACACTATATTAAAAAACTTTCATTTGTTCGATTTTTTTTTCTTCCGTACTTGTTGTGAATGAATTCCCCCCCTCCCATTAAATTTTTAGTTGTGTTATGTACTTGGTAACTGTATGTAATAAAGTAGAAGGAAAACTAATAAAAGGTCTACAAGAAATATAGATTTCAGGAATCAAGAACTCCATAAATAGCATCTTTTCTTCTCTTAAAGAAAGTGCTACCTGTGAAAATTACTTTCAAGAATTGAGTGAAAAACTAATTTGCTTAAAAACTAAGGAAATTGGCAGCATAATGTTATTAAAATATGATGCTTGCATTGTATAAGAGGAGGACACAATTTAAATATTTGCCTACAATATTGTTTACTGTAGAAAAATGTTCCGTTCTTTATAATATCGAAATATGCCATTAGATATATTCTTTGAGAATATTTCCATGGACTGTTATAAAGAGATTTTTTTCAATCATATATCTAATCTTTATTTTTTCACAGAAAATATTTCTGGTTATTCTTTGAAAATTGTTCCATTATAGAAGCAGGAGTGCAAGAATATCTATAACTATTAATAAGTTATCTGTAGTTCTTTAACTGAATGCAAAGTTTTTGTTAAAAGTGTTAAATATAGGTTAAAATTACATCTAAGTTAGAAGTTGTAAATCAATTTTCAGTACATAATTTCTAAACAATTGCAGCTTTTGAAAAAATTTTGGTACAGAAAGTGTTGCATATGATGAAGCAATAATTCACTTAATTTGAATTATCTTTCTTTCATTAGTTATAAGGGAGTTAAAGACAAATGAAAATTTCAACACTAGATTCCCCCTCCCTTGAGCTAAATTGCCGATCTATGAACTCGCTTTGATTTTTCTTCTCCCTACAATATCTCATTCACCAACTCAAATCCAGTCAAAATTGCTTTAATGCTCATGTTCACAAGTATATACAAAATTTTTAAAGAAAGGTTATTTGGGGTTCATGGACCATAATCATAGTATCTGTGCAAAAATTTCCATCATAAAAACCATTGTATTAGGTATTATTCCTTTAATAAATTTATTTAAGAATAATATAAATAAAACTTTGAAATATGTTAAATTTGGCCTGTTAGGTTGAAATTCAAACTCCTTTGAACTTTCTGTTTGGAAATAAGAGTCATGTGTTTCACTGATTTATTTTTATTTGAAAACATAACTGTAAACTCCTACATGAACAATTGTTTTTAATTATTTATTTGATATTTAGCATTTGAATTAAGTCTTTGGCATAGCATATTTAATGAGATGAAGAGTTGCATTTTGTTACCAAATAAGTATTTCCTTGAATGTTTCAAAGAGCTGATTTATTGATTTCTAAAAAAAAATCAAAATTTAAAGTACTATATAAATTGATAAAATTTAAAGTGATTACTTGGTAGTATGCAAATAGTGTTAAATGATTTTTTTTTTTTAAGTCTCTGATGACATTTTCCTTATTCATTTTAGCACAAAGATTAAAACTGCTCAAGCTAAAAGATGAAGAAAAGACTCGAAAGATAATGAAAGTGCTTATCGTATTGCTGTTGATTTCATTGTTTAGATTTGTTCTTGTATACTTTTGATCCCTGAGCTTATTTTGATGGGCCTGATACACCTTTTGTACAAATTTTTTTATACTCTGTTTATGCAACTTTTTATATACTTTTACAAGTTTTTATAAATTTTTGTTCAGGGTTTTACATACGGGTATATATTAATAATGTTGAATTTGTTTTTAAAAAATAAAAGTTTTTTTTAATTGCTAATAATTAATTATATAGTTGTTTTACTTTATCTCTAATGGATATAAATGTGCAATGACATGCTTCCCTTAACTGTGCTACTATGTTGTCTTCATCAATACTTTCAAAACTTCTTTCGTCTGAAAAATAGATAAATCAACATCAAATTTTGATAAACAAAAATATTTATTTAAATGCAATCATACTATGAATGGAATAGAAAATATTAGTTTAAGTATTATATTTTAGCAAATATAATTAATTATTATCTGTAGAAATTCCTAAGTTTTTAAATTTTTTAAATCTGAAATTAGGTTGATCTCAGTGTATTTTTGAGTATAACAATAAACAGATTTTAACAATATATTTAATTTTTAAAAAAAATCAAAGAATAGGTGTAGTTGTACATCTTTTATTGTATATTTAAAAAGTATCATTGTTTCCTTTCTAAAGAATGTTTATAAAGAAAATTAATGCTTTTATTTATTGACAAAAAACAAAACAAAAAACTTAAGATTATTTTATGAAATAGATCCAAGCTAAATAAAAAAATTGTAAATAATATTAAGTTTAAAATTAGAAAATAACAGTTAAAGAAATTTTATGATATAATTTTATAAAAAGCATGGATCGATTTTATAAGCAACCATAAAAAAAAAATCCTTTCACTAAATTCCTTTTATATATATATATATATATATAATAGGAATGCTGTAAATATAGACAGAAGAGAAAAAAAAATGTTCTTCATAAAATATGGAATAGCATACCTTTAATAGGAATATGGCCAGCTAATTCACAAACTGCTACATTAAAAGAAAGATCATTTTTTGTCCCTATATAAAAAGTTGTAAAGATTTGTGTAAAGGATAGAAATATACACAGTTTAAATTCACACTTATTATTATTTTTTAAAATATTAAATAATATAAAAAAAGGTGAAATTTATTATCATAATTAATTGACAAAACAATGTTTATATATATCTGAAGTTTATAACATTAAGAATTTTTGGCACTACACCCGTGTACTGAAAATCACTCACCATAATAAGCTTCTCTAGCCCAGACATATAATCTTACTGATAATATTCCAGTATTTTCCTTGGATGAACAAAAAGTATTTCCACGGGTTAGGAAGATGTTATGTGGGATCTTTTTTTCAACCAAAAAATCAATAAGGATCATCACTGACCTATTTTAAGTTTTAAAAAAAATGCCTTTAGTTTCATTCAGTATTTAAATTAAGTTTGGACAGGAAAATAAATTCTTAATTATTAAAAATAAACAATGTTCAATTTCAAAAAATAAATATATACTAGAAAGTAAGTGCATGTTTCACCTTACTACTTCCAAAATATCTTCCTTTTTAACTACTTCAAAGGCAAAACCTTCTGATGGAAAAGACGTAAGTATATAGCATCGATCTTCTAATTGAGTAACAGGCTATAAACATAATATCATTATACACATAAATATCTTATAATCTCATATTAATGGTTATATAACAATAAAAGAAACCAAATTCACATATTAATTTTCGAGAAATTATGAGTAAATATTGATTTAAAAACAAGAGTCTTCTTAGTTTTTAATATGTTATAAAAATTAAATTCATTTTAATTGTTAGTTTGTACTATACAAATCCGTAAAAAAATTTTTAAAAACTATGCATTTTCTAATTAAATATCTGTAGTTCATACAAGTATATAAGTTGAAAACAATAATATCAAAATAATTTCTCTATTCTTTTATTTAATTTTTCTTGGTATATTTGTGATAAAATGAGCTAGTAATAATCATCTTGCAACACAGTAAATATTTTAGCAAATAAAAGTATTGCAAGTATGAAAAGTATTTTGCAGGAATGAGTGACAAAAGGGGGGGGGAGCAAATTTCAGGCAATTCAGGTAAGCATTCATATGATTTAATATAGTTTAATTTTTTTATTATTTTAGTATCCATGTGAAAATGATTTTATTTTATGTGTATCTCATGTAAAAAAGACAAAAGTACCAAGATTCTTCCTAAATTAACCATAGTTATATATTAATGACTTCCAGTCTTGCAAATTAATGTATTGAATTACTGTGAAAAATAATAAAGAAATAATAAATTTCAACCAAATCTAACATAAAACAGTTATGTTGCAGAACCTGCTATGGTCAATGTAACAAGAAGAATTAATGAATTACTAATATTTTATTACATTATAATAAAATAATTATATTTTAATTAATAATTCATTGTGAGCACACATTGTAGACCTAATGTTTTATAATTCAAAGAATTTTAAGTCTAAATTTCATTTATTACAGACTCAAGTTATCCATCATATTATATACATAGAAAAATGTATAGTAATATTTTACTTACAGCAGATTCAAGATATAATCTGTGCTTCAAATAGTAAGCATGAAAATGAAGATGATTGACAGATGCATATGCTCCTAAACTATTGAAGCCTAATCGAAAATCCCTGTAATAAGAAAATATAATAATTCTGCTACTACATGAATGTTAAATATTTTTTTTTAGATATATAAACAATAGTTTGTAAAGGATTTTATTAAGGGTAAAGTTTTAGTTACACAATTGATGAACAATAGTTTGTTTTATTAAAAGTTTAATCCTAAAACTTTTCTATAAATATTCATGGCAACTTTCATTAATAAAAATCTGAGATCTTTTTATTCTTCATATTAATGTGTCAGATCAAAATAAAAGTGCAAAATATTTTTGTTCTCGTGAAATATAAACTAACCCTACTTTTTTCACAGAAAATTGGGACATGAGTGATATATATTTTTTTCTCTCTGTCCTGTGTATATCTATTTAAATGTACTGAACTTGATGAAAATGAACTTATTTACTTCTATTTAATTGATTTATCAAAACAGTCAAGAAAAAATTATTAAAAGTTTTATTATGTAGTAAACTGATCCATCTATTAATATTTTTCTGAAGCAAATTTTATTTCCGTTTTTTTAATTTCCAAAATTTACAACGCAAATTTGCCATATATATAAATGATTGAAATTATCATAAAATTTAAAAATCAATTAAAATGATATAATCTAAACAAATAATAATATAGAGGCATAGCGACCAGAGTGTGTGGGGGAGATAAGAGGATATAGATGCCCGGGCACCATGGAAACAAAACATTAGTACATATATATCACTTTTGGAAGAAAAATATGCAAATGTGAAAAAGTAATGCCATACTCAAAGTACATATTAAATTTGCAAAGCCACTGATGGTGACTAAGTGCAAAAAAAAAAAAAAAATTTATATTATATCCCAGATGCCATTTATTTCTACTATGCCACTGTAATATTAATGTGCTATGTCGAATCAAAAACTGGAAATTAACTCCCTTTTTGGTTTTTACAACACAATCGCTATTTTTTGTACACAAATTATTATGATAATTACCTTTGTTTATTGAAAGAAAACTTAGTGAATTTGTAATCTTACTTTTGAATATCATTAAAGTAAATATATTAGAATATTATTCAAATTTAATAATTATGTTTAAAAACGATTTTATAAAATATTTATTAATAATTTACTAGTAAATTTGAAATAAATTCAACAAATATTCATTTCTGAATTTTTTATTATAATCTAGGGGTATGTAAAATTTATATAAAACATTCTAAGGAACTATGAAACAGTATACCTGTCAAAACTGATTAGCATTATTTCCACTGCAAGTCTAAGTGCATTAAAATTCAAGACCTGTAAAATAAAATTATTGACTCTAAAATTAAAATATTCATACAAAATGGAATCAACAATTACCTTTCTACATTCAGACATATAAATAATGGATTGTTTTTGAGACAGATAAATTAGTATCAATCTTACTAATTATCTTAACATCATTTTAAGAATTAAAAAGTTTGAAAACTATGATTTATAATGCATGTGCTTTCAAGTTTTAACAGGATAATGAAATGGTCATACTTTAAGATGTACACTTTGTCAATAATCCAATAAAAATTGAAAGATAGGAGTCTAGAACAATATTACAAAATTTCGGAATCGACTGACATACTGAAAAGCATCACATTGCATTGGAATCAGAAAGTATTTGCAAAAATCAACAAAAAATATTGAAAAAGAGGAGAGGGTAAATTGGGTATATTTCATTTAGAATTTGCTGGTGTATATTCAAATTGAATGTTAATAGAAATGCATTGCTGTTTGAAATATATTTATTCCCTAAAATCTGTCTTTGGATTTAATACAAAGATACATTTAATTTAATATGTTTGAATTGATGATTTAATATGATTGGATAGTTGAAATGTAATCAAAATTTGGAACTTACTTGAGGGCAAAACCTATCAATGCAAGGAACCAACAAACTATGGCCAAACTCCAAGGGACTCACATTAATAATCAAAGCATGCTTGTAGGTTTCCTGTAATGAATGCACATTTTAGATAAATATAAACATAAATAATAAAATATAGTTGATATAAGTTTCCATGCTAAGTCTTACCACATTACTTTCTGGTTTAGACTGAAACCAGTGCTGAGGTTGAATCATAAAAAGAACCTGAAAAAAATTTTACTTACTTATTTTGATGTTTATAACAGTTTCAATTAGAATATAATTTAGAATTCAAATAAAAATTACTTCTTTTTCATTCACTTTTCCAAAATGGAATTTGTCTTTATCAAATGGCATGCTGATATCAGAAACAAGTTGTGGAGTTCGTCTCTCTATTGCTCGTTTGATATTTAACTGTAAACATCACAAATATGATTTTACAAGAAAAGCATTTAATAAATAATAACTATCATAAATACCAATATAAATTATAATTTTTTAAATAATTGCAATATCTGTACAACATTTTTCTTCATATAAATCAGCGAAGTAATAATATGCAAACATGATAGAATTTACCACAGGATTCAGACGCATAACTGATAAATATGTTATAGACTGTATCCTCAACCTGACTCTTAACTAGCATTTTTCAAAACCTGGTGAGTGCTCCAGCAATGAATTTTTCACTGCAGTCAGGTTAGATAGGGTAGGATTTCTTTCAAATGACACAGACTGGTTTCACTTTAAAAACAGCTTTTCACCAAACGAAAGCGAAGTCAAATCCCTCTTAGTATAGGATGTTGCACTATATTTCCAATATGTTTGATATTCTAAATTCTGCACAACATTGGGAATTATTGTAATAATGTTGAAGGATGTTTTGTGGAAATAATAGGAATGATTTCTAAGTGCTTCATGGTTGAACTTTGATCACCAGAAGATGCCATACATCTCCTTTATCATGAATCCTTGACTCATAGACTTGGTTAGATGTGCTAGACAAGTGAGAATAGAACCACTATGATATAAGATCCATCCATTTAGTTTGAAGTAACAATGGATTGTTTTTTGAGATACATAAGTTAGTATAAATCTTATTATCTTAACGTCATTTAAAAAATTTGAAAACTATGACTTATAATGCATGTTCTATCAGGATGATATGCATTGATTCCCTATGTAGAGCATTATGTACTTCAAAAGGTATAGCCAATAATCCACAGAATACCTAGGATGGATTTTATTCTCAAATATGCTTCTAAATAGGTTTATTTTGCCAAGAGGTAATCTTGCACTTTCAATAATAGTCATGCTTCCTGGAGATAGTAGACTCAGTGCACGAAGGATTCAAGAATCAACCAACATTTCACTACGTTTGAGATCCTGCTACATATTAAATATAGTCAAATGTTATTATTTTAGCAATATGTGAAAATTTAAGTTGTGAGATTTCATGCTCTCTGTATGGCAACTCTAATCAGAAATGATTCTTTGTGTGTGGGGTATAATTTAAATAAACAGAACTCATAAATCATTCAGTTACTTCTTAGTTTTTATAAAGGCAGAAATATTTTATAGATAGCAAAAAGAAAGAAGAAATCTCTGGTATAAAAACTTTAGGCAGAAAGCAAAGGGAGTATAGGTGTCTCAGGCATGTCATGGAGACAAATCAGTAGTGTGTTTAAGGCATTTTTTAAACACAAATTTAAGAGAAGATTAGGAAATAATACTATATCCTGGACACTGTTTCTCCTTGCCAATCTACTGATGGCATCTGGAAGTAAAATATACTGATTGTGTCTTAGGCATCCATGTTAGGCCACAGGAAAACCTCAATATGGAAAGCTTTTACAGAATTGCATTATTTTGACTGACAGTTGCATCTCACAAAAAATGCTTGTTCATTTCAAAATTGCTACAGTCTATTACCACATATTTAAGTTTTTATCTTGCTTGTAAATATGTTTTTATTGTTTGATTCACTATCCTGTTTTAAAGATGATATAATCTTTTATTGTAGACACATTATAATATATGCTACTACATTCACAAGATTTATTGTTATGCTGGTTATATTCTATATAGGTGATACCAATAAAATCTGCTTCCATAGAAATTTGGTTATATATTTGTACAAATATATCCAGTTTCCATATTTTTTTTTTTGTTTGTTTACTGCTTATCTATAAATATGTTATTTTAACTATGATTTTCATTATGGTTTTTTTACATACAGTGGTTGAAATAACAGTGCATAAGCTGAAATTTACACTACATAAAAATTAATTATTTGATTATATCTTTGATATGAATCAAAAATAGAGATAATTTCCATTTTTTTCAAATGACAAATCAACCTCTCTCTCACTATATATATATATATATTGTGTTTTTTCTACTTATTCTGATGTATGTTTATGTTACCTGTACAATAAAATTATATTTTCCTTGAAGGTCCTTAGTTTCCAAATCTCTTAACTGATATCTGAAACAGCCATTATTCATCTTCGTTTCCCAATTTGTTTTCAAATACTGGTCAAACTGTAAATAAACATTTTTTTTTAATTACAATTAATATCATGTTTTTTTAAAAAAAAATTTAAATGAAAGCAAGTGAATTTTGAAGCATTTATTTTCCAAAATAAAATAGTTGATTTTTTCTGTAGAATTTTAAAATAAAATTAAGTAGAAAAAAAACTGAGAAGTGTAACTGCTTTACTATTTATATTGTTATTTACAAGTTTAAATCTAGGTATTACTGTATTTTATAGTAATATAACAAGAATAGATTATATTTGTTCCTTTAATACTGTACTAATTTGCAATTCAAGTAAAGCTAAGTGTTGCCTTTTGGCAACAAATTTTTCCTTAACTATAAACTGCACTTAAATCAAAATAAAATTTTTAAAAATTATTTTCCCCATAGTTTATTCAAAAAATGAAAGTTAAAAAAAATTAATCAATTTTTAAAAAATCAAGTATTTACAAGTTAAAACTAAAATTATATTTGTGTGATATAGTGTCTGCCAAAAAAGCAGTGTAAGTTTTAGTACAGACCCAGACCTTGAATCTTCATCATTAAAATTTATTCAATTCGGTATTAATATTTATAAACACTAATAATTATTAGTTTATAAAAAAATAAAATAAAGAACATCATTTCATTTACTTTAACTGAGCAGCAAATGGCGATTTCTCTAATATTTTATAAGTGTACAACTTAGTGATTTTATCATTACTTTATTTTCTTTATAATTATCATTATTTATTTATTTTCATTATTGGATAAGCCTGTTTAGGAGCATAAAATGAAATAGTATACTTGTACCTCATTTTCTTCAATTTGCTTCAAACAAAATGCACATCATATGTAAATCTTAATATCAGTTATTGATTGTATTTTTATCTCCACACTCTTAGTTAATTTATTTAGTCTTTGGGCAATTTTAAGTTTTATTGTGGTAGTATAATTCACGGTAAAGTATGATTCATGATTTAATTATAAAAATGGTAAAATATGCAATAAGCTAACAAAATAGAAAAAAACTTCTAAAGTTTCAGAAGTTTTAATTAAATGAAATCACTTAGATATCAAATAAATTTGTATTTGTCAGCAAAAGAGTTGAAGAATATATAAAAAGTGTCATAAAGAAAAATAAATATACATTTGTAATTAAAAGTCAAATAATAATTTAAAAAATGTAAAGTAAATTCATTGCTCACCAATGAATTTTTATCACATCTGTTTTCAAAAATAAAATCATCTTCAGAATAAGAAAATTGCAAACTAGATTCAGTCATTTCCTGAAAAATAATCTTGATTAACAAATTAATAATTACTAAATCATTCATTAAAAATTGAGATGCAATAAATTAATATCCATTTTAATATAAAAAATTGCAATTTTTAAAAATTTTGCTAATATTTACTGTTTCTTTCAAGATCATTGCAAAAAATATTCAGAAAAATTTTAATGCATTAATATCAAGCAAACATGTGACGGAAATCTTTTTTTTTTTTTTTTTTTAGCATAAAGAAGGGAGATAAGTATATTAATAGATCTCTTATTTAATCAGAATTGTTTTACAATGGAAATAATTCCATGCTTCCCTTAATTATATATTATCATATACAATATTATATAATGAGGTCCTAATTTAATTAAAGGAATTATTTCAATTAGCAAAGCTAGATAAATGCTTATACATAATAGCTGATCATAACACAAAAAGCTGCTATTATTCCTTCTCAACCCAATGGTTACTAATTAAATAAGATTTCTGAACATAAATTTAAGGCAATTGCATTATAGAAATACAGAAATGTACTTATGCAATTGGCCCTATAAATACAAACAACATTAAAGAAAAAAATTTCCTGTTATGATATGTAAAACGGATGATCAAATAAATTTATGAAATTACATATTTAATCACAAAGAGGGTTATAAATGGTCTATAACTATTTTAGAGACCACAAAAATTTACAGAAAGTAGTTAATAGAAACCAAAACATGAATGTCCTTAGTACCGACTTGTAAGAAAGACTGATATTTCTGAGCTTAAATATAAACAAAACGTTAAGCAAGATAGATTATTGACTCTAAATCTGGCTTCTCTGTTAAAAATTTCACCAAAAGATAGCAGCACCAAATAGTTCAGAAATGCTACAAAATAGAAAAAAAAGTTGCAAAAGTACTCTTTCAAAAAATACTCACAAATCGAAGCTATTAAAATCTGATAACTTTTTTTACTAAGAGTTATAATGAATTTCACAATAAAATATAGTTCAGTCTGAATGCTGAAAAGAAAATCACTGCACAAGATTACAAAGTGAGTGCAATCAAGATGACATATATAAACAAACTTTAATTTTTGTTTAAGAGATCAACACGTGCTGCCATCTACTAAATGATCCAAGAACTTATTAATGCTGCATGCATGATATGCATAAAATAGGGAAAGAGATCACGAAACAATCAGATTTAAAAATGAAAGATTTGCAACAAAATGACAAAAATATAAAACTAAAGTAAAATATTTACAATAGCTTATATATATATATGTTACGGCATAAAATGACCAGTTATTTTATTTGAAAATCGAAATTCTGACAAAAATGTAATACTTTATTCTGTGTTGTACACAAGTTTTCGTCTCTACATCTCTATCTCATAGTATCACTCGTCGTGTCTCAGTTATTTATTCACAGAATACACTTGTTAAAGGATTTTGTCATTATATCCCATACTGTTTACATTCAAGTTCAAACGTATAAAAGGACAGTTATTCCCGGAAATAACAGCCTTTGTCGCTATATACTCCACAAATTTAGATGTAGGTTGCCAAACTGTATCTCGAAGTTTTATTTTCTCGTATACGCAACATTGTGAGAAAAAGTACTGTAATGGTCGAAAGAATTTTTAAGGACATTCGAACCTTGCGTTTGAAACATTGCATGATTATGTTTTAACCTTTTCTAGGGCCGTGGGAAGTATGCTTCCCACCAAATTTATCAATCTTTGTATGAAATTATGTAGGTTGGCATAAGTTCTGACAAATTTTTTTAGTAAGTCAGAAACTTAGATGCTTCAGTTCTTTATCTCAAACAAAATGATGTGTCTTGATTTGTTACTTAATTATTAATTAACCAAATTAATTAATTAATCAAATTAAATTTATCTAATAAGCTAAATGAATCCCTTTTCTTATTCTAATTTCAAGCCGAAAAATATTTTTACATAATATGACTAGAAAAAAATGGCCCTTTAAAGGGTTTGTGCAGGTTGAGGTTCGAACTCGCAACGTTAGGGTTCGTAGCCGAGTAACAAAGCCACTAGACAAAAGTGTACACTCTTCTCCGGAAGTTGTTAACTGGCTTATAATGTTACCACCACAGGTTAAGCTAGATTTGTCATCTTTATTTTGGTTTTTAAATGTATTGTTTATTGAACAACAGCAATAAAATACACACAAAAAATATATATTTCATGTCCTCGTAAAGCGCATAGGTATAAATATTTAATACACTGAAAATATTATTGCTAAATACGCTTAAAATATTTTTAAAAATTTATTAAAATTATTAAAAAAAATTGTACAAGAATAAAATTGGTATCACTAAAAACTAACTTTTAGAATTTTTAACTAGTGTAAAAATATTCTTAATGCGATATGTTTCGAAGTTATGGAAAACATATTAACATTTTTATTATTTTTTTATTAAAAATGTAATTAAAATTTTGAAAAGTCTTTCTTAGTGAGTATTTACAACTCAAGAAATAATTAAGTGCCAAATTTGGTAGCTCTAAGTCCAAATGACTTGCCTGTAAAGCGTTTTGAACATTTTTTGTATCGTGCATGTTGTATCATGTAGTTTACAATTGACATGCCAATCTATAAATATTATCTCTTTAAAATTTAATTTCGAAATTGTTATGCATTGTCACTTGTTCGACCTCTTTCGTTCCATTCAAATTTTCGATTTAAGTTGGTCTTTAAGAATATAATAATGCAAAAATGCTACAGGATAAAAGGATGAAATTTGGTCTGTGCTTTTATTGCTAAAATTGTTGAATTTTGACAAATTTTGGATAAAGTCCGTAAATGCCTTTTCTGTCTGTCGAGCTGTCTCTTTGAGCGTATATATTTTCTTTTAATTAAAATTATGCTTTTTTAATTCTCCATATATCTTCTGGGTCACATAGTTCGGAATATAATAGAATCAATACTCATATTACAGTTTATTGCAATAATTAATTTGCAGTATCTTTGAATAAAACTCTCGAAATCTTTCAACTAGAATAGCAGTTTTAGGTTTTCCAGAGGGGGGAAAGAAGAGAAATGATTTTTTTTTTAATTATCAATATTCCAAAGATTTTTTATTCACTTCCTTAGGTGAATATCTTTTCAGATTAACACAGTTCAGTTATTAATTTTTTTTTTTTTTTAAATCATTAGTCTTGCTTTGAAGCATTTTACGCTTGTTGTTAATCTAAGTTTTCTTTCATTAGTGCAGACTTTTTTTATTTTTATTTATTTATTTATTTATTTATTTTATTTATTTATTTATTTATTTATTTTTTTGGAAAAAAAAAATTCTGAGTCTTATTTTTGAAGTTTAATTTTTACAAGATTTCATTCAGAAATTGAGATAATAATAATTTTTTTAGAATGAAAATTCTAGTAATTTTTTCAGCAATTTTTATATAACATTTATTAATGAATACTATTTTGGTCATATTTATTACATTTCGAAGCAACCCGAAGGTTATTTTAAGGCGGACATCGGAAATTTGAACCGCCATCAGATAACAAAGACAATACTTGAGTGAGCATCCTTCTCCAAATTCCCACGCTATCCAGCGGCAGGATGTTTAGCCTTCGATGCTGTATTTAGCGCGCAATAGGATGGTTCTTCATTGGGATCGAGTTTCGAACTCGGAATCCACCACTTCTGATACCGAAACGAGCCACTTCTACCTTTCATCGCATATTGCTGGGGATTGAATGAACAATTTGAATACACGAATTGGATTCAAAATTTGATCTATATCTATAATTTCAGTGTCAAGACCACATACAAATTTTTTTTTATCCTTCGTATTATGGGTTTGAGTTGTGCCACACAACACAAGAAAAGGCTGCCATAGACAAATTATCGACCAATTTTGTCCAAAAGTCTTCAATTTCGATTTAAAGGTCATATACTGAATTCCACTCATCTAACAATCTGCCTTTTCGAGTTATTACCTCACTTACTCCCGAAGAGACAGATTGACAATTGCCTTAAAAAAGTGATTCAAAATTTGACAAAAATTTACAGTTTTAAAAACAAAACCACGGCAAAGCTTAATCTACCAAATTGCTTGGAATTTTGAATTGCATTCCTATCTCCTTCCCCACCTCTCAAATTTCAAAAATTCTACGAAAATAAAATTGGTATCACTAAAAACTAATTTTTTAAATTTTAAATTGGTGCAAAAATTATTTTACTGCGATATGTTTCGAAGCTATGGAAAAAAACCATTAAGATTTTTATTAATTTTTGATTAAAATTTTAAAATTTTTTCTTAGTGAATATTTACACCACGAGAAGTAATTACACGTTCAAATTTGGTGGCTTTAAGTCCAAGTGACTTGCTTGTAATTCGTTTTGAACGACTTTTGTATCATGCATGCTTCATCAAGCGACATTTACTCCTTAACAATTAACTTATATACTGTTTATACATATATCGTTTTTTAAAATTTGTGGGAATTTTCTCATTTACTTCAACATTGACTCACTTCGACGTTCATTGAAGAATTTTCTTCAAAACATTTGTCTCCATTAGAATCATCTGCGTTTATTGCTTTGTTCTGATCACGAAAACTCAAAAATTTTTTAACTGTAAAATTTTGAAAACGATAACTCAGTCAGAAATTTTTACTGCTGTGAAAATTTCACCTGCGCCGCAGCATTACAATGACTCACTTTGGTAAACTGTTATGCTTGTTAAGAGTTTCAATTTTGTATTTAATATTCAAATCAGTTCTTTTCATTCCATGCTTCTTTTATAATTCAATCGCATTTAACAATTATTTAAGGCTGTTCAACAGATTTCAAACCAGTTCAGGCCGTTCTAGACAAAAGAAAATGAATCCTATCCCATAGGAAAAATGATTCACAGTTCCCTGTTCAAAAGGCTCGACAACATTGTTACGATATTGTCCGGCATTCAGAATGTTGAATAACATTATACAGATATAGTAAAATATATTGTGCTAATAACATTGTTTTCTGACATGTGGAAGAAGAAATTCCTCAAAAACCAGTCGCCAATGTTGGTTGGCAATGAAGCATCGATCGATAATCTTTTCTTTAAATCTGATAAGATTAAACGATATAATGATCGCATTAAAGAAATATTTTTGCATATATTTGAATACGCCTGTTCTGGATCAAGCGATTTTGATAATATATAGCGAACGATCACATCAAACGGCGTCCCATATTTCAAGATTTTAATATTTTAGTAGAATAAATAATCATTTTAATGTAAAAAATATCTCATTGTGAAATAATCACCTACTTACCCTTTCTTTCACCAGGTCCATTGTGTTCCCCTTCCTAACCCCAGCAATATCATCCTGATCAGAACTTTCCGCCACTGCGTAAGTACGACTACAATACTAAAGAAGGTGGTCAAGAGTTAGAATTGCAAAATCCATTTTAAATAACCTTCGTGTAGCTTCAAAATGAGACATTAATCTAACATTATCTTAGGCAATATGTTTAACTTTGAAAACATTTGGAAAATATTGCTTTTTAAAATTATATTACAATAATTTTTAATACTTCGGGCAAAGAAGTAAGAAGAGAGATTTTTTTATTTAAAAAACTTACTAGAAGTCTTTGGCGACAAGCTATTGTCCCATCATATTATTCGCATTAATTAAGTAATGCTGAATAGCTTTCATTAACTAGAACTACTTATCTTACCAAATGAAAGTACCATTTTAAATTTAGCTTGAGCTGTAAACGTAGAATAATTTTATATGTAAATTATGCTTGGAAAGTGGCGAATAAAATTGGCGGAATTGGTTAAGTTGTTGAATCTGGGGACTATGTTTAGGTTTTATTTTGCAATAACTTTTTAAAAAGTGAGCGGAGTGGAGCAGATAACCATTGATGACGATCTATATGCAACCAGTTTTCAAATAAAGTAAAACTCGCGAAATCGGTGCAGTGGTTGCTGGTGGGGCATTGTACCATGTTTTTTCTCATAGAGAATGTACAGTGATTGTGCTATAGAGATTTCTTTCTAAAATGGGGGTAAGGAGACAGGCGACAATTGTTTACATATCTAGGAATCATATGCTTTCATATGAAAATAAAACTGCCAGAAACGCACAGGCTATTGGAACTGGGGGACTGAGCCTTTAGTTTTGACAATTATTTTTAAATACATAAATACTTCAAAGTTAATTTAGACCTGGTCTTCTCTAATTATGGATAGTGAATCTAAGTAGAGATAACAGAATTTTCATGGTTTATATATTTTTTTTAAATTCTTTGATATGTGTGACAAAAAGTATACAGCAAATTATCTTGAATTTATATACACTCATGTCCACAAATTAAGGATAATTCAGATTCACATGGAAATCGAACTCTAAAATACGTATATCACCCGTAAAATGACTACACACATCTTCAAAAATCATATGCAAATTGCAGGAAGCCACCAAATGACACCGATAGTACGTCACAATGACGAGAATGTAAGACAGTAATGTATAAGGAATACAGGCAAAGAAGTAAAATTGTTCGCAAGCGCTTTATAAGCCCTCCAGTGCAATAACCGCATAGTTATGACACAAAGGACACATTTGGGTGATTTTTTACGTGTAAAATTATCGGCAGTCTGGAATGTGGGCGTACCCAGCTGGAAGTATCCGAGGAACTTGGAATCGCCTAGAGGGTCATTTCTAGGCTTTGGCAACGATTCCAAGATGATGGTAATATGAGTAGCCGTTATAGCACAGGCCGCCCCCGAGTTTCAACGCCGAATGAGGACCGGTATTTGGCAGTTACTGCCAGAAGAAACAGACGGAGCACAGCATCAGGCCTGTCTCGTCAGCTCTCTTCAGCCACTGGTACGACAGTTTCAAGGCAAACCGTGTACAGAACCTTAGGGCAGATTGGTCTATATGCTCGTAGGCCTGTCAGATGTGTTCCACTTACTGCAACTCACTGTCGCCTGCGGTTAGCCTGGAGTAGATATTATGCATTGTGGACACCGCAACAGTGGGCCTGTGTGATGTTTTCCGACGAGTCCAGGTATAGCTTGCAGTCTGATTCTCTCCGGACTTTCATATGGAGAGCGCCAGGTACCCGTTACCACCAAGAGAGCATCATTGAACAACACCGTTACGGTGGTGCAGGATTGCTCGTTTGGGAAGAAATTATTCTGGGTTCCAGAACTGACCTGCATGTTCAAATTGGAACCATGACAGGCCAAGTCTATCAGGACGTCATTCTGGAACAACATGTACGTTTGTTTCAGGGGGCCATGGGCGCAGAATTCGTGTTTATGGATGACAACGCTCGTCCTCACCGTGCAAACATCGTAAACGAATGCCTTCGATCGGAGGATATCACCCGTATGGACTGACCAGCATTCTCACCGAACTTGAATCCAGTAGAGCATGTGTGGGACATACTTGGTCGACGAGTTGCAGCCCGTCAACCACTTCCTATATGTCTACCGGAACTTCGGAGGGTATTGCTTGATAAGTGGTGTAATATTCCCCAAGATCAGATTGATAATTCGGTACTCAGAATGCCTAGGCGTTGTACAGACTGTATTGCATCGTCTGGGAGACATACTATGTATTAACCATTATACCAACCCTGTAATATTGGTTTTTGTAAATAGTTTTTTTTTTTTTTTTTTTTTTTTTTGTAATTTCACCAGGGAGCAAAAATTCGCAATTTTTATCAATATGATATCAAACATATAGCATCTTTTTTGCTCTTTACCTTTTGTTTAATAAATAGGCTTTACAAATAAGTCACATTTATTTTACTTGTGATTCTTTCTTTTCCTGAACTTGCATTATCCTTAATTTATGGACATGAGAGCATTTCAAGAAATTTCTAAATAAATATTTAAAATTTTTACTTACGAACTAAAGGATTTATTTCATTTATTATTAATTCATGCATGATTTTATTCTATTTTTATCCATCTTTAATTTTATTCAGTTAGTTTTCTCCTTTTGTGTCGAAACAAGAGTAGTAGAATCAATAAAATATAGTGAATTTTTTTTCCGCTAGAATAGGACTAAGTGGAAAAAGCTGAAGATATTCGCTTTCGGACTATAACTTTTCAGAAGTTTTTAAAATATGTTAAAGATTACACTATTTTTATAATCTATTCATTTTTATTTTCGCATTTGTCAGTTCTTTCACAAACGATACTAATGTGGGGAAAAAAACGAAATCCTTTGGCCTGGTTCGAGTTAATGCAATTAATCTGAATTACGTCAGACTCAACCTAAATAAATAGAAAAAATTTTTTATTTCTGCAGGATTCTACTTCTTAACAATAAGAATCTTGATGTATTTGTAGCATCATTGATACCTTTTTATGATCATTAGAATCATAATGATTCTAATGATCATAAAAAGGTCTCAATGATGCTACATTGAAATGAAACTAAGGAGTTATTAGAATTTAAAAAAACTATTGAAAATTAAAATACTTTATTAGAAATTAAAGTTCGGATCGTTTTATTTAAGGTAGGTGACTACTTTAAAAAGTCGATTTTTGTCGAAAATGTCGAATATTTTTATTCAATATTTCTAATTTCTGAGCATTTTTTTTTTTTTGAATAAAATTGTTTGAATTTTGTTTCTTTGTTCCTTCTTTGGAAAGTTACATTCATTTTCATATTTGCATAATTTACTTTTCAATTCTATTTTACATCTCTAAATGCTTTTATTTTCAAAACCTAAATTTTGATAAAATAATCTTATAGAAAACTTTATGATTAAAATCTAATCTTCTTGTCCAAATAGGGCATAGTAATTTTTCATTATGCCCTGCAGTTCTTGGATTATAAATATAGGCAATAAAAAATAAATAAGCATTTAAAAAGATTTTACAGTTATTTTAATGCTTCGTAAATCGGAAAAAAAAAATGAAAATTTCATATTATTTATCGGTTTAATTACAGTATTAAAAGACTGGATAGATACACAGCATATTTCTTAGCTCAGAAACTAGGTAGTAAATTTTTTTTTAATTATATGAAAAATTTTGACGAAATCATTGGATAAACTTTTAAATTAGAAGATTTTCATTATAGTTCTTTTTAGCCAATTTCTTCTAATTTTCAAAACAGTTTTGGTTTTTAACTGATATATTTTTGCTCTTTTTTCAAGTCCATTTTACGCAAAAATTAAAAAATATATATATACTTTATCAACTTTTTAAAAATTTCTCTTACACGTAGTCACATACATAAAATAAAATTATATTTCCTCATTTCTTTATCCGATCGAAATTGAAAATTGTAAGTTACTTTCCAACCTGTTAGCAACTTAATAAAAGTTTGTTGAAACTAACCAGGCCCGTTCAAGTTTGGTAACTGAAGTGCGAGTATAAAACGTGCTCAACAGCAGTAGTAGAAGAAAACCAGAAAACTATCTTTTTAACATCATTAAATACACAGCAAGCCTGAAAAATAATGAGAATCTGTAGTCTTTTCCCAAATGATTAGGCGGAAACCGATTAGCAATAATTTTGTCTACACCCGGATTATAATTAAGAAGAATAGAAGTTTCACAATAATTGATTTTCTTAGGGCCACGATTGCTGATTTCTGAGATTTACAGTTCTCGGCAGTTAAGTTATTTCACTAAAAAAGAAAAAGAAAAAAGGGAAAGAAGCGTTTAAAACGTCTTTGATCAAATTATAAACTCTGATGTTTAAGGAAAAGAAGTTTCTGAATCAAAATTCTTGCTTATACCTGTTCATTACTTTCTGATAAATGATGCCAAATTACAACCCTGCAAGAGGTTACTTACGACTGAACCTCCGTGATACACATTCCATCGCTCATTAAGGGAGTCTTCTCGCATGTTGTTGATTTTCCCTCACGATCAACAGCCCAGATAACAGAAAGAGGCCCCCAGAAATGTGATTTTTAGAATCCTGCTTTGTTAGGCAGTTTGTTCTAATTCGAACGGTTGCATATTTTCTGTATTCACGTACTCTGAAAGAAAGGTGAAAGGCTGCAAAAAACACTTTTATTTTATAAAATATTCCATCGTCAGTTGGTATTCTTTAAATATGAAATGGAATTAAGAACTTGATTTATTATTGGAATCTATTTATATGCTTAAATAGACTCTTCAGGAATTGATGTATGTACGTTTATTTATTTGAAATAGAAACTCAAAGCTTGCTTTTTTTTTTTTTTTTTTTTGCTCATTGCCAATATAAAACAAATAAAATGTCATCAAATAAACAATAAAATGTCATCAAAAATCCCTTAAAAATGTTTAAATTATAAATTATAAAAATCTCTCCACTTTATTATTATTATTATTATTCTGAATGTATCTGTATACCATTGAGGGATTTTAGATATTCCTCACTGAAGTCAATGACAACTTGTCAATACATAGAAAGCTACAAGCAGCAAAACCGCCGGAAAAGGCATAATAAGTGTTAAGATGCATTTAAAGACAACAGAAAGCCCTTCATTAAGTTAAAAAACTTTCTTTATAATAAAGTTTGAACTCAAAAGTTATCGATTAAAAATGTGTAAAACTAAATCCTGTTAAACCATTTCAGCTAATTTTTATACACTCAAAATTGATAGGATTATTTAACTGGGTTTGCTGTCACGCTGCATAACTATCCTTGTGCTGTCAACTTTGTTTTTGATAGATTACAATAACACTATTAAACAGCGACAGCTCATTTTGCATCCTAATTACGAAGTTATTTAGAAAAATAAAATATGCGAATAATCATTTGCCTATTTTACTGTTCCTTTTCATGAAAAATTTTAAATTAGCATGACTTTCTTTAATTATTTTTGTTCAGTTGTTTCGAAGAATCTTTTTTTTTTTTTTTTTTTTTTTTCACTTTTTCGAATTTTGTGCTGATTCTACGGAAGAAAATATTTGGTAGATTATTAAAATTTTTTACTGTAGGTACTTTGTCTCTTCCAAAACTCTTTGATACCCGACGTGTTCAGATTTCTACTAAAAAAAATTATGGTAACGCTATATTTATAGGTGTTTATATCTGTATTACATGAGTTACGATTTCGAATAAAGAAGTATAATTCTTTTGAATTACTGCCTTTTAAGCATTTTTTTCCCCACGTTCAGTACCCTTTTGTTCAAAAAAAGTGTCGAGATTCCATTTTTGGCTGTGAAGTGTTTTCACGGCCCGAAATAAGCATTTACATAGAAATATGTGTGTGTGTGTGTGTGTGTGTGTGTGTGTGTGTGTGTGTGTGTGTGTGTGTGTGTGTGTGTGTGTGTGTGTGTGTGTGTGTGTGTAAAGGAAATCTTTACGTAATAAGGAATGAGGAGGAGACCATTCATTTTATGAGGTTATATCTTAAAAATGGCGGCATTCTTCATCATTTTCATCTTTTAATGCTGAAAAATCAAATAAAAATTTTCAAAGTTTTTGATTAAAAAAGTTTTTTGTTTTTGTTTTTGAGCCTAAAAATTTATACACAGCAATCATATTTGGGGTGGGTATCTATAGTTTAAGAACCCACGATTTAAGTTAACGAGATCTGAATATATAATCAATAGAATTATATTTATTTCAAAATAATTTTTTATAATAAAATGTAGCATTAGGTAAAATGTAACACAGGATTTGAAAGTATATTTGAAGAGAGTTCTTACATTCAGCGTAATTTATACATTTCTTATTTAATAACAACGAGTGCAATATTTAGTCTGCTTCAGAAACAAAAGATGAATATACAAAGCGCGGATAACAACAGGCAGCTGCTTTTGAAATCCACCTGCCATTTTTTTCCCTCGAGTCAGAACGTGAACATTGATGCGAAAGTTCGAAAAATAACAAGGATATACGTTAAAAAATTTTTTCTTTCGTCTCAGGAAATATTGAATAAACTGGAATTTACATGTAAAAATTAAGAATTAAATTTCAAAAAAAATGCGTAAATAACTAAAAAAGAAACTTAATATATTATATATAAAATGTATAAAATATTAAGAAATGGACAAATGTATTAATATTTTTTTTAATATAAGCAATTTTTTTGCGAGTATTTATTGCTGAATAATAATGTTCGAGTAATTTATTTTTATGAATAACTCTATTATTTATTCAAGTTTCATTTCTTTGTAATATTTTCATATTGAAACAAAAAAAGCATAATATTAATTTGTTCTGTTTGTGCTTTGGAAACACGCAAGTCTTATTACTTATGTCATTCAGTCTATACACACCAGAAATAAATATTTATAAGCTGTTTTAAATTTTTTCCTACTTTTTCTTTAAATAAGCTTTTCAAAATTTTTGCAATTTAACAATCACGATTATTTATTTGATGATTACTTATTTTGCTAGTGCTGTTTTTCTATTTTGTTTTCCCAAGGAATTCCAATGTAGTACAATTTAAATGCGTTTAATTTTGAAATATTTTAAGTATCTTCAGTATTTTCATTCTAGAATTAATTGTTGTTCTTTTTTAAGGAAAATTCAAACAAAAATGGGGTAGTCAACTACTGTTTGCTTCGTCTATATATGGTCGGAATTTTTAAATTATATTTTAATTATGAAAATTTCTGAACGGATTGCTTCTATAACTGATTGTTATCTATGTTTTTAAAGATTTCTCTTTAAACTGTTATTTTCGGAATATTTATTCCTACTAAATTTATTTTTTGATGTTTCTCAAAAGATTTCACTTCATACCTATTAACTGTAGAAATATGATTTTATGATAATTCGACATTCTTCATCCTTTGAATGTTTTGGAAGTATGTAGGACAAAGTAATTTCAAACAAGAATTTTCTTTGTAAACTTAGTAATCTTCAGTACTATATTCCTTTCCTAGAGTAGATATTTTTTTAATGTTTTATAGTTAGTTTTTTAAAAAAATATTTAGAAGTATTTTAATTTTTGGTCACATTTTCCTAAATTATCATTTTACAGCAGATTTAAATAAGATTGATTTCTTAGATTATTGGTATAGCTCTGAGATAGGAATTCTAATGTGCAACTATATTAACACATTTAACTTATTATAAAATAAGGCAAACGCAAAGAATTATTTTTTGATTTCAAATATTTTAAGTTATAAAAGTTTATATATTAATGATGAATAATTTAAACTTCATTCTATTGTATTATGATGGAATGTTATACGACTCAACAGAATACTGTGAAAGGCAATAATATATGAAATAACAATCAGTGTGTAAATAAACTTTTCCATGATTATGTATCGTCCTGTATTTATTATTTGGAAGCTTTGAAATATACATATATATACATATTATTTACATCAATTGTTTTATGCACGTTTTCCAAAATTGGTACATTTTATGAACAAGAAAATATGAAAATCCGAGATTGTCAGTTTAGAATATTTTTTCTGCCTATCTATTTTCATTTTCTATTTTATAATATGAACCTATATGTTTTTCATTTAAAAATTCACCATGTTATAAAAAGTTTAAGTGAATTTTTTTAGTTTTAATTTATTATAAATAACTTTATTATCATAAATAATTTACTTTTCATAATTTCTTGGTTACCCAGAAATTGCACACGATAACTGGAAAACGCAATGAACAAGGCGAAAGTTATATAATCTTCAGAAAATTTGATCTCGCAATTTTGGAAAAGAACAAGAAAACAAAGCATTATGTTTGTTTATGAATACAATAACTTAAAAAACAAAACGAGTTAAACAAGTGAAATAAAGTCTGTTCCGGCATTATTTATTTCTATACGAAATAATTCAACAGAAAGTGTATCTTTGTGCCTGATTGTTTATGTGCATGTAAAAACTCCAACTGAAAAAAGGATACGAGATAGATTTTTGAAATTCGACTTATGATTTTATCTTCAAAATTGGACACCTGTATCAAATTTTACATCAAATTCTTCATCAGAGTTGCTGAGAACGCTCCTGCTTTTATTCATTTATTTATTTGAACTCAGATGTTTCTTAAAATTATTTATGTAACACGTGCATTTTCATCATTCAATATATTAAGATATTTTTTCATCCTAAACTTCTAAGAAAAATTTAAAAGAAGGTATTAAAAAAGTGGCTGGCATGTTAGAGGTGGTTAGAATGGGTTGAAGAAGCTCAGCCAGAATCATAAAATAAAAATCCAAGCATTTTTTTTTTTTAATTCAAATTCTTTATGATGATGCTAAAAGACATAAAAATAACAGAGACTTAAAAGCAAAAATGTTTTTTATCTTCCATATTTTTATGGGACACAAGGCTCAGTTGTGAAGAATAGACTGTTTTGCTTTTTTCGTAATGTAAATAGAACCGGTATAACCGAAATAAAACCGGTGAATCTAATGGTGTTGGCAATTTTATTTCCAGATAATGAAAGTTACAATTACAATCATTGAATCTTAAGAGATTTGAGAAATATTAATTTTCACACGACTCACAGTAGGAATTAATTGATTTTATCACATGTATATAATCTTTTGAAGAACGCAAGATTTTTTTTCTGGTGCTCTTTTTGTAGATAATACTAATTTTATTGAAATAAAAATATTTTTTGGGGGAAGGGGAATATTTTGTCTCTGATGTACTGACTTTTTTGCCGAAATTTGAATGCATAGCAGTTAAACTTGCATTTTCTGCCTTGAAGAGGTCTTGCCAGTACAATTGTATAGATGCCATCAAATCTACAATGGATGCACAATAGCAACTTAGATTATATAACGCTTAATTAGCAAATATCAAGAATTTTTTAAATAGTGGAAAATAAGTTAAAATGACATGGTTTAAACTTATTTACCCAAAATGAACACACTACAGGGAAATGAATCAGCATTTTTCAAATAAGCAGAAAATCCCAGCTTGTTAAATCAGCTTGTTAGATACATATAGAAAGTCCATTGTAATATACGAGAGAAAGCTTGATGGATATTTAAGCAAAATATTAATCTCTAAATATATTAAAGGATATTAATTACGATTAAATATATTATAAATGTTGGTAATTATAAAAGCATATGCATCTGTGGAACATCTATTAATCTAATCCCAAATGAGAATTGAATGAAAATATTATAATACCTGCTTTGATGCTTTGATAAATACTGTTTATTAGCAATGGCAGACGATTTGAATTTTTAAATAACAATAAGTCTATTTATGCAAAAAAAAAAAAAAAAAAAAAAAAAAAAACTTCGGATCAATTAAATAAAACTCTTATAATATTCCTTACCATTTTAATTAATTTTATTGATAGAGGGCGCTAAATAAAAACAAATTCCCCAAAAATATGCTTAAGAAAAATATTTTAAAGTAATTATTAATCCAATACAATATTATTGCTTTTTAAATAGTAATTAGTTTCTGACAAACTATTCCGTAAATAGAATATATAAACAAGTACAAAGAATATAGTTAAAATAATTTTTTAAAACCAATTTTGTATTTTAAATTTTTATTTAAATTTAATCAATTGAAAATTATAACTGCTAAATCAAAATTTTTCATTCAACTGCTTTTCTATTTTAAGACAAAATAGTAGTAAATAAATTTTATTATCAATAGATTTAGGATTAATTAAAAAAAAGAATATGTATATATGATACAAATATACATCACTTAGTTTTGTAAATTTAAAAATAAATAAAAATATAAGTATGGAAATAAAAATTAATTGAAATTTCCAAAAAATAGAAAGGCGTGAAAGTAGTTTCCAATCTATAGTGAAATTTCATTCGACGGCCTCGTTAATAACTTCTCATTGATATATGTGCATTTCGGTTCACTTTTATTTACTAACGTTATGAATCTAAAAGGTTTATTTTATGAGTTAGATAGAAAAACTTGCAGTGTGATGAATACGAAATGCTTATTACCCTCCATTGTTGGCGAGGGCTCGTAACCTATCCTGAAAAGGATGTCATTACGCTTCCATTAGACCTATAACAACAAAACTTGGTATACGGCTCTCCAGAGAGGAACTCGGGTGATACAAAAGAAAACGAAATGTTAGTCTGCGCAGTGAAATGTCGCCAAACAGAGATCATTGTCGCCAAATCGTTTATTAAATACTGACGTCTTGTTAGAGAATTAGCAGTTCCTAAAAATTCACTTTTATTTGTGTACAGAGAAGCAGAATTTAAAAAAAAAATTAATTAAGTTCTAATTTGTATTCGTTAATTTATAATTAATTATTGAATATAATAAATTATAAATTAAATATATTTATGAATATTTATAAATATAAAATCTTGAAATCAGTTTATTTCCCCTCAAATTTCCCTCTATGCGGCTTTACCGATATGGATTTAACGTAATTAATCGATTAACTAATAATTTAGTTCCGAAAATATTAAAATATACCATTGTCATCAAGAACAGACAAGGGAAAACAAAATTTCATAAGTCTGGCACATAAGGAAGTGAGTGAAAAATAGATTACATTAAAAATTAAAATTCATCGTAACAAATATGAATTAAATCAAGTTAAATAAAAATGCAAAGTAAAATGGCTGAAACTTTATGCTCCTAATATTTGCAAGATGTCGCTGAAACAGAAATTTCATGGACTATGCTTGATTCTTAATGATGAAACCACTTTCTCTGAAATTCCAATATTGATACTCAAAATATCGTAATGCCGAACATAAAGGATAAATAATATTTTTAAAACTATAATACGGATACGAGATGTTAAAAATTGTAAATTTTTATTCTTTGAAGCTGGATAAGGATATGAAGTTAGATATTAAAATATACAGAATTAAATATTTCATTAATGTTTGACTATATTATCAAGAATATTTGAATTAAAATATTTCAAGGATATTATATTTGTGCTCTCAAAATAAATTTTGAATCAGTAGAATAGCAAAGTTAACTACAAAGCGAGCCATGCCAAATTGTTCAGGTAATACGAACGGTGGACCCCTGCAACAGCATAGACGAGCACTGAGGTGAATGCAAAATGGTCCCCATAAAGGTGCAGGGTCCATACTCTCACCAGCCTTGACGAGGTACGACCCGACATCGCATGCAGGCAGCACAGCCCCATACCATTTTTGTACTCATCGAGGAAGCGAGAACCTGCTTACTTACAGGGCAACTTCTCATTCTATATTCGAAGTATTCAATGGTAATTTAGTTTATATAAATGTAAAAGTAAAATGTAGTTTAGAAAAATTTTGGACATCAATAGGTCATCGTAAAAAATTATTAACCCTAAATAGCATAGTTTTCATAGCTAAGTCTGCAGAATGCGTTTGTTTATTAATTGGGGGAGAGGTATAAATTGTCTCTAATGATTACAGTTACTAGCTGTCTTGCCAATTTCTTGTACGATATGGTGGTAAGATCTCGTCTTCGGGATCAAAGGATTCCAGATTCGTAGCTTGCTTTCATCGAAGAACAGCAGTGTAAGCAGATCTGGTTCACATTAAATCCGTCAGACCAAGGAGTGGAGAGAGGAGTGCTGGCTCATGTATCGTCCCCGTCATTTGATTACGCTTTTAAATCATGAGGTTCATCCCAAATGCCCTCGTTTTGCTTTTAAACGGACCGTAAATGTAATTAAATTAAGCTAGCACTTACACGTAATTCGTATATCGCAAAATATGTGTTAAAAATCCATTGGCGGAGTAAAAGTAAATAGTCCAAAATGTACTTAAAAACTTTTTCCCTTCTATCCCACGTTATAACTAATTAGGAAAATGAAACAAGTGCATCATTATCCTTTATATAATTCGAATTTGTTAACAGATGCCTATTAGTCACATTTAGATTAGGAGAAATTTCTTTTGGATTAAAGAAGAAACTATACATAACGCAGATTTTGTGCATTTCAGTTTTTTTATATTTAAATTCAGTAGTTGCTAAAAATTTAAAGAAAAGAAATTCTTTGGCAAATGTTTTTCTTAAGATAGAGTGGTTGAAATGTAAATAGTTTCAGAGGTAAGAATTTATCCTTCCAGATTCGTGTATGTTTGTTTTCTTTTTTTTTTCTCCAAATGCAGAATAAATAAATGAAATTAAAAAATATAGAAAAAAAATGAAACTATAAACATGTAGTCAATGCGATAATATCCTAAATATAAAGAAAAATTGATAATAATTTGTTCATTTATCTAACTCAGACAAATTCATTAATCATTAATTAAATTTGAATTGATAAATGACATATCTGTCTTTCAGTAGCGTGGTAGACAGTCTTGAAAATTAACTGGGAACCAGCTAGTAATGACTTAGCAATTGTAATTATTCAAGTGCCGGTGTCCTGGCATAGGGGTAGCGCGTCTTCCTCGTGATCTGGGCGTCTCGGGTTCGAGTCCCGGTTTGGGCATGGTTGTTCTTCCTGTTCTATCTGTGAGATGAGTGAATGTGCCTTCCTGTAAAAAAGGGTTGTGCAAGCGAATGAGTGATGCGTGAGTGGCAAAGTCATACTCTTGGCCCTAGTTGGCGCTACTATAAAAAATAAGAGACGCTCCCCTCAGGCTTAAATCGCTGTCTTCGTAACAGCGGGCTTGTCAGTGGCAAGTGCCATAAGAAACAAACAAACAAACAATTATTCAAGTAATTGTAACATTATTTGATTGTCAGCACTGATTTTCTTAAATTCGTTGTAAAATACAATCAACAAAGATTTTACACAATAAACAAAGATTTGGAATTTAAATGTTTGTCTTCTTTTTGAAGAATTAGTGGTTATTTCTCTTTTTTGCGCTTTTTCATAAACTTTTTGAAAGATATTTTTTTCACAAAAACTTTGTAAATGAGATAAACGAATTTATTGAAAAAATTTTTTTAATTATCTTGAAATGAATTTTGAGAGATCTCTTGGACATTTAAATTCTTTATACTAAATAAAATAAGTAATCTTCTAATTTAAATTTCAAGTCATATAATACAGAAATTTTCTGAAAGGCGATCCTGAACCCGAAATTCACACGCTCGGAAAACATTCTCCATTTGACGATTGTTTTTCTCGAGTTCTGCTTAATCTTTAATTCAACATTCCATTTTGAAGTCATTAGAGGACCGTTATGAAACGGAGCTGCTAATTTCAAGGCTTGCTCAGATTATAACGGCGACACCACCCCTCTTTCTCCTGGATTCCATACCACCTCGAGGAAAAGATATTTGATCCTAGACAAATTTAACATAAACCAAGTCTGTAAACACAACGTGGTTTTTTTTTTTTTTTTTTTTTTTTTTTTGAAAACCAGGTTTTGAGCCTATGAATCTCCAGTTCCGAAGCCAAGACTCATGATTTCACCCAGCCCACGCAAAGAAAAACTAAATGTTATTCATGCTCAATTAAAAGCATGCATTGCAAAGGAATAGAAAATTCGTTTAATTCTTTTTCTTTTAATGAAATAAACACGAAATTTATTTTCTTCTGTTTCATGTTTATTTCATTATATCCTATTTCATATTATTTCATTGATAATTATCTTCTGATTTGTCTTTGATGTTCTGAAATAATAAAAATAATGATAAACACTTGCACTGCAATGCGAGTATTTTTCGACTTCAGAATCAACATGTGGTAGAAAGCGATAAATCGCCAAATGTAGGATGTACTCTGTTGACGTGACGTCACTCATTGTTGAAGGTACGAATCCGTGAATCTTGGCGCTCCCGCTCCCCACGAACATCGCGAATTCATCTCTCGAAGGACCGATAAATCTTTGCGGTCTCGGAGTACCGGGGGGCGGTTTAGGGGACTTGCTCTCCCCAAGGGGTAGAGGGCCACAAAAGGTGTAGGGCTCACAGTAGAAAATGATCGTGTGCTCAAAAGGTTCTCGATCTTCAATCATTAATCATGAGTGTTTTACGCGACATCTGTAGAGTTCCCGAACACTTGATTCTAAGACTCATCCATTATTGAAGAGTCAACGCTTTGCTTAGTTAGACCACAAAACGGTAGTTTGGGTATTTTTGGGTTTGGACGTGGACAACCCTTTATCCGAGGGGGCACTGAAGCATTTTGAATATTAAGAAATTCATAACATAGAGGAGAATTTCAAGAAAATGATAGAATAAGGCCGATAAAATTCACATTTTTAAAACTATGTGTTTTTTAACAGTATGTGTAAACTAATTTCTTCTATTATAGAGTTGTATATCAAAGGTTTATTGATTTGATTTGCAAAATTAACATTCTAGCTGGAAAAAGTCTAACTGAGCATTCAGGTGAACCAGTCACGAAACGGGGCCTTCTTCTGCAGTTTCTAAAAGAGACCCTCGGGATGATCTTTCTGCCGAATAAGTGATCAAAAGCATATTCTAGAGCAAGTAACACTATAAAAGCAAAAGAAAAAAGGGCCTATATATATATATATATATATATATAATCATATCCGAATTCTTCCTTCGTCACTTTTTAGAAAAATCGCAGGCAACATGCATTATTTAAAAAAAAAAAAAAAAGTCTCGTCATTAATATTTTAAAATCTTACAAAAACTTCTGCTACAGATGATGATCTGGGAATACTCTAAATTCTTATGCCACTTCATTGTGAGGATATTTGACTCACGATAAGGGATACAAAATTCTGACTATGATAGAGGCTATTTTACTCCCAGTGACGCCGTGATAGGAAATCAAACGGGTATGGATGTCCCAGTCTTTACTTAAATCTTAAAAGGCGTCATGAATATAAAATATTTGCGTTTTGTTCACTTCTTAAAGCAAAACATAATGGGAAGGGCAATAAACAATACTATACTTCAAGCACTGTTTATCCTTGCTGTGCCATTGCACAGCCATTGCGTATCACAGCTGGAAGGATCGATGAATGCCTCATAATTATTTTTTCTTTGTGCTTTAGCAGGTTTGGTATTGATGTTTGAAGTGTAGAATGCAGGTTCAGGTATCATCTCATCGCTGTTCAAAATTATGAATTTCGATCCAAAATAATCTTTGTGTTACTTCAGAACGTGATGTTAATATACCAAAAACTAAATAAAAGATTCTCAGCCTCGTCTTCTGACCACAGTTCAAAATATTCACATTCGAGCCAGGACATTCCCATAAAGCTTCACAAGCTTAAAACTAATTCACAAGCAATGGACTAACTGTTTTAGTGCTACCCAAAACTATTGTTTGTTTATTAAATAAATGAAATAATTCTCGACGGCCTATTCTTTTGTATTGATTAATTGTAATTTTTAAAGCACCAATAAAATTAAAATTTCTATTAATAAAACAAATTGCAAAATAGCGTTTTAGTTTTTAAAAGCATTTTTATATATAAATAAAAGTACGTAAAATGGTAAACAAATAGTTCAGGAGAAAAGGAATGAATTTATTTATCAACTTAATAATAATTTATATATATATTTATAATTTTTGATTTTTTTGTGTATTGGGTTTCGTATTATGTATTATTGCTTGAATACAAGATAATACCTCAGCAAAATAAATAATTTCAAGGAATTAAAAATAATACCACAGTAAATTGAATATAATTTACGCATAGCACTTCCCTTTTATTTTTAAATAAGTAAAAAAGTTTTATATTTGCAGTTGAATAATGTTTGTATATTTTTTACGTATCAAATTAAATCGAAATGATTTTAAATGAATTAAACTGTTACATGATTTTTAACCATAGAAAGCAATTTTTTTTTCACTCTGTATTAACAATACATGATACCAGATATTTATAATAATTTGTTTTTATTTTTTAAGAGAAGATTTTATCTTTATCGAATATTAGTTGATATATCCAGCTTTCCTTTGGATTGAAATTCTTTCACTTTTAATATTTTAACGTAAATATTACTCTTTTTTTATAAAATATTATAATAAATAAAATCTTTTTATCAACTGATATTTTTATGGTTTGCTTTTAATCAAATATCAATTGAACCAGACGATTTTTAAAAAACAACGACAGCTAATTTTCCGAATAAGTTATTAATATTTTTACATTAGTACTACAAATTTTGTTGATAAATGCTAAAAAATAAGAAAGTCTGCTTAACTTTAAGTATGACTAAATTGCTACTTTATAAAGCCAATAAAAGCATTCTCAAAATATGTAGTAAAATAAAATAGAAATTTAAAAAATAGTGATAGAGTAGTTCAAAATATACAAAACAACAAACATTTTGTTAGTCTCTAATTCACAATTTAATTACTTTTGGCAATTTAAAAAGCTGACAGTATTTTTTTCCAAGTTTATATAATAGGTATTCAAAATTTGGATGAATTCGATCCAGTAGTTTAGGAGATATGGAACATGCACACATACAACGCCACAATGAGTTTTATTATATTAACATTTGAATCTGATAATTATATAATATTCTTACAAAAATATCACAGATATACGTTGCTTCTCTTACCTACGTAACAGGATTTCGATTATGGAGTAGAATTCAAGGCACATCCGAATATAATAATAATAAAGATTAAAATAAAAATAACACCGACATTACGCTATTTGAACAAGTTCTAATAAAAAAAAAAAGTATCATTTCTAAACAAAAACTTTGCCTAAAGGGCTGTTTATAGCTGCAGCTGGTTCTTCAGGGCTGTCTTTTATTGAAAGTCGGTGATTGATAGATTGAAGTTAGGCAGGTGATTGATATGTGATTTTGATGTCATTGGTCAATGTACGAGTACGATAAAAGTTTAATGAACTGAGAAATAAAATAGTTGAGACCAAATTCACACATGCGCTGATTTGCATTATTACTACTTTTAGTACTTTTACTAAAGCAGTGTCATAGCAGTGAGGGGCGGGGGAGCAAGAGAAACACAGCTGCCTTTAGAAGGCGACGTGAAGATAAAACTGTAAAGTATTTATCTAATATTTTTTTTACCCAAAGAATTTCCAGCAAACTCGAAAAAAGTGTTACAAACCGGGTACCATTTATTCTAACCGTGTCATTATGCTACCGAAGTTATTTTAATTTATTCTTACGTTTTTATTGCATCTGCTTTTTTAGTTTTGTTTATCTCCTTTGTACATTAGAATTCCATGTAGTTGATAATTTTTTGAACCTAACGCCAGTTGAAAAAAATTCATGAGTTTTAATCATTGATAACTGTTTCAAATTATTTAATTTCGCCAATTGAACCTAAAAACCTAACACAGAGATGCAGTTATGTTTCGTATTTTCGCGAAAGGAAGTCCAAATCAGAAAACAACCCTTGATGTAATTTTTCAGAAGGCTCGTAAAATAAACCATACTTCGAAAATAAAAAATAAAAAAATACGTCGAAAAAAATTTAGCTAGGATCTTCAGTCTGACAGATACATTTAGTAGAGCCGTTGCCAAATGCAAAAAACAAAAAATGACTGATGTATTAGGTTTAATGGAGTTCGTGAATTCGAGTATCTTGCTATGCTGGAAAAATATCTTAACAAAATTGAACTTAGATATTATTATGTGAAGATGGGAAAGAATATTAACCGCAATAAACAATAATTGAAATTTGCAGGATATTATACTCAGCTGAAAAAGAACGGTAAATTAATATTATAATTATTTCTAATTTACTCTCGTTAATTCTGGTCACCAGACAGACTCTGTACTGGAAATTGATGGAATTATGCGTAATAAAATTAATCAATAATTATACATAAATAATTTTATCGACATTAATAACTAAGCTAATCGATAATTTAAATAATAATGATACGCTAATAGGTTACAAAGCAAAGATAACAAATTGATAAATGTACATTTTTTTGCATGATTTTTTTTATTTGTTACATAAAATATCTTTTTAACGGCGGGCAAAATTTTGTCGCTATTTAATGCAACACTTATAGAACGAAGCTTACTTTTACAATGAAACATATTTCTATTTATATTCAATTTTTCAACATCATAATAATTTGATACTATGAAAGTATAATGTAAAATTTATCTATAAAATCTGAAATCTATCTATAAATCTGTCTATAGTGAAGTAGCCGCGAAATTGTATGAAATATAATTTTTACATCGCCAATACAAGGAAGTTAATGTAAAATATGATCTAATTGTTTCAGTTACGGTTACTTTTTAATTTTATTATCCTATGGGGCAGTAATAAAAAGGTAACCTCTTCCCAGTGAAGTCAAAAACAATATGATATTTATTTTCTACAATTGCTGTGGTAACTACTGTGGGTAATTACCTCACTTTATGGAAGGGTAAAAATCGCGACCCAAGACGGGGCAACTGAAGTTCACGAACTTAAAGAAAGGACATGATAGAAGCAAATTTCTTCTCAGTTCTTTCGTAGATCTGATAAGTTTAAGCAAATACTCAAAAAAAAAAAAAAAAAAATTGGTAAATAAGTCAGACGTAAGAGTGTGTTGCGAATGAATATTCTAATTTCAGGAATCTAGTAGGTAATAACTTGCAAATTCTAGAAAAAATGTTCTAGAAGTAAACATGATTAAAGTGGAGGATAAAAGGGCACTTAATGTTATTATAGCTGTTGAAAAATTATATACCTTTATTTGAAGCATCTGTAAAATGATAATAATATTTATATCTTTCAACAAAACTTAAGATCAAAGATTTATTTTTTGCTTCCCTTTTTTTATAACATAAATATGAAGTATAACTTATCTTATTAATTTTTTCAATGATTATTCATTTTTTTTATTTTTATATATTTTTACCATATTATATTTATTCTGGTTCATTATGTCCTCCCTTCACGTGCCATTTGGAATTATTGCTAATATTTTCTTTCAGCACTTTTTTTATTTTGTATTTCGCATTATATTTGGTTGCTGTTAGTGGACCATCATTTGCTCGATCCATTTTTAGCAATTAGTTTTGATTTGAATATTTCGTGAAGTTTTATATTGTTCGCAGATTTACAGGGCTTTTTTTAAATGTTACTATATATTTATATCTAAAATGCGTTAAAATTACAAATTTTTTTATGTCTGAAGCACTCAGCTAATGTGCATGAAATTTTCTGCAACTTTTGTTAATTAATTTGTGACAATCAGATTTGAGATATTATTAACATGATAGTAACCATCTGGACGGGCACAGCTTCTAGCATATATATATATAAAGAGAGAGAGAGAAAGAGAGGAACAGTATTTTAAAATTATTTTTTAATGGAAAACTTTGGAAAGATACGCACTAAAGAATTTAATTATTTCCAGCATCATATTAACTAACTTTTGATTACTTCCCAAAAAAATTCTCTCTTTAATAACGTTTAATAGTTTCGCATTTTTTTTTTAACACAACAAAATGAAGATCATCCTACTCAAACCGACAACCTGCTTCGAACGAATGCAGCAGGTTGCAGAGGATGTCGCCAACACGGATCATCATTACAACGAGCGAAGGTACTGATGCAAAGTATACTTACCTCAATCACTCCTCCGGGGGTGCGCCAACTGCTAGGGGGCCACTTAATCACTCCATTCTCTACAACTCCCCTTCTTTTTATCTTGCGCAACGACACCCTCAGTTGGAGATATAATACTACCTCTCTCGACCCCAGTTTCAATGAGCACCACCAAATGTTCTTCAACATTTCAATTCAGGGAGCCGTATCGAAGGGAATTTCATACGTTCTGGAGAGCAGGAACTCCGGCAGGTTGTCTCATATACATATATGCAATAGAATAGTCATTCTGTCCCGTCTGTTGCTTCCAGCTCTGGTTTTCCACTTTAAAAAAAAGCCTAGATTTATTCTGAAGCGATTTTTCATGATTCGTTTTCCCCATTCAGGCAATGCCATGCTCGGGTTTTCGCCTCTGGTATGGGGATTTAAAAGTCTGAAGTGGCATTTGCTTCTGTCGGAAACTTATTAGCCATGGACGTAAAAGTTTGTAATACAGAAATAGTTTATTACAGTTATATCCTTGGCAGATTAAATTTTGATATTTTATAGATAGAAACTGATAAAGACATTCCATTTGTTAGTGCTATTAATATTCCTAGCAAGCCAATGTAAAATTAATGTCTCTAAATCCATTTAATATCATCTAAAGTAAAATTAGTCTTAGTTTACATTTCATTTTTTTATTGTTTGTGATCCTATCTAACATCCCCGCAGTTATATTTATTCCTACTCATATTTTATTTGTGGTGTCTGTGCTCTTGCTTATAGATTGAGAAAACAACTTATTTGTTGTTGCCCTTATCCTACATAAGCAGTGTAAAGGTAGCGCCTGTTTTAAAACAGCATTTTATTTGTTGTTCCAGATTCTTTTTAATCAAATGAAAAATTAGACTAAATCTATTTGCCATTTTTTTTCTAATCCTGATTGGTTCAAACATAGTTAGATTAACCCTCTGACTGCGTAATTTTTCAAAATCAATATTTAGATTATAGTTTGCAAATAAGTTCAAATATTTTTCAAACAAAGTGAACTGATACTATATGTTACACGATAATAATAAGATATAATACAAATCTGTGATCGTAAAAATAAACACTCTAAACTGCGAAAAACGCGAGATGCAATAGAAAATGGACTGATTGCCAACCAGCGGAAATCGCGGGATAAGCAGCCGGAGGGTGTCTACAAGGTCATATTTGTTTATTTTTATCCTTCAACAAACAATTCGAGTTACTGTGATTCAACACAGTTCACAATTAATCAAACACTTACAATTAACAGAACGCAATATCTTATATTTAATACCTAAAGGTATTATAGATTGAAAACTGACTGAGATACAGAAGATATAAAAGTGATGGAAGTTTCACTGTATTTACCTTTTTCAAGAGAAACTGGTTCATATTTGTGCTACGAGTGACAAAATATGTACTCTTTGAGAGTCAACCACTCTCCGAACAATGGATCTTTGATTTGAGAGATAATGCATAAGATCATCATATTATCATTTTAGCTTATGCCTCAATCACTCTAGTAAATTTCTCAAGTATGTGAAATGACGGAAAGTTTGTTTCTTGTTTTATTTTAATTGAGACACATTTAAAAGGATGGATTTTCAGTAAAAACATTCGAATACTTTCCATTTACTTTGTCCTCGAGAAAAGTTCAATATATGAGATAGAAATTCAGAATTGCGTTCTTACTTTTTTTAAATCTATTTTTAATTCCAATAATCGTTAGACAATTTTGAGAGTTTCCAGTTTTTATATACAAGTTTTAAGACTTCAAATAGCGCACAGATTCCTTCTTGTGATATATTAAATAAAACCACATTACTTCTATCAATGTAGATTCCAGAAATTTGAAACAAATTTGGAACTAAGCTTGCATAAGCATGCTAATCAAAATATGCAGAAAAGCATTTATTAATGATACATAAAAGTAATTTCAGTTTCATATACCTAGCTTTGTTAATTTCTAATTAAATTATTTTAAATGAGGATAATTTATGAATTATTTTTTTCTTCCTAATAGAATCTAAATTTTATTCAGAATGAGTTGCATACATGTAAGATATAAGTTGGTTGAATATGCAGCTACAACTCGAAGAAACTGCAATCGCTGAAACTCAAAATTCCTTTAGTTCAATTCTTTAAATGTCAAGTAAAAAAAAAAAAAAGGAAGAACGCTCTCACAATTTTTATACTTTCAAAATGGGTATTTTCTTCATTTTTGTCTGCTTAGCAATTTTTTTAGGGTTCAGGAAAGGTTCCCTTGAATTGCAAATTAAAATAGAAATGCCTTTATGTTCGAAATAAAGTGGTGTGATAAAAATTATTATATATTTACATCGATTCCCCAAAATTTTACTAAACTATTTTATCTTTGATCGCAAAGCTAGTTTGAGCTGTTCAAATTTTTTTAGCTGTCAAACCGTTTCAGCTACAAAAAAAAAAAAAAAAAAAAAAAAAAAAAAAAAAATCGTTTGCGTTCTAGTAGATAAGAAAACAAAAATGAAAAAAAAAATGTTAAACATATTCATTTATAAAATCTGATTGAAATCTTCTGAATCAAAATAGATTTTTAATTACTTTTGTTTATTAATGCATCAAAATCTAATCAAAGCATTTGTAGTCATCTATGTTTCATAAAAATATGTTTCATAAATCGATGTTTCATTTCATCAAAATTCATAAGAGTAATTTCATTTAAGTCTTTTTAAGTAGTCCTGTTGTAGGTAATAAATAAAGTTTTGCCACCGATATCTATTCACTTCACTTCGCAGTTTTCATTTCAGTTTTATTAATATTAAAGATAAGGAATAATAATAAAAAAATTCTTTTAGATATCTTCTATTCATAATTTATTATCACAAATTTACTGTGAAATTTGATACACATTGACTCACATTGGCACTAATAAAATAAATAATAAATTGGCAATAATAAAAAAATTCTTTTAGATATCTTCTTTTCATAATTTATTATCACAAATTTACTGTGAAATTTGATACACATTGACTCACATAGGCATACTTATTTCACCTTCTGACACTGTCTATTCGGAGAGTGATGTCCCATGCATGTTATAAAAAATATTGAATTTATCATTGGGTATACATGCTCCACCCTCAAAAACTGTCTGTTCAGAAAGTGATGTGCCATGTATACTACAAGAAACACTGAATTGTTCATCGGACATACCTGCTTCACTCTCAGACACTGTTTATTCGGAAAGTGATATCCCATGTATACTACAAGAAACATTGAATTTATTATTGGGCATACCTGTTTAAGCTTCAGGCACTGTCTATGCGGAGAGTATCTGTCCCATGTGTACAACAAGAAATATTGAATGTATTGCCATTCAAATTTTTGTCTGCAACCTTTCATTTAGCCATCAAAGTTTATCGACTTTTTTTCCCCCACTATATTTAACTACATTTTTTCCACTATATTTGGAAAAGAAAAACCTCATCCAAATCTTTTAAAAACTCCTTATACATTTGGTATAAATTTCATATTATTATATTTTTTGGCATTTCCTTATATTGTCCCATATTTTCTTATATTTTCCTTGTATTTGTTGCATAAGAGGGGTATTTCCACCTATTTTGAGATTTATCAACGATTATTTCTCATGCACTAAAATGTTCTGGACTTTCTTATTTTACTCAGTTATTTTGTATGTATTTTTTATAAGGTTTTTTAAAAAATTAATTATAATGTACTTGGTGCATCATATATATATCTGGTGCTTTCGTCATAGAAATCCATCAAATGACACAAACATGTATATTTTTTAAAAAATTGTGCACGGTTGTAAAATGTTTGAACTGAGTTTGACCGCTCTAGTTCAAAGCCCTTTCTACATTTTCAACAGGCAATGAAATTAAACTAGCTTTTTTACCAATCAAACAAATATGCATAAAAAACCGAAAGAAACTGATTCAATCTTTATTTGCTTTGATCATTTGTTTGCAAACGGTGGTTAGAAAAATACTAAACAATCAACACTAGTTTTCAAATAAATCCCTTTATTATGGCGGTGGGGGGGGATTGCGACACGGTTGGTTGAGCAATTTGATGAGAGTTTATATTATAAAGAAAGTATAAATGGAACTAGCGAAAAATAAAATTAAATTTGGATTTCTCTTAACTTTTCTTGACTTAAAAATGTCAGATTTTTTCTTACTTCTTTTTAAAAATAACGATTTGCAGAGTTATTTGATGATGATTACAGAGTTACTTAATGATCATAAAATAATTACACTTAAAGAAGATGAATTGTTATTTTCCTTGAAAAATTATTCTTGTAGCTCGAATCTTGTTTCAATTTTCGAATTCTAATCAAGAGAAAGAAATGTTGCGATTCCATTTTCTTGTGAAAAATGTTTCTATGATAATAAACAAACTAAACTGAAAAAAAAATGTTAAAAAGCATAATAATACATAGAATTGAATCGATAATACATGAAATGAGTTATTTTATTAATTATTCTGAAAATGTCTGTGACTAAAATAAAAAAATCTGATTTAATGTTACTATCCATATATACATAATTTTTTTTTCATTTCAGTACCTGTATTTGTAGTTTGATATCACTTAAACATTAATGTTTTTGGTACTTGAAAAATAGTTTATTTAACCCTTTAAAAGGCCATTTTTTTCTAGTCCTAGTATATTAAAATATATTTAGGTTTGAGATTGGCTTAAGAAAAGTGATTCATTTATCTTATTGGATAAATTTAATTTGATTAATTAATTAATGTGGTTAATTAATAATTAAGCAACAAAGCAAAACACGGCATTTTATGTGAGATAAGGAATTGAAACATCTCTGTCTTATTGAAAAATGCGTCAGAACTTATCCCAATCTATATAACTTCATTCGAAGATTGATAAATTTGGTGGGAAGCATACTTCCCATGGCCCTTGAAAGGATAAACAAGAACACAAATAAATTGTAGAATGATTGATTTAAAAAAAGCAAATAAACTATAAAAAAAATTTTCAACTGTTCTCAAATAAATCTCTGAATTTTTATCTATTTTTTGATAAACTGATTAAAACCTCAACCAAGTACTTATAACGCACTATTAGTAGTTTTGTAACGCAGTTAGTTGTTAAGGTCATAAGATTTTAGAGATTTAAACAGAAAAATATAACATTTTGCTTAAAAATATTTTCCTAGGTGAATTTTAATTCAAAAACAGAATGCATTATTTTATACTCCATGTTTTGATTTATATAAATAAATAGAAAAGACCGAAGCTTCCTTTTTCCATACTTAGAAAATATAAAGAATCGTTTAGTCTAATACAGTCCAAATTAATCATAAGTTGTAATCATAAGAGTTTTTTTAATATAAATGTTGTTGTTGTTGTTTCTTATGGCACTTGAGATGAACAAACCCGCTGTTACGAAGACAGCGATTTTAAGCTGGTGGGGGAGCGTCTCTTGTTTTTTTTAGTAGCGCCAGCTAGGCCCAAGAGTACGACCTAGCTACTCACGCATCACTCATTCGCTTTCACAACTCCTTTTTACAGGAGGGCACATTCACACATCTCACAGATAGAACAACGGAAGAACAACCATGCCCAAACTGGGATAATATAAATGTTAACTTTTGAAGTAATACTTTCTATAATTTATATGGATAAAAGCCGAAATAAAGCCTAAAAACATTTTTGATATATAGCAGAGGCTGACGTATCTGTTTGTTAGTTAATGATGAGTAGCAAAGGTTTACATGTCTGCTATTGATGTATAACAGAGGTTGACGAGTCTAATTGTTTTTTCTTACATTCATCAAGAATTTTTAAACTGCGTTTTTTTTTTCTTTCTGAAAAACAAAAACAAAAAAATGCTTTAAATGTTGATATTCGAAGTGACTTTCTATCAGAACAGACTTTCTATCTCTTATTTTAGATTTCGGAAAACTTAAAAATGAATTAAAGTTTTAACAAGAACTAACTTTTTCAACGCTTTTCTGATTGTCCAATGTTGCAATAGCTATAACGATTTTTCTTGTTTAGTTGATGAACAAGTTAATCATCCAATATCGCTTTTTTTTAAAAAAAAACTTAACAAGGAATAAAAGCGCCGCTTTTGCCTTTCTAACCTTTATAGTAATGCATATTTGTATCCCCCCAATTTTTATCCTTTTAAAATTAATTTTGAAAAATTTTATGAACGAATAAAAAAAAAATATTATTTGCTAAAGACTTTGAACAAAAGTTTTAAAATGATAAATAGCGAAACCATTATTCAACTATTAATTAATTTGAAATTAAAATTTAAGTTCAAAATTATATTAAAAATATTTTTTCGTGTATTTTATACCCTCAATCATATCGATTTATACAACTGTGCCAAAAGATTAAAAAAAAAAGAAATGGGGGATTATTGGGTTAATTTTTTAATAAGATGAAAGTACCAATTTCACTTTTATTCAAAAAAAAAAAAAAAAAATCCCCCCCCCCATCTGCGATACATGGAAAGAAAATTAGGTTTACCGCAAAACCACTCTATTAAAAATGAAATTGGATTAAGACTTAAGTTATAAAAAGCACTCCAGTTTGCTCAGTATTCTCCAACGCGATTAAAATTCTCTATCGCCTACAGTATTAAATCCCGCTGTGTTTCAACCCCCAACCCCCGCAAGCGGTAGCTGTCGATTTTCGAATATCCTTTTCAGCGCTCTGTCAAGTCTTCAAGTGTTTTGGGGGGTTTAATTTCATTACTGTGTTTGATACGTAGGGGAGTGAAGAATATACAGAAGGGGGGTCGTTCCACTTAAAAATGGATCTTCTGCGGCTACTTGAGAGCGAGCATGCTTTTTTTAAACCACCCTCCACGCCCATGTCATAATAGAGCCTACCTTTTGTGACATCTGGTGCCGTGACGTCATCGTAGAAAGATTGATTGATGGAATGTTAAAGCGTTTATGGAGTAATAAAAAATCCGTGATTATTCAAAAGATAATTATTATTTTTAGCAGCGTATAGGAGAAGGGGAAATTTCTTTCAAAAATTTTAATTAGAAAGATTAACATCTTTTATGGAAATACATTGTACCAGTGGTAAATAAAAATAAAATTCGCAAAATTACCGAAAATATCTTGGTTGAATTACCTAGCGTCACATTAATAAAATATCTTGACATGGTGCATTTCTTTATTGCACTCAATAACTTAAATAGAAATTTGTAGAACGTTAAAAGGCTTAAAGAAGGGAAAACACATTGTGATGTTTCTTGAAATTCGTATGATGAGAGCACTTTAAAAAAAAGCGAATGATAAGTACTTGTTATCGTGTTTTATTTATTTTTGTATGTTGTTCCCATTGTAATACAAAAGTACAAGATTATTTAAAAGATGGTTATTCTTTTTAACTGTGTATCTATTGAGAAATGGGAATTTATATTGTTAATAGAATTAAAATTCTGCACGAAATTGCTTTGCATTACTTGAATTCATTCTATTATTCAGTATTTATATTGCATTCAATAATATTTTAATGGAAATAATTCTTAAGAAAAATTATTGAATTTTGTAAAACGTATTAATAATACTCTTTTGTGTACTACAAAAAAAAGGGACTGGAGCCCCCCCCCCATTATAAGAAAGAATTCTAAAATATTTTTCAAATAAAATATTGTAGATAATTTTTAATAAGTAAAAAAAACCCAACATATTTATATTAAAAGCAATGAACCATTTGTTAACTCTTAGTAAAGTTATGAAAACACTTAGTAATAATTTAATAAATATAAAACTAATAATAATTCTCAAACTTTTAATTTACTAATGAAAATCATAGTCATTTGCATTAAATTTAATTAGTTTTATAATTAAAATAACTCAAGAGAATAAATAATTTTAATTTGTCAGTTCATTAATTATTCAGCTAAAAGTTAATTCAATTAAATGTTAATCATTGATTTACTGAAGATTTTATTGCTTCATCAGATGAAATATCTATTTAATATTAATGTTAATAGGTAAATAGCTGATAATTAATGGAATACACTTGACATTAAATTACGATCCATTACCGAAAGATGAATAACCCGCAACGAAATGAAAATGAATGTCGTAAAACTAATAGCCTGGAAGTTGAAAAGGCTATATTATGTAGACAAACGATGATTAATGTTTATCAATTTAAAAAATAATCGTCAGACCAGCGACAGAGAAAAAAACATCTGTGTGGGGGACAGAGAAGGGGAAGTGAACAGGATTTAAACCATGAAATTAAAAGCTAATACATGCTAACTCTTAAAATATTTCTAGAAAAAAAAAAAATTGGGGGGGGGGGATCGAAAATATTTTTTCTTCATTTCGAGCAATGAAAATATTTTTTTTTTTTTGTTTTGTTACGATCCCCTGCAAATGGAATTTTGAAATAATTATTATTGAAATCTTTTTTTATTTTGTTTTTTTCGCATACATATTGTTTCCCGTAAAGTTAACAAATTTATTTTATTTTTCAACGCATGAAATTAAAGCGGAAGTAATGAACATAATTTTTTAAGTGGAAGAAAGGAACATAGTTTTTTTTAAGTAGAAGTAAGGAATAAATAATTTATAAAGTTTGATATTTACCGAGAACAGAAAAATGTATGTTGCTGTTACTTCTATAGGCGTGGAATCCAAAGAATTATAAAATTCATTATCAGCAATTGAAAATGTGTTAATAATTTTACATTTAATGTGTCATGCAAAATCATTTAAATCAATTCAAACTCACATTATATGTTTCAAATACATTACTATAATTTAATTTTGTGATTAATTGCACAATTTGCTAGTAAAAAAATTTCACAAAAGCTGAGAAAATATTTAACAAAACCTACAGTTACATCTTCGATCATCTACTCAATTATAATTGTTATTTATCCATCATGTGAACTGACTCATTATCTGATAAGACATTATGAAAATGCTTTTACTGTTGCATCAAATAAGCAGTTAATTTTCAAATTACTCTTGTAATAGAAAAAAAAAAAAAAATTTTTTTTTTAAAGATTTCTTAAACAATGTTTGATTATTATTAACGTTATTATTATTTTTGTTTTTTACCTACAAATATCGCCTGTATATTGGCACATCACTCTTATCGTATCACAACAGCAGGCGCTAATCCTTTCTGAGAGTGGGGGCTGGTTTTAAGTGGATTCATGACAGTATCATGACGCGTGTGCGCGACACGTTAGACATGCGTTCGAACTAATCAATAAGTTCGCTACGGTTGATGCTGCAAATAGCGGACATTTGTTATCCTTTTCACGCAGTTAACCTCAGCGCGTGTCGGATAAAAACAGAGTGAAAAATAATAGGTATAGAGAAAAAAGCTCTAATAATATATATAGAAGGAGATTATAGTTTTTTTTTTTCCCGATATGTAAGTCCCTAGTAATCAAATCAATTCCAATCGTTCAAGAAAGGATTAAAACTGCAAACAGGTATATTAAGATATGCGCTCAAGAATGATATTTAAAAAAATATTCAACTCTCCCGGTTATGCATACATTGACAAAATTTCAGACTACTGCCTTTAAAAAAAAAAAAAAATTATTGAAATGTGATCTCCCTAGAGCGTTAGAACGGTACGGAAAGTGCTGTCTTCTTTACTTTACATACACATGGAAAATTTGTGAACTGTGGGTGATTCCATAAACTGTTTTGCTCTTCTGCTACATTTCTTTTCTTATTATCTGCTTTCACCATTTTCTTAGCCTCTAGCTTGCGACGGTGGTTTTTTTTTTTTTTTTTTTTTTTTTGCGTGTGTGTGTATGTGTGTGTTGCCAACACCTTTCTAATGGCCTTTATGTTTTTTTCTCTAATAATGTCACGTACTAATTTAAAAAAAAGGATTTTTGTGTTATGAAATTTTGCTACTATAACCAAAACTGTGAGAGCTGAACTAATATTTTTTGCATCAATCATGAATACCATAAGATATATTTTCTCAATCTTTTCTCTTCTCAATCTTTCTTAATATCTTTTCTCATCAATCTGAACATACCGATGATTCTATACCGTTTCTTTGAACGGTATGGTAGACAGGGGGCTTATATGATATATATTTTTAATAATTGCTCTGTATGTCTGCATCTTCTGATTTTCAAGAAATGCGAACAAGCTTAAAAGGAACACTAAATATATTTAAAAATTTTAAGATCGTGTGTTTAGATTTATAATTAATAGAACCATTCTGCATTTTTGAGAATTTCCGTCTGTTTGGTGAAACGGAAGTCTCTTCCTATCTTGATTAATTTGATTTAGTTATTTAACATGCTTTGGATGCTGCATAAAAATTGTCTTTTGTATGAAAGGAAGACTAATTTCCGGTTGGTTAGAATTAAATATAAAAAAAAAAAACCATCCCTGAAAAGCGAAAAAAATACCAGTTGGTTAAAAGACAATAAAAGTATGTGTATGTTATAGGCACTTTTCTAATGCCATTTAAGTTTTTCTTTTTCTCTTATAAGATCACTTTCTAATAAAAAAAACAAAAGGAGCTGTTGCGATATGAAATTTTGCTTTTATTACCAAAACAGTGAAAACTGAAGTAATATTTTTCAATTTAATCATGAAAATATACCTTAAAATATCTGAATCTACGATTCTATACAGCTTCTTTGAAAGGTACGGTACGCAGAAACTCATATATTGGAATTTTTATATATACAGGGTGTTTATAAAGTCCCGGACCCATTTTGATGTTTAATAACTCATAAAATAATGAAGATATAAACAAACATATGGCATTTATTGATGGAATAACTCATATATTTTCCTTTTCAGGTTTGAATATTTTTACTTTTGTAAATATCGTCTGCACGTGTGGTTAATTTCAGATAATTTCATTTTCCAATCTAAATATCTGTACTTTTCTAAATATCGTCTGCTTATTAATTGTATTTTTCTCTCTTTTGTTTTTGGCAACTATTGCAATGTTATGTTTACTTTTGATGTGTCTGTTCTATATAGTACTTTTGTATGTGATGTTTTATTCGAGCGGATATTAAGGAGAATGCATACACCACAAGAGACCATTTTCCAGGAAGATGGATTGGGCGAGGAGGTCCAATTCCTTGGCCACCCAGATCACCTGACATAACGCCGCTGGACATTTTCCTTTGGGGGTTTGTAAAAGACAACGTTTTCAGGAGGAGAGTGTCGAACATTGATGATCTAAAAGCCAGAATTACAACCGCAATAGGCTTTGTGGATGCCGACATGCTTGCCGCTACCTGGCGTGAAATTGACTATCGACTTGATATTCTCCGTGTGATGAAGGGGGCACACGTGGAAGTTCATTGACAAGGGTCATGAAACTTTTTGAATCTATTTAACCATTTATGTTATTAATTTTAATCTATCTTTATTATTTTATGAGTTATTAAACATCAAAATGGGTCCGGGACTAAATAAACACCCTGTATGTATGTATATATATATATATATATATATATATATATATATATATATATTTGGTGTTTGTCTGCTTCCTTTGATAAGTTTACAGTAAATAGAATCATTCTGCATTTTTGAAAATTTCCGTTTGTTTGGTGAAACGCAGGTTTCTTCTAGTCGTCATTAATTTGATTTAGTTTGAATGCTGCAAAAAGGAAAAAAAAAAAAAAAATTGTCCTTTTGCATGAAAGTAACAAAAATTACCGATTGGTTAGAATTAAGTACCGAAAGAAAAGAAAAACTGAAAAGGGGGGGGGGAAGAAAAAAAAGTATTGCCGTTCATTGGACTTCGAAGGAAAGAAAAGAAAATCGCAGTGGCCATAATAATAGCAAATCATGTCTGATTTTGACTTGTCTTGTTTTATTTTATTTTATTTGGCTTATTTTTAATTATTTGTATATAATATTTGTTTTTCTAAGAAAGAAATGGAAAACATTTAATAAGTCTGAAAAGCAGAATCGGGAAAAAAAATTGCACACCAAAAGCAGGACGAGTAAAACTAATAAATTTAACAAAAATGCTTGTAAAACATACTTTTATTTGTATAGTGTACGTTAGATTTTTTTTATTTTAATTACCTCCTACTTTTTAATTCTTAATTAATTTTTCATTTTATACTTATAGAATCTCGAGATAAATTTTTTCAGAAATTACCTGTTATGGAATGAAAGTTTAACTATGTTAATCGATTATTGATTATTAAATTTTGAAAATATTAATGTAATATATTTTCTATCGAAAGCACCTAACAGCACACAATTTCAAAACTTTTTTTTTAGGAAATGAATGAAAAATTGGTTAAAAATCCCATCGTTACAAATATAAAACAAGTCAAATTAATTGGATTTTAAAAACAGAAACTGCAAATCAGAATATTCCGTTTTAGCAATTTACTAAGTTAATTTATGCTATTTATGTAAATGTAAAACGTCTTTAGAGTTTTGGGTATAAAAACTTTGCCATCTAGTACTGGTGGGCAAAGAAATGAGTTTATAGAACTCCTGCCTATCCGGCTTTTTCGTTATCCTGCCTGCCCTTCCTCCAAATTAGGCCGGATACTCGGGAGTGTATTGAACACATGTTCGATAAACATGCAATTCCTTTAACAGTTTTTGAAGGTAATAATAATATATACCTTTTTAATTTGAGATTTTAACCAATAAATGTCTGATTTTGTTAAAAAAAAAAAAAAAAAGAAAAAAAAAGACTTTAAAAATTGTATTCTCCATAATTTATAAAAAAAACTTTCATTTTAAAAATAAATTATGGGAAAAATACTTTAAAAAATCATGTTTAAGAAACATCTAATAAGAAACATCTTTTTACCAATCAGTAGTCAAGAAAAAAGTGTGTCTGAAAAAATGATAAATAAAGAATAAAATATCTTACTTTTCAAGTAGCAACTTTTAACTTAACTTTTCAGAATAAATTGTGATATTCTGAGTTTTATAAGCTAAGCAGAAAGGACATGCAGTCACAAGTGTAAAACATCAATTTATTTATCTATTATTATTATTATTATTTTATTATCATTCGGGATACCATGTAAGTACTGTAAATTGATTTAATAACATTTTTGGTACTTATCCTTTTGGCAACAACGGGTCAATAGGATACATACTGAATGCCAATATTACTCTCATAATATTTTAGAAGCCAAAACTTAATAATTTGCTTAAAGGCAACATTCAGCATTTAAGGATAAATTTTAGAAGAAAATGAAGATATAATAGGATTTCATAAATATTCCTTTCTGTCGATCGAATTGTACAGTTAGTTATGCAGAATGGATAAAGGAATCGAATGGCTCTCCAATTAATAACAAAAGTATATAAAATTAGTTAAAAATAGTTAGTAAATTTTAATGAGATATTTTAAAGCAAGAAGATGGCTTCAATTGCTAGCATTCATTACTGTAAAAAAACAAATAAAGAAATGTTCTGTATCAGTATTTTAGTACTTCTCATTTTTGCCCGTTCAGAAATTTAAGATAAAGACTTTTAATTCAAGAAGCCCTTGCGTATATGGATTTCTCACAAACGTTTATTTAACTTGATTTGTTTCATGTTTACAAAGAAAGAATTTTATAACGGAGTTTATATTCATTTCCTGATGTTTGAAAATTTTCTGCGCTTTCAAATTTTCGATGGCAAAACATCTTTTTCGTGTTTTCAGTTAAGCAATTAATTTAATTTAACACGAGTGGCATTACTCGACGGTCATTTTGAGAATAAATTGATAAAATGAGTCAATAAATGAGATAGAACAATGAGATAGAAAGTGAAGATTTAAAAGAATAATTTAAATTTATAAAATTCTTACTCTTATTATACTTAAAAAAGTCTGTTTTTAAAATTTTACTTTTAAATCACGAATATAAATTATGAACAAATTTATAACAATAAACAAATTTATAAAAATAAACAAATTTATAACAATAAACAAATTTATAACAATAAACAAATTTATAAAAATAAACAAATTTATAACAATAAACAAATTTATAAAAATAAACAAATTTATAACAATAAACAAATTTATAAAAATAAACAAATTTATAACAATAAACAAATTTATAACAATTTATAACAAATTCATAACTTTAAGTTATATTTTTCCATTTAGAACTAAAAAATTTAAAATCGTAAAATGAATAGGCAAGCAAAATCTTCATACTTCTAAATGCTAATATGATAATATTCAGTAATATAAAGATCTTCATCTTTCTATTACTTTTTCTCCAATTTACTGAATATTATCTAGATAAAAAAAAAAAATCTTCCTTTTTATTCAGAGATTTAACGAATTCAAGCACTTATCCTTCGATTCAGCAGTTAGACTTTCACATATGAAACACAAGTATTAAAAAACAGTTTTCTTAGAAGCACAAAATAGCTGGTAATAAAAGATTAGTAATATTCACATACCAAAAGAAGTAATTTTTTGAGTTGACAAAATTATCCCTATGGATGTTTAAACAATATATTTATAATTTTTTTCATCGCTATTATAAATTTAAGCCGCAGTTGGTCATTTTCGTATGAAACACAGCATTAAAATATAAATTTATTACCAATATTTAAAATCATCAGCGATGAAATATTAGTAATACTTGCATACTAGAGATAACTGAACTGGCATAATATTATTATGGCAAAACTTTATCGATGTACGCGTAAACAGTATATCATTATACAAAAACGGCATTTTATGCTGAAATATTCGACTACTGTTTTATTCAGAGCTAAATTGTCAAAGTCTTGTGTTTCGAATCAATGGTTTAGTTATTCTCACATGACAACATATCAACATTAAAGAATAATTTTTTATAACACCTAAAGTAATTAACACTGAAAGATCATTAATACTCGCATTCCTACAGAGTAATTTCTTGAATTATCATAATGCTATTATTTCCAAGAGCTATGCGGTTACACTTTTAAGCAAACTAACTGAGTAATTTCTTGAGTTACATAATATTATTATCTCAGAAATTGAGATAATACACTTTTACGCAAATTAACTGAGTAATTTCTTGAGTTACATAATATTATTATCTCAGAAATTGAGATAGTACACTTTTAAGCAAACTAACAGAGTAATTTCTTGAGTTACATAATATTATTATCTCAGAAATTGAGATAGTACACTTTTAAGCAAACTAACTGAGTAATTTATTGAGTTACATAATATTACTATCTCAGAAATTGAGCTAATACACTTTTAGGCAATATATTGATGGGCAAAAAAAAAAAAAAAAAAAAAATGAATAAATAAATAAAAAAAATAATAAAAAAAAAAGAAAAAGAAAAGACAGAAAAGAAAAGATAAAAAAAATTTCATGTTATTTAGAGCTATTATGATCTCAAGACCTTACTCTTCAATCATCTTGCCATTTTTAGACGAAATGCAAGCATTTACGAATAATTTTCGTAACAATACTTAAAATGATTAGCAGTGACAAATTAGTAAAACTTGCATACCAGCAGATCTTTTCCAAGTTTGCAGTCAGAGGGAAAAAGTCAGTAAACCTCCTTAAAGTTCGGTGGTGTATAATCAGAAGCTGGAATAACATAACAGCAAGTACCAACCGGCGTTTCATAACAGCCCTACTGTGTGTGTAATTGAAACGTTGAAGCCAATAAAACAAGTTTCACGGTGAACTTGTTTCCACACACCGCCTCTAATACATGATGTAACCGAAGAAATTTATCTATTTCCCTGTATTATCTTGTTGCCATACAACCGGTCGGCATTCTATAGACTGAATTTTGAGATTTTACGAACTGCTGCGCTGTGAGGAAGAAAAAAGTAAGAACGTTAGAAAAGATATGTTAGCCTAAAAAAAATAAGAATTCGTCTCTTTTTACTTTTTCTCATACACAAAATATACAAAGAGGTAATACTGAAATTATCGAAAAAACCCAAAGTTTCGTTTCAACTTCCTTGAATATGATACTCAAAATAAAAAAGTTATATTATCTTTATAACAATACTGCAAATCTGCATTAAGTTTTAAATGAAATTCATCGGCGAGAAATTTGCTTTCTGTTCATCCGTGTTCTTGAAAACACCATTGCTTAAGAATACCAGAAGCATGTTGAATGAAATTTGGCCCGTGATTTTAGCCCCAAAATTGTATACATGTATACATGTATGAAACTTTGAACTAAATTTGTCAATAAATGCTCAAAAATGCAACAAACTAAACAAATGAAATGTGTTTTGCGGTCTTGACACCGGAATTTCGATTCATTTGGACTATGTGATAAGACCCAGAATTCAGGAAAAAGAAATATTTTTTTATGCTGAATGGTTTTCTTTATTCTAAATCTGTAAAACAAGAATGTACAATTCCGTCAAAAAGGTTTCCATTACTCAAAATTTATTTAAGAATATTATATGATTTCATTAGAAGAAGGAAAAGCGATTGAAAATATTTTGAATAATTAAAGTATATTTTTAGCATTGTATTTCTTAAAATGGCAGCATCTCCCACAGCGGGGCATCTCAGATATGAGGATGAGCAGCTTTTGGCATGGTGGTTGGTTCTCGCCACGCGGGTGGGTACAAAAATGGTGTGGGGTTGTCTACTCCCTACCGATGATGGCCCTTAGGCTCAACCTCATTTTCCTCTAATGTTGGAGCAGCGGTCCATTCATTTAGATTTATCCGTGTATCTCAGGGCGGATCGGAGTGGTCAAGGTGTGATTAAAAACAGCCGCGCGAGTGATACAGCAGAAGAAAATGCTTTGATTTTGAAGATTTTGGCATTACTTCTCCAGTTGAAACATTAATCGGCAAAGTATTTTCCCCTCCTATTCATAATAAGTGTTAGCGAAAGGGGGGGGAGCTTTAATACGTTATATTTTACCCATTTAAAATTCTGCAATCATTTTGCCCCAATTTTGATTCATTCATATTCAAATTATGTGTGTCATCTTAAGTGGCAGATTTGGATATTTTGCGGTTATAGATGGTGCACATTACGAGACCTACGAAAAATTGCACTATGAAGCCCGGAAACTGATGATTGATGTAAGGGTTCTATTAAAAATGTATCCCTTTCATTGAATAAATCAGAGACTGATAGCATTTTTTATGCTTTTAGCATAAAGATATAGTTGATTTAATAATATTCTTCTTCGTATTTTTTATCAAATTTATATCTTAGAAATTTCCTACTACTTTTGGAATTATTCATTGATTTGATTTTTCCCCTCCTTTTTTTGTTAATACTTATTTACCCCTAAGTTTCATTTTAGCTTTTTCAATCATTCATTTGCATTTTTTTAGAGAAAAACTAAGGGGAGAAAATTTTCTATAAACAAGGCTGCAATTTAAAAAAGAGAGAGAGAGAGAGAGAGAAAAGAAAAGAAAGAAGGGGATGGGGACGAAGGAGAAATTATTATCAACTTCACATTTCGATACACGTCGAATAGATTTTGAGGTGCTTTCCGCCTAAGTTTTACGGCATGAAGTGACCGCTTCCAATGCCTGTGCGGAAAACTGGTTCTTAATCCGCCACTGATCATCATTAATGAAAATGAAATATATCGTTCCTTTCATAATCCAATCTATAAAAGAAATTTTAATGCGCCTTTTTATGCTTATTCAAAATTTAGCATCAAAATGGTTGGTATCTTTATTAAAGATCTCAAACGTGTTACCTTTTGTACACACATTTTATTACTTATTTGTAAGTATTCTGCTTTTAAAACAAAACATTTAGTATTATTCGACATAATCTACATGAACGAAATTTTGTTAAATAAAAATCAGATTTTGTGAAGAAATACTTTAAAATTTCATAAATGCCGCTTTTTACCATCTGGCATCTGCATAATAATGGTTATTCCTGGATATCCATGTGTGATGATGAGCAACTTCAAACGAGAAACCATGATCAATAAAACCTGGACATCCATATGCTGTAAAAACTCATACATTTATTCATTTATACCTGAAGAAATCAGAACAATAATAATAATAATAATAATGCTTTATTTCAATATGCCATAGAGATGAATTCTCGAGAATTACTGAAACCTGCTAATCTTGTTTGAAAAAAACATTTCAAAAGGATCGACTACTATCAGAAAGTCATCATCACTTTGAATATAGTTACACCCTCGTAAAATGAATGATAAATGATTACATTGAGAAGAATGTCAAGTACAGAAACAATTTCTTATCAGCTCATAGTCTTTTATTCAATTTTGTTGAAAACTAATCTTGATGCTAACGCAGAATTAAACTTTCAAGTGAACAGGATTCATATTGCCGGTTATCACTTACAAAGCCCGCCGTAAAAAGACCAGATGTTTATTCTTATGGAGTCTATTGATGTTTATGTATATCAATCAAATAAAGTGACTTAATTAGAATTTAGAATTCATAACTCGTATTGCAGGTGAAAAAGTGATTTGATGTCAAAACACTGCGTAAGACCACTTGAAATCAGATTTTAGAAATATCTGTAATTGCCGTTGTCATGCGACTATTGCACACATTCATTGACTGATTAAAGAACATCAGTCAATGAATGTTATCATTGACAAATAGTCATTAATCAGCACAATTTTTGATTGATTAAAGAACATTATCTAACATTGTGCACAATCTTACAACTAAATCCTCTTGAAGGACTATTAATAAAAGAGATCTCGACGGTCAAGTATTGAAATCCGAATGTAAACTTTAATATGAAATCTGTACTGTAATGACAGTAACTTTTAAAATCAATTACTTTTTCTGCTTGCTAAAAAAATGTAGGAATTGCATAACGATCAATCAGCAGAAGGAAAAAAGCTCCAAATTAAGGTATTTAAGCATCTATGAACAACCATGCAAAGAAAAATTAGTACAACTTTCACCATCTATCCAATTCCTATTTAAAATTCCAATCATGAAACAGGTCGCAGTTTAAAATACAAAGTAATTCAAAGCAATCGTGGTAGTTACAAATGATTTAAATTCCTGGTGATCTACAATAAATTACTATCATAATCGACGATTTCAATACAACGCAGAAGGAAGCTTAAAGTTCTGTTTGAGTTCATAATAATTACCCATGTGACTTTCTTTAGTCGCATAGGCAACATCTATGCGATTGTCCATTTCACGTCAGACACTGTAAAGTAAGTTCGTAGCCATTGAATTGCATTCGATAGTCATCTGCAAGCTTTGCATTTGTGTACCTAAATCATCTGAAACTACTTCTTGTGTCTTAGTTTAATTCGGAAGTGTTATAGACACTATGACACTATCTTAAAAACTGTTTTGTGTACAACGACGTTCTAAAGGTTCCGTATTGACAATACTTCATATGGTATTGAGATAGATTATTTAGGGCTTTTTTATCTGCTCTTCACGTTTTTATAAATATTTTTACAGATTTATTTTTATATAAAAAAACAGATTTTTTCCTTCTTAATGCACTGATAAAAATAATTTTAAAAGTTTTTAATATTATATACGTTATTTATATTATATGTGTCCTTATAACTATATATTTGTTATGAGATCAGTTTTGAAGAATACATATAATCCTTTTTGAATAAATTCGTATTTTCACTTTTTATCGGTCTCCTTGCCTGAGTCGATGCTCATTTTCTTCTAACTCATGAAACCTATCAAGGAATTTCTTACAGGGAAACTTATCGAGGTATTATTTAGAAGGAAACTTACCAAAGTGGGGATAATATGGCCGTACTGTCTCAACATCGACAGGCAAATCACGCGTGCGTTCGGTATCATTTAGCACAGCATATTTACAATGTCTGAAGCACTTTAAATTCGTCGGATTCAAACATTCTGGCATCGGTATGGTGTGGAAATTTGGAGAAGGAATGACGACACTTGTATCGTTCTTGTCATCTTTTAGAATTCGAAACTGAATGAATCATTCCCTTATGAAGCTTCAAAATGGGAAGTTAATCTAACTAAATAAAACCTGCTAAAATATCGGAAAATATGGACAAGGCGTGTCGAAATATTATGGCATATATCAGACGTCTCGTATTAACTATCCATTACTACTTAAAAAAATCTATTCCAGAACTTCATAGGCTAAGTGAACTAGCAATTATAATGAAGAATATAATTATGAAACTTTTGCAAGCATTTTTACAACAGTGATTGTTTTTTTTTTCATTAAAAGCTCTTAACAAAATGCAAAAAAAAAAAAAAAAAAAAAAAAAACCTCCGACTACTTCGTGATTTTCATTTGTGGATTAAAACATTTTTAATGTGACTGTAAAACGTATAATTTGTCATAGATTAGTGAAAAGCAACATCTCCGATAAAATGAATCGACGATTAGATGAAATTCGTCTGTATATACTTCCTATTCTCAAATGAGACAAATGAAGCGTTCAAATATTAAGAAATAAAATAAAAAGAACTGGAACTGGCAATTCCTATCAACTAAGGTCTGCATTCAAACCTCCGCTGTTGTAGCCCAGCCAGCAGTTCCAACACGACTTCATGACTCAGGTGAAAACATTCTAGATGAAACTCAACCTGAGTTAAGTAGGTCACTGGCACGTGAGAAAAGCTTAACTAAAAGATTTGTACAACCACCTGACCTTGAGGGTGGCTCTGTTCGCCAAGATTTGTTTACCATTTAGTTCTTTGTTCGTGTAAAATAATGCGATTAAAACATTGAAATTTTTAAGATGGTTTTCAGAAATGAATCGATAGGATTTTAGGCACATGGAGCTAGGTGATCAGAGAGGTTGACAAGACAACCTCAAATTTTAATCGTTTGTCCAGGATTGAAGATGCTCAGAATTTGTCCGGAATTCGAATTAAATATCTCGATTTTACTTATAAGTAAATATTTTTTATTAAAAGCTTCATTAAATTTAATTTTAAAAAGATTATTTCGATTTCACTTAAAGCACACTCTTTTCGATTTTCTTCTGTATATACAAAACAACTAGTTGCCTCATATTAGCCAAAACAGTCCCGATTATTAGTTTCCTCCCTCTCCCCCCAGAAAAATAATACGGAGGTTGAAAAACTATTCTGTATTTGAATTCAGTGTGTCGAATCGTCCGTTTCATATTTCTTTACTAAATAGTTTATATTAAAAAGATGATCGCTTTTAGTCTCTTAAAAAGTTAGCTTCTAAAAATTCCTCCTTTCCAACGTTTGATACACAATATAATAGGATTTCTACAGTGTGACAAGTCCCAAAAATAGTTTTCCTGTTGCTTCAATCACAATCACAAACTGACTCTTAAGCCCGCCGGAAGGCATATGGAAAAACTTGAATGACCGGACCACTGCAGCAGCAACACTGGCTACACTTCTCTAAGGAAGTATGTCCCGTATGGGAGAAGCCAGACCCCCATCTTTTCGTGTACCCACAGGAGCGGCGAGAACCAACCACCATGCCGGAAGCTTCTCATCCTCAATTACGAGCCCCCCCCCCCCGTGGGACTCGTGTTGCTTCAAAATGAAACTTTAACGTGCATATTAAACTTAATTTGCAATGACAGCTATAGATTAATTTATCTGAAGAAAAAAAATTAAAAATAATGGCAATATATATCTATTTTTTAATGTTTCCTTCTGTTTTTTTTAAAATGTTATCTTCTGTTTTTTTTTTAATGTTTCCTTCTTTGCTATTTTTTTTTTTTTTTTTTTTGCAAATTTTTACAATTAACAATTTTACTGGCTCTGATTCTTTAAAATCTTTTTTTCCAAGTATCCCGGATTGTGCTCTTGGGTTCTAGAGAATATCGGATTAAAATTAAAAAAAAATCTAATTGTAACCTTTTTTTAAGTTAATTTTGGGAAGCCCGGTTCTATTTTTTTTTTTTTTTTTTTTTACAAAATCGTTAAAAAAACCATAATAAATTTTATACAAAAACCATAATTTTTCATATTAGTAATTTTATTCAAATTTTACAGGGTGTACTTTCTGTTCTTTTAATAGAAAGACAAATTTTGAGCCAAGTGTTAGTCCATTTTCAAGTGTGACTTTTTTTTAATGATTAGTTGAATTAATTATGCAACTGTGTTCACTGATCGTAAACAAAAGCTAATTTCTAAACCATCAGAGCATATACTTTCTATTCGGAAAATGTTTTAAATGATTATTTAACTTGTTTAATATCCCATATCTTTTTAGTGTATTGTTGAATCATCGAACATTGTTAAGTTTTTGCTACAACAAATTATTTTTAAGCTTTAAACTAAATTAATATTTTTAATAAATTATTTTAAATATTTTGCTGTTAAACTTATATAGTTATATTTACATAGTTATATTTTCAATTTTTTTTGCTTTAAATAGATGAAAAAAAATATCTGTGAAACCAAAATATATCAGTTAAATGCCAAATTTTTTTTTTTTTAAATAGCATTTCTTCTTTAGCGAAAAAATGTATAAAGCAAAATCCTTCTGGCTTATAAGTTTATTGAATGATTTTTTAAGATTTTGTAAAAAGTCTGAAAATATATTACGTAGTTCCTGAACGATAAAAATAATATGTATTTCTATCCATTCTTTAAATATTGGGGTTCGAGTGACAAATAATATGAAATTTTCAATCTTTTTTTTTCTCGCATACTGAAGAATTGCAACAACTTTAGAATATTTCTAAGAGAACAGATTACTTATTCTCTTATTCAAGAGCTACAGAACATATTAAAAAACTATTATGCCAAATTTGAACAAAAAAATATGCATTAGTTTTAATTCATGAGGTTTTCTGAAAGGAAATTCTATCAAAATTGAGAATTTTAGAAAATAGCATTTAAAGATGCAAAAATGTATTATGCTACTATCAAAATCAAATTAATTTTCCAAAGAAGGAATTTAGAAACAAAATTCTTTTTTTTTTTTGTAGAAGACTATTTAAAATTTTCAAATGTTGAATTTTTAAAAAAATGCTATTTTTGAAAAAATAAACTTTTTAACTTACTTTACTTTAGTTTAAAAAAGGCTTTTTTTTAAAAATTAGATTTGATTTACATACGTAACAATTTACATATGCAAAAAGTTTCCAAAAACAGAGAGACATATTAATTTTAAAGTTGGTCAATCCATACAATACTTATCCAAGTCATAATCAAAAGTTCTGTTTATCACTGTTTCACACACAAACACATACTTGTACATATCTATATGGCCATGCACAGAATAATTGAGAAAGAATTGTTTTAGATTTTTTAAAAAATGCATCATTGTAAGTTGATTGAGACACTTTAAATTGACTACAGTTGTAGAAGCCAGTGTCCTCCCAATTTTAGCTGTAATAAAAGAATGAAAAAATTTTATCGAGGATACTAGCACATAAATATAGTTAAATAACAAGATAATACCATATAGACTATCTTTTTAAAACTTAAATCTGGGGTTGAATGATACTATATCAAGCTGAAACTTTGCATCAGATACGAAAAAGTATCAGGTACACAAAACATTCATACTAAGAATATCGGGTATTTCATATCAGTTTTTGGACTCGATTGATTATCTCCTCGATCTCATAATTTTTCGATCGAGTGATGTATAAATTTGATACAAAATATTAGATCTTAGACATAAACCTATATCATATGACCTAATTCGCTGTTCTGTCTCACTGATGTCGCGTTTTTTTTAACTATATATATTTCATTCCCTGCGCCATATGACAGTGCAAATATAACTGAAAAATCCCCTCCCCCTCTTTTACTAACTATATCAATATAGCCCTTCCTTTCCTCTTCTTACCTTCCCGTCAATCATTGTTAAAAAAAAAAAAAACAAGGTCGCCGGCATATTGTCATCATTACTTCTTTCGAAGAAGCAAAATCCCAATTTGGAATCATAATTATATCAGTATTAGCTACCAGTCTCGGCGAAGTTCGAGAATTCATATTCACTGAGTATCCTGTTTCATTTCGACAGGAAAAGAATCAATTACCGGTTGTATCAAGCACAAAAATATTGGGAATAATAGGATATCAGTACCAATATGTGCTTGATACAGCAAAATCGACTATCAAATTAACCCTACTTAAATATAGTTAACCCTGTTTTTCAATATGAAAGATTTACTGTCAAGTAAAATTTGGGATAATCCGGGATTTTTAATATAAATTCGGAGAAAATCTGGAATTCTTTTCAACTCCAGTTCAAAGAAAGAATAATTGGATTGTCCCAATTGTATAATCATTGCCACTTAGTAGCTTATGCCAGAATACCCCGAGAGTTTATCCATAATGGTATGGTTATATTTTGCTATACGACAACAAATAGAAATGTAAAATTTTATAAGCTGTTTCATTTTTATTTATATAGATGGGGCCATTTTATCCAATGGGTTAATTAGATTGTAGCCTAGGGACGCTGTCGATTCAAGGGTGCCTGACAATTCATTTTATTAGTTTTATTTTTATTTTGAATCAAAAAATTTCTTTAATTACGATTTTTAAAAATTTAAAAATAAAAATATGATTAGGGCTTTTTTAAAATAGCCATTATTTTTGTAATGTTATGTAAACTTGTATATGTTATACTATAAATAAAAATGCGTATTTTTGCGTAAATTGAATTTATAATTTTTAAAATGTTAAACAAGATACCAAGAGCTTGTATATGCGTTATTACCTTAATTTAAACATATAGCATTTTATTGTATTTCTGTAAATAAACTTAGAGATGAGAATTGGGAAAAAAATCCATCATCTTATTTTATGTAATATAATTACTGAATTTATTCATACATGCGACCAGAGAAGGTTGATTAATTGATTTTCCAAATCCTATTTTGAAATGACTCTTATTTGTTAAATTGTAAAACGTTAATTAGAAGGTAGGTGGTTATTTTCGTTGAGCAATTGGCACTGAAATTTCTAGTTACTATTCTAGTGGGGTAGCAATTTGCTCAAGCTCAGGGTTCTTAAATTCGTTAAAATGATCCAGTAAAGAAAGTGTGCATCAAATCATCCCTTTTATATGAATTGAATTATACGATATTATTAAATTTGTTATTTACTATTTATGTTCACGAGTCAATTTACAAGTTGTAACTTATTCCTTTCTTTTTTTTTCCTTCAAAGATTAAAGGGGAAACAAAAGCATATTCTTATTGTTATTCGATAACAGAACGTTCTTAAATTAATTTTATTCCTAAATAATCGTTTTTGGAAATGTAACCAAGCGTTTCTGAATTCTCTTTATCATCTATGCTATCTCTAAATTGTTTTGAAATCTGATAGGATAAAAAGCATTAAAAAAATAAACAAGCTTATCAAACCATCTGCCTACATAAAGAAGCATTCAATGGCGAAATCCTCCAAGCATTTATTTCAAAGGGAAAATTAAAGTTACCTGGGACATCGAATGTTTTCAATATCACAAAACTGAAAACAAAACATTCCCAGAACATGTTCCTAGAAATTCAGCCAAGGCGTGAACAGAGGAAACAATCTAGTCAAAACAATCTTATCTTGGAGTCAAGTACAGCCATGGGGGATAAAATGAAAAAAAGATCAGAAACAAAAGCGAATGAAAATATTCCCATGTTGTTTTTATGTATGTGTGGGAGAATAGTGTAAGCATCTCATTCCCTTCTACTGTTCAAAAATAGTTATAGCGATCGAACATAAAACATTTCATTGTTTTGTTCGTGGATCTTGGAATGCACGCTGTGGCATTTTTTAAAAATTGGATTGAACTCCATTCTAGCGCGGAACGGAGGCTTTCATTAGATGTAATGAAGGCTTACGAGTAAAATCAATTGTTCCTGATGTCTGAAGATTCTTTTTTTTATTTATTTAAATAGCGCTGCATCTTGGGAACGGAATACATGTAAAAAGAAAAGATTGTTCCTGTTGTATAGCAGAAAATTTGGTGGGAAATTTGAAATGATATACTTTTTTTAAACAATGCTTCATATGTAGAGTAAGAACTTCCGATTACCTTCCTGAATATTCAAAACAATATTTATAGTTTTATTCTAAAAAGGTCATCCAAAAGTAAACTTGTTGAATAGGAGGAAATTATGCGACTTCCGGGCAGGTTAATTTTAGAATATCATTTTAAAAATATGCTTCGTATCTCACTTTTAATTTCTTATAAACTTAATAAATAAAAGCAAAGTTTATAGTTTTATGAATGTATCCCATTACCCCACACTACGGCTATAGTTGTCCAATTTTTGACAATATGTAAGCAAATAACTACCACCGCCCTTCATACTTTCATTAATAAAATAACAATATATTATTACTAATGCATTTATTTGTTAGTTGTTCGGTAATAAATTAAACAAAAATAAAGACAATAAAGATCTCGATATTACATACAAGTTGATTTTGTACATTGTTTATACCTTAGAAAAGTCAAAACAAGTTCGCTTCAAAATTCTAATTACGACTATAGCCGTCGCGACGGTCATATCAATTCTATGGACAGAAAAGAATAGTTGAAAAAGAAAAATTACGGTTGTAGCTGCAGAGAGTTTCATAGAAAAATGTGACTTCTAAACTACTTAAAACATATAACTGGAGCTTAATTTCCTATGAGAGTTGCGGCCATAGATTAATAATTCCTCAGCGCACAATGTGCATCACAGAGATGCCAAAAGGGGGGGGGGAGTTAGAATCTATGATTTAAAATATTGATATATAGGAAGCTCAAAATTAGAATTATCTCATTCTAACGACTTTTTTTTAAAAAATGAAAATGAATTTTTGTACTTGCAGAAATGCTGTCTACAGCTTACAAAATTTTTCATTCATATAAACTCGGACTTCTTAAACTATGGGTCGTAGTTTTATGATTACATCTACCCAGCGTATACTATATGACAGTATGATATTCTCAAAAAGAAATTTTCATCTAAAAAAACACATTAACCATTTTACTCTAAAATTTAAAATGACTTCAAATTTAACTAACCATTCTATTCAAAGCCGTTTTGTTAACCATTTTGCTAGAGAAGATGGAACTATCAGGTCTGCACATGTCACAGTTCGTCGTAAGGAATGTTTATTTTCCCAGATCATTTTGAATGCCTGCACATAACCAAATCCTAGCCTATCTGACTTTAAATTGTTATATAAGATTTTATCGCTCATAACACTTAGCGCTTGTAATTTTAGGTAGTAAATGCACTTTTGATAGCGACTCGGAGTACGAGGAAATTTGTTTTACAGCAGGTCTGAAGGTTTTAAATTTATGCATGAACTAGTAAAAATGAACACTTTTGGGCATGATTTGCTTCATTTTTATTATTACAATTATTATTGTTGTTATTTTAATTTTCCAAGATTGATTAGAGCAGTTCTCAATAATAAACCGGTAGATCAAGGACCACTTTGCGAGCATCTTTGAGGTTCAACAAACCTGAAAGTATGAAAAAAAAGTTTCAATAGCGATTTCTTAGTTTAAGTTTTAAAATTCGTAATTGTACATAATTATTAATAACGAGTTACAACATTCACCAATCTACTATCGAATACCAGAAATAATATTACATCCATTGATTTGATTCAGATGTAGCGCGTGGTTGGGATGCCTGAATTTTACAAATATCTTTCAGGCAGGTTTGAAAACACAGTAAAGTTGGTGCATGAAATCATTTCTGTATTTGGAAATATTTAATGGTGCGGATAATTATTTTCATTTTTAAAAGAAAAAAAGCCTCTTTTATTCTTAATAACGAAATTAATCACTGCTGAAGAAATTATGAGCTATGTCGAGGTAAGAAAGATGTTAGTAGAGAAGAGATGGTGTCTGGTAGAAAATGTTAACTTCATCGTCGTTCTTGCTTTTTCTTTACTTTGTTTTCTAAGTAAACCTGCGTGTCAGTAAAAAAATTTCTTCTTCTTTGCAGCCCACATAAACATTGGCAGAAATATAAAACAACTTGCCTTGCTTATAAGCCAAATTCTTTTAAAGCGTGACTTGCGAAATCGCGAGAAACTAACTCTAACGACGTCGTAGAGAATAATTCTGGAGTCCTGGAAATTCTCTCGAATCCTTCTTGTTTTTGATTTATTAACATTTACGAGCAAAAGTAATGTTTAACTGCATATTCTTGCCGAAATTTTGTGAAATTTTTTTCTTGATTTTGTACCACTATTTTTTTCCAAAATAAATATCTTAAAATGAACAAATGATTTTTCTTAATTACTGTTCCTGTTAATAAACTTGCATAGTAAATTAAGTTTTAAAATGGAATTCTTCTATTACGAATCTGCCTTCCCTAAAGTGACTAAAAATATTTTTTGGAACATATTTAAGAAATTTTTCATATAAATTTATATATATGCAACGATATTTTAAATTAATTAAATCTTAATTAATTCGAATCAAATTTTAATTTCAATTTAGCTCATAATAACTTCATTCTAAAATGTTTTCTTATTTCCTGATCTAATTCAAGTGTATCTTCAGATGATTCTAATTGTTTAGCTTCTCTTTTGAGGGACCCTCTTAAATGATACAGTTAGAATCATCTGAAGATGCATCACTTTTTATTTATTTAATTAATTATGCACGCGCTCTATAAAACTGCTCACTTCAGCATTTTCTCATGCTCCGAGTGAAGGGATAAAAAATCCTTAATGCTTATAATATTCTTTTAAAGATGCCTAAATTTCCCTTTCCTAAGTACACGAGTCAAAGAAATCCCTATCAAAATCTCATTGTAAAACTCGTGAAGGGAAAAATTTTGGTCTCGTTTGCTCTTCTGCTCTTGTGTTGCGATGTAAACTGACGTCAGTTTTATCATCGCTTCTTGCCCATAATATGCCTCCCGTAATAGAAAAAATCGAAGTTTTAAAAGTTTCTTCTTTTCGCCACGTAACTGCTAAAACATGGTTACATATATAGTTGTCCAGAATATTTCAACATGCATCGTGATTTATAATATTTCTTTAAAATTCGCTAAATAACTATTTTTAATTGTGTTTTCGTGTAGTTTACAATAATTAATATTTCAATTTCAATTTCGAAGAAAACATTTGTTGTTAATATTGGTTTTATTTGAAAAGGAGATCGTGGATAGAAAAAGTGCAAGAAGCCTTGTTTCAAACTTCCTGCATGTAAATAATTAGGAGAATCCACTAGTTATTAGCACGTATTAATATTCCGATGTTGGCTGTGCTGAATATTATTGATGATTTATTAATTTGCAAAATACGCACTAAAATTTCAGTTTAAATTGTCAATGCACTAATTCAATTTAAAATGATTGTTACGAGTTAGCACACATATGTTTTACGTTATTTTCGGAACTTATTTGCAATTCCCAACTTCTCCTTTATGTCAATTTGTTGTCTATGATTATCAAAAGTAGAATCGGTTAAAGCCTTTTAGGAGCCTTTAAGCAGTCCAAATATAGGGAATCTTTTCCCTTCCAACCTTTCAAAAATAAATATTTTTTATTGATTTATTTTAATTTTTATATAAGTAGTTTTAAGAAGCAAATTTTCACGAATTGAAATAGCAATCGCTGGATTGCAATCACGAACTGAAGTAGCAAGCGCTTGATTCCATTCATTTTCTATAAAGTTGGTTTCATTGTATCGCGCATAAATAAAAAGATATATTTGAAATTCAAAAGTAATTTCAAAAGAAATAGCAAAGAAAAAAAAAGAAAATATTTTTTTTAACTCGATTTAAATAATATTTAATACTGGGATCGGATATTTTTTTTAAATTATAAAGCATTACATTTTTTTAGAATGATAAAATAACATAATATCAAATTTGCAACTGGTAATTAATTAGAAACTGGAATAATGTTAATTAAAACAGTATTTTAATTTGAATAATTTCGAGTACAGGGTCTTGGTTATTGAGTGAAACTACAAACTTAAATAGCTATCAAAATGCCACAAAAAATTCCCTAGGGCTCGTGGCAATTGTTTACAATAATCTGGCCTTGATCAAAAGCTATACTACAGGCAAATACCTAAAGCACAAAAATAAATTAAACGCTAAATCAATAATTGTCTAGCTAGAAATGAGTATTTTCTCCATATTTACCGTGGATCTGCAAAGAAAATCTTTGAAACAGTGAGGAAAACAATCAGCTAAAAATCAATAAAAAAGTAAATCAGCCGATTTTGCTTTAAATTATGGTGGAATGTTCTAATTATGTTCTCAAAAAGTTTGAAAAAGATGGCGAAATTATAATACTGAATGTCGGAGTTTTTTATAGCTTTTCGGGAAAACTGACTACATTTTTAAAATTTCACAAAATTCTTTAAATTACATTAGACTTTCAAAACGAAATTCATTAGGACGGAACTTGTTTGATCTATCTAATGGGACTTCGATTATTTTCTACTGCCTTCCGAATCAGTACTACTAGGCAATCCTCCAAAAACGTCACAATAAAACAAATACATTTTTTTCTGGATTTATTATTTAACTTCGGACTTTGAAGGGCGTTGAGTTGCCATTAAAGTTACTTCTATAGCAAATTCCATAAATGTGAGCTCAAATAATTCGTTTGCACATCATACACACGATCAAAAACTTCCTTTTTTGAATATAAATGTATAGTTTTCATGGAGAAGAAAACGAAATTTACCTTCTACATTGTCACTTTTACATCAAAATGTCTGATTTCGTATTTGCCAAATTTTTTTATTGATGCAAAACACTTGTATAGGTTACCTACATCTGCTCTCACATTATTATTTATGATATGTATTTGTTGTATGTCATTAATGATTTTAGCTGTTGCGTCAAAATTTCGTATGTTTTCCTGAGTGCGGTTTTTGACTTACAACCTTTTGATAAAACTGCGACGATATATTAAAATTAGTATTTAGTGCTACAGTGCGTAAATGCGATTAAATTATTCTTAAACAAGAGTTTTATTGTCTTTTTTTATTATGGATAAGTGGTTAGGGGAATTCAAGGTCCACTATCTCAAAACATAGTTGAAATAATATTGCTAGTTTATGACATAGGGGCTCTATTTTTCGAAGAATTAGTAACAAGCCAAATAACGATAATAATAACAGTTAATAGGAGAGATTTCCACGAGACTTTCTTGCATACCCTCCAATTAAGTTTTATCCCCCTTCGAAAAGGGAATTTCTTTCGAAAAGGGAATTTTTAAATATTTTTTCTCCTTCATAAAATAACATTGGCGTATTCCTTTTCAACTAGGCAAATATTCAAATATTAGTGAATCCTCAGTTATAAAAAATTAAAAAAATAATAATAATAAACCAATCTTTCGTCGCATCCATTCCGTAGATGAAAATTACTTAATAACTGCGCTTGTACTGCATTTTAGTATTAACAGGACGTATGAAAAGTATTTAAAAAGTGACAGAGCTTTTTTTCTTTTATTTTAATTCAACGATTAAAAAACTACTACTTATACGTCCTTTTGATTTTTGATTTTTCTCGTATATTGATATTTTCTCTATACTGTCTATTGCTACATCTATTTTATTGTCATCAAAGAAAAAGACTAATTAGCGTAGATTGTGTTTAATCTGTAACATCATTTAATTTTACGACAAATTTTATTTGAATACATAAACTTGCTTTATAATGGTCGTTCTTTAAGTGGCATACTTAAAAGATGGTCCAAATTTCTTCCGTTTTGCATAAAATGCCTTGGATTGGCCCAATATAAACTAAATAAATCTTGTTAAGTGTTTTAAAAAACAGATTAACTATTTCTATTTTTAAGAAATTAACTTTTGAAGAATACTCCTTCATAATATTTTTATTATGACCACCCGAATATAATCAATACTTCTGAAACATTTTGAAAAAATAAATGAACTGTAATAAAATTACTCGTTTAACATATTGCGATGTTCTTCGGTCTCTCCCTGCTTTTTAAAAAATTATCAATAGTTCATGTTTTTATCTTAATTATCATTTTATAAACACTCTTTTTTATTTGTCCTGTTCTACAACCTACTATATACTGCCGCACTATTTATTAGCTTTCCAATTTGAAGTTCTGGAATTGAATTTGCGATAAAAATAAAAACGTGCTTCTAGAAAAAAATGAGCATTACGTACTAATGTTGAATGTAAATAATGCATCATTCGGCAGTTCTTGGTGTGAATAATGCTTCTAAAAATTACGAAACGCACTAATATAAGCACCAGAAGTGATGAATGAGTTTATTTATTTAGCCGCTGAAAACACTCATTATATCAGCACCAGAAGCAACTGTTTTTATCATCAACTGATTGCCTGGACTTGATATCTCGGCAACTATCAACCTCTTATTTACGTCTGAATACAGATTGGATGAAACGTGATCAGCTGGAGCGTAAAGTCGGTATCTTAGAGCAAAAACTATCTTTTGATCAGAAGTATGATTTTCCCGAAAGAGATTTCGCTTCAAATTTATCAAGATACATGTTTTTAAACAAACCTTCCTGCCAAAAATGTCTTTCCTATGCGCTGTAAGTTATGCAGATAAAAATTATCATTTGTCGAAGCTTCATGAAGCAATTAATTATATAAGTTCAAAATGGATTATAAACATTCAATTTTTTAAAATATTACTCCTTTTTATTATTTATTTATTATTCAATTAATTATTAAATTATTTATTACTCAAAAATGCTTTGGGCTTGAAGGATTAAATTTATTTTATGATCATTACACCAAGTTTGGAGATTTTTGTCGGATTTTGGACGAAATACATACACAGGAAGTTTGTCTGTCTGTCTACCTGTCCGAGTATAAATGAACACAATGACTACAAAAAGCAAATAGATGAAATAAATCAGATTAATCAAATTTGCTACAAAGTTTTAGCATCTGAAGTGCAGATCCATAAACCCAGCATCATAATTTGCAACCCAGTTCATCAAAGGGTTGACCATCTGAATGGTCTGTATGTTTTCATGCATGTGAATGTGATAACTAAAATAAATAAATAATAATAAAAAAAAAAAACAGTGACTTCGATAAATGAATAGTCTATGATCTTATTACTGAAACTGTACATCTGTATTAAATTTTGTTTCAATCGGTCGAAAACAAGTTGTATAAAATGCATACTCGGTTTTCTTTATTATAATATTAAATACAAAATTCTCATATAAGGGACTTGAAAATAAAAACTTGAGTACTTGGAGAAATTTGAACTCATGGTTTTACAAGATCCATAATTTTTCTGCTAGGGTAAAGGAGACAGCACCTTTATTAGGAAGTATATCAGAAAGTTTTGGGAGACCGCACTAGCTCGTTTTAGCATGACGGATGTTAAGTTGCAACAATTTAGCTTTCAGCACATAAGTTACGTGTTGGTATAAATATTTCATTCACTATACCAAAACAAATGTCAATGATTCATGCATTTTTGAGTTACGCCGTCGTGCAATGAAACTGGATGCAACTACTAAGTTCTACTAAAATCCCAATTAAGTTAACAATTTGTTGAAATAAGAAATTAAATTGACCAAATTTGGTTAAGAGAACTCTGGTTAACCAAAATTCGGGTTCTTCGAAATGCATCTGAATAATGCAGAAATGATAAAAAAGAATGCCCGGTTTGGTTTAGTTATATTAACGTCCCGTTGTAAAGCAACACTAGAGCTATTTTGGGACGGACTTTGTAATTTTGGATCGTGATCAGACGACGAGGACGACACCTGAGCTGGCACCCCCTCTGCACACCACACCAGAGAGAGAAAGTTTGCCCCTAACGGATTTAACGTGCAACAGACCCCCTTACACGACGGCCCTTCCGTGGAATAGAAACTCGAACCTCAAACCCTACGGCTTACAAGCCGAGACCTTCAGGCCACCGCGGCTGTTAAAAGAATGCCCGGATACGAAGAAATGAAAACCAGCCAAATGGATGAAAGGATTGTTGGACACAATTTGGGAAGAAATCATAGATCAAGAAATTATAGAAACAGCGGTACAGCCAAATGTTGACCTTGGTCGAAGAGCCCGAAGTAGAAGACGTGGACGACAGAGTAACAGCCGACAGTGAGCTTAGAGAACTAACGATAATATGTTAAGAGTTTGCTGCCTTTCAATAACCTACTACAGTATTTAAATGCCTTTAATTTGAAAGTTAAAAGTGGTCGTTGAACACCAGATGTAGCTTACTGTATATTGTGTATTTATACATTTTCTTTTAAAGCTGCAAAGAAATTACAATAGATATATTGTTGTTATTTTCAGTTGGCTTACGTTAAGTTCTTTTAAGTTGTCTTTTATAATCACTAAAATATTGAATTGTGCAGTGAGTTAATGTCGGCTGACGTACTTCTAATGAAAAGATGACGGGACATTCCTGCTCGAAAACGATGGAAGAAACGCAAGATTGCTGAATTTTTTAGTGAGTAATTCACATACCATAAATCATCAATATATATAATTATCGAGTGTCGTCTATAACACTAGGTGGAGTTATTTGGTCCGCATTGTTATCGAATTCGAAACACAAACATCTGTTTTAGCGTTAAGCAACTCAAACAGATTTATTTATGTTTAAATTGACTGATTTAACGCCATGAGAATAAAGTTAAGCATATATAAAAATTAATAATTGGAATGTAAACATATTTTATTTACATTTTTTCAGCTGGATTGCAGCAAAAATCAATCAGCTAAAGTCTTCAGTTTTTATTATTTTATATTTATGCAGATTCATAATATTCTCATTTCAATTAGAGGTTATTACTGATATTTTCTTTATTTTGTATTTAGCATTGTATTTTTATCTGTTATTGGTCACTATTTGTTTCAAACAGATTTCAGATTAGTTTTGATTTGATTGTTTGTGAACATTGTGGATAAAGAAGATCCCAGGGAAAGAAAAGAAAATTTCTATTGTTATTATATATTTACATCTTTAGTATATTACAAATACTGATTTTATTTTCTTAAGCACTCTGCCAATATATATGAGATTTTATATTACAACTTCCGTTTGTTAATCTCCGACAATCATATCTCTGATATATTTTTAAAAAGGTAACAGTCCGTCTAGATGGGCGGATCGTCTGGTTATTTAATATATTTTGAGGCACTTACTAGTTCTAAAAAGTCAATATTTAATATACATAAGTAGATCACAAAAAGATTTGTGATTTATTTTTTTTTTGCACCTAAAATTTTTTTAAAATTTCATACTGTAATGAGATAGAAAATTGTAATAAATACCCAAGGCTTAGCTAAAAAAAAAAAAAAAAAAAAAAAAAAACCGGAACTGCTATTCTTCCCCCCCCCCCCCCTCTTTACTGCCATTACCTGGGTAGTACTGTATGTGAGAAAGTAAGAAAAGTACAAATGAAATATTCTGAAACAACGATTAGAACACAAGCTTCACGGTACAAAGTTCACTTGCATAACTTTTATAGAAAAAAAATTCAACCCCCTTCCCTCAATCGTAATGGACAAATTCTCTGACGCGAAAATTTTTTTATTTCTCAAGTTCAAGCTTCTCAAAAACATTTCCATCTGACTGGATTCAAAAACCTTTAGAGCAAAGAACAATTCTTTTAAATACCCATGATGAGACTTAGAATACCTAATGTCCATGGATAGTTGTGACTTCGACCTTAAAAGTTTCCTTCTGGTCGTAAATTATGTTCATTAACTGTCGTGCTGGACATAAATATTCACTAAGAACTTCCATTTTGTTTCGATTGTTGACCTCGAGATAGTTGTTTCCAAAGAAAGCACGTTGAATGGGCCTTCTCTAGTAAAACTCTCATTCACTGTCCCATAACAATAAAGTCGAACTGAGTATAAATGACAAAATAAAGCCAGCACAGTCGTCGGACGATAATATAAATAAAACACCGAACTACGTCGTAAAGAAGGATTCTCTCTCTCTCTCTCTCTTTTTAAGCAATACTTTTAGCGATTGAAAAGTGATTGCGTATAAAATAGTTCTACATAACCATTTAATGCAGCATTTTCATTTTTTAAAAAAAGTAAATTAAAAGCGCAATTAATAATTCCAGTTAGAATTCCCTTAATTATAATTGCAATTAATAATTCCATCAATTAAATTTTATAGTTCTAAATTGCAAGATGAGTTTAAAAGTATTATAGTATAAGAAAAGAAATATATATGTAAACATAATTTTTTAAGCAGTTTCGTGGCCTAAGAGAGAGAAGACATTTTGAATTATTAAGTTCGCTTTTATTCCATCCCGGGAGGCATAATTTATGTACAAGAAGCCAGGGCGAACTGACTTTCGTTCACAAGCGATACAAGAACAGAAGAGACAGAAAATGGGCAAGAGAGAGAAAATATTTCCCCAGTGTTTATATACTATAAGATTCTGACAGGAATTTCTCTACACGTGTCGATTTAGGTTAGGGAAATCCACGTATCTTTTAAAAAGAATTCGCTTGGCTAGACAATTTTTTATCCCTTCACTCGGAGCGTGGGAACTGCTGATTTAAGCATTTCTACAGAGCTCCTCGTGCATTAATTAAAATAAAGAGGCGGAATTGGATCAGGAAATAGGAAAACATTATTGAATGAATTTAATAAAGGCTAAATTAAGATAAAACTTTGGAAATTAATTAGAATTGAAATGAGATTTTAAAATATCATTACATTTATATATATATATATATATATATATATATATATATATATATATATATATATATATATATATATATATATATTTCCCGAAAGTGCGAACCAATATACCTTATTTGGATATATCATAAGGACACAAACATCACAAGAATGTTTTATTTATAATCGACCTACACATACAATCACAACTTTATGAGCAGTAGATTTCTGCACTTATAAAATGGTTTGCATTTTTTCAAAAATAAATAACCTTTAGTGTTTTCGTTTTTTGGTGTTAGAGCATATCTTTCGCTGTTATGATTGAATTTTTTTACTACATTTTAGTGTTAATAATCGCGGATAATCGAGAATTTATTGTAAATAACCATCAGTTACAAAAAATAAACAAAATACAAAAAGATTTTAGTAAAACCTTCAATATTCGCTAAAAATAAGTACTAACAAAAACACAGGACTTTTTGTAATTTGCTTTGAGATATACACTTCTAAATGCGATCAGATTGTAACAAACTTCTTTTTTATATTATCTAGCGACTGAAGTGAATTACTGAAATCATCAGTAATCCACAAAATGACTGTAAAAGGACACAAATCAACATAAAAATGCTTTTGAGCAATTTTTATTTGCAGTAGGAAGCCTGCATTTGTAATTTAATAAACAATCGACTTCTGCACTTATTAATATTTTGGTTTATTCTTTTGTACAATAATCAGCCATTCTCTCTCTCTCTGTCTTAAAATACTTCACTGTTGTTTATAACTGTAGTTTTTTTAACAACATTTTATGATTAGCAATCGTAGGTAATCGAGAGCTTATTGAATATAATAAGAATTTTAATGGAGATTCAAAATTGCCGTTAAAGATTTTTTGTTTTTCAAAATTGTTCCATATTTTGAACTAAAATTACAGTGAATTACAACTAATTGAAATTATATTAAAATAGACAATTTGGTACAGTTTTAATTGCGTGTGATATGGGTGTAATAAAGTTAATAGCTTTATAATATAGAATTTTAAAATTGTCCCAGTTTTGTCTGACTGTAAATAAAAAAAGCACGGTTATATAAAAATGCATCTTAAAATATACATTCATCCTCCTTTATTATAACAATTAGACAATATCAAATATTAAAATTAAATATTTAATACCCTATCTATAGATTCGTTTTATTTACAGTAAAAGAAAAATCGTTTGAAAATCTTTTGATCTACATAAAACGATTTTTCATTCGAAAAACCGTTTTATGTAGATCAAAATAAAACCCTTTTTTTTTGTTGTTGTTAAAAAGAAAGATTAGAAAATATTTCATTCAAAAGGCTATTTTTTTTTTTAATCTAGTCATATATATTAAGATAGTAAGATATAGGATGGTTTTTACAGTAAGTGCGGATTCTCTGCTTTGGACTTAGAAAATGTTGCAGTTACGATGAAAACTATTTTAAAGAATTTAACAAATGCATTCACATGACTTTGTCTAGCTAAAAACAAATAATTTAAAAAGTTGAAGAATTTTCTCTAATTTAAGTTGAAATTCAAAAACGCTCTTGTTCTGAGAGAGAGAGAGAGAGAGAGAAATGAAATGTGGTGTATATTGTTCTGCTATGCTAATTTCAGTAGCGAATTTTAATCTCTAGTCAAAAGCTAATTAATCATTTAGGTTCCGAAAAATAAAATTGTTTTAATTTAAAATAAATTAAAAAATAAAGAATTTCTATTGAAGATAAGTTTAAAAGTTTTTTGAAGATGGGCATTTTTTTTTTGTTTTTAAAATTGGGTTGTATAGGTTTTACCTTCCAAAAAAATAATGTTATTTTGTAAAGTTTAATTTAGCATGTTTATATTAACGTCGTAACTTTGGACTGATATTAGACTCGTAATGTTAGATTAGATCAGATAACAAGGACGGTATCATAGCTGATTTCCCATTCATCAATTTCCCAGACCACACAGATTGAAGGTTTGTTTGACTCCTACATTTTTCGCGAAATCAAACTAGTGATTCGCCGACCTGTTAGTTGAAACTATCGCTGACCACGGTTGTAACAGTTCTTTGAAGATGAAGACGAATTTTTTCAATGAATTCATATAAGAATCACTTTATAGAAGAAGCAATATACTGCTAAAGTAAAAGATGAATGTGCATTGAAATAGTTAATGTATAATATAGAAATGTTTTCGATTCAAATGCGTTCTTTTTAATTATTTATTTTATGCCAATATTCATATTTTTTTATTGTAAATTCAGAAAAGTTTAATAAGAAAATAACCAGAAACTCAAAAAAAAAAAAAAAAAAAATAGCATGTCATTTACAAATTTTTACTTTTTCATAGATGATGCATGTATGCAAAGGAAAAAATATCGCAATCGGCAAAAAATTTGATGTCAAAATTTTGACGAATCTCTTTGTTTCAAATCTCCATGAGTTCAAAAACATACATTTTTATTTTTATGTTTGTCTGCCTGTGAATAACTCAAAAACACTTTGAATTAGAAGAATGAAATTCCATATATGACCTTTGCACCAAATTTGTGGATTTCTGTCAAGCTTCGAGTGAAATCCTCCCAGATGAAGTGTATCTGTCCGAGTGCAAGTGAGCACGACTTCTATAAAACATAAAGAGCTAGATGAATGAAGTTTGATGTACGGTTTTAGCATATAAAGTGTAGATCTATCAAATTTTGAAATAAATAACTCATCAATGGATTGACATCTGGTAAAACATTCTTCTGTTGTTAGGGTGGGGAAGCTTAAAGAGGGGATATCGGTGCAAGTATCGTCTACTGTCGTAATCTGCCTACTGTTCAAAATCATAGGATCTGTCCTCCTCATTTTTAATACAGCTTAAAAATGAGGGAGATATTTATCTAGATAAACTAAACTAAACTTATATCTTGTTAAAACTTAAAATAACAAACTTAAAGCAAAAAAGAAATTATTCTCTTTCATTAACTAACCTTACAATGTATCGTGTAGTTTTTCGGCTGTACGTTTTTATTTCCAGTTATAAGTTTTATGCGACTATTCCAAAGGACAACAATGAGTGTTTGGAAATCCTTTTTTATGTCCTTTTCGATAAACATTTGTAGAAAAAAAAACGATATATAGCAATAATGATGCTAGAATTAGATTTAAATTAGAAAATAGCAAGACGGCTGTTGTATGAATAATTCTACCATTAAAAGTACTAACAAAATGTTTTTTGCATTGTGAAAAATATATTGGTAAATGGGACTTGTATTTTTACTGCAGAGTTGTTATGATGTGATTTTTGTCACTGGGATGCTGTTAATTCATGATGTAGCCATTTCGCACATTTTTTTAATTTCATGAAAAAGATAATTTTTAAACTTTTTAAAATACTTTTCATAAATTACATGCAGCTATTCAAATCACATACATATATACATGTTTTGTTTTTGTTTTGTTTTTTTGTAAAAATAAAAAAATAAGGATTTATGAATCTTAGGGTTAACTTAAATTCAGTTTTAAAATTACACTGCTTTAATTAAGTTCAATTTTCTTGAATCAAAATGCAGAATATTAAAAATATTAATTTGCACATAGTGATGAATAATTTAATTGTTAAAGATGTTTTGAAAGAAAAGTGTGTGCCATTAGTAAGTAAACGTAATGTCAAAAATAACAGTTCATTACTTATTGTGAAAACGTACACGTAAGAACAATTTTTTTTTTCAATCTCCCTATCATTAATTTGTAGAATAACTCGTTATTTCATAGGTTAACAAAATAATGTAGGGATTGATTGATTGATTCTATATTTTAATTAACTTTATCCGTTATTTCCTACAATGTCTAGGCATTTTGTTAAATAATAATTCACATTAATAGTGACTATAAATTTATGTTTTAGCATATGACTATAAATTTATGTTTTACGTCCTTTATTTGAAGTGCTATTTACTTTTATTAATTTTTGTTAACACATTAATAGCTTAATTAATTGTATCAAATGGAACATTAAATATTCTTGATGCGTGAGAATGCTTTAAAATCCCTTACAAGTTGTTTAGTAATTTTTAATTTTGAATATTTGACAAGTGTTTGCCGATTCTAAAGGAATAAATAAAAACTAAATTCTGTATATTATTTCTATTCAATAAAGTTAACGAAAAACATGTGTTTTTAATTTTTAAGACACTGTTGAAAAATAATTTGCAGAAAGTCAGAACTTCAAAACGGTAGTTAAAACGCTAAGCCGTCCAAAAATTTTTATGCATAGTTATTTTGTATTGCCGTTGTTCTTTTCTTACAAAATCTTTTTGTTGCACTTTACCTAAAAATATTTTTAAAAACCCTTCAAAATTATATTTTTTTACTACTTTATTTGCAAACGTTAAAAATTCGATAAATTTTACAAACAAAACACTTAGCTTACATAACTAATCTAAATATAACCTAAATTAAATTTTCATTATTTTGAATTCTTTTTATTGTCATTTGATTATGATGCAATTATTATTTTATCATTATTATTATAAATAAGACAAATTTTCAACAAATTATATCCGTTGAAATTAATTTCTGTTTGATTGTCAATTTCAATCGTTGGGATTTATTTATATTTCTTAATTTTGGAGTTTGAGTCACTACTCATACTTTTGATCTGATGATTTTTTTTCTTTTTAATATTCAAGTAACGGTAAAACAGCAGAGCAGGTGCATTATTAAATGAGTAGATTGTTCTTGTTTCACAACAGGATGCCTTTTTTTAATCATTAAATTCAAAATATATTTTTCTTAAAGTTATTGTTTAATTTTTTGCGGCAGATGTTCAAGATTACAGATGCTTATTGCAATCATTACTCATCAATAATGGTGAATAAATACATAGTGATACATTTTTTTATACAATTGAGTTTTTTCAGCTGCAGAAATGAATCTTAAAGCCGGGTTGCTGTATTGGCTCTTTTAAGGCAAAATTTTTTAGTCTTTATTTTTCCAAAGTACTTGGCAATATGAATTTTCATTAGTTCTTAAACTCCGTTTTGACATTTCTTTAATTTCATTTTCTTTCGTGATTTCTAGAGCGATTCGTTGAAAGTATTTCAACAGTTTATTATAGACTTTTGATATTATGCTGATCAAAATCGCCATTTGATAGTCAAAATAGTCATTCTATATAATACCAAATTAGTTTAATAAAAATTAGATTAGCATTTTATAAAAATTACATAGCATTAGCATCTTATAAAAATGAGCTTAAAAAATTACATTAGCATTAGCATCTTATAAAAATGAGTTTTATAAAAATTACATTAGCATTAGTATTTTAGCATTTTATAAAAATTAGTTTCTTTTTAAAATTTCTTTCTATTCCTTTTATTTATGTAGTGATTGACGGACTCTTTAGCATGTTTGTGTTTCATATCAAAGCGGTCAAAAATAATACTTTCTCTAATATATATTTTTTTCCGTTTTTTAATTCAATTCAAATAGGAACTGCTATTGACCACAAGAAAAAGTATAATGTTGATATAAAAACTGCAGCTTCAATTCGTTAGGCTGTCTTTTATATATAGATATATTGAATTTGGAAATATTAAAAAAATTAATGAAATCAAAATCAAGAATTCTTGTTTCGTATGAAACTAATGAAGCTTTAATATATTTACTTTAAAGACGTTATTTTTATCTATTATGCTATCTTTCAAATATGAAATCTGTTATTTCATGAGTTATTTCATAAAATAACTACGAATTCTATGAAATAAACGAATTACACACTTAAACGGTGACATTTATATGCCCCTTTAGAGGAATTCATAGTCTTAAACCTCCATTTTTAATCATGATTTAGCAAAACATGCTTCAATTGTAATCAGTGCAGAGACCACCCCCGTCATCCGATTACGCCTCAAAATTAAGATTCCCAAAGAGAGGGGAAAGAGAGGAATATTCACATGAGTACAATAAATAAAAGGGCAAGTAAAATAAAAAATATATAACATTTCATTATTTAATAAAATTAATAAAAGAAAAAGAAAAAAGAAAAAAATGACGAGGTAACATTAATTATTCATTTTACTAATAGTTTTACTTTTCCTTCACGTAAATTCATCCATACTGATATTCATATTAGGTAGCTGTGTTCTATGCATTCAGTATGTACTACAATGTACTTAGGATTCCTTGTATTCATATATTCCATACAATAATTTCAGAGAAAGCATTCTTCAAAATCTCATTTATTTTTTTTAAAAATGTAATTAATTATCTTTTTAAGTAAAAAGGAGGGATTATCCGGGCTATTTTATAAGAATTCGGGATACATTTTTTAATATTGAAATCGGGTTGAAACTGAGATTGTATTGGCTTATTAGAGAAGTTCGGTGTACCTTTTTATACTGTATAACAAAATAGCTAAAAATAAAACAATTATTTGTGGCATAGATTTCACGAATAATTTTTTTAACCATCCATTTCTTCTCGGCAGTTTTATTTTCATATCAATTGCACACTTATTTCAAGAAATTTTTAAAAATGTAATTCTGTGTTGAAATACATTTTTTTTAAATTTAACTCAAATGCTTTCCATTATACGAAAATGCTTTCCTTTGTCCAAAAATGTGTACATCCCTAAACTGCTCTGATTTTTCTTCCATTAAAATTCAAATCGGCCTGAGCAAACGATTTTTCTCTCTGTATATAAAGACATACACCGAACAATACATATTCGGAAAGGGAAAGCGAACTTTTCGTAAAAAAAGATCTTTTGTAGTCGCATAAATATTATTGGTTTCATTTAACAAAGGGGATTGCCATACAAAGGGAGTGTGTATAATATAAACTTCCCCAGCTTCAAGTAACTTCCCCGCCCTCCCAATTCAAAGTATCGGAGGTTACGATGCCAAATCTGATCTCATATCCCCCCAGTAGTACGCAGCTCAAAAAGTTCCGCCTGATGCTTGGCGAGAATTTGTCCGAAGCGTGGACTCCAGTAACCCTTTGCACTTGTTGTGGGGGAATCGGAAGTTGATCCACCAATCTGGTTTCTCTCGCTTTTTCAGTCATTTCGGTTTACTCCGTCGGCTTGCGTTGTTGTAAGGTTTCGCGCAGTGCATCGCCAAGCAAGAGCCACATGTTTTTGACGTTTCTCAATTTTAAAAATTTGTGAATTGTGTTTGACAACTGTAATTAGTGATGTGACAACATTGGATAACGATACCCATGGGACATGGAACTGTTTAACGTTATTTAAAAGTCATTTTGGTTGTCTTATTCCTACACATTTTATTTGAAGCTGGACTTCGGTTTTGAATTATTTTCTTCAAATAATTTTGCTGCATGTTCTTCATTATCACTTAAAGACCAGTGTGCATTTTTTTCACTGCACTGTGATAATATATCGATTAAAGATTGAATGACTCTTTATACATTCTACACCAAGCATGTGCAAAATATATAAACAAGTTCAGACGCGATATTTTTTCAAATGACTTAATTTATCGTCTGGAACCACTGAGGACATGAACTCTGGCAAGCATGCCCTCTTTTTATGTGTGCACGATTGTTTTAGCTCTTATTTTGGAGTTATGTCTCCAAATTTCTAGCGGGTTTGGTACTTTTGAACTACAGATTCTTAGTATCCAGAATTACCGTGGAGAACTTGCTGACGGTTCGTGTTGTGGTGATTACCGCGCAAAAGACGGTTCTTGTCCTTTACAATGTAATACTGCATTCCAACTTTGTCTAAAAGAATATCAGTCCGATGTAAAAACTACTGGAGCGTGCACGTTTGGTAATCAGTCCACTGAAGTAGTTGCTGGTAATTCATTTTCTGTTCAATCTGAGCCTACCAAAGAAGTTATTCTCCGACTTCCCTTCTCCTTTCGTTGGACGGTAAGTAACAATATTTACTATAATACCTGCAATTTTGACTTTGTCTAATAGGTTTATATTAATTAATAGACCATTTATCCAAGTACCTTAAGATTTTATAAAATATTATTATGTCATTTTTAGAATATTTTGCAATATTATAAATGTTAAGCAACATCGTAAATATATTGTACAATATCTTTGCATTTATTCAGGATGTGTATTTTATTTATTATAATAGAGCGAGTCGTTTAATTTAAAACTGAAATAGAACATCTTATTTTTGCTTTATTCAATGAAAAAGTCTGATTTCAGCTGTTATCTGTTTCTAACTGTTTTAGAGATCAAATTATTCGCGTATACTTTTGGTTTTGTCACATTTCATCTTTAAAATGGACGATGGGCTTTAAAACTAAACAAAAATAATTTTATTTAGTTTTAAAGCTTAATAAACTCTGATTTATTAGTTGATTATGTTTAGAAGCATCATTTTCATCTTACCCGGTATAATTCTTGAAATCCAACTTGACATCGATTTTTTTTTCAAATTGATTATAGCACCTGAAGTAGATGTATTTGTTTCGAAGTTTATCAAGAAGACATTAAAAATAACAGAATTGAAATTAGAAAAACTTTGTAGTCTTTGTTTGATGTTTTCCTCAAAGCATGAAATAATTCCTTTGAAGTTTTCTTTAAATTGCGAGAAAATGGTTTCAGTTTTGATTTTTGTATTTACTGAAATTTATGTTTTCCGTTTTTCACTTCCAGTTCCATGTCTTTTAATCTATGAATCGGGAATCTGAAAATTTTGATATGATCTTTCGTCATATTTTACAGCTTTAGTAAAAAAAAAAAAAAAAAAATCAGATTAGCTTGTTTAAAAATATTTTCTTAGATATTACCAAATTAATTAAAGTTTGCTTCTTGTATTCACTTGAAGCTTTATTTTTCGAACTTCCATCTTTAATTAAGACAATAATTATATATATTAAAATAAGACACTGTGGCCGTCATTTAGTCTAATGTTATACCTCAAATAAGGTTTGCTAATAGAAATAAAAAATGAGCAAAAAGAATTAACAGTGGAGAAATAGCCAAAATAGTTAACTTAGATAATTGTTAATTTAAAACCAGATATTAGACTTTTTTTGTTAGATAGAGATTCATATCCTAAATTTTACTTAGGAAACCACAAGAATAGCTCTATGTTTTGAGTATCAGGTTGCAGGTGGAAAAAAGAACAAAAATTTGTATGATCAAATTATTTATTTAATAAAAATGACTTCTTCAAAATCATCGTGTATAACATTCATTCATTCTTAACGCCTTAAGAGCTTCAATATTTGTTATCTTTTATTATCTTTAAATATCCGTTATCTATGTTTTAAAGAAATTTTATACTACGGTCTCCTATTCATGATAACATAGATAAAATAAATTTATGAATAAAAATAAAAAAAGAAAGTAGATACTAATCTTTTCAAATATTTCCTCAGTCCTATAAAGGGGTGATAAGCAATAATTTTTTATTTAAAATTTTCCGTTGCAATTTGTTTTTTAAAAAAGTATTATTTTAATCTTCTATTCGTTTCATATTTCCTTTTTCTAGTTGTTGAAAATTCTCTTTATATATATATATAGTAGTTTGCTATGTTATATATGCTATATATGCACATAATTTTCCTCTATGATGAAATAGCGGCTTAATTTTTGTTTTTTTTCATTTATTAATCTTTTTTTAACTTTTAGCTGTTGTGCAGTTTATAGATTTCCATAAACGCTAGTTTTCGATAAACAAGATATGACATCATATTTTTTCTTTCATATTTTTGTAGACAATTATTGATGGCAAATGTTTGGTTCTTAACTAATTTGTGTGCTTGTGCGTGCGTTTGTATTATTCAGACCATTTCACATTTTATATGAAAGGATCTTAAATCCTCAATATCTATTGAAATTCCATTCAAATGTTCTTTTCTTTCTTTTTCTTTCCCCTCCAGCCTGAAATGAAGAATATTTTCAGTTCGACTCCGTGGGCGAAATTCAGACCTCTTTCGTCTTTTGTCACAATTCTTCTATTCTACTTTTGATTAATTCTTCTACCTGAACTAAAATGAAAGTAACGAAAAATTAATCTTTACTGTTACCTTATATTCCTTTTTTAATAATTTCCGGTTCTTCTACAATTTTTATTTATAACAATAGTGATGCTTCGAAGCATGCACTGCATTTATATAGCTAAAAATGCTTCTTTTTTGCATTATTTTATTCTTATTAGTTTTCCTTTACATTAATGTTTCGTCTCATTCAGTCACAAAGCTTCAAAGTTTTGCAGTTATACATTATCTTCCAAAACACTTTTTAAATTAACTCAAGGTTTATAGTGCAAGAGCGTAAAGCGATGTTATGTCTAACCCGGCCTGACTCTAGAAATCTAATTGCCTTGTAACATAACTTAAATGGTTTTGACATGTATGCTTATACATCGATGCAAGACAGTATACAAATATTAATTAAACGTGAAAAAATAATGAAGACATTTCCCTTGCTTCTCTCAGTATGAATAAGAAAGTTATAATAATAGCATAAAAATTTCGTAAAATGTATGATGAAACCGATAGTCTATATGATAAACATAAAATTGCTGAACTATTGAAATTCAGGTCTAATGACATAAAGAGAATTTAACTGAAAATTTAATCGAATTAAAAAATACTAAAAAGTAAATGATTGTAACAAAACTAAATATAAAAATGTGTGATAAATATGTTTAAGTATCGTTTAGTATAGAGAAAAGTATTTCGTAACATTCAAAGATCAATCTTATGCTTTCTCTGAATTAAATGTTAATGAATTGCATTAAATCGTAATAATAAAGCTGTACTTTTAAACGAGTTATTTTTCTTTATTCTTTGATATTCTTGCTTAAAACGAGAGTTTACAAAGTAAAATAAATAATAAGGTAGCGAAAATGAACTGAATTTCCCCTGAAAGCTTTCTAAAAGATTTGTTTTTTCTAATTTAAAACCGTGGATAATGTAGAAACTGGGTTCCAATTATTTTATATAATGTGATGAGCTTCACTGCCAAGCAAATTTGTAGATATTTTAGAATCAAAAACCGCTGTTTCTCAACGATTATGTTCGTGCAAATTGTCTAATCAGATAGAATAATGTATTGTGTTTTATTCCATGAATTAGTTGAGATGCTACAAAATTGTTTTGCAAATTTTTTAATCAGCTATACAGAAGCTTTTAATAATGTATTGCTTTTTGCAGGTTAGCGTATGGAATTTTGACTCGAAATATACTATATTTAGAAAACTTATTAATTATATGTCATAATTTCTTTGCTTAAACATGATAATGCCGTTTGCGGCAAATTTTGATGCAGCTGTCAATAAAATCATAAATTTATTCGTAAATATTTGATTTTAATCTTGACTCCAGTAATAAAACTAATATTCTAATAATAAAATTGCTCTTCGAGTTTGCAAATGGTGACACACACACACACAAAGAAAACAATAAAAGAAATCGTCCACAATTGGCAACTTAAAAAAACATCAGTGATATATCTGCGTCTGTTGCGTGCATCTGTTTATGCTGTGAATGATAATGTGTTTTTTCATTATTATGTGTCATAGTCATATTAATTTATTTAAATTAAATATATTTTTAGCAATAAATCTTTAAACTATAAGCCCGCATTACTGAAGAGATGTTTTTCTTTTCCATCTGAAACTAAAAGAAAATGTTTCTTTTAAGAACTGAGTACAAAAATGCTGGAACGGACACTTAACTTCGTATTATCTGAACGTAAAGATTTTAATTTCCATTTATTATTTGTTTTAGTCCATTTTTTTCAAGATTCATTTTTTGAGATTAATTTTAGAATCAAACAGATGGTTAAATTTAATTATAGTATGTTTAATAGAAACAACAAACATTTATTTTTTAAGTAAACAAATTATATACTATATTAGAAGGGAAAAAAAAATTCTGACGAATTTCAGAATATTAAGTGAATGATAAATCTGCATGTACTTATGAAAACATTTTAAATGCTTTAATTTTAAAAAAATGTAATGTGTTATTTTAATATTTATTTATAATTGGCGAATATATCCGCCATTGCTCAGGATTAAAATAATTTTATGCCAATACTTGTAATGTAAAAAGTATTCTTGTATAAAAATGTTATAATATCAAAATATTTTTATCGTCTGAAATGTATTTTTAAAATTTAAATTAGAATATTGATTCAGCCTGACGATTTTTAAAAACATGCTATAGCTAATTTTTTCCATATCAATAAATCAAATCATTAATTTTTCTTGATTAAATTGTTAATCATATGCTTTTAATTTTTTTGATGCTCTTTAAGAATTCTATTAATGTGGTCTGGCAACTATAATTTCGTTTGTATTCTTGTTCGTCAACAGCAAAAGAATATTTGTATAAATGTCGCACAAATTATATTTTTTAGCTGAATAGAAATGTTTTGACACAAAGACTCGGCTGGACATTCAACAAAGAATTGTCTTTTCAAATAAATAAAAACCGTTATCGAAAAATTAAAGCAGAAATATATATAAAAAAAAAATAGAATAATTCAAATTCTTATCGTTGTCTGGCATCGCAATATATATAAATTCCCTTATTTTAATATCTTCTGCATTAACTCTTTTTTATTAAATTTTGAAACATTAAGAATATTTTCCACATGAAAGATATTAGTATCAGTGAAAAGATAAAATTTTGATTTTTAAGTTGGTTTAAAATATTTCGTTTAGAATAATTTGCTCTCATATTACTGCGGAAAAGTGGCAACAGCTCAGTTAGCTGCTAATTAATTGAATATTTAATCAACTTTTACTCTTAGAAAAGATGACATTCTTTCCCTTACCTTAAATAATAAGTGTTCAAAATTAGGTTGAATTCAGCCTTGTTTAGGAGAAGTGGGACATACTATATACATGTGCACACATAAAATTATTATTTATATTAAGATGAGCCTTTTAATGTTTTTTTTTTCTTATTTTGACTTTAATTTTTATGTTAATATCCGCCATTCTGCTAATGCTCTCTGTAATGTGGAATAAATGTTCAAAAAATTAATTTTTAAAAATATTTGAAAAAGTTTTTTTTTTTTTTTTTTTTTGCTTATTATTAGAAATATAATACAACAAACTTCCTATTATTTTTGTAATTTGATGGTGCAGCGACTGCAGATAATCCGCAAAATGAACTAGGACACAAATAACTCGAAAACACTCTTGAAAAATTTTTGTTTACTGTAGACGGCCTACACATGCAATTATGACTGAATAAAAAGTATATTTCTTTTTTCACCTAAAATTCTCTCAATTGTTTTTTGGTATAAAACATCTCTCTCTCTCTCTCTCTCTCTCTCTCTCTCTCTCTCTTTTTTTTTTTTTTTTTTTATGGCTGAAGCTTTTCAACAATCTTTTAGGAGTTGAAACTGAGGGTATTTATTTAATTACAGTATTACAAAAATATACTAAATCATCTTAGGCATTTCAAGTATATTACCATGCCAACCATTTTAAAAGCGATTACTTGATTGAATTGTTGGAAACTCTGCCTCGCTTCTTACATAGAGTTTTTGGTTTATAAAATATATTTTGAGTTAAATTGTCCACATTTTTTATAATTCAAATTATGCATCTAAAATCATAATTACTAATTTTAAGAAAGTATACAGATATCCATTAAAATTGTATTGTTATCTTATAGCATTTTTCGTTGGTACTTTCATTTCTCGTGAAAACTCTTGTCTTTCGGGAATACGCAGTGAATTCTCATTGTTCTTTAATAAGAAAATAATGTGTTTCCCACTGGGACCATCTACTCCTCAATAAAAAACTTCCCCACCAAATTCAATCAAGCGTAATATCTTTTTCCATTAAAACCTTTCTGACAGCCCAGCGGGGGTGAAGGTACTTTGAAGATATAAACCGAAAAAAAAAGAAAAGAAAAGAAACCCTCCAATTTCTTAACTCTTTTCTTCTGTTCTAAGACGGACCATCGAGGTCTCTCAAGTTTGTTTATGTGGGGTTAAGAAAGTGCTGAACTGACAGGAAGTGTGGAAGCATCCGTCACAGGGGTTTCATCGGAATATCTTTCCATCCACGCTTGTTGATTGCACAAGCTCTTGTAGTGAAGAGGGTCTTCCTCCCCTGCCTTAGCCGGGAGGGGGTCTGCCAAGAAATGCAACTTGATGGAGTACCTGGGCTTCAATAATGAGAATCCCTGTTGGGACGGTAGCTTGACTTGGTAATTCTTTCACTTCATTTTCTCCTCGATTGAGTTACAACGCTCCTAAGTGCAGAGGGTGGAGATGTTTGGAATAACCGAGAAACGGATGAAATGCTGTGATTGGGCTGGATTCTGCCGGTATCATCGTTTCTAGTATTTTTTAATTCTTTGATTTTTACCCTTGAACTTTTGCGTGTTTAAGTAATTTAAAGAAAGTTTGTATTGAGCTTAGAGTGCTCCATCTTTTTGGGCCAAAACATTTCAAGTTTGGCAGATTTTAACGAAAGTACAATGGAATCTTTTCAGTACCTCTCTGGATAGTAATCTATTTCGGTTTGGTTTATTTCCAGAGCCAAACAGATTATTATGTAGCTGTTCAACAATGCGTTGCCTAAAAATATAGTATTAAAAAAATCAAGATTATAATTTTAATTTGCAGTGGTTTAATTAAAATCAAATATCAATATGTTGTGTAATATATTTTCTTCAAAATAAAAATAAAATTTCAATATTTCTTTTCAGAGTTCGCTAAGAGCCAAAATTCGAGAGTCTCCATATGAATATTACCTTATGTAATTGCAACTAACATACATCAAACCATGTCTGTATAGCAGGGCTTCTTAAATTACAATTCACAACCCTAGCTAGGATCATGCGGTCGACAAAATTTTGAAAATGTGTGACTTTGTTAGATTTTTCAGTGGATATAATGAATAAGTAAGACAGTTAATTTAATTAAGATAATCATATAAATTTGGTAAATAAATATATTTTACTTCTTTTTTTGCTTATCTTTGATTATTGCTTGATTTTTTCCACTTACTTTTAAAACATGCAAATTCGAGAAAAAAAATTGTTTATATATAGGGGTGCAGAATATTATAGCTGGAATGGGATGGAGAATGAAAAACGCTTAAGAATTCCCTACCATATAGCATTGATCATAATTGATTTTAAGAAATCAGTCGGCATTTAATGAAGCTGAATTATTCAGACCTTAGTTTTACTTTTATTTTCTTTTTATATATATTTCCTTATTTTCCGATTTATTATTTTCCATTTCTTAAAGATTTATAAAACGACAATTTTTTATTGTTAGATTAATAATTAAAGTGATCTTTGCTTTATTAATATAATCGTAAGAATTTATTTTTTAATTGATTTTTTTATTTACTACTAACGTTGCGGTGTAAATTACGGAAAAGAGAATGGGCAATAATGAAATAAGGGGATAGGCAAAGATAGGATTTAATTGTTAAATATAATTTCTGTGACACTTTCATACTTACTTCTTTATTTGTAAAACCTGTAAGATACAAATTCCTGAATTATAAATTGGATTTTCTATTTAGTAGATACTGATCAGTAATGTAAATTTCATAGCAAACTGAACGTTCTCCCGGTGGACACATTATAACATTTTTGTAATCTTTTACTTGAAAACTATTATTTTCTTAAATAAATATCTGCAGTTAACTTGTTAACTGGGTACGACGAAATATTTCATTGCAAAACCAATTGAATATAAATTAATTACCCAGTTATCAAGCTAAAAAGTGGTGACGTCAGGAAATTTATTTTTTGTAAAAAAAGTGATGCATTTAAGAAATACACTATACAAAATTTCAAATGATCCTTAAATAGAAACCAATAATTCCAAAAAGGATTATTTTTAAAACATAACAAATGCCACAGATAATTAATTACTTCTCAGCTAATTAAAACTCCCACCGAATTCCAGCTATACACCACTAGCTATCCTATTAGTAATTTTTTCAATAAAATCTTATGAAATAAGTTCAAGCTCACGTGATACTCGCCAGATACTCCACACCAATTTAATTTTAAAATCAGACAGCACTCATTGTGTTTATGACGTTGTGTGGATTGACTTGTTTATCATTGGTTCTTTTTCTCAAGAACACATGAGACTAGTAATTAAAATTTAATACCATTTTAACTAAAATTGATTTTTTTAATTGAAATTTTTCGAATTCCGCATTTCCAAACTAGTCATTATTATCAAACTATATACTATATATTGCTCTATAACAGGATAATAAAGAATAGTTGGCACTTTAATATATACCAAATGAATTTCCATTCATTTTTTTCCAATTTTGTTCTTAAAAGAAATAAGTAACTTCTCACCAAATGGAAACATATACGTTATGGAATGAAAACTAACGAAGTCTTTAATAAGAGTTCTGTTTTATAAAATCGAAATGTAAACAACAAGTCTGAAATTCGATCTAGAAAAAATATAACCAATTAAAGTAAAAACTAATACAACACATGTAGCAATCTGCTTGAGAAGCAAGATATTGTTTTTGTTACCTTTTAGTACGTGAGAAAATAGCAGATTGTTCACGTTTCAATGCGTTTTCAAAGTCTTGTCATTGTTTAAAGCCTATATTGGTTTTATTTAATTATATACACTCTGAATAAATCGATTTACACATAAATGCATTTTTAAGAAATAGACGTTGAAAATTTTCGCAGATTCATCTTTTGGGAAAATCGATAATATTCGATATTTCTCTATATACTATAAAAAGGAAGAAAATAATCTTGATATTATGAATTGGTAAAATAACAGACAGTTTTTAATTAAGTATCATTTTGTATGTCACAAAAAAAATGCGAAAATTCAGAAATGAAAGAGTTTTTATTGTTTTTTTATAATAATGGACATTTACTTTGCTTACAATGCCTGGGCCGCCTTTTGTTTACAATGCCTTTCCTACATGGTTTTTGGATCGTGGATTCAACATCCAATTTTACTAAAGATCTTCGGCTTATTGTACGTTAATATCATGTGGATAGACTGCTCTCACGTAAGTGTCTTTTAGAAGTTTGATTCGTGGGATACCGGTTCAAATGTCATTACCTGTCCAAAGTTTTGTACTTGGTACCTATGCAAATTTGCACCAGAGTCAAATACGGCAACCACTGTACCTTTCTAATTAACAATTAACTTTTAATTTTGTGAATATTTCATAAGACTTCTTATTTCAAATCGTATAAGCAGCTTTTGAAATCAAACCACATCAAAAATTAAATTCTGAGTCTGCGAACTATTATCCCAAGACAATACTAATTCTTTCAAATTTACTCATATTTTTTCTTATTTCGAATCGTTTGAAAACTTCGCATTCAAAAATACATTTTTTTATGATATTAAGTGATGCTTTGAATGAAATAATACTTCCTATTTCTAATCTTATATTCAGCTTTTGAAATCCAAGTACCATCAAAAATCAAATTCTGACTTTGCGACTATTAATTTTATCTCAAAACAATATCGACTTTTTCGAATTTTGCATATTTTTTCACATTTCGAATCGTTTTAAGATTCTGCATTCAAAAATACATTTTTTTAATGATATTAAGTGATACTTTGAATGATGTAGAAAAAGTTAAAAATATATTTTTATAAGTGTGCGAATGGGCGAGTAATTGAAGCAGTATTGTGGAGAGACAGATCGATGAATTCATTTCATATTTCGAAGAAAAAAGAAAACGAAGTTTTTCGCATTATTTAGGGAAATCGATGTTTTAATTATGAAAGAATTTAATTATTGCAAAATTTCATAAGTTTTCAGATATTAATTGTCATTGTAAAAGATATTAAAACATATAAAACAGTTTTATTATAAAAGACAGTATATAAATGGAAATAATCAATACCGTTTATTAAAAACGATAGATACGACATTTTTTTTGTATTCTTTTTAGTTGACAGACCTTACTCCATTTCAAACAATAAATCAATAAAAGAAAATTCCTGCTATATGTGTATTTAATTAAAGTACATACTGTTATAAATTTCTTTCTTTCTTCTTTTCTTCTTCTTTTTTTTTCCTTCTTTTTTTGATATAATTTCGGGTTTCTTCATAGTAAACTTTTTTGCTTTCCATGCCATAAATATTTCGATAAACGTTCTTAAAAGAAACATTTAATTAATTAATAGTAGTATAAATATATCATTAATTAAAAATCGTATTTATATTTCATTCATTAAAAATAATGCATATTTTATTAATTAATAATATAGATTAATGAAATATCCTTGGTGTTTGAGAGAGCAAAATTCATTTGCTATTTTATTAAAAAAATTATTTGATTTTTCACTTCAGTTTTTCAGAAGAAATCTGAACTTCAGCAAACTGGATTTATAAAATTGCTTAATAATACAGTTTTCAGGGCCTTCATCTAATCTCGAAATGGGGATTATTTAGGAAATCCTTCGACCGGTATACACAAAGTAAAAGTCAACGATAAAGACAATTTGGGACGAGTGTGGGAAAAAAGATAAGAAATAGAGTGAATGTCGAGAGTTGATGGTTATGCACTAGAGCAACTCTAAGGAAGACCACCCAACCACTCAGCTACCGAATCACAATTTAGATACTTGCGAAAGTGACATATTTATGTTGTGTATCAACTTTGCTCTTCGCGTTTTCGTATCAATATTGATAACTTTTATACGGTCTGCAGACTATTTCCGGTAACAATACGTTACAACTGATAAGTTTTGCTGTATGCAGCGATTCTCACAACGGCAGCTTTGTTTGTGATTATACCGCATTGCGTAAGTTATCTGTGCACTTAATGGATTTTGCAAATGAAATAAATAAGGTGGACCAGTGTCAGGTAACACAGAAGCAGTACTTCTGTTTTGTTTGGTTTTTGATGACCTGCCACTTTCAAAAGCTGTATATTATTTTCTAAAGTCTTTTTAATTCAACAGAAATCTGGAAGGTGTTTTATAAATTTCGCTGCTTGATAACAGAATATTTGAACAGAATACTCGGAAGTTCTGCCCTAGACACCATATATTTACTTTGATCACAAATGCTAAAACAATGGAAATGCCGGTCCGCTTTTATAGTGTTTTGATATTGCATTTTTTTAATGCACATTAAGTCATACAAAAATAAAATTAAAAAATATTATGAGATTTATTTTCAAGCGAAAGCTTTTGAAGTATCCAATGTTTTGAAACTCTTCTTTTAGCCCAAATTTGTGCAATAGGTTTTAGTTTTTGGTCAAATATTAACCAAAAGTATTAAGTTAGCGGACTACCAAACCCGAAATTCCGCATAGTTTCAGAGCTTTGAGGTCAGTTTGTTCCTTATAGTATAAGTTTGAAGGCTTTTGAATTTCCTCTTCATTATTTTTAAACTCCAATAATATTTATCATAATTCTGTTCATTTACTTTTTGCATAATGTGCATTTTTAGGAATTAATGAAATTTTATTCCGAAATGTGATTCATTTTGTTTATAAGAGGCCAGTGAAATACATACAACTAACATAATTATTATTAACTATCAGAACACTATAATTTTACGCATAAAATTTTACATTAAATTGTTCATAGAATCTATCTTTTGGAATTTCCTCATCTAGGCTTATATAATGAAAAACAACAACCAGTCGTGTTACCACAGATAAAACAAAAGGTTTGAAAAAAAAAATTATTTGAAAAAAAAAATGATGCATTTTCAGCAGCCATTGCTGATGGGCATAGTGATGTTTAACTTCTACAAGACAGCTGGAAATTTGATGGTGCGCATGCGTAGCGAGCACCTGACACGTCTGACCTTAGACCTCGATTGAGTGACTGCTACAGACTTTGGTGATGGTAGCCACTCCACTCGACTGGTATGCAATAGCAACAGTAGGGAGGGAATTCATGGCTACTAGTTCAATTACCTCCAGCCCTTACCACTTGCGAGGTTATTTTCTTAAGATCGCCAAAGTTATTAAGGCACGGCGCCAAACTAACATCATTCATTCACTTGCCATTCTCGGCTAAGTTATGGATTTGAGCTTTGAAATATTTAATTTGTATCTTAAGCTAGAAATACCTGAATGGTAAAATGAAAAGTAGCTATAACTCAATTCCTTTTCACTGTTCTCTTGGTTTTACTTAAAACTACATTCATTATCATTATTTTTTTAAAAAATCGGATGCATTTTATGTAAGAGATTTAGTTTCTCGAATCCGTTGTTATTTTAAATCCAAATAATTATTATCTTAATTAAATATTAAAAAGACAATCTTTGAAATCAAAATCTGCTTTTATTTGAACGTTATCGAATGAAAAGTCTGTGATATATGTTTGTTGAAACGAGACAACGAGTTTAAGATCAATAAAGTCGATGAAATAATCGTTAACACAGCCCTTTTGTTTTGTGTTTTTTTCGCATTTCACAACTGTTATGATTCTTTCTTCATTTTCAGTCCGGCAACTTAACTGCGAGCGTAGGATTAAATCGTTCGCTTTATTTTATTACAGTAAAATTCAATATTTCTTAACTATAAAAATTGTTTTGTTTATCGTTTATTTCAAATAGTTTTATGGCATACATAATAAAACTGTGAATACCCTTTAGTTCTGTTTTTTCAAATCAATTGAATTAAAAATTAAAAAGAAAATGTTTGAATTCAAAATTTGGTAATTTTTATTTGAATGTGCTTATAACCGTGGTGTTATCTAATGAAAAGACAATGATGAGTGTTCGTAGAAAAATATTGTGAGTTTCATTTTTCTAACTAAGGTTAATAAAGTTGGTGAAATAATTGTTAACCAAGTCCTTTTGTTTTGTGTTTTAATCGCATTTCTCAACTGTTATAATGCTTTCATCATCTTCAAATCTTTCAACTTGACGGCGAACGTAGGATTAAATCGTTTGCTTTATTTTATTACAATAAAGTTCGATATTTTTTGAAAATAAAAATTTGTATCGTTTATCTCGTATTTCAAATAGATTTATAAGATGTATAATAAGAGTGTAAATAGCCGTTAATATTGTTTTTTTAATCGAATCGAAATTAAATTAAAAATTAAAACTTCAGTGTTTCAGTTCAAAATTTGCTAACTGTCATTGTGATGAAATGCTGAAGCACTTTCAACACTTTTCCGACAGTAAAATGCATGCGAATGTAGAGGAAAAGAAACACCACCCAATTTCAATAATGACTGCCAGAGTACACTGTGATGACATAGCTTTTTGCTTAGTGAAAGACTTCAGCCTTTTTCTATTATTTTTTTTTAAGTTTTCGACTCCTCTAAAACTAGCTTTTCAGAAAGCGTTGCTTTAAATGGTGTTTTCTGTCATAGCAGGTTTTTCTTTTTCTTTATGAACAATTTCATCAGAAAAAAGAAGGAATGAAGCTCTCAAAAAAGATTAATAATGTAATGAAAAAAAAAACCTTTATAGATCGTTAAATTGTAACTGTGTAATGAATAGAAGCTCTGACCGTAAAATAAGTTCAGAATGTTTCAATTCAATGTATCATACTGGGACATCGAGTATTTTTTTTTTTTTTGGTATTAACTGCTATACTTAAATAGGGATTCGAATCGTTTTAAGTACGACAAAATGTAGTAACGTTGGTTTAGTTAATAAATATTTAGACTAGCGACTATCAACTTTTTCGAATTCTTCACGTTTTTATAAGTGGCTTTCAATCGGGGGGGGGGGGGGGTAAAAAATAAATCCTTAAGAAAAGAAATTAGTGATATCCATGAGTGAACCGAAGAGTTTTTTCAATCCGTGATCTTATTTTGATTCTGTATTATTATTTCTATTCTACACAAGTCATTTTAGACACTAACTTGAAACTAGATGTTGACAATAGGCGGGTGAAAAAGGTCAAAATTTTCTAAAATATTCTTTTTAGAAGTTATGGAGCCAGTAGTATATTTATATTTTATGGAATGCAATTTTTTCAAATCATAAAATAGTCGAAAAAATTAAAAGTGAATAGTGGCATATAATACCTTGTTAAGTTCATATTACAAGTTTGTTTAAGAGGCCGTGGATCAGTGTGTACTATCATATTTGAATACTGGTTCCAATTTAAATTATAGCTATGATTGTACGAGTTTGATTATAATCATTAAATGTGATGATGTGAAGAATTTGGTTTTTGTTTACTTTTTAATGCTGTTGTATTATACTACTACTATTTAAGAAATTTACATCTGCATAACAACATCTTTTGAATAAATAGTTTTAGTTTAAATAATTTTATCACTCATGCTTAATGCTGAAAATAAATGAAATTGAATTCTCTGAAATCTTGCATTACAGACAATTATAGAGCAATAAATTAGGACATTACTTATGTTTTCAAAGTGGCATCTATTCGTTTGAATGTTATATTTTTTTTATCAAGGATTATATGTGATGTCATTTATAACCTGAGGTGAAAAATAGATATCCTCAGAGGATAAATATTACAGACGCTTTTCTATTTGTTCAATTTCAATAATTATTATAATTGTATTTATTATAATTGTTATGAGGTTTTCTACTAAAACCTCATAACAATTACAAAAAAGTCTTATTTTCAATTATATACCTTGAGTTTTTAATTTTTAATCAATCAAGTTCGATTTATTTCTACATTCCATAATTTATATATATATATATATATATATATATATATATATATATATATATATATATATATATATATATATATATATATATGATACCCAGTCTAATCATGATCCAATAGCTATTTTCTAAAATGTTCAGGATAAATATTTCCAACTAGAAAAAGGCTTTACATGAAGCAAAGAATTGCATTTTATATTATATGTAATGGTGAAAACATTATGAAATCTAAATTTTATATAATGTCGTAGTCTTATTAGTCATATTAAAATTTCTTTTTACCATAATACATGCATTAAAATAGGCTGCATTGTTTTATGACTAACTAAAACTGACAGAGTAATAGCTGTTTAAAATAAATGAGGGAGGGGTTAGATCCAATTTTTTTAGGGGGTGATAATCAACTTTTGAAAAAATAATAAGATGTATGAATTAATACATTAAAAATACCATTCCTTATTTAACTTATATAAAATAAAATAAAAAAATAAAAAAAAACAGCTCGTAAACAACATGTGAAAATAAATAAATTATTTTATTACGAAATGAAACATTTCTTAAAGTGCTATTAGAATAGAAATAAATTATTTTATTACAAAATGAAACATTTTTAAAGTGCTATAAGAATAGAAATAAATTATTTTATTACAAAATGAATCATTTTTTAAGGTGTTATTAGAATAAACATTTTTATAAATTTGAAATAAAAGTCACATTGCCGTAATTTTTGCTCGAAATGAGTTCTGCTGCATGAAACATAAACACACACTCATGAAATAAATTATGCTTTCTCATTATGCAAAATCATTGGTGTAACAATAAATATAGTTTATCAAATCTACTTTGGAATTCTCTTTCGTAGACATTTTTTTAAAAAATAACCACAAATGAAAGCTAATGGACTTAAATCTGGCTATTGCGGGGGGGGGGGGGTATTCACAGGGATCTCCGTATCCAATGATGTTATTTCCATATTTATAGTCAGAAAAATAAATAACTGAAAAGATTTGTGAGTTGGAGCATTTTTAACAAATGCCATTACAAACCCGTGTCTACGAAATAATCAAATTATGTCTCAGATAAAGTAACCATGTAACAGATCTTCAAACACCATGTAATAATAATGGTCCAATTGATATACTCTTCTAAATTTCGCACCAAACATTCACACATCAAAGTACTTTGTTCTTGATCATATATTACGAGTATTTTCATAAATAACTTTTTTTTTATTTCAAACCATGGATATTTTCTCAGTAAAAAAACAAGTTTGTATTGGTTACCATATATCTGGAATATTCTTGGATATAATTTTCATTATTTTGAATGGAGTATATTTAATTTAAATTCGCTTTATTTTTGGAACAGGACATACATTTATGATACAAGTGACTTTTTCTCAAATTTGAAATCTTTCAAAAAATAATCATACGTTTTCATTTTTTTGTGTCATGAATACTTACTGATTGCCTTTTTTAAAATTTTAATTTGCTTTTCAAAAAACATTTGGTAAGTTATTGTTAATTAAATTGTATTGGGTTACTAAAAATTTATTCATTTATTTTGTTTTGTAACCGTTCGTGTAGCTATCTTTTTAAATGCAAGACGGAGTTCAAAATTTAATTAGATTAAACATTTATTTTCAATTATTAGAAATTCCATTATTTTGTGTTAAGAAATACCAGCAAATTATTTTAATTTGCCCTAAAATCAAATAATACTTATCATCGAACATTCTGATGATCAGTGGTAAGTATACTTATAATTTCTAATTTGTCCTGAATGATTACTGTTAAATATATTTATCAACCTTAATTTTCATAATTGAGTTGACTAATTAACAAAATTTTGATGTTTCCGTATGTTACAATATTAATTTATCAGAATAAATTTTCATTTCATAGTCCCTGAGTTATGCTCTGCAAAGGTATAAATAAGATGTCTAAAAATAAGATATAAAATCTCTTCTAAGCTAATAATTAAATATTAAAAATATTTTTGAAGCAGTGATAATACATATGTCAAGTGAGCGAGGAAAAAAACATAAACCTAATTACAATTTAATAAATAAATTCCATTTGCTTACAATCCCTGAAGATCATGCTTCAGACCACGGAATTCAGCTGTTAAAATTGTTTAAAAGAATCATGCTGAAAATTTGACATTTGATCAGTTTTAATCATAAATGGTTGGAGATTATTTTACTTAAAATATTTATGTGTGAAGAATATTTCATCAAATATGGCTAATGAGAACAAGGGGGTATAAATGTTTATATTTCGTATTTTTTCAGCAGTACATTCATTGGCTTAAACAACATTAAATACATTTTTCATTTCATTTAAAACTTTTTTTTTCAATTAGAAATATCCTAAATAGTTTAGAAATTAGTATTAGTCCATGATTAAAATGGATGTAATAAAAAAGAAAAATAGATTGGTAAACTCGAAGGCTCCTTTACATATCGTATAAAGTGATTATCAAAAACGAAGATTTTTATAAGTAGTAAAAGCATTAAAACTGAGTAATTTTTTGAAAAAGAAAAGGAAAAATTAGTATTATGTAAATATAAAAATAATTGTGCGGCTGACTTTTCTATCGAATTTAAGCAGATAAAATTTTGTTTATTTGAGATATAATGTTTTTAGTGTAAAAATATGTAAAATGTAAAAAGCGATAAGCGAGGGAAAAAAAAAAAAAGCGGAAGGGGAAAAAAAGAAAGAAAAGAAAATGTTTAGAAAAGAAAAGAAAATGTTTACAGAAACAGGAGCACAAAGTTTGATGCGATAGATAAAAAAATTAAAATAATTTAATAACAGGTTTCAGTAAACTAAGATTATCTTAGAAGAAAAATACCACATAGAAACTTTCAAACTTTTCCAGAGCACATTTGAATTCTGAAAGTTTGTTTTATAAGGAAAAAGAGGCCTTCTTTGTCTTTAAATCAACTTGGAAAAAGTCATGTTGAATTTCTCACGATAGTACATTAGCGTTAATTATAGCTTGAATACTACTTTGTTGTCAGCTGTCCTTGATAGTGAAAAAGTTTTGATAAGAACAGCGTCGTTGCATAACTTAAGATTTTTTTATCCTTGTTTTGTTCGAGAAAAATTACACTATAAATAAAAACTGATCAAAGATAATTTTGCTGTCAAACATATTTGTTATTCCAATGAATAAATCAACCACTTTTGAAATATTTTCGTGCCTTGTTTTCCAATTGAATAATTCAACTGTTTGTCCTTCAATATGAATTTCAAAATGTTTTTTTAATCGATGCAAAAATTCAACTAATATATTTAAGGGGCAATTTTTTGTCGTTATGATATTATTATGCATCTTACAATAAAACATCGTAAATTGATTCATTTTTTTTTAGAATAATGTCCCGTTCTCAAGCTGAAATCATTCGATTTGTGTTCAGTTAACGAACTCCACACCAAAACCGTCATTTCACTCTCCAAATTTCTACAGTGCATCAGAAGAGGACTTTTGATCCGTGACCTTATTTATTGAGAGTCATATCTAGTTAGGTGACGAATCATTGGCGGAATATAGCTCGAATCGTCATCTACATACCACCAAACATTTATCTCCTTCTCAAGATCATCGCATGTTCTTGTATGTATGCTCATGTGAATGAAATGCATCAAGAGTAATTACGCTAATTCAGTCTTGGAATCCATTGCATTTCTTACAGAAGGAAAAAGGAAAGGCACTTCACAGTGTGAGACATTGTGGAATTAAATAACCGATGATGGGCGGGGAGGTACTTCAAATGCGGAGATGAGCATGTTCTTCCTTTCTTAGAATCTACACTTATGATGGTGCTATTTGGCTTTCTGATCTATCGCCGGTGATGAGTTTCACCTCTATCTGAAACGTCGTCACATGGGTTGTTTGTAATCCGTTGCACTGGATATTATACGTAGGCCAGATCATTCGGTCAGTCAGGACGCTATGACAAGGCGGGAATATCTCTATGTGGTTATAATATGACTGAAGTCAAATGGCCTTGACATTTTTGATATAACATTAATTCGAAAAATCCGTTTTAACTATTCAGAACCTCATATTAATCAATTCATTAATTTTGTATACATCAGAAAAATAAACGGCACATGCACATATAAATGCACTTGCACCTATAAAATAAGCAGCCGGTAAAATAATGCATTATTTATTGCAAATTAAAATAAAAAAAATTTTAATTTATGAAATGTTTTAATTATGTGTAATTAGGATAATGAAGCTCATATAAAAATAATTGGTTTTCCATTTATCATAACTGCATTTAACTCATAGAATTCTATCAAATAACCTTAAAAGGTAAGATCTAATTTTCTCTTATTTTAAGAAAAATTTTCCAAGTTTAAAAACTTTATCTAATATTCTTGAGGATCTAGGAAATACAAGGTAAGAATTATTAACTTAAATATGTTTATGCTGAAAATATATGAGTGCGATCTTGTGTCTTGAAGATTTTTGTCGAAATAAAATAAATGTGTCTTTTGAAATTCTTTCTTTTTGTGGTCTTGAATTCATGAACTTCAAAAATGATACGCACATGGTACTTCCAAATTTATTGTACATGCTTTCGTTTTCTGTAATACGCAAGAATTTGAGGAGGTATTTTTTTTTTTAATTAGAAAAAAGTCACACACATAGAAAGCATCGTTCAAAGTGCAAAAAGTCGTATATTACTTTTTTCTTTTTTACACCTTGAATGACAAAATGTTGCCACTTTTGTTGATGTTTAAAATTTATATACAATAATCATTATAACTATTTCTGAATGTTTCATTTGAACAACAATTTTGGAGGAAAATAGGTCCTTTTTTTAAAAAAAATCCGCTTGTAAAAATATTTCCATTATTTGAAAATAATTGCTATATTCTTATATACCAACAGATAAATAAACTATCATTAAAAATGTTAAAAAAATATCAAAATTTGTCATAAACGTCGTGATATGAAATTGGATAAAACTCTTCTTTCATAAATAAACTCGGAGTAGCATATCTTAGAAAAGGATCTTGCGCCTGGAAATAACCACATCCAATTCATAAATAAACTTATAAAAAGGTAGTTCCTTTATAATTTATATCGAAATAATGAATAATTTACAGAGCAGATTAAAAGGATTTCAGTAAAATCAATGATTTTTCAATCATTATCTATTTTTTTAATATTTTTATGTATCACATTATATTTATTAGTTGATTTTATTGTTTAATTTTTATTATGAAGTCTGGAGAAGTTTCTGTTTGAATGAATTACTTAGTTAATAAATATTTTAACACATTTTTTTTAATGCTCCAAAAATATTTTTAACACGTAAAAGAATTCAATAAACACATGTATAATTAACTTTGAATTTTCAGCATTTCTAAGATTTTATATTCATGATTCTCAAGGTTTCAGTTTTGCAATCAACCTTCTTCCAAAGCAAGTATGCCCCCCCCCTCCTTGTATAATATTTGCAACTTGTCTTGCATCATTACTGATGTCTGTAAGCGATTCTACTCAATTTCTGGATACTCTTTCTCAGATTTATTATTTACTTATAAAATAATTATATAACTAATGTTCATTTTCCCCGCGTAATACTTGCAGCTTGTCTTGCATCATGATAAATATTTGAAATGCAATTATGTTGGATTTTTGGATGCTTGAATTTCCTCAAATTTTATATTTACGTTAAAAAAAAAAAAAAAAAAAACATTAAATTTTTTTACATCAAATGAGAGAAAAAAAATTGAATGTCCCTTTTCAATTAGAAGTGAAACGTTTAAATCTTCCTCACATTTTGTGTTATCTTTATTATCTGGCATTTCTAAAATATTGTTCATCTTATCTTCTATATTTAGAATTTTTGTAATTCTTAATGCTTTATTTTTTTTCTTTATAATACTTGTATTATTTGATTATAACTTTTCTTGGAGATTAAATCATTTTTATAAACTTCGTGTATTATGTCAGTGCATAGCAGATATACTTACGGTATGTGAACATAGAAAAAGTAATTACTTCTTCATTATTGGCTCTGAAAAAATATCTGTTTACATGTACATGCATCATGTTACCTTCAAAATCACAGATTTTGTGTCTCAGGAAGATAACAGAGTTGTGAGGTTACGTCACAGGTACATCACAACCTTAACTACGCAGTTATCTAATATTTAATTTATCATTATCTAATCCTGTGGTGTGACGTTACATCTTATTCTTTCGGCAAAATGTAGAATGTATTCCAAAATTGGCGCGACGCTTCTGCCACGCCAATTTAGTTTTATGATATCCATTATTACTATTCACTCACATAGTATGATCGTATGTTGCATGAATTAATACTATGAATTAATCCTCCACATAATATGAATTAATCCTATTATTTCATAACTATTGTTTGGTTATCTTATGAAAAGTTTAATATTGAAAAATATTATGATGGTAGAAATATAGTATTGTACCATTTGCCTCTGTTACATATTGCGTAAGCCGGGCTTAACTACCATGGATTCACGTCGGGTTAGGCTATCGATTTTTAATATTTTGGGCCTGGATTGGGCCAAAAATAAATATGAAATATTTTAATCTAAATAAACTTATAATAAAAACATTTTATTTTAAAATATTAATTAATTTTACTTAATAAAAATTAATTAATTGGAATTAATCTGCTTCACTAATTTTTTGTCACGCCTTTTTGTTCTTGTTGTTTTCGTAGAACTGATCAGTTTCGTGTGTTTTCTTATATATTTTTGTAACTTTTCTATTATTATTTTTTTTTTCTATTTTGTGCAGTTTTATATTTATATAAGAAATATATGGAGAAAAATTCGAAGTAATGTATGAAGCCTGGACAGATACTCGTATGATTAATATAAAGATTAAAAAAATAAGCCTTTCCATTGGAGTAGGTACATGGGCGAAAATAAAATCGCAAATGCTCTGCATGGAATAGTTAAGCATGCACTTATGTCTTTCGTCTTATTTTTAAGTTTTCGTATTAATTCATATTTGGCTCAAAAGAGCTTCAAACAATATAGGCCTGAATCTAAATTAGTGTAAAGACTAAATAGAAGTTTTCTTTTTATTCATTATTTTTCATCTTATTAATATAATTCACCTCCTCACTTTAATCTATATGTAAACAGCGAAAAACGTTTTTTCTTACATTTTTATTTAAAATTCGAATTTTCTACTTTCATATAGATGAAATTAAATAGTTTTGAGTGGTTTTGAAGCATCCAGTGTTTTATTAGCTTATGAACATTTTAAATCTATTTACAAAACTAAATTTTAGTTTTTATTTTAATTTCCGATCAAATTCAAATAAAAAATCTTTGTTACTTTGTAAGAGAAATCGATACGTATTTTTTTTTATTCACCATTTTATGTTGTTTTCAAAACGAAAAGTGTAAATTCTGTCGAAAGTGGTCCTTAAAAACTTTAAAATTCTGTTCTTTTATTGATTGTTTTTAACGACATAAAAAAGTATGCTAATTTATCTAGATTTTCCGTCGTGTTTTAGAAAATATGGCATAATTTTGCGTATAAAGAAAGTACTTTTCATTTCTTTTCTTTTCAGAAACTGTTATTTCTTGATTTAAATTTATTTTTTGGTTTCAACGTTGTTGCTATAAATATTTTTTTCATTAAAAAATTCTTGCTCCACGCAGGGAGATTTCTTGCAATTCTGCGCATACTTGATTCTTCTAATTTTAATCATCAATTTGTAGTCATTGGCAACTGAAGTTGACATTTTGGGAATAGCAATACAGTATATTAATATGCCCAGTTAAAGAGTCCTGAATATAATTTTAATGTATTTGAAAGTAATTGTTATACTTAAGTAGAAGTTAATTTTAAGTTGTGTGCTAAAGCTGTATATGTAAAATGAAAGCTGTTAAATTTCATGCACATTTTTCTTTTGTCGTAAAACACTTAGAAGTGCTTATGATGCTATTCATCGGTGATGCGACCTCTCGTAACTTTTTCTGTACGTCAGTTTGAATTATCACTGATCTTGAGAAGCAGTCTGTTTTCTATAAAACTCAGAAGAAATTAAAAGGAAATATATGAAGAGACTTTAATTGAATGTTGAAATAACATTTTAGAATGACATTCCTGGAAGTGTGACTTTAGCAAAATGTTTTCCATTAGTTACTTTTTAAAAAAAATACTATCGCCAAATCTGTGTAGATGAAAATATGAAACTTTTCCCCTAGTGCGTAGAACAAAGTAGTCACAATAGTCTCACTGTTTACATTAACTTGATTATAAACATTTAATAGTTTTATAACTTCTCGCATTAATACAGAATCGGGGCATGTTAATGCTGAAAACACAAATTTGTCTTCCAAGAACACATACACGTAGAAAAATATTATAATTATATTGAAATATTAATTAACGATAGACAAAAAAAAATGTTTCTCTCAATTCAGTTCTGTGGTTTAACTGACTTTAAACCTGGAAGTTTATATATACTTTGTTTGTTTTTTATTCATATTCTTTTGTTTATTAATATTGAAAAACTTAATAATCTAAATCTCTCCTAAAATCTTTATCTAAAATTTAAAATGTGACTAATAAGAAGTTACCTCTTGTTGCTAAGTAAAGCTGTTTTGAATCGATCAATGAAAAAAAATTTTTCCCTTGATACCGGCATATACGCAAGAGAGGAAAAAAAAAAAAAAAAAATCAGAAATGTAACATTAATAATAAAAATAAACGAAGAAATTTAGTTAACTGACAACTATTTAGAGGGTTTTGATAAAAAAAAATTCAGATCAAATGACAATCTTTATTGTTTTGTTTATTAATATCTTATCTAGATATTGGCAATGTTTTTGACATAGGCATGCAGGAAGGACTTAAAATTGGTTTCTTAGGAAATACTACATTACTAATAACAAGATCATTATTTAACTTTGATAGGGTTTTTAATTATTTTTGTTTACTAGTGTAAAATATATTGAATGAAATTTCTTGGTTTCATGTGAGATCGGGATCCAGGTTCAGATGCTGCCTGGTTAAGGTGTCCCCCTAAATGTATACGCACTTTGAATAACTATAACATTAACAATCAATAATATATAACAAACTTTTGTGATTAATATAAATATGGAATATTCTCTGTTATCAAAATTTCCTAATTAATTTATACAAGAGAATTTTCTTTTTTCTTTTTTTTTTGAGTTTCCCAAAGGCAAAATTGTTTTACAGTTCCAGTGTTAATATCTGTTCCTAAGTTACAACGTGTGACAATACGAATTAATCCCGTTATTATCAAGATTGTGCAGCTGTATTATTAAATTTGAGCTATGAAATTTTGATGCATGTTATTAATTGTTTATGAAATAGTTATTAAAAGTGTGATTATATTTTTGGAATCCCTCTGTTTTTAAGAAAGTTTTGACTATTTAAAAAAAAACTAGTAGTATGTCTCGAGTTGCTCCTTTTTCATGTTGATTATTCATTGAATTTTACTGGTCATTGTGTTAATAATTTCCTTTCCCACTGCTGCTTATTTAAAATTTTCATGTATATTTATTTAAAATTATCTATATGTCTGATGGTTGGCTTCCACCTCATTAATGATTTCATCATGATTTTTCTATTATTGATACTTTCTAACCTCATTTAATTATACATCTTATCACCTAACAAACTTAGCTAACCCTAACTCATCATTATAAACTAATCATATCACTTCTAACTACATCTAAGTCTAATAAACCTTGACTTTTTCCTCACAGATGCTAGTCAATGTCACTTTCTGACCGGGAATAAATAAAATTAATAATTATTTATGTAATAGTTATTTAAAGGGTGCCTGCATTTTTAGGATACACTGCTTTTTTAAGAAAGTCTTGACTCTTATATTTACAATTGCAATTGTTTTTTCATGCTGCTTATTAATGTTATTTTATTGGCTATTTATTCATTATTTCCATGTTTTCTGATGCTTCTTTTGATCTTTTATATACATTTATCCTTACGTATAAAATATGTTTCTGAAGGTTCACCTCCATTCTCTTCTATTTTTCTATAATTGGTGCACACTACCACATTTAAGCAGACACCTAATCACCTCAAATTAAGTAAATCCATTTCACTTGAATTATGGAATAATATCACTTATATCTAGTGCGTTTACATTTATGTTTGTACTGTGGTTCATTTTTTTAAATGGTAATATACTACAATATTTACAAGTAGTGCTCATCCAAATGCCCGGATCACAAACTGATCTTCCACAACCACTGCAAAATTCTTCCAGAGTGGGTAGACTCGCCAAATCTGCGAAACCCTCTCCAAGGAACAGCCTTGTCCACCTTCTTTTCTTTTTTTCTACCTTCCCTGCTCTCTCATCTCAGATCTCCACCGAAAACCGGTCACGGATCTTTAATTACATTTGCCCACCTTGTGGCGTCTCGTACCTTCTTTCTTCAGCTTCCCCGAAGGACTGGATTCTCTCTCCCACGATCCTTTTTTCGCTTTTTCCAGTGCAATTAATTTCTAATGCACCTGTTCGGGGCTCCTGCTACTGTTGTACTCGGCCCATCTCTCCGTCAAGAAAGGAATTCGGCCTGCCGTGTTATTATTGATTTGCCGTTAATTTAGGTTTTCATTGGAACAATAGCTGCAAGGGGGGTCGTGACATTCGGCTTCAGAAGCATCAGAAATACCCCGCGGCAAAAACATTTTGGAATTGATGACGATGAAGGAAAAATGTCTGCGAATGAATGCCAGTGGCTTCTTCATCGGTTTGTCTTATTACTAGTAAGACGCAGGATTACTAAGTGGACTGTAAAATTACTGTACTTAACTGTGGAGATGCATATATTTTTTTATATACATCTACAGAATAATTGGATTCGACTACTGTATTTCTTTAAGTTATAGAAAACCACAACTATCAATGTTATAGAATTGGGGAGATTTTTGATAGACAGTACCATGGGATATACTTTATAGACTGTAAGACGCGTTAAAAATACTGTATAAAAAACGGTTTTAGCTATATATTCACAAAGTCTTAATGTTATTTCCATTATACAATATGCTTTATAAATAGACAAACGTGTTGAAAATGCAGCGGAAAAAGCCAGACTTCAATTTCAGTAATTCATTCGTCTTGCTGCTATTAATGTTTGATGGTAAAACTATTGAAGGCTAAAATGGATCACTAAAAGAAATAAATGAATAAATTTGAGAATTTTTTATAGGTTTATTTAGATAAATCGTGTTGAAAATTAATCATGATATTGTCTCTGTTTTGAAATTGTAAAATAAATAAATAAAGACGCTTAGCAACATTAAATAAACATATTTAACATTTTACAACAGTATCAGTCATAAAATTCATCATCGTATTTTTAAATCATGTCCTTGATCATGCTCTAACATGCACTGTTTATTAATTTTTTTGTTTATTTATTTAATTTTCATTCAAGTTCCTCTATGCCGTTTTGGTGAGAATTTTCTCCCTTCCACCTCCTCAAAAAAAAGTAAAAACACACAAATCAAAATAATAATTATTATGTCAACAATTTATCTGCCACATCACTATTATTATTTTTTTTCTGAATTCAGATTTTTAAAATCTAGCAACATACTTCCTTCAATTCTTTTAGTTAATACATAACATAAATTAAAATAGTTCCATCAGCAACAGATGCAATCTATGTAATTGCATAGAAGAATGCGTACTTATCAGGTATTACTTTTCAGTTTTGTTAAAATGTATTTCATTTATTAACAAACTAAATAATTTGTATTAGTAAATAAATGGTGTTATCATCTTCATTGCCCCAAATACATTATTAACTGAATACAGTAGTGATATATTAATTGTTAAACATCAATTAAAATAAGTATTTTACAAAAAGCTTTAGATAAGAAGTTTGATTCAATGATTTATCTCAATTATTATATTTCTCGTTTTGAATAATTGGGATGAAATGAATAATTCATAACTATTTTAATTTTTATTTCAATTTTCCTTTTTTTGTGTGTGTGTTATCTGACCAAGTTTAAATTTGCAAGTTCGTTTAAATAATACTTCGATTTGATACCGATACTGATACCGATTCAGCTTCAAAACAGAATGCAAATCTAATGAAGCAAGCTATTTCTAATATTTCCAGTGTGAGATATGCAAATGTTCATCAAAGTATATACAATTAAACTTTTAAACAATGAAGATTCATCAAAATATTTGTCATATCTTATAGCTTCCACTCCTGAAAAGAATACTTTCATCAAGGCTCAAAATTACCATTTCTGAATTAATAATATTCGTGTTGTAGCTTCAAAACGAGATACGAGTCTTACCATCCGATAGTTCCAATCAGAAATGTCCAAATAAACATTAAAAACATTGAAGATTCATCGGAACATTTAGTATACTCCATAGGTTCTACATCTGGAAAAGAATGGAACTATATATATCACAGAGCTTCAAAAATTTATTTGGAAAAAAAAGTAATTTTTCATTACACTTCAATGAATGCATTAAATCCCAAAGGTATTAACTCAGGATTGAGTCAAAGGAGCAAGTGGGAAAAATGCCGTGTGTCATAGCTCTTTTTTTAGATTTTTTTTTCCCATTGACAAATGGGACAACTTTTTCAGTGTTATTGATCACCCCCCTTTCAGTTTGTGGGGAAGCTAACAATGCAAAAACTCTGAGATCAGGTTGTTGAGGTACGTTTTGATTAATGGTAAGTCTTGCCTCCACTTTAGGAAGTAGTTCGTGGTCGCAGATCAACCACTGCGGTTGAGGGAAAAAACTGCGACAGGTTTTTAAATTCGTTGAGTTCCCTTTTCCCCACATAGATACTGTGGAATGGAAATGGCTTGAAATACAATACTGTCAGTTTTTTCCAGTGGGCACACCTGTTATACAATTGGAGTTGAATATTCTTTTTTTCGTAAATGTATTATTGCGCATCTGTTGGATCTGAAGGGTTAGCAAACTTTTAATTTATTTTCACGCAGTTGTACGAAACTAACTGTGGAGTAATTTGTAATAAAAAAAAATCTAAAAACATCTTTTGACATTTACTACCAAACATCGTTTTAAATTTCTTTCATTATTTTTTACTATTTTACTAATAATTATATACTAATAACTTATACATTTGTTGAACCAGTGGAGCAGGTAAATTTTTATTTATCTTCAACGCATTATTCGAAAAAAAAAAGTCATTAATTAGGTGATTATTAGAATAAAATAAATTGTTTTATCACTCGGCTGCGTTTTAAATATTTTTGAAATAAATTTCTTAATATTGACTTCTTTAATAATAAAATTCTTATTATTAAAGAAACTTCGTTACTCGGCATTAATGCAATACAATGGTTTTTAAAAGTTTCAGGGAAAATTCGGATTTATTTATATGTAGAAGTTATAATTGGATAATGCATTTTCAGAATTACAGAAATTATTATTATTTCTGTAAGTCTTTTCTGTAAATTATTATTATTTCTGTATTAGTATTTTTCCATCGATATTTAATTTATAACAGGTGTATCGCATTTTATCATATTCAAAATTTTCCACTAATGCTCTAATAAAATGATAAATATTGCTGAATCATGCATCCATCTGTTTGCTAAAGTAATTTTATTTTCATTCAGTGTTTATATAAATTGTTTAGTTAGAAAAAAAGTCTTCAACTAACCAATTTACTGGAGGTATCTTCATTAAAAAATGCCAAGAAAATTGCGGTAACAGTAATTTAGAGATCAAACTGCAGATATTAATATTGAGATACGGAACAGGAATATATAAAGTTAGATAGCATACAGAATGAATTATTGAAAAAAGCTAGTTTTCTGCATTAAAAATTGGTAATTGTTATAAAAATTAAAAGATAAACTATCCCAAATTAATATGGCTTGTTTATATTTAACCGGAATATTTGTAAAATATAATTCCCATAAGAAATCAAAAACATTATATCAACGTGTATTTTAGAATCATTAACAGATAAATGCAAGCAAATATAATTATAATGAATGTGGAGCATGAAAAAAAACTAAAGTCTTTAATAGGGAATAAACAAAGAGAGTTCGTTGAAAATTCATTCTCGTAAATTGGATCTGCCGTTTCCTTCTCTTTCCTTTCAAAAGAAAAACTACCCATAACCACAGAATATGAAATCATCTAACAAGTATTTGTACGTTTTATCCAATATTTGATAAAACATACTAATAAATTACTGGTAATAAGTATGCTTTTACATGAGTATCGTTGTGTATTATTGCATAGTTTGGAAATATGCTAAAATACAAGATTCTGCTTTCTGCAAAATATTGGCAGGTGATAAATCTTTTTCTGCGCCAATTTTTAATTGTTTAGATTAAATCTTTCATATTAGTTTTCCATCTGCGTTTTTCTATAAACATTAGTTTTTCCTTTTAGCGACGTTAGTTTTTTTCTTCCCCCCCTCCCCTTTCTGGTCTTGCCAAGGTCAAGATACGTTTTTAATGTCATTTATATTGATAATGACTGTATTTTAAATGTAAATGTAATTAGTATAACTGATATACGAATAAGTCTTGTTTGAAAAGGTTAGAAATTTAGAATTATAATAAAGTACAATTTAGATTTCTGAAATGTCATTGTCAAAAAGATTCTTGAATTTATATGCATGTAAATATTAGAGATTTTCATCATATTTATCTTAATTTACAATGATATATGTAGTCTATAAATCATAGCTGATATTTTTATATTTAGTTGAGAAAAAAATAACCATAAAAGTCTCCATGGAAAAGATCTCATTTAAAAATGTCAAAATAGACATCAATACTGAAGTACCGTCAGTGCGAAATTAAAATGTGCAAACTGTCGCGCCTCATTCTAAATTTACTGCCCCCGTTATGGTACATTCTCGATTTCATTGGGGTGTATTGTGCTTTTGAACGACTCACTTTGGGTTTCCCGGAATAGTAACATCTGTAGTTACTGCGAATGAAATAGCACCCTCAGTGCTATTGTTCCGAGGCAGCATTGCGGGTTAGTTGATACTACTATGTATAACTTTTTCCGAGAGTACCCCCTCTGCCTTTGTTAACGCTTCTTGTTCTGATAGGCAAGTCCTTTACAATTTCCATTAATACTTTTGTTACTGTTTTGCCAATCCTCTGGGATTAAAACGAAACTGAACATCACAACCGCAAAAAAATAATCAATTCAAAGTAGATACGCAAGTGTTTTTCTTGTATGAAATGAAAACACTTGTAGTCTGCTCGATTGTAATGGTATGGTTATTTCTAAAACTGGTCTGCGTTCTTTAAATATTAATCATATTAACTATCACATTTGATTGGCATTGATCGTTTAAAACAAACATGTATCTGTTTTTACTACTCAGCTTGCTTTTGCAGGCGAGTTCTTAACATCTGCCATCAATATTTTTGCTTCTGTTTCAACAATCGTTTAAGAATGAAAAAAAAAAAAAATGTTACTCATTCTTTCAGTGGCGTAGTTCGCGTGACTAGCGCTGGAGGCATAATATGATTTATTCGCAATTAGCCGTCATCAATAGTTTAGCAGAAATAAATGGTGTCCGGAGCTCGACATTATTTTTTCTTCCCGTTGTGTTATTTCCCTTTTAAAATGGTACAAAAACACTAATTTTTTATTTTCATAGTGCCTTCTAAGACTGCTAACCATCTATGTCCACCCCGCTACTGCACTAAATTGTTTTGATGCCATAGACATTGGACAAACGCTTGAACGTTATTTTACACTGAGCTGTGACATCACATGCTTTCTCCTTCAGTAAAATGCGCGAAGAATTTTAAAATTAAGCTGACTTGAATCACGTGAACATGAGTTGACTCCATCAAATATCTCAAATGGAAATGTTTTTACACAGTATAAAAATGTTGGTAAAAATAGTTACTTCTGCATATAAAAACTGTGCTTTAAATAATAGAAAAAAACGTACTAATTATTTGATATAGATGATAAAAAATGATAAAATTTTCATGAAACAGAAAACAGCAATCTGCAGCAAATTTAATGTATTTTACAAAATTGTACTATTAATTAACATGGTTATATTTATTAATAAACACATCAGCAAAATAAAAAAAATCATGATGAATATAAATATAATATAATTTTCTTTATATAAATTTGTCTGTTTAGGAAATGAATAATGTAAAAAAAATGATTATGATTCAAATTTGATTCAGTCATTACGAATTGAAATTTTTTATTGGGAAATGTTATTTTTATTTTAAAATGTGGTTAAACATGAATAATAAATATCCTTATTTTGAAAGATTAGAGGATTTTTTTATATATTCCATAAAATATGTCATAAAGAACAATTGGTAACTTTCCACGAAGAAAATTTCATACCTTCCTTTAATAATTTCCAATAATATGCTCTTCATTTTTTTCTACTGGAAAATTTCTTTTCGAAATAACTGTATGGGCAGATGTATTGCCCATTTTCATCTATGGAAACACTTCACGCTTTTACGTATGGGCCAGTCGACTTAGATTTTACCAAATAGTGGTGAGAGGCCAGATGCAGGAAATTTATTTTTTATTAAGTAACATATAGAAAATTACTTTTCGTTCTAAAACGAAATGATGCGATTAATAAAGAAAAGAATAACTACAACAAAGAAGGTGCCTAACAATAAAACTCTGAAAAAACTATTTTATACAGACTGTGTATTACTCCTTTATTTACTGTCATGTTGTCTTGTTTAATTAGTCTTAAAATAATTTAAACTTTATGTTAAGGCATCTTAAACTTTTCCCGCTAAATGTTCAGGGAAAAGTCAATTTTTGTGTTATTAAACATTCTAAATAAGAGCGAGTGGAAAATATTTTTGTATCGATCTCAAAACTGAAAAATCGATTTAAAAAATGAAGCAGTTATTAATAATAAATAAAAGGGAATAAAATTTAAATTGTTTAGAAAATTTTAATGGAATCTTTTAATTCAAGATTTTTTTTCACGTTCTTGTTTATTACGAACATTTAAGTGTTTTAAAGAAAATGGAAAGACATTTCGCGCCATCATATTTTTCTGCATTATCCCATTTAGGATCATAAACATAAAGGTTTAAAAAGCAATATATTTTTCTCTTAAAGTAAAATCTATCCACTTTACTGCTCAATAATAAGCGTTTGTTACCGAGTGATATAAAAATATAGATATTTATTTTTCTTAAACAAAATTACAATACATCGCTGATACATGCATTTAAATTATCTACGAAAATATCACTCTAATCTTTCTGAAGTTTACATTATTTAAAAGATTACTCGAACTTTCACTTTTTGTTTGGATTCAAAGCAAAAGCAAAAGAAAAACTCAAAAGGGAAATCTGAAAGAATTATTCATTCATAATGACTCATCTTCTGTAAAACTTCCTAACAGTGTGATACAATTTCCTTTCCCTGTCACATCACAGACGCGTTTCACATCTGAACTCTCATCACTTCACGATAACTTATCTTATACCCTTCAAGCATCCTTAGCATCCGCGCATGCAGCGACTTGTTTGCAGTCCGACTTAAGTTTCGTACGTAATTTAAACTTTACTAAAGTGATCAGATGTTAAAAACTGCAATCCTCAGCGTCCTAAACGGAACGCCTTCAACATCGACAAATTTTTTAAAAAGTATATAGTTAAATAAAATGAATTAGAAACAACGTAATAATTAAATATCAATTTTAAAGTAAAAATATTAAATATTAATTTTAAATAAAAATAAAAATTATTAATTTTAAATTGAAAATATTAAGCATTAATTAAAATATATTAATTATTAATTTTCAATTAAAATTAGGAATTATTAATTTTAAATTGAAAATATTAATTTTAAATTGAAAATATTAACCATTAATTAAAACATATTAATTATAAATTCTAAATTAAAAATATTAAAAATTAATTTTAAATAAAAATATTTAATAGTTATTTTAAATAAAAATATTAAATATTAATTTTAAAATCAAAAATAGATAAATGCATAAAAATTATATCTTTGTTGTTATATCAAAATATCATATATCAAAAACCATGCGCAGAAAAATATGCAAAATTTTAAAGTAGCAGCTGCAACCACTTGGAGGAATATGCCATTATGTGACAAAATGCAGCAGTATGAGAGCAGATGTAGCTAACCTTTATAAATGTTTTGCATCAATAAAATATTTTGGCAAATTTGACAAACGACATTTTGAAATAACAGTGATGATATTTTGTTTTTACTTTTATTATTTTTCTTGAGACTAATTTATCCGCAAAACTCATATTTGATTGACCCTATTAATTTATGAATAGTGAAATTTGAGAATTCTTCAGTATTTTTTAAAACTTTAATTTATATTTTTTCTTTAATATAAACTATTTACGGTGCAATCTAGGACATTTAATTCAAATTTTGGACAGTTTCTCCATCTCAGACAATGAGTTGAAACTGGAAATTGTACCGGTAATTTGGAATGTCACTTCAAATGTAAATCGAAAATTAGGAAGGAAAATTCCCTTTTACATTAATTTCATTTAAAATTAGCTTTGATGATATATAAGTTTTGTAAAAATTAAATCTAGTTAATCTTTTTTTTAAATGTAAACTATTCATTTATAAACAAAATTCTGGACAATCGGGGCTGTTTAATTTATATTCAGGACACTTTTAATCCAGACTGAAAAATTACGAAACTGTCTTGACTAATCCAAGGTATCTAATTATTTTAATTTTACTAAAGTTACCGGATTTTCTGAACTTTAGTTCAAGTCATTGTAAAACCCAGACGAAAAACCAGGAACGCTACCTGGCTGGTTTGGGGGTTTGAACTCCACATGATGCAAATGCATGAGTATTTAAAAAGCTTAGAACAAAAATATCAAACTCAAGTGCTATCAAGAGCCAAATAAACAAGGTTTATGAGGGTTGGAAAAAAAAATCAATTTTTTTTATATGGAAGCGCAATATTAAAAAAAAAAAAGCAAAGACAATTGTAAATATTTTCTTCCATATATTTGCCATCTCTTCTGTGGTATCATATCATTTTTTCTACATCGGGGGATATCTTGTCTGCAGTGATTCTTTTGTAAAATGATCTCAGGTAAATGTTAGTATTTCGAGTGCTGATCGGACAAATGATTAATTTCTTATACTAATTTTCGAATATAATTAATTACATATAACTAGGAATTTTAAAAAGGAACCACATACTATTATGTTTGCTGGGTCACAAAAAATATTCATTGTGGCCTCAAATTTGACATCGTTGACTTAGAGAAAAATTTCATAATTGCTAATTAATAATTTAAAAATGTAGGATGATATAAAGAAACATAAATCGAATATTTTTGATATTTCTCTACCAATTTGATATTCTCTACCAATTTTGATATTTCTCTACCAATTTTTCTCTGATTGATTCATTCTCATAGGTAGCAATACAAGTAGCGATATCTTATGCTTGATAAAATCTTGGAAGGAGAATTTTTCAAAAGTTAACATTTAGTGAAATTAAATCTATCTAATCTTTTTTTTCCAAGTATAAGCGACTGACTTGTTAATGAAAAACTTAAGAATCCGAAGAATTTCATTCAAATCCGGGACATGGAATCAACTTGGAAAAAAAAAAAAAAAGACTGACTCTTCTCCTGCTAATGCAGTTCGTCTGAATAACGGAGTTTCACTTGGAAAATACAATAAAAAGTACTAAGGTGATATTTTGTACACTTTTAAATGTTTCCTCATTCTCTTTGTTTTTCGATTTTTTATTAGAAATTTGAGAATAATTTTTAAATAAAAAGACTTCGCTTATAATCGAACTTTGATGGAAATGTGTTTAAATTCATGTGCTTGAATTCATTGTGTATTTAAAAAGAAAAAGAAAAATCTAAAAGAGTTGCTGGTTAGTTTAAAAAATCAAATCTTTCATTGTTGTGTAATTACTAAATAAAATTTTGTAATTAAAAAAACTAATTTAAAAAGCCTTCATCAGAAATATACAATTTTCAGAATATTTGCTATATTTCTATTTACGGACTATTCGCTATTTTGAAAAGAAAATAATCATTTCATTAAAAATGAAAAAAGAAATTACCACATCTTTTTATGGTTATTAAAATTTAATCTATTTTTAAAAATGCATTTGAACAATTAAATAAAATTATTGCCTATTGCAGACAATATTTCAAATAATTGTTGTACTTCATACTTTTTATTATTAACACATTGTGAACGGATAACGAATTCGCTCTTGTAAAATGAGTTGGAATGGTCCATTCGCAATGTTTCATTTATTTCGAATTTGCCATTTATTTTTATGTATTAAGGATAAATGTATTAGTTCTCTCTCTCTCTCTCTCTTTACTGACTTTCTATTTTTCATCAGTAAGCAATATATTAGAACAAACTGACCATAAAATAAAATGAATATCTTCAATCGCCATTAAATAAGAATTTTTTATTATTTGAAATTTGTACAACAAAGTGTTTAATTCATTTTGCAACATTTTTGGAAATGAAGGGAATTTTGTCAAACTTCCGTCTAGATTTTTTAAGTAGCCTAAAATATCAATCCTGACCGCAAACCGCAGCTTCTGCGATTACAAGAAAATTGCACCAGTAGCTCAGTTATAATAATCAGCCCCCGAAGCAAGCAATCAGTTGTTTTTTTTTCTTCATGCATAACTAATTCATTTTTATCTAAATTATATTTTTACGCCCTTTCTGACTCATCGTCCAGGACAACCTACCCATTCTTCTCTTGCCCTTAGCTATACCACCAAACTGAGTGGTATTCCTGAATATGGGTATCTTGGATTATCTTGGTAACGATGATACTCTGCAACTTTATTTAAGGAAGGAACATTTTTCGATGGTTAGCGTTGAAAAAATGAAGGTGGTTGAATTATTTGGAATCATTTGAGCATTTTGTAATGCAAATTGATATAGAAATAATTTTAATTTTTTAAAAATGTAGAATTTTCTGTTGTTTATTTATTTTCAAAATCATATCAAAAATATTTCATTTTTTTTTAATTTTACGAATTGCAATTTAAAGTGGTAAAAGAATATCATATTCGAGTTTTGTCGTAGAGAGCAGTTAAAGAAATTGATTTCGTAAATTGAACACAAATAGAATTGAATTGAATTTTCCAAATTTCAGCACTACTAAAACGTTGTTTGGTCCTGGCATGTGCAACAATTAATTTTTTTACAATCCACTGTTCATTTTTGGATATGGATAACAATATTTTGTTCATATGATACAAACTTTGAATGCACATCTTTCATCGATATTCGCAAGCAGAAAAACTTGTTAGGTGAAATATATAATTATGGTTTCAATGAAATAACCAGCGAATCGTTTGAATTAAATTGTAGGTATTGATTTGATTTGTTTGTTTGACCTTCAAAATTTCAAGATTGCTTGCAGTTCTCTGCCCCAATATCAAATCTATGGAATACTAGGGGTTAACAGTTTGCATTTATCTTCAGGTTGCAGCAAGATTTCGCGAAAGTTCTGTTCTCTAAATTTTAATGGCAAAATAGAAATCTAAATACCGATCCTGGTCTCTCTTTTTTTTTCCTTCTAAATCTTGATGAGCCATATAATAAATCAGATATTTACATAAGAAAAGATCCAAAACTTTTCCAATTATTATCTAATAAGAGAATAGTTTCGTTGATTAGACCAGTCCAATTCAGATAATTGAACAACATTCTGAAAAATAACCGAAAAAAATTCACCTAACCTTATTTTAAAATTATTTTAATATAATTATTACATAAAATTGTTGCCAAACAAATTTTTCTGTGAGGAGGTAATAATATGTTTTGCTACTTATTCGAAAACAGTGTCAGAATTTTAAGAACTTTTGTTGGGGTATATAATTCTTGATATTATTAAGATGTATCGTATAACTCATAGAAACATTTTTCTAGTTTAAAATACCAGTGGGCCAAGAATATTTTATTAAATATGACTAATAGGACCAGTCCACTGTCTACAAATTTAGACTTAATAATTTTTTTCATTTTTTTTTTTTTTTTTTTTTGCATTTATTGACTCAGTATAAGTAAAATATATTTCTTTACTTCATTTAGAGCATTTTCCAATTGGAAATATTGGCAATATATACTCTTCTGTATAAGTTTAGGAATTAGCTATTGTGAAATGATTAGAGTAGACATACTGTATATTATAATATTACCCTAAAATCGAATTTATACATTTAAAACTGTCGAATATCGAAACAGTAATTTAAAGAAGGATAAAAAAAATAAATAGTATAGAAATTATGAAACTCAATAATTATTAATAAAATTGTAGTTCAAATGTATAAAAATATTCGAAAATATTTTAAAACATAATGCCTGACAAATCGAAATATACATCAATGTAGGGCGCTTTTAATAGGGCCTCAGTATGCTTAGTCCATCCCTGTCCAGTCTTTAGAAGCATTTCATGCTATTTCAGTTTTGAGTATGAATTCATACGTGGCCTTTTCAATTATCTATATAATTTTTTTGTGTGTGTTCGTGTGTGTGTGTATATGTGTGTATGAACAAAAGGGTGTTGCATTTTGCTGCTCTAGTTAAACCCTCCCATTACTAATATGATCCATGTTTTAATGTTGGGGTATCATCTTTCTATTGTAGTCACACCTCTCCCTGATCCCTACACAAATAATTTTTCTCATCTACCCTCCTGTTTGGCAGCTGATTCAATTATCGCCAATTTGAGGATGTTAAAGCGGGAGGTAATGGCCTTACTATAAGCCATTATTTTGTTTTTAGGCCAGCTCCATTATTTGGCGCTGGAAAAATATTGTTACTATCTTGTTTGGCGCATTAGAAAATAATTCGCAAGTAATTTATATTTCCCTCAGTTTATTAGATGCTTACTGATTCTGCCTGACTTAAATTTATTTTAATGTTTAGATACTTGCATATGCTATTGATATATATGACTTTTGACTGTATTTATTTATTTAATTTTGAATGTATTTAATTATTTTCCTTAAGACCAGGCCAACGTATTACATAATCTTGCTCCCATATATGTTTTTTTAAGGATTTAAATTTGAAAATTATGTTTATATTGTGATATTCTGAAATGTTCTGCAATTAAATTTTTTCTTATGCAAATTCTACTACTTTATATATTATAAGTATTAAGGAATACTAGAATTTTTATTTTCAAGGGTGTTTTTTTCTCTCTCTCTCTTTTCAAAGTGAGGTCTAGTTTTTCCAGTGAAACTAAAAGAAGCGATTATTATTAGTATTATTATTTGCCTTGTGATTAATTATATATAATTTTTATATCGGGGCCATTGGACTAACACAAATTGGGGTAAGGATACAAAAATTCGCTTGCCACTCCATTAATACGATACTAAATTGTTTTTAATTCCATGGCTCAAAATATTTTCGATGGTTGCCCTGAAAATTTGGCTGTTAAATTACTTACAATTAAATATATCCTATTATTGGTGTCTTTTTAATTAAAGAAATTCTGGAACCTCATCTTTGTACATTTTTTTTTTTTTTTTGCAGTTTTCCAATTGTATATATAAATGAGAAAATAAAAGGTCAAATAAAGAGTTAATTATTGATAAAAGGCAGACGATTATAACCGAACAATGTTTACAAAGCTACGAACAACCACTTCACCTATGAATGACGTAATGTGTATTTCTGTGTGTTGTAGATTGATAGGAACTGCTCGTTAAATGTAAAAAACTATTGCTTTAAATAAAACTTCTGTGTGAATGCTGAATATCAATCACTGGAGTTTATAATTGTTTTCCATTCAAATACATTTTAAATATGCTAAGATAATATGTTCAGGTCTATTAACTAGTCGTAATTTTATACCGCATTACGTTTTTTTAACCATCTATTGAAATTTTCACCGACTGTAGCAAACTAAAATTATTAAATTATTTTGAAAAATGTTTAAGATTTTTCATGACTCTACAATTCGTTTGAGGTATGAACTCGTAGTTAAAAACGACATACTTTAAATTAAATAAATAAACTATGAAAATAGGAATACAAAATCAAAAATAAAATATTGTTTTTATGCACACAACTTAGAAAACTTTAAAACTCAGAACAGATTAATTTAAAGCAGAAATAAAAGTATTATGTTGGCGAGAAATGGCATCTAGTTACAACCATGTACCCACCTGCGAGCAAGGGAAACCAGCTTTTTAACTGCACTACTATTATTATCACACCCACTATAGCACATCATGAAGTCTTGTGTTAAACGCTCTAACTTTGGGTGTAAAGTTCCCGAATTAATTACAAAGTTTCGTATTCGAAGTCTTCACCTGCCTCCGATTTATTAGGTTCAGACTGCGTAAAAATTATTTTCGTGACCTTTGACTTATTTTTGCCCTTCCAGCTATGTTTCTAGATGAGAGTAATTGATAACTTTTTTTTTATTAAAAGGGGCGGGTTTATTTCATAGTATTTTGTTTCATATCGCACGGGCAAAGCGTAAGATTCACACCTTCAGCAGGAAATTATTTCGCTTAGGATCATTTTAGATAATCGATGTGATCACTTACTGCATTGGTATCGCAATCAGGATTAGGGGAAAGCCATTTTTTATTTGCCGTTTTTTTTTGGGGGGGGGAACAACAACAGTAAATGTAACTTTTCTTTATGGGCAGTAATAAATATGCCATCCGGGATTTAAATATTTAATTTTTATTGGATTTTTGCCTTTAAATAGGTAAAAAACTGAACGATACGATATATGAATATTTGATTTTTACACCTAATACTTCTGCTTCTGGATCTCTACTTCAAACGCAGTAAGATAGTGTAATTGAAATAATAAAGAAATAATTGTAGTGAAATAATAAAGCGCATTAATCTTCTTTTTGTTTAAATTGTTGAATATTAAAATTTAGACATGCTTGATAGCAAGCAGGAAAAAGAAAAAAAAAAAAAAAGGGGGAAAAAAAACACGAGATCTTTTAACATTCATCTTTATACTAACTAAAACTGAAATAAACCTTAAACAAATTTATAATAATTTATTGTGTAAACAAAGCAAGGTCGTGATGATCTAAATGCAGTTTTTCGATCGAGTTTAGTTCAGTTATATAACACCCTTTTTTGAGGTAATACGAGGATTATTTTGTAACAGAAACCGCAACTCTGAGCAGTGATCAGATAACGAAAATGACATTCGAACCAGCACTCCCTCTTCGAATTTCCACGTCTCACCGGTAGAATCTCAGATTTGAGACTGAAGGATATGAGTTCGAGACTATCTTCTTCAAGATCCTTCGTGTATTCAAGGCCTCTGGAAGTTTATTTTGTCAGGTTAAAATTGCATTTGTTGATATAATGAGGAAGTCTGGGGAATTATCATAGCAACGTAATGAGATTTCGACTCATTATGTTGCCTAAACCTTCCAGAGACATGAGCAATTTATTTCGTAAAAGCAATACTGATGTTTGTATAAATGCATAAATGGAAAAATTTAAAAGTACTGTAATCAAATGTTGTTTTCTTTAAACATAGAAGAAAACATACCCCCCCCCTCCCCAATAAATTCACATTTCTAAGAGAAAAGCTTTTAAAAATGTGCTTATGAAAAGAGGTTTTCTAGTTCATCCTAAAGAAACCTTCTTTTAACTTCAAAATGAGAAAATAAATTAAGTGGAATTATTTAGAAAACGCATAGGCAGTTAATCCGTGAATGTAGAGTTTTAATCATTATTCATTCTGTTTATTTATTTATAGAATCTCAGATTGTGTTATTTAAGTGGGAAGAAAATTTAAATTTATGTTGTCTTCTTTTTTCAGAGATCATTCACCTTCATACTGGATGCCTTAGATGTTGTCAATAAAGATGTTGTACCATGTAAGTAAATTTGGATTGCTTTTATTTCCGTTTATAGATTTTGATATTAAAACATGAATTCCTTTCATTGCATGTAGCCATATCATTTATAATTCATTAATCAAGTTTTTTTTTATAAAAAAAAACGTTTCGTTGCTTTAAAAAAGAACTTTTGGAAACAACTTTTTTAAATTCTTCCTTAGCCTTGCAATTTTCTTATTTAATCTGCAACATAATTTTCTTTAAATTACTGGATATGGCAAAAATGGAGTCAAATCATTAAATTTTTGATTCTCAAAATTTCGACTTTAACTTCTGTCGTATGCTTTAATGCTCATAATTTTAAAAAAATTAGGGAAAATAATCTTTATTTTGAAAATTAAATTAAAATTTACTAAATATCTGTATTTCGATTGCATGTAGCCAAATAGATTTGTGAATAGTTATTACTTCATCTGCTTATTTGAATTTTCAATGCATGCATAACTTTGTTGAGACGAAAAAAAAGTCAGTCTAAAATTCAGTTATAAAATTCTTTCCTATTAAAAATGTGTCATTGATGATAAAATTACAGAATCCCTGCTTTGCAACGAACAGGAATCTTATCCTCGTTTTCTTGATTTGCTTATTTAGAATTATTTTTGATTGTTGCTGCTGATGCTTTTATACATAAAGCATACCATAAGACGATTAATTCTGTAATTTTCTCTTTTAGATTTTAGGTAGATTCCCTATTGAAAGAATACATATGCAATGGTTCTCATATATATAAATATATATGTATTTTCTAAATTCTTGTCAAGCTGTTGCAATAGGTAGTCTTCCTATAATGAATTTATCTAAAATATGAAAAAGAAAATTACAGAATTTATCGTCTGATGGTAGGCTTTATGCATAAAAACATCATCAGCAATAATATCTAAAAGAGAAAATTAGAGAATTAACCGTCTGATGGTTATTGGCTATGCTTTATGCATAAACATATCATCAGTAACAATTAAAAATAAATCTAAATTCTCAACATAAATAGAGTAGTTTTATTTGGATTTTAAACTTGGAATATGTTCTAAGAAATGGAAAAACCTCGGATGAGTTTGTAAATGGATCTTCTGCCTTAAAAAAGATTGAAATTTGGGTGGGGGGGGGGCAATTTTCATTTCTCTATAATTTCCTTAATGTTGAAGATAGAAAAATAAATTAAATTAGCCAAATTAGCTTCTCATCAAGACAAACAACTTTTGTATTTAAAGTTTTTCGATAGTTACAATTGCTTCGAAGTTAGAGGCTAAAAAGTGTTTTTAAATCCCTAATTTGGCTGTTTCTAATATTAAGAATTTATGTTTGCCAGTTTTGAAAAAAAAAAATGAAAGAAAACTTCTACATTTATTTAATTTCTATGCTTTGAAGTTGTTTAAATACACGTGCACAAAAAATTAAAAACTTGAATAAAATTAATTAAATAAAAATAACGGAGGAGAAAGATTTTATGTAAAATGATTATCAAAAATTTCAGTTAATTGCAAGTTTTTGTTTTTTAATTCTTTTGAATATATATATATATATATATATATATATATATATATAATAAACCTTGTTCTTTCGTAGCTTTTGTTATTTGATGGTCCTTCGGTTTGATACCGTTACTTTTACACAAATATAAATACTTTTATTAACCTACTAATAACGATTAATCGCCAAAAAAGTTCTGCAAAGATATCATGTTAGTCTATTGACTATATTCGCCAATGACATAGGGTTCAGCCCAATGTTTGACAATGGTATGCAGTTAATACACTAATATTGAAGAATATTTTATTTTAAATTGATGATAAATTTCCTTTTACTCCAATTAATTGTTACAATTGAAATTTTTAACTGCGCAACAGAAAGATCTTAGTTCCAATATTAATGAAGAAAAGCAGACGATTTTTTCTTCCTATATAAATGAAAAATCAAACGAAAAAATCGTTCTTTTCTATCATAAAACGCTATTGATTGCATTTCATTGAAAAAAGAATATTTGCAAACGACAATTAATTTCTTCAAAAACGTTTAAAATACAGAGATAAACTTTCAGTTCTTCCCGACTAATGTAAACTTTTGGCACTTGCTAAAAATTTCAAAGATTTTCAATACTATAAACTTTATTTTATGTTTATAATATTTGCATCTTGTTATTATTTACTTTGCGATAAATACTGAATTGTTCGACAGCAATAAAAGCGTACGTATGGTTTCTTCAATTAATAATATTTCATATTTATTTTCTCATATACGAATTGTAGAGAAAGTATTGCAATTGTTAAAATTTTGAACTCGTGATTTTGACGAAACTCCTTGTTTTAGATCTCACTGAATTCAAAAAACATATTCTTGGAAAATGTCTGTTTGTCTGTCTATCTATCTATGACACGGATAACTCAAAAATGTTCTGAACTATCGGAATGAAGTTTGGTATATGGCCTTTGCACCAAATTTGTAGATTTTTGTCAAATTTTGAGCAAAATCTATTTAGATGAAATATTTCCGTCCGGTTGTTCGAATATGCTTTAACACGATAACTGCAAAACAAAGAGAACTACATGAATAAATTTCGTTACACAGATTTAGTATATATAGTTTAAACACATGTAAATTTTTATGCTAAATCTAGCAAAACTATGGATATCTGTCGGTCTGTATTTTCAGAAGCATGTAAACTTGATAGCTCAAATATGTCAATTTGGTATTTGTAACTACAATTGTCAAATTTTAATTTCAATCGGGTAGGGAAAAACGCGTCTGAAACACAAATTCCATTTTCGAATATTATTAATCGCCTATCAAGGATCTCCAAAAAAACTCGCCAGAGATCACACGATAAATTCAATAAAAATGCTATATTCACGTCAAATATTAATATTTCATAATTCCTGTATGTCAATGCGATGCAAGGTAATATCTGGGATAGCATCTTTATTAGACCAGTAGGAGTATCGTGTACAAAGTATAAAGGAGGTATCGTAATCGTCAAAAAAAAAAAAAAAAAAATCAAATTTGAGATTTTGATGAAACTTTTTTGTTTCCGAAAAACATATTTTTGGCATTATGGCTGTTTCTCAGTCAGTTAGTCTGTATGCGACAAAGATGATTCAAAAACACTAAGCTAAATGGATGAAATTTCATATACGGTCTTTTCAATAAAGTTGTAGATTTTTATCAAAGTTTGAGCAAAATCCGTTCAGAGGAAATCTGTCTGTCCGGCTGTTTGAGTACAAATGAACTCAATAATTACAAAACCCTAAGAGCTAAGTAAATAAAATTTAGTATACAGGTTTAGCATATAAAATATAGATTATTTTTATCAAATAATGAACTAAATCGGTTAAGTGGTTGACCATCTATCGGATCGAGCTTTCTCATGCACGTAAACGCGTTAGTTTATATACGCAATAACTTAAATCAATGAAATTCGATATACTTTCTTGGGAGTGCAATTGTAATTCCGTGTGAAATTTTGGTGTGAAGTAGTCTGCAAAAAAGGCACTCATAGTCTCAAAATCGATTCAATAAAAATGCTAGATTCATGATTCTGCGGATAGATTTTGGATCTGTATTTTGTATCTGTCTTGCATGGCGATGATGAACGACGCCATGCTAAGTATTCCCGGCCTTATCCAAGGTCCACAAGTTAATGCGGAAAGAGGGATTAATAGGAGAGTATAGGCGAATGTTTCGGGATACTCTCCTTTCCTTTCTAAGGATTGAAAGGAATTTGAAAACAGATGAAAAGGAATCTATCTTTATCTTTCAGTTTGCCAAGAGGATTTTTTTTTATTGTTACATTTTTCGTTAAATCATCATTATTCCTAACATTGCATTAAGTTTGATATAAAGAAATAATTTTTTAAATTTTTTTTTGAAAAAACGGTATACCACAATATTTATTTTTAGTCTTTAATGATAAAACTGAATATATAACTCTTTTCTTTGTTCGTATGTATGTAATAAAATTTTAAAATCCTAATATTTTATTTGTTGTTAAATGTATTTTTTGGATTGTAGTATGTAGAGTGTGTTTTTGGTTCTGTAAACATTTTGCATATTATCAGAGCTATGATCCAAAAAAATATTAACAAATAATTAGTAAGAGGTGAAATTGAAAAGAAAGAATGAAAAAAAAAAAAAAAAAAAACTGACTTAGTAATTTTATCATATTTATGAATTGAATGTAGATATATTTTTAAACTCCTCCAATTTGGAGAGTTTGCTGTTTCTTTGGTCTGCTATCAGTTTAAAAAATATAACAGTGTGTTGAATTAATGGAAATGTTGGTTCCTCTAACAGAAAGAGTTTCTTATAATTGTAAATTAATAAAGTATTTAAAAAGATCTGCGAGTTCATTAACCAAGCATTCATTGGATTTTAACACTGCATTTGTGCTGCCATCTATGGGTAAGATTATAACTAAACAAATTCCCTAAAAAAAATGCCACTTCACTATCGTCGTGTTATATTCCCTGATAATACAAGACCTGTTCAATAATATACAGTATTATACGGTATTGTACAATGTCTTTGTGCTATTTTTTCTATGTGAAACAATGAAACAGAAAAATATTTAGAAAACTAATAGGTTAAGTTGCTTCATAGTTCGTGTTTTTTCAAACATATAAATACAAACAACATTCATATAAATGCAAGAAATGAAATGAAATCAAGAAAGAAAATAAAATCGTATGCAGAAGCTTAACTTTCTAAAGATTTCATCAATAATATTTCTTAAATTAAAGCACTCTTTTATTTTATATGTTGATAACTTACTCAAGATCTAATCAAACTTAATATTGCACATTTTTTGTATATAGGGAAATAATTTTTTAAAAGCTTACGTCGTCACTTGATGTATGTGCGTGTTTTTCTTAAATAATTTTCTTCATTTTGAACTGATATTTTAGTTTAATTTGTACGAATAATTTAAATTTGCATCTATTGCTTATTTATAATACTAATGAAAGTGTGGAATTTCTTTTTTCAGATACTGCAAAGATAATTGAACGTAAAGTGTATTCTGGCATCATTTTACCTAGCACAGAATGGCATAATCTTCTTTATACGGGTACAGCAGCGAAAATTAACTATCGCATCCGAGTTATTTGTGGCCCTTATTACTATAATAGCACTTGTACAGTTTTCTGCAAACCTCGAAACGACAAATTTGGACATTACATGTGCAGTGACAAAGGAGAGAAAATCTGTTTACCTGGATGGAAAGGAAACACATGCGAGGAAGGTAAATAACAATTTCCACATTAAGTGCTCGAAATTTAAGGTTTTCTTTGAATTTTGAGCTGAATATATCATATAATAGAATTAATGTCATTACTACACAAATGCAAGAGATTAGCACAAGAAACTAAAAAGCAACACAAAAATATTTTAAGATATTCCCTAGTAGCTCACATATATTGTAATATTGTATGGTATTAGACAATATTCACAATATGTGTAATATTGTATGGTATTAAACAATATTCACAATATTGTGTAATATTGTATGGTATTAGACAATATTCACTATATTGTATAATACTGTATGGTATTAGATAATATTAACAATATTTTCTAATACTGTATGGTATTAGACAATATTCACAGTATTGTATAATATTGTTGAATATTGAATAATATAATATCGCACAATATTATCCAATAGTTTATTACTCTATTCATAATATGGATTACTCTATTCATAATATTGTAAACAAAAGTATCAGATGGTAGTACAGGTAAATAAACAAGTTCTATGTCCTAAAAAAATTACAAAAACTTCAGTTTTTGTAGAAACAGGCTTCTTTTGAAAACGCAGAATAAAGATGAGCAAGATACATTGTAAAGCTAATGCTTTTCATACTGACATAGAAGCCTTTTCGGGGCCCCATTTTCCTTCCAAACATTAAAAACTATTTTTTTTTTTTTTTTATCGATTTCACTTTCTTCTTTATATAAGTCATTTTAAATAGAAAATTTTGACAAACTGAAATAACAAAACCATTACAGACCATTTTCTAAATAGTTGGTCTCAGTATGTCATGCATAAAAAAATGCATAACTAAAATTTAAAAAAAAATAGTTAAAATAACATATAAACATGAAAATAATATTTATTTTTATAATAATAAAAATAATATTAATAATAATATAATAATAAAAATAATATTAATAATAATATAATAATAAAAGTAATGTTATTAAAATAATATAAATATAATAAAAAAACATAAAAATACTATTTAATAATAGTATCAGACATTTTTTAAATATGTAAAGCACCACATATTTCTTTAGAATTATAAAAAGAAACCTAATATAAAACTTGCAGATGACAATTAATTAAGAAAGTTATTAGAATAATATTCTAAGATTAACTTAAACAATACTTTATTTTAATTTCAATAAGTTCGATTTCAAGGATTTTGTAATTAAATAAAAGCTCAAAATTAAATAACATTCAAAATGCATAAAAAAAATTCTAGGGCTCGGATTCCCGAAAGCTAAAGAATCTTTAGGCAATTGTCTAATTTGCCTACTTAATAATCCGTCCCTGCTGACTCTTGGCATCTCTTTTCTGCTATCTTTATTCCTATTTTGAGAGATATTTTGACACAGTGATTATTATCAGTTCTGATTCAAGATGAATTTCTAGAAGGTGATTTATTTTCCTCCGTAAGTGAAAATAACTACTTGCATCGATATTTATTTCCATATATTAAGATAATTCCATATAACATTATCGACTGTTTTCAAGAAAAAATGGAAATTTTTTTGCTCAAATTCTTATATTAGTTACCTACTGTTGCATTAGCTGGGTCACAAAAATATTCATTGTCAGAGAAATCCTTCGACATTCATTCTAGTCCAACACCCTTGTTATGCAATATCAAAAAAATATTAAAATATCTTGTGCTTTACTCAGGAAAATTTAATTTACACTGTTTAATAATCGAATACTGTTTGATGTTCATGAGTTTTCCGCGATTTCAGCAGATTAGAGAAAATTAGTATATTTTTTGCCACACTTGGTTTTAACGGGCTTATTGGTTCAGTTTGTATATTTATATTTTTTCATATAATTGACAATTAGCTTAAATGCAGCAATATTTGGTCCTGTTTGCAAGCCAGTTGGCCTTCTGTTGTCTGGCAAAGAGATTTGCTCTGAAATAGTCCTTTTGCTGCTTCAAAACGGGTCATTAATTTAACTATGTGAAAACATGGAATCTAAATAACGATTAAAAATATTTCCACTTTTAGAATTAAAAGCTAATGTAGATCTTGTGTAAAATGATTAACATGTTTCCATATTGCGGGAAACAGAATACATGAATTGCGTTATATTCAGACTACTGTAGATTCAGTCAGATTCTCATATAAAACACATTATGCAGTTATACTACAATTAAGAAAAAGCCGCATACATAGTGAGATAAATCTTTAAAGAATTATTGAACATTCAGAGTTAGATTGATTAAAATATAACAACAATAAACAATAATTAAACAGAATTTAAATACATGTGAAAACACCTTCACATAGTCACCACGTAACATTATGAGAAATAGAATGGATGTATATGAAATATTTTTTGATATATTTCGTTTTCGCCTTTTGTTAAAAACTGTCATTTCAAGTAGCTATTTTGTATTACAGTTAGCTTGGGATTATCCGTTGGTGGAATATCTGCAATTATGATATCCGAAATGTTTCTTTTAAAAGCTCTATTGAAAAGTTTTTTTTTTTAAAATTGTTTCATCAAACATAAAAGCAAAAACTAAGTATCGATTTTGTTTGCTTGTGTGTGTGTGTGTGTGTGTGTGTGTGTGTGTGTGTGTGTGTGTGTGTGTGTGTGTAAAATTTTTAAAGCAACTTAGCTGAAGGTGCAGAAATCTATTATTATTAAATCATAATCGTATGTGTGCCTTCTCTCTTCTATGAATAGAAATTATTCAAAAGTATTTTCTTGTTGATTTATGAGTTTTTTCGGTCATTGTGGATTATCCATGGTTACCGCGTCACACTTTGCGTGGGTAATCGGAAACATACTTTCATTTCAAAGAAATTAGAATTTTTAAAAAAATCATTAATGCTTTATATAAATTTTTACACACTTTTCACTCTTGGTAATAATAATGATGAGCACTACATTCTTATTGAATAAGAATTTATTTTTCGCATACAGCTTTTAATTTTTGTTTGTGAAATAATTTGTCAATTCCTTGCTAATTATTCTTCCTTTTTATTTTCAGCTGTTTGCAAAGAAGGATGTCATAAAGAGCATGGATATTGTGAAAAACCTGGAGAATGCATGTAAGCATATTGAGGCTAATTTCAATTTATTGTCTGCAACTTCAATTGTCTACGATAATTCAAGTTGAAAGTTACAGATAATTACATTACAAATTAATAACGTCATATATGTTTCTATTATTCTAGAGGGAAAGCTATTAAGTTACCAGAAATCTTAAGAAAAAAATTTTGTCTTTGGTTTTTGTTTATAGAGAAACCATGAGCAATTGTTTTAAATCATACAATTTCAACCTCTCTTTATAGATGTCGGCATGGATGGAAGTCAGAATTATGTGATCAATGTGTGCCGTATCCAGGTTGCAAGCATGGATATTGTAATGGCAGCCCATGGCAGTGCATCTGCGACGTTAACTGGGGTGGCATTATGTGTGATCAAGGTAATGTATACTTTAATTTCAAATTGCAATGCTAATCATTCTATACACTATTAGCACAAGATATTTTCCAATATTTCCATGATGTTGCTCGATATTCTGAATGCCACACAATGTCGTGAAAATATCTTAGCTATATTGAAGAACATCTTGTACTATTTGGGTATATAAACTGCTATTATGTAAAAAAGTCTGGGAACTTTCAGAATTATTTCCCTGATGAAATAAATTATACATTTTTCTACAGAAAGAAATAAGAATATCATGTGACCAACTATTCAGAATCGATTTCATCCATTTCGAATACGTATTGTACTTGCGCATACCTCGTGATTACAGGCGCACAAAGCTTTTCATTACGGGGAAAGCTTATAAGTGAATGCTCTATCACGACAAGGCCCCATTTCGTAGATCCCACTTGTATCAAAGCACTTGTTAAAATTTTACATCTGTTACTTCCGTTACCAGTTTATTACCCTGATCTTGCACCTTGTGATGTTTCCTAGGATGAAGAATTTACATGAGGGGTAACAACTCCTAAGTTTCGAAGAAGTACAGCTACGAAAGTTTTAGAGGAAGTGACCAAAGAACAGCTTGTGATTCTCGTCTATGCTTTTGTATGCACGTTGGCAAAAATATATAATTATACTGGACAGTTACTTCAAAAGAAACAATAAATAAACAGACATTATATATATCAGTTCTTTCCTAATAAGTTTTTGAATGTTGTAACATACGCGTGACATTATTATCGAAATATATAAATTACTTTTTATTGCAATATAGTCGCTGTTTCTAAAAAAAAAAAATATGTGTGATTATTATATGAGTTAGAATAATATGTCTGTTTTTTAATACTTTAATTTCATTATTAAATAGTCAAAGTTAGTATGTAAAACGAAAGAATTGCCTTTGTAGAAAAAGTCTTGGGTTACTCAATGTTGGTTTCTAATTACCATCTTCTTAAACTGTAGATTTGAATTATTGTGGAAATCACCATCCATGCCAGAATTCTGGTACTTGTGAAAATGTTGCCCCAGACGCCTACCGTTGTGTTTGTTCTCAAGGATTTTCTGGCAAAAACTGTGAAATTGGTATTTATCTTTTGATTATATTTGTTTAATCCTAATTATCAGATTAACCTTTCATTTAACTTTATAATGTTATTTTTGTTAGCTTTATAATGTTATTTTTAAAAAATTGCTTTTTACAAAAATTAAATTTACAAAATGGCAAGTTTCTATACATGAGAAAAGCACGCACAGTATTCTTTAAATATTTTAAATAGATTCAATTCATGCTCAATTCAGATAGATGAAACGAACATTTACATTTATTACATGTTTATGATATCATGCGAATTGAATTTGTAATATTAAAATTAAATTATTCTTATGAACTAAATAAACGAATTAAAACATTTAATCTTGTGATTCTGTATGCAGACGAAAGCAAGCAATCCAAATAATAGAAAGAAGAGACAACAATATTATGCAAATATGTATTTTTTATTTTTACTGCTTTCATACCATTTGTATGTTTTTCCCTATGCACACATCATACGTGGATATGTATATGTGTCTAAACTGCTTATAATAATAGGCTTAAAAGATTAATAATTCGTGACCTATTGAGCAATATACACCCGTTCGTTTATAGCTGATAGAAAAAACAGCATTCACTGAATTCTTTAAAAACTCATTTACAAAAATTCAGAAAAGAACCTTAAAATATATTCTTACTAATATTTTATCTAATATTAAAAAGTGAAATAAATACAGAGGTACTATGTAAGATATAATATGACATTTGTTCGAAATTTCTATTTTCTATGAAATAAGCTTATAGAGTTTCTTTTATTCTTTTAACTAATAGATACTTTAATTAAAAAAAAAAACTATTTCCTAGAATCAGGAAAAGTATCATTTTTCGGATTTCCCAATTTTTTTCAGTAATATAAATGCATGCTCTATCGTCATCAGGTTAAACCTCTATCTATGAATTAGTCCCTTAAGTTCCATATTTTAAATTATTTATTTATAAATCTGCCAAACTATAATTTAAAAAAATTTCTGTTGAAGCTTTATGTGAATAAGTTTACTAAAATTTCATCCGTTTTCTCTCTCTCTCTCTCCTGTAGTTGACAATCCTTGTATGATCAATCCATGTTTAAATGGCGGTACGTGTTCCGAACTTAATTCAACTTCTAGTTGTGAATGTACTCCTGGCTGGACGGGATCTCACTGTGAAATAAGTAAGAATCTTTTTATTGTTTCTTAGGAAAAAATACTTTTTTTTAGCACTTTATGTTTCAAAATTTAATTTTTAATTATTTATAAAATTCCTTTCAAATAATTCTCCACGCTCGAGTTACTTAATACAAATTTGAATCCCTTTTGAAACTTTGTAAATTCCTGAACATTAATAAAATAAAAAGAGTTTCTTTATAAAGAAAGGGAAGTCTTTTTTTCCTTCTTCTTAAATGAAATATATAGACATTAACCACGCTTTTTAGTACAGTACCATACCTTACATCATTGTTACACTTTTTCATGACTCACAATTTTACGCTGTTAGACTTTTGGATTTTGTAAACATTCCATGTTTTGATTTTATTATAAATTGATACAAATATTTCAATTTCATGAATGTGGCGTAGCTTAGCCAAAGAGGACTTTTGTGCCATAAAAAACAAACTCAACTCAACTCAACTTAAATGAAACACATAAAGAGAAAGTATTATTATCATCAAAAAATTGGAAATTGACATTTTGATGAATCTCCATCTGCACGCTTAAGATCGTCATGAGTCCAAAAACAAAACGGAAAATTAAGTCTATTTGGGAACAAGATAACTCAACAAAGGAAGGAACTTGACAGAGGATTTTTCTATGTTGCCTTATCACCATAATTATAGAACTATATTATAACTTCAGACAAAATTTTACAACGAGAAATCTGTTGGCCAATATCTGCTCATATGTCTGGGAAAATTCAAAAACATAACCAGCTGGGGGAAAGAATTTTAGCTTATAATTGTTATTGCAAAACTGTAGATTTGTATCTTCTCAGGTTAAGCTAGATAGTCTGTCTGTTTTTCTGTCCATTGCCTATAACGCACAGCTATGTGAACACGTCATACCAAAAATGGCCCAAATTCATTAAATAAATTTTGGCCTATGCTCTTAGTACTATAATTGTAGACATGTATGAAATTGGATTGGTTGTTGTTTCTTATGACACTTGCCATGGACAAGCCTGCTGTTACGAAGACAGCGATTTAAGCCGGTGTGGGAATGTCTCTTATTTTTAGTAGTGCCAACGAGGGCCAAAAGTACGATTTAGCTACTCACGCGTCACATTCGCTTGCACAACCGCTTTTTACAGGGGGGAATATTCACACATCTCACAAATAAAACAGAGGAAGAACAACCACGCCCGAACCGGGACTCGAACTCAGTACCCCCACATCACGTGGAAGACGCGCTACCCCTATGCCATGACGCCGGCTGAAATATTGGATACAATCAGTCAGTGAAAAAGAAAATACAAAATCCATACTCGGTTTCCTCACTATTCTACGAAGCTAAATGCAAAACAGACAATTTTGTGTAAAAATAGGAAAATGGTGAGGGGAGAATATTCCCGCTAATTTTAATTATTTTCTTCGCGTCCTTTCCTTTTAGAAAAAATCTTGAACGAAAAAGTTAAGCAGATAAGTGAAAAATTCTTCTAATACGATTGCTCCGAAAGCCATTTCTTGGATGTATTTAATTGTCCAACTCCTTTTTGCTTTCCCATAAACGAAGTGCAGAAAGCGAAAGTATTGTGATCGTCAAAAAATTCTACTACGAGGTTTCGAGGAATCTACAATTTTAGGACCTCCCTGAAACAGAAAAAAAATAAAAAATAAAATTATATCTGTGAAATATGATAGCTCAAAATGCTTTAATATGGAAGGATAAATTTAATATCTGGTTTTTATACCGAAATTGTAGATTTATATCAAATTTTGAACAATAGGAGGGATTGCTTGTCCCTCCGGCCGAATACAAGTGAACATGATAATTACAAAACGGCAAAAGCTAGATAGAATTTGCTATACAGTTTTAGCATCTAAACTGTAGATCCGTATGAAATTTTGAACTCCTCCGGCAATTAGTCTACAGTCTGCCTGTCTGTATATTCACATGCATGTAGATGTTATAACTCAAAAATACAATCACTTAGATACGTGAAATTTGGTACATGATCTTATTACTAATATTGTATTTCTCTGTCAATTGTAGGTTTCAGTCAGTCTAAAAAATGTATGCTCAATTCCCTCCCCCCCCCCATTACATTAAACAACACAAAACACTCATGTTCGGGACTTTGAAAATAAAAATATGAACCCGCATAAAGCCGCGTTCCGACGACCCATGACCTTACGGATTTGGTCATAAATCTGCTAACTGACTCATTATTGGACCACCCTCGCTTGTGGACGTCGGTAAGGAGCTTCCCGCAAATTGTCGATAAAATGAACAGACATCAAAGAACCCCAGAAAACCGCAAGAGAGGGGAAAATGTTCCAGACTCGAGGCGGACACAGGTCATCGGAACGCGGCTTAACGTTTACAGTCTTGCAAGGTCTACAGTTTTTATGCGGAAGAAGGGGGGGACAGGGAATAACATCTTTATTTAGGAGCATGAGAAAAAGTTTTTGGGAGACTATTCCAATTGATCTAGGTTACTATATATTAAAAATTAGTTAACGTTTGCTCATTTGTTTCATTTCATTACAGTTATATCAATGAAAATCACTGTTTTATTAGTATAAATATTTAAAACATTTGATGAAAATAAGCAAACGGAGTCATCTTTTCAGCAAAAATTTTGTTTTAAAATTTTCACAAATTACAGTCATGATTATTTGAACTTTATGTTCTTTTTATTCGATAGTTTTAATTGTTTATTTTTAAAAAAATGTATCATTATTATTTGATATCATTTGAAATATGTGCTGTGTTTGAGGTGATATTTGCTAAATCTTCCATCTGACTGAACGACCCTTTCTCAAGAAGGAGTTTATTAAGATGTCTAAGTAAGTTATTTAAGCAAGCATTCTTAGCACCTGCACTTACACTGCAAGTTTACTGAATCTACAGCTCACAAGCGCAACTTTCCTGCAAAGTATTACTTTCCTAATAACCTTTCATTTACATTTATATAATATCTACTGAATTTGACTCTCAACATAAATTTAATTACTTCAAAAAGCAGCAAATGCTTTTTAATTGCATTTATTCCTGATATTATGCATATTTGTAATGATATATTATGTCAATATTAAATAAAACTTTTAAGAATAAAATGTAAAATATTTTTATTTTTGATATTTCAATTTGTGTTCATTTTATACAGATATAAATGAATGTGAACCGTCTCCATGTAGCAATGATGGAACATGTGTCGATTTAGTGAATGGCTATCATTGTATATGCACACCAGGATGGGAAGGACTAACTTGTGAAAAAGGTAAATTTTTAACTGTTGCATGTATGTTAGAACATCTTAAAACAAAAATTTCTTTTCAATTTTAGTGTTTGAGATTTGTTTATTTAAAACAATAAGCAAGATATTGTGATTACCATAGCAGTCAAACCAGCAATTAGATAAGTTATGGGTTCTATCTTTAAGTTAATTTTTTAATATTTATACTTTTCTGTATTCTTTTCGAGTCATGCAATCAAATGCCGATTTCGATCATTTGAGTTTCTGATTTATTGTAGAACTCATAAAATAATTCACTTTAATGTAACTTCGATGCATTTGCTTAAAAAAGAATGTTAAATATGTCTTTTCTTTCTCATGATTGAAATTAAAGTCTAAGACAAAATATCACTTCTTTTCATGAAATTTTAATGAACATTTTTTGATTATTTTCTTTTAGATTTTTAAGCCTAAAATTTTTTTTGATAGATTTTTCGATTATTATATTGAAATTCTTTTGGTGATTTTTTTCATGGTATTTACTGAAATGCAATTCATAAACGTAACTTTCTTGCAAATGTTTACCTTTCTAACTTGTGTTGCCTTCTTATTTAATGAATTCAACTTCTTTCACTATTCCACTTTATTAATTTAAATTCTGTTCTTAAATATTTTTCTTCAGATGCTGATGAATGTGAATGGAAGCCCTGCATCAATGCTATTGGATGTCGTAATCATGACGGTGATTATGAATGCCACTGTCAAGATGGATGGGGAGGGAAAAATTGCACATTAAATATTAATGACTGTGTTGGGCATTGTCAAAATGGAGCAACCTGTATTGACTTGGTAAATGATTACCATTGTGCATGCCTTCCTGGATTCACAGGCAGAGACTGCCAAACAAACATAAATGAATGTGCCAGTAATCCTTGCGTAAATGGCGGAGAATGTGTCGACTTAATTTATGGATATCGATGCATTTGTCCTGTTGGTTTCAAAGGGGCCGAATGTCAGGTAATGCTTTTTTTTAACATAATGTGGTTAAATTCGGCAGCTATTTACATAAATGACATGTTTATTCATTATTATTGTTTTTTCCTCATTCCCATGATTAGTACTTTCCTTATGAGAAACAAAATTTATGTGCATACAAATAGACATAAATAAATGCATTAATAATCATAACACAAATGATAAAATATGTGTTGATGTAATTTACGGATATCAATCCCATTCGTTTTAAACGTGTCAAGTCTGAGGAAGAATTATGTTGGATAATATATATGAAATGAATAAGTTCTTAGGTTACTTACAGAAAGGATGTATTAAATTAATTTTTCGTTATTTATATCAACATATTTTAAAACAGGAGTTCTATATCGCAATTAAACTAAAAATGATCTAAAAAGCACAGGTATCCAGCAATTTTTTATGACTAAATCTAATAGTTTACTTGTTGTTATTGTTTTTTATTTGAATAATAGTTGAATTATTATTTAGTTTTTACATACCTGTGAAATATAATGAAATTTCAAATGTAGAAAAATGTTATCCTATCCATAGAGGCTTCGCAAGAATATATATATATTTCAAAAACTAATGTTCAGAAACATCAGTACTCCCTTGTCTTCCACTATTTGCATCACTGTCTGTCCGTCGATATTTTTTTTAATATTGAATTATTTTACTTTCTCTTAAATTTAATAATTTTAATATCTATGAAATATATAATTAACTGGAAAAAATCAGAACAATAAATATGCCATTTCACTTTCAGATTGATGTTGATTTATGTAATCCAAATCCATGCAAGAATGAAGCTTCTTGTTTCAATATGAACAGAGACTACTACTGTCATTGCCCTGAAGGTTTCTTTGGAAAAAACTGTTCTCATAAACTGAGTGATTGTGCTCTTCCATACTGTGAAGGTAAACGTTTCGATAATGCTTTATTGATAAACATTTTATATTTATGATCAATCCATTAGATTCCAAACAAATAACTTCGTACTTCTGTTCCTGCATATATTAAATTCTGAATTTTATGGCTTATATGTGCTGAACCAATACAAATTTAAAATGCTGTTGGTTTGTTCGAAAAAGATTTTCACCGATTTCCAATAGCTTGTACTAACCACTTATCAACTTTGAAATTAAACATTTTCTGAAAGGTATTGTTTCCGCTAATATGTGTGTCTCTTCATCATCGACATTGGTATATTTGTTTAAATGCTTTTTTTTCGACATTAAAGGCAAGATTGCTTTTCAAGCCTCTAAAAAGATACTCGCTATTTACGGAAAAAAAATCTGTGAAAATGTGCAAATGGTTTATAAAATACGAATGGGGCGACCCTCCGGTTGGCCATCCGCAGTTGTTGACAAACAGATTAAAACATTGAACAATCATATTGCTAAATGTAAAATACCAGAGAGACGCAAAATTTTATTTCAATGATTTACGAGCATTCAATGTGACATGGCTTCATTAATCGCCTTGAATATACCCCACAAATAAAGAGGAGAATAAAGAAGCTTCTATTTCATATGCGATTGATTGCTCATCCACAACGAAAATTAATGAAACTAATGGATGAAAATTAATGAATAAATTAAAACTGCTTTATGCAAATATTTTTCTGTTAGTTCATGTTCCAATAAACATGGCATGAAAGAAATTTTCTAATCATGCATAAAGCTTTGAACTTGGATTTGTCGACAGTTGAAACTTTGTAAGGAAAGGAAGAGAAAATTAAGAAACTGAACATTTAAAATATTCCAGAGATATACTGGAATGCTGAATAAGAAAATGAAATTCTCTATTTTCAACTGTGTGCTATTTAAAAGAATGACATATTTTCAAGCAATGAAAGCTTAGAAATGCTGACAATTAATGCTTTAATATGCCAGCCCAGTTTCATTATGCTGGTTCAGTTATAGAAATATATAAATATCGTTTTCTGAATTCCCGGCATCCTTCTAGGAAGTGTGCTTACAGAGTGGTTTAACGTTAACAAACTACAGGATCCTTACTTTCTCAAGAAGGAACAGGTAAAACGAAACGAATGATACAGAAATTAATATTTTGATTCTGATTTTTTTCTAAGTTATTCTCAGACTAGAGCACGAAAAGTCAGCTTAGAACTAACAGTCCAAAAACAACAATGTAGAGAATATTTCAACATAACAAATTAGCATCCATACAGCATTTATGGAGTCCATGGGTTGACAGAACAATTACATGGGCAACTGCATGATCGATGTCTAGAATTTTACAATTGGGTTCCACTTCGTGTAAAATTACACCGTTTCTCTTCTGGAAAATATTATTTGGGCATACGGGTGCCATTTTAATCCAGAAAGAAGTATTAATCTTCAAAAGGATCACTTTTGGTACGGTAAAATCTATTCACCATCAGTGGCAGTTTTTTGTAAATGTGTGGTGTGGTACTTTAAAAGCACATAATCCCGTTTTGTGCACTAATATATTGAATAGTTACCGATATATTTAGTTAGTTTTGATTGGCATTATATCTGGATTAGGGATAAATTGGCAGTACACGCTCAGTAGATCGTTGCCAATTAAATTCAAAAAGCATGACTATGTCACAAAAGATGAAATGGATCGCATATACATAAGTATTGTTATAAAGCTTGGCAACTATCTATAGCTGCATTGAAGAAAGCGTTATTGTTTTCTGATTCTGTTCTTTTAATAATCTTTTGCGATATATATTTTACCCCTGAAAATTACAACAAATGCCAAGCTCAAGCACTGGTCATAGGTATGGAAAAATGTTAAGTCAATAATTTTACCTTTTGATATTATTCCCTCGGGGGGGGCACCTCGAAATGAGGATGAGATGCTTCCGGCATGGTGGTTGGATCTCGCCACCCTGGAGGGTACACTAATAGGTGGGGGATCTGACTCCCCCCATCGATGACGGGACGTACTTCCTTCGGGGAGGGTTGTACCGTGGCCGGTGACGGCCCTTAGGACTCAACCACAGTTCCCGCCAATTGCTGTTGCGGCGGTCCGGTCATTCAGTTCTATGGTTTAAATCCGTGTGCCTTAGGGCGGGTCGGAGAGTTAGAAGGTTGACTTGACTTACCTTTTGATATTTCAGGAAATTTTATAGATAAAAGTATGAAATTTTGTATGTATATAGATGGATACAAGAAAAATATTTTATGAACTGACACTGTTTCGCCATAGAGACTATATAAAAAAATAATTTTTCTAACTTATTATTTTCAATATATGTTTTCATATATTATATATATTCTCCACAATTTCTTCTTAGATATGGACAGTTGCATTGCATACGTCGAATCAAATTCCTCTCATACTCAAATTGTGAGAACTAACGTTTGTGGAGAACACGGAAAATGTACAAGTGAACCATTTTCTGATTTCACTTGTGTTTGTGATCTGGGCTACACAGGACGTTATTGTCATGAAAGTAAGTAACCTGATTTAAAATATTGATCCAGATTTATTTTTTCAGCAAGCTTTTATTAGTTTACGTGTCATTGGATTTTTTTAAATCGTCACCATTTATAACTTCATAATTTATAATATTCATGATTCTTTAAGATATCTCGTAGATGTAGTATATGTACTTTGGAAAAATGATTCATCATATTTCAACATATTTTCAGATATTAATGACTGTGCTTCATATCCGTGCCGAAATGGAGGAACTTGCATCGATGGAATGAATTCTTATCATTGTTTATGTCGTGATGGATGGGAAGGCCCTCAATGTAATATTGGTGAGTGTTGGTTAGATATTACAGTGTTGTATATGCCATTCATAAAACTCATTGAATTAAAAAGCGAACAACTAACTGCAAATTTTAATTGGAATTCTTTTTAATTTTTTAGAAAAAAACGAATGTGATTCTAATCCTTGCTTGAATAATGGAACTTGCATCGATGCTGAAGCCGGATTTTGGTGCACTTGTAAACAGGGTTGGAAAGGGAAAACATGTAACTTGCGTAAGTTGTTTTATAAAATTAGAATGTTTTATTTATGATTTGAATAAATTTGACATACACTAAAAATTATCTATATTTTAGGGCATAGTCATTGCGATGTTAATACATGTCAAAATGGTGGTACTTGCCGAGACATGGGTGATTCATTTTATTGTACTTGTAATGAAGAATGGGTTGGTCATTCTTGTCATATACGTAAGTTAATCAAAATTTTTACTCAGTGTCTTTTGTCTTTGTTTAATCTTATATCTCTTTTATACCTAAAATTTGCCTCTTGCTTTGTAGCAATCAGTCCAAGTTGTCAATCCAACCCTTGTCAAAATGGAGGTACATGTATTAATAAAGAAAATACATTTTTATGTATGTGTCGAGAAGGTTTTGAAGGTCAACAATGTCAGCACAGTAAGAAAATATTTTTATTTTCTTGGTTTTTCTAAATTATAAGGCATAAAAATCTTCTATATAGAAAACTACAGAACTTAAAATAAAGATATGTATTTCTGTCTTTATATTTTATGTATGTTTCCATCATAAATTCAAAGAACAAGAATATTTTTTCTGTCTTCTAGATATAGATGATTGTCAGCCTAATCCTTGTTTTAACGGCGGTCATTGCATAGATGGAATTAATTGGTTTATGTGCGAATGTACTCCTGGATTTACAGGACCAGACTGTCGTATTAATATTAATGAGTGCTCATCTTCTCCTTGTGCCGAAGGTTCCACGTGCATAGATGACATCAATGATTTCAAATGCATTTGCCCTCCACTAAAAACAGGAAAAATCTGTGATACAGGTAGACCTTTTTGATTTTACAAAATTTTCCAATCAGTGGTACTCTTTCAATCTATATAAGTACTAAATAATTTTTTAAATTCAGGTGTGTTATATATAAAAATTATAAGAAAAATATAGAATATATATGAATTAAGGAGAATGATTATTTCACATAATTAAATAAACTATAACTTTCAATGCTTTTTTTTTTTTTTTTACCATTTTCTGAAAATTATTACGACCTGTCTTTGCATCCATAAACGAACTTTATCAAGCTATATGAATATTAAATAATTACATAAGAAAGGATTTAAATTATTCCAGATAAGGCTCATAATTGCAAACAAAATTAACATGTTATCACCTTGTACATACCGGAGAGTCCAGAAGTTTTAACATTGACTAAAAAATATAAGATGTATTATTAAAAAGACACGAATCTAAACAAGTTTAGTTTTTTTTCCCACGAAAAGTCGCCTACCAAATTGGTAAATAACTCCACATTTTCCTTTATTACAAAGAATTTTCATTTGCAGGCCCTAAATAGTTTTTTGGCAACTGTGATTCTAAACATTCATTTTATCTTTGCTAATGTTTTCAGTTTTTAGATGAAGATAATTCATTATTAAATACCACCATTAAAATTTTGGTATCTTTACCTCATTGTAAAAATAAAGAAGTAAAGAAAATTTAAATTGTTAAAATTAGAAAGGTGGAACCTATCATTAAAAAAAAAAAATTAACATAATACTGACTTTAAAGCTTCTTATCAATTCTGTGATATTTAATCATTTCAAATCCAAGTGAATTTCTTCAGGGTCTTGGTAATACGAATAATATAAAACTGAAACAGCTTATTTGAAATTAAAAGATTGAAATGACTTAGACAAAATGGATTTCTTTTCCTTCTGATATATGAAAGTATTGCATTTCGAAAACTCATAATCAAAAGTTGTTCCTTGTTTTTTTAGATATTAAGAAGACTTGCGAGTTCCAAGGGATCATACGTATGGACGGGAGTCAATGGGAATTCGAATGTAATACTTGTTTATGCCAGGATGGGAAGGTCATTTGTTCTAGAGTAAGACTCATTGAATTTTTGTTGTTGTTAATGTTCATTAATATTGTGTTCTGTTATATTTTACTAAATAAATTTTATTCTTTTAAGGACCAGAAATAACTATTAAACAATTCTTCATTTCTGCTTCTGCAAGATGCAATCCTCCTCCCTCCATTCTATTAGTTACATAATATTTTTAAATTTTCCCAAATATAAAGAATTCGCTTTTTAATTTTGATTAAAAAGATTATTTGTTTTATTACTAAATCGTTATAATATGCAAGATTAATCTATTTTACGCTTTATAGGTATCTTGTGAAAAACAATTATGCGACCATCGCGGGAACTTCGGAGACTATAATAAACAATGTTTTGATGGACAACTATGTGTACCCTTTTTTACCACACCTTGTTTCACTAAACCTTGTCCTGTTACTGGCAGATGTTTCTCTGAGGTAAATGCGAATTTATACATAGATGATCATCTCCCCCTGCACTGCAAGCCAAATAAAGCCATTCTCTCAGATAACTGTGCAAAATTATCAGTCAGATTTTCTGAGACTGTTGTACCATTGGTAAGTTTCATTTCTGATGTTGCTTATTATTAGTAACTTTTTTATATAAACAGTAATTTTTATATAAAAAAAGGTTTAAAATTTTTTTTTAAATATAAAATTTATCCTCAGATTAATATCTATACTATAACTATAGCTGAATATTATTTAACTTAAACTATATTTAAACTACTTATAAACTAGATTTGCTCAACTGACACCAAATGTTCTTACAGATATATTTCTAATATAATTCTACTTATGTTGACTTAAATATGGGCCATGTAGAAAAACAAGTAATATATATATATATATATATATATATATATATATATATATATATATATATATATATATATATATATATATATATATATATATATATATAAATTAAGTCAATCCCTACTTTCGCAAGAATTGAACTTGCATTCTTCACCTTCACGTGAAAAATACTGCAATCCTTGCATTTTACCGATTGAGCTACTGCCTGCTGATTTCATTTTTCATTACAAACTGCTAAAACTCTATTTAAAGTATTAAAAATTAATTAAATTTAAAAATTAATAAATCAATATTTGAAAAAACTGTATTAACATCAAGTGTTATCCACTAGAAGTTTAAAAAAATGTATTTGAACTTGAGTGGATGAATAAAAAGTATTTTATTAACGATTGAAAATTTGAACAAGATATATAAATATATATAGGGAGAGTGTGAACTAATAGTAGAAATGAAATAAGGTGGAGTTATGAAAACTTTTATATGGCACATTCTTTTTAGATTTTGTAACATTTATAAGCAAAAATAGTTATGAAAATCGCTTTAGCTAAAAGCATTTTAATGACTGACTAAAGATTTTTTAATTGAATTACATTTCAGTTATTATTAATCACTATTTTATTTTTTAATTTATTTTCTAACTACAACAGATTTTTTATTATTATTATTAAAACGAGGGTGTTTTTTTCCCCATTCCGAAGAGAAGCGCGAATGGGAAAAGTTTGAGGACTTTAGGTGTAGATAATTCACTTAAGTACTCATTAAATTTACTTAAACTTCATACTTATAGTTTTATAATAAACAAATATTTTCAGTAGAAATCAGTGGAATTTATTACTGAAATTTTAATTTCAGTAGCAAATTCCATTTCTGTAAAGCACATATAGCATTCAGTACTCCTGAATTTTAATGTAGATGTGGTGTTAATATTGAGGCAATAAAAATGTTTAGAGTATAAGTTTTGTTAAAGAAAAATGCTTAAATAAAGACGTGAAAATTTGTTATTTTTAACTTTTCATCCCAGCATAATGATGCAAATTTCAGTTCAGAATAAGGGGACATTTTCTGAAACTAAAAATTTGCCATTTTAGAATATTGTACTGGAATTCATATTCAGTTAATATTGCTATTAAAACTAATTTGATTAACAAATATTATTTTTTCATTTTTCAGATATTTAATTCTGGCAACTTCTCAATTGAAATTATTAATTTTTTTTTTAGTTTATCAATAATGACAGAATATGCCTTGAAATTCAAAAATTCATATGGTCAATGGATTTTGTTGATATACCAGTGTTTTCTCAATGTGCAATACAAGAAAATATGTTGCAACTGATGGAAGTCACCATTGTAAGTTTAAGCTTTTCATAATTTTGTAGAAAAATATTTCGATTTCTACCTAATCAAAAATTTGATTTTCAAATTTTTTCTATGCCATATTTATATTTTATTGTTTTGTTCGAAAATTCATAAAATGATTTTAATAAAAATCTGTATTTTCTACAACATTCTAATTTGTTTAAGAAAGCTATATGGATGCTTGACTTGTTTTAATTTTTGTTTTTTCAGATTAATATTCTAATAAAACAGTTACTAACCGTTAAAATAAAAATAAAAAAATATTTTCGTGATTCTTGTTAAATATAAATCCTTTTATTACATAAAGTATTGGTATTAGATTTTACACTTAACTTTATGTTGCATTGCAATTTTATTTTGTACTTCTCATTTTCTATTAATACAAAATTATGTTGTTTCTATGAAAAATTAGCTTTGGCTATTAATAAATTTCTTCGCATTTTTATTTATATGTAAAATGTATTTTTCTAATTAAATGTTAATCTTATATTCTCGTTCTTTTAAAGTCAACAGATATTGAGGCTACTAAGGATACACAGGCTACGTTGATGAAAGTTGTTCAAAATTTAGCAGATTACTTTAGAAAAAAGAAATTCAACAGTAATTTTCTAGAATCTGTACTGGAAGTTATGACAGAAACATATTCTGTTGGATCTGAAAGAATCGGTAAGAACTAATGGAAGTCTTTTTAAAGTATATTAGTGCCACATTGTACTTGCTTTATATTTGCAATATTTTTATTTGCGGAGGAAGAATGCAAATTCTGGATAATAAGTCAATAATAATTTTGTTTGAAACACACTGTCTATGCATAATTTTTAAGAAATAGTATATAGTTTGTATTTTCATGTCCTAAATCTACATATGTCATAAACATTCAAATCCAAAACTTTTTAAACGAAGAAAATCGTCTCCATACTGTAAAAACTTTGAATTAATTAGATTCAATTCCAGAATAATCAATCAGATTCCTCAGGATAGTATGCAAATATTATTGATAACACCTTGCAATTATGCAGATATTATTGACACCAAAACCACCTTGATAATAAAAATATTTATTGTAGTTTGTTAGGTAGCTGGATTAAATTTTAATTTCTATTATTTAATGTCAGTTAATGTCTCATTTGCTTTTTTTAGTTTGTTACATGAATATCTTGGAGCCTATGGAAGAAAATAAGACATATTTTTGAAAAATTCTAAACAATTTGTTTTACAAGATATATATACGTATGTTTAAACAAGAACATACATTTTATTTAGCTTTATTGGTTTTGCGAAATTAATTGCGTGGTGTTAAAAAAATCCACATAAATATATTTTATAGTTGACATTTGTTAAACAAAAAGGAAAAAATGAAAATGTGATTTATAAATATTTCATTGTGAATAAAAATTTAATTAATTAACTGTAAATTATACACTATTTTAAAATTAATATTTTTGGATTTTTTAATGTAAATTATATATATACATATTTTTTATCTTTCAGCGGAGAATCAGCAGAAATATTTGGTCCCTTTCGTAACATCATTATCTATTGCCATGCTTGTTGCAGCTGGTGCTTTGGTAATTATTTTCAAAGAAAGATGTTATCAGATGAAAATTTCTTGCTCATTTTCGAGATCTGAAGAAACCAGCGAACAAGAGCATCCATCATCAGTTAACAATCAAAATGCCGATAATTGGAGAAGGTATTTAAATAAGCTTCATTCTCCTCCAGAATCTGCAACAGTTAATGAAAGCATACCTAAAGCAGATTCTTCATTTTACCAAGCTCCAGATAATAAATATAAAACTCTTACTTCTGACACAAATAAAAATCGAAATATTCCATTACCTTTTAAAAACAATTTGCATAAAAGTGATTTGACTTCGATTCAAAGTAAAGAATGTTATCCAGAAAACGAATTAATCGTTTAATTTGAACTGCAATATTAAATTATCTTCAAGAATTTTAACACACATTCTACAATTTTAGGCGTTTCTTCTGTAATTGTATACCTTTCAAGAATTTCATTACAAATTGAACACGTTATAATAGTTTCGTTATAGCTATTTATTGAGTAATATATTGAATACGTTAAAACAAAAAGAAGTCATCCTATCCAGTTTAATTAAATTAGAAAAGTGAAACTTGTGTTAAATGTGCCACGTGAACAAAGATTCAGTGTTTTGCATCAATCTATTTTTGTTTTTTAAAACAATGCAGAATTTTTCGAATGTGTATAAGTAAGTCATAATATATATCTGTGATATAAATATTGATTCATCTGTGCTAAAAACTCAACATGACAAAGACCATGCATAAGCCATCGAGAAGAAATTCTGATTTTTTTGAATTAAAGTAATCGTTTCAAACTGCAACTTTTTCTATGTGGCATTATCTTTAAAATGCAATGTCTAAAGTGTGATCAATTAAGGCCAAAGTATCTACTTTTGCATGAAAGTCATGTACATTAATGCTTCTATAATTTATGCAATCATAAATATCATTCAAGTAATTTCCTGTATATATGTATATAAATAATGTTCACAGTGTGAAAGTATTTTCATTAACGCCCATCGTCCTCGATTGAGGAATGACAGTTTTTATGTCTTTATTGAAAACTAATTGGGTGTTAATGAGTTCAGAAGGTGCCATAATTCTTGTGCACGAACATTTCATTGCCTCATATGTGGTACTTAAGTTAACATTGGATATGAATAAACTGGCCTTTTCAATTGTTACTATACTTGCAGAATTAAAATACGATTGAATTTCTTGAATACGAAACCAACAGAAGAAATCTTATATTATTAGAATTTTTCATGCTAATCTAACAGATTAAAGATTGGCTTATTTTTAAGAGTACTACAGCTGTTAAACTAGACAAATAAAAAGGTGCAATGGGATAATATCCAAAATGAAGAGAAATGCATCGAAGTAACGATTTGTACATCATAAAGCATGCTCAGGAAACGAAAGTAAAACATTGCCCCAAGCTTATGAAAAGCTGAGACTAGTGAAAAATATTATCAACGCAACGAAATAAAAAAAATTAATTAAGCTCAAATACTAATTTGACAACAATTACTAATTTCAGTACAATTACTAATTTGATGTTCACTTCAGCATGCAAAAAATTCAAAATCAGAATTTTTCATGCAAAGACGTTTGTTCTCAGCTTTATATTGAAATAAAAGCTAAGTGTATTAAGCCATTTTGTTTTTAGAAGAGTTTATGTTAAAAGCATAATTTACCACATAAACACAAGTTCAAAGGAGTTTTCTGGAAAGTTATTTTGCATTAAATTAATTTTTGTAAAAGCTGAAGATACACATTTTTTTATATCAATTGTAAATTAAACTTCTAATTTATTCTGAAATTTAAAAAAAAAAAATATTGAGCAAATATAACAACAACTCCGTTCACTTGAATCATTTTATGCATAAAAGTTAATTTGCATTCAATATTTGTACAGCTTCTTACTTTTCTTTTGTTTTCTTTCTCTATTTTTCTTCCCCTTTTTGTTACAAATGGTTGAAATATTATAAGGGGGGGAAAATTAAGTCTAAAAAAGTTAAACTGAATAATATAAATAAATTTGATACACAATAATTACAATGATCTTGCTAATTAATTTCATTTAAATATAACGTGTAAAAATAAATTTTGTAAATTCAACCTTATGTTGATGGAAAAAATATGAAGCAATGTGTTTTAACATTGACAGAAAATAATATATGAGAAATATGCAGATTGCAGTTTTGAGTTAGATAGTGAACCATTGTTGATAGTGAACCAATATTTGGACTACAACTGGCTTTATATACTCCAAATTTATAGTTGGTAGAAATCTGCACATATTCAATATTTAATACCTTTGTGTTTTAATTTTGGAAGAAACGAAAACAATTTAATATGCAAGAAAATGTTTTCAATCTTTAACTAGTAATAATTTGAATACAATTTGAAGAAGAAATTCTGAATCTTTTTCTTAGTGTTCTAAATCAATGCTTCCATTTCCCCATTCTTTCGTAAAGTTTTTCTTTCTTCTTAACTATGTTATAAGGGAATACCATAGACTATGCAGTCAAATATTATATTGTATATATTTGTGTAACTGTGAACAGATCTAGTCAGCTATCACATACCATGTAAATATGAGGTCCATACATACTGCATTTGCACCCAGAACTTGAAAATAACTTTTCTTCCTTAAGTTAACAGGTAGTAAATTTTGCAGATCTTCAAAGAACACATAAACAACTTTTTAAAAATGGCTTGTAAAATGAATAAGCTTTTTAACTCTTATCTGAAATGTTTTTTTTATTAAGGCTTATTAAAATCTCCCCATCTTTTAATAAAAAATATTTAGCTGAAATTGAACCAGACATTTACTGACTAACACATTTGCAGATTAAAATAACCAAGAAAGAAGGTGATATCAAAATTATAATTTATTTTTTCTCTCATTAAGGACAATAGTTTTATTTCTGCTTGACAGGTTTCATGGTTTTCAGTTGATTATATTAAGAGAAATTGAATTTATTTAAAAAAAGTTTAAATAAAAAATAAACTGTGCTTCTTTTTTAGTTACTTTTTTCAACACTTCATGTAATTTTTATGACTGTAAATAAATACTTCATAATTAATTTTTTTAAAGTTTTTAAATATCAAAATTAAAATTTTATATACATTTACATGATACAAAAGAAATATAAATTCCTGTATATAACTTTATATGATAATTGTATTAAAAGTCGTTTTTTTATGTCAACTTTCCCTTAAACAGTATTATAATGCTGATAATATAACTCATTTTCCAATTACTACTTTTAAAAACATTTTTACTTATTTCAGAATATTATCACTGAACTCCTCAGAAGGAAACTAAATAATAATTATTATCTTTTACATGTGTAAAAGTAGATTATCAATCAGTTATATTCAGTTCAGTTAAAGCAAAACTCATAAAACCATTTTTATAAAAAAAAATTGAAAACAATTTTTTATATACCCTACAATGTTGAATTTGTTTTATACTGATAAATTTAAAAAACAATTATTTTCATACTGAAAAAGAGTTTTGTAATCATTTAACTTTTCTACTCATATTTTGTATGGAAATAACATGGATGTTTTCAGTTCTGATGTCATGTACTCATTTTGTATCTTTGTTGCATTCTGTTAATAAATTTTTTTGAAAGTATTTGTAAAGTTTTATTCATATTTTCTCACTTTTATAGCAAATGTTTATTATCTGTTTTTATGACTTATATTAAATTTAACTAATAATTAAAGTATTGCATACTATTTAGTAAAGAAAATGAGGTTGTTACAAAAATTCTACTAATATTATCAAAAATCAGAGAGACAGCATTATCAAATGGAAAAACCCAAGCACTGACTTTTATAATAAAAAATTATTGATGAAAATATGGTGTAAAAGAATAAACCACTAAATAATTTCAAAAGTCACGGTGTTCAGGTTGTTTCTAATTACAATAATTTGATAGCATAAATATGGCAACAAAAATATTATTAAATCAACAATCTAAATTTTTAAACGATAGGGAAAAATTAACCAGTCACTCTGCCTCAACCACTGGTTAGATATCGCCAATTTCTATTTCATATGAAAGCTCATAATCCATAGAAAAGCCATCAATGATCGCCTGCTCTCTCTACGGTCCCATTTCGAGAGTTATTGCAAAATAAAACTGCATCGCCATGTACTGATTGCGACAATTTTATTCGTCAATTAATTTCGTCATTTTGCATCATAGTTAATCAGCTCTATGTTTAATGGGCAAGAATGCTTTAAAATATTTTCATTTATTATCAAATCAAGTATATTTTTATTGAGGTCAAACCAAATTTTGTTGACATGGTTAATTTTTTTACTATTAATGAGGTGAACGAACAGCTAATCACCGAAGTTGGCTAGTATTTTATAAGCTAAAAGCATAAAAAAAATACCTATCAACATTTTGTTTATCCAATGAAAGAGATTAATTTCGAGTAGTAATCATCTACATCAGTTCTCGAATTCTGATACCATAGTGCGATTTCCCCCCCCCCCTCCCTGCTAGAATCAGGGAAGGGGGGAATCAGAGTTGCCAGTATTGAAGAGATTCTGTCCCCCCCCCCTAAAACCTTTCAAAAGTATCATCTTCACTCAAGCCGGGTACTTGCATTTTCAATGATGTTAGATCATTTAAATTTGTGAGGATAACATCACAACATTTTTTTAGTTAATGGAAGCATTCTAAACACAGTTTAGTTCAAAAATATCATTTTCGCTCAAGCCGGGTACTTGCATTTTCAATGATGTTTAGGGATTGCAATACCGGTATACCGGGATACCGAATACCGGTATTTTGAGCCATTTGTACAATTTTGTAATACCGGTATTCACAAGTTTAAATACCGGTTTTTCGGTATTTATTAGAAATTTTTAAAATTGTCTCCACTATATGTTCAGGTATTGCGAACATAGCAATATAGTATACGTTTTTGTTTTTAGGTCTCCCTAACGGGCGAAATTAATTAGCTAATGAATGGCTTAATTAATTGCTTAAATCTAAAGTAGCGAAACATGGATTATCCCTGAAAGAAAATATTGTATCCATAACGACTGATGGAGCAACAATTATGAAAAAAGTTGGAAAGTTGATTGGTACAAATCAGCAGTTGTGCTTTAGGAATTCAATTAGGAGTAATAGATGTATTATACCAAAAATATAAAGAAGAATCCAAATACTGTGAATATAGAAACTTCGGATTCCAACTATAATAAATTGAAAAATCGCACAGAAGAAAGGCATACCGAAATAGAAAAGGTCTTATGGTATTTACATAATTCTAATGATTTTAAAAATGAAAATGAAAAGAAGAAGAAAAAATAACCAATTCAAATCTGATTAAGTTAGAGTAAAGTTTCTAAAAAACTTTTTCCCACAAACTTATCCACATTCAGAATTCGGTTCAATTATCGAAGATTATGATGTCACTACTGTGGATAGTGAAAAGGAATTGTCTCTTGAACCAAAATTAGAATTAGCAATAAATAAAAAAAATTTCAACGAACCAAAATACAATACAGAAATCAGCTATATCCAAAACCATCCGAAGAGAAATTGATTTATTTGAAGATGAGGGATTTAGAGGTAAATACTTGGAAAAAGTATATTGCGCATTGCTAACAGTACCACCAACTAGCGTAGATGCCGAAAGAGCGTTTTCGGCAGCTTATAATTTTTACACAAAATTACTTTTCAGGCTTAATGACAGTACAATTGATGCATTACGTTTTTTTAGATCACATTTCAAAAATTTGTAATAGTACCACAAACTGAATAGTGATATTTACACTTTTTTTGTGATTTAAATAAATAAGATGTTTCTTTACTTTTTTGTGATTATATACTGTTATAATTTATAAGTTACAAATTATTTTTTGTGATATTTACACTCCCTAACAAAACTGGCAAATAAAAAAAAACACCTGTGTTTTCTTTCTTTTTCCAAAATTTCCAATACCGGTATTAAAACCGGTATCCCGGTATTAAGATTTAAAAAATACCGAATACCGGTATTGAAATTTTGGTCCGGTATTGCAATCCCTAATGATGTTAGATCATTTAAATTTGTGAGGATAACATCACGACATTTTTTTAGTTAATGGAAGCATTCTAAACACAATAAGTTAAAAATTGTATCCTTTTCGCTCAAGCCAGATACTTGCATTTTCAATGATGTTAGATCATTTAAATTTGTGAGGATAATATCACAACAATTTTTTAATTAATGGAAACATTCTAAATGTAATAAGTTACAAATGGAAATTACATATTTAAGAAAAAATTCTTTGATTGCTTTTTGTTTAGCTTTTCAAAGTTTGTTATTCCAAATTGAAATCCAGCAGGAAATTATGGTAAATTCGCAATGTAAGTTGAGTGAAGCCGATTTCTGTTCTAAATTAATCAAGAACTGTTTACAAAATTTCTATTGAGCCATTTGAGTCGATTGTCTCGCTTATTTATTGGATATGGTGTTATCATAAAACTCCAGTTCCAGACAATCTTCCAATTAAAAGCAAGAAAAGAGGTATTTTGATACCATTTTTCGTTTTACACGTTTTTCCCCATGTTCGTAAAATTTTACTCTCAATTTTTTCATTTCTTTTATTACCGTATCAAAAGTATAAATATAATGCAACTCAATACGTATTTCTATACCTCATCTAAGTTTAATTAATTTCATTTATCATTAGACATTTATATTTCTATTATTTTCTTTCAAAAATGTTTATTTAACTCTACTTTCTTTAACAGAATATATGCCGATATAGAAATATGCTGTTCAGTTTTCAGTTCATAGAAAGGTGATAATCTTTATTTCAGCTCGAAGTTTAGAAAAAGTATAAAATTTTCCTTTGATATCTTCGGTTTATAATAAAGCTTATTATAACGGATAAAAAATTTTAATGACGTATGAATTCAAGCCTATTTTTACTTACTTGTGTAACGAAGTATGCAAAGAGAAAGTATTGTAATCGACAAAAAATTCGAACTCGAGATTTTGACATATTTCAACATTTCAGATTGTCCTGAATCCGTAAAGCACAGTTTCAGAATTATGTCTGTCTACGTATCTGTGAACGCAATAGCACACAATTGTCTTACGCTAGGTAGATGAAATTTCGTGTGTGGTCTTTACATGAAATTCTTAGATTTCTATCAAAATTGGAGCGAAATCCACTGACATGAAATCTGATTAAATGTCCGATTAAAAGTGAACATAATAACTAAAAAACGTAAATAGTTATGCGAGTAAATTTTGGTAAAATGTAGACACTTATCGAATTTTGAATTAAATCCGTCCAAGAGTGTACCGTCTATTCATCTATACTTTTGCATGCATATAAACACGGTAATTTAAAAAACGCAATAGATAAATTAAATTTGATATGTGACCTTCATATTAAAATTTGATTATAATCAGTTGAAAAAAGGGGATTCATAATGCACTTTTGGCTTTCTCCACTATAATACGAAGCACAAAACTCTCATGTGCGGGGTCTGAAAATAAAAATCTAAGCACTTGCGACATTCACAGCCTTTTCCAAGGTCTTTTATTGGGGGAAAGGGGATGAAGCCTTTACACTAGGCATACTAGAAACGAGCATACGAAATAGTTAAACCGAATAAGATTTTTTACACTTAAATAAAGAAAAAAAAAAAAGATATATTTATTAAGAGTACTTTTAAAAAATATTTTTTCCTGTTTAATAGGAAATTCGAATGTTTGAACATTGTTATGCCCATCTGCTTTAGACGGGTATATCATTGTCCCTTCATTTTTTTACAATATTTTTTTTAAAGTTTAGAGTAAAAAATAAAAATGAAGGGTAGCAAAGTATTGCATCTCATTTTTTATCTAATCGATTATATACGTATGTATTCAAGATAAAGAAATCCACTTACCCCATAGCAAATATATATAATATAACATATTCTAATTAATCTATGCTCTAAAAATAATTTCCTGTATCTATAACTTTTGAATTGCATGGGCTCTTGTTTTTTCCACGGAATCAAAACGCTGCGTCGGCAAACTTTTCAAAAACTAAATAAGTTCATCGCTGCTTCTCTTTCCTACTTTCTGCCTTCCTATTCGTACGCTACTCACACTAAGACTTGGATAAAGAATGTTGATAATATATAAAAACTGAGAAAATTCTTAAGATTTTCTGGGATTCTTTTTGAACTTGAAAAATTCTTCGAAATTATGATGAATAAAAATAGCTAAGGAAACTCCACGTTTGTTGCTTTATATCATGTTTTACACAGACACATACACATATGAAATGAAAGATTCAGTGATGAAAAAGTATTGAAAAAAATGGTACATTATATAAATTGTGTCGATGAAAAAATATATTCTTTGTATTAATGATGAGAAATATAAGCTGTACTGGAATTGCCTTCAAATTATATAACGATATTAGAAAAGAAGCATAAATGTAAAATTAAAATGAGTTAAATTGAGTTCACGCTACTTTCTTGTCATCAATATAGTTTACCAAGGAGGAACCTCAAAAGATTTCAGCGCCTATGGTCTCATATTGTCACAATCCGCCACTGAGTATATAAATTGTGTCAATAAAAAGTATTTTTCTGTCCAAATGAGAAGAAATAGAAGCTATAGATGCATTAAATAACATATAGGAATTACCTTCAAATTATATAATGATTATAGAAAATAAACACGAAGTAAAAAAAATGAAATAAGTTTAGTTCATATTACTATCTTGTAATCAATAGAGGACCTCAAAATACCTCAGCGCTTATGGCCTCATTTTGTCAAAATCCGCCACTGCGTGTACAGGAAGATATTGTATGCTACAAACATGGAAAGTAAATAGCAGAATATCACTCTAAATGTTCACTCACTTATTTTACATGTTTTGCATTTCCTTATAGTAGCAATTTTTTTTAAATAGTTTTTGAAGCAGTTCTTCGGGTTTTTTTTCTGTTTGAGATATAAATAGAAATTTGGCAAAAACAGGTATAATTATTATAAATATAATTATCAGAATAATTAATATATATTTTAGAACCTTTTGATAAAACGCAAAAGATAAATTCGATTAGATTGTCATTAAAAATATATAGTATTTATCAATCAAATACATTAAATAAATGAGTTAAAAATTGTAAGAATACATTTAAATGTAAGTTACGAGGAACAGCATAATGAATAGTTCAGAGAATAGTATAGGTTTAATTATTACATTCGTTCTTATAAATTTAAAATTATTTTCAAAAGGAAGAATTATTTGAAAAATAAAGTTATCATTTAATTAACACATTGTTGAATGCTCACGAGTTAACTCGCTTTTACATAGCTGCGGCATCAAGTTCATGTTCAACAACGCATTTAAGGTCAAATAAAAAATAAACACTACAATCTCTTGTCTTTTCAGTAAGTAACAAATTTTTATCAAAAGTAATAACAAAAATGAGCTTCATTTGATATAGTGTGTATTATTTTGTAATAAAATATTTTTGCTTAATTCAAAAGAAATTCTTCCAAAACCTTATTTTTCAACAAGTTTATTCATCTCAACATTCAGGTAGATTGAAATTTATTATTTTAAAATTTTATTTGAACGGCTTCTGTCTTTTATTTATATGCAAAGTAAAAAATACATAATTTTATACTAGATAAAATAGTGGCAATCTAAAAAGCTAATCAATATTTCGTGAATCAGTAAAATTATGTAAAGTTATTCATTTTCGTAAATGTATGGAATAAATGTAATTTGCATCCAAAAAATTAATACTAAATACTTTATCTAATAATGTTTTGATGGCTGAATCTTTTTTATTCCATTTGTAATGATATACAATATTATTATAATTACATTCACAGTAGATTAATTTTAAGAAATTTGAGACTTTTTAAAGAAATCTTGAACACAAAAAGCAAACATCAATAAACACTAAATAAACAGACACGGCCATTTTCTTGTTTTAAAAAATATTGAGTTCGTTATGCATTAATTATAAATATAATTAATTTGGCCAATATGTTTGTAAAATTAATAGTTACAAACCTATAATTTATTTCTTAGGAAATAAAACTTTCAGTTTTCTGTAGACATTATATGAGATGGCGAGTAAAAAAATTCTAACTTACCACAAGAATAGATTCTCCCTCTAGACTCAAAAGTATCGACTGTTAATAAAATATTATGGTACACAAAATATTCTTATTTACTTTGATTTCATACTTTTTAAGACTGATGAAATTTTCTATATATATCTTTTCATTACAGCAATGTGGAAAAAAAATATCTGATTCAAGAAATGCATGATCAGTAATATTTGAATGCCAAATAAAAAGTTCTCAACATTTTGAAATTTGTAAAGCACTTTTAAATGCATCGTTTTAAAGGAAATGCAAAAAACTTAATGTAACGGTAAAAAATATTCGTAGAAATGAGCTAAAATTTTGCATATCCGCATGAAATATCTTTAAGCGAATGATTTAGCCCATATTCAGGTGTGTTATCATTTAAAAATGTTTAAACTTCAATTTCAAAAAATCATATCGCATATTAAAAATTAATTATTAAATTAAATATGTATGCAAAATGTGTAGACTAATAATTACAATTTACCTATTTTTATATTTCCATAACAAAATATTTTTTGGTCAATGACTCTATCAATTTTTGAAACATGAATAAAAGTTCAAAATTTAATTTTAACATTGCAGTTTCAAAATTGTGTTCACTCATAATTTCGAATAAACCTAGGTTGAAGAAACTATGCTTCCAGAAATAAATTTGGATGCAGTTTTGATATTCGACGAAAAAAATGAGTGTTACCATTGAAAATTTTAAAGTTTGTTCTAGCTTCACTATGTCCCAATTAACCCAAAATGTCTGATAATACTGTTACGACATATTCACGATATTGATTGGCATTCAGAATATCGAATAATAAGATTGGATTCCACATAAGAAACACCCTTTAAATATGCATGAACGAGAGTGTGCATCATTGCCAAAATTGATAAGTCTTTAGGTTTCTCAAGTCAAAATAAAACACTATACCCATAATTAAAAGAGAATCCAAACTTTTGTTCAAACAGCAAAGTAACGACTCTATTCGTATGCAAATATGTTTGTTCTGAAATATAGTCTCCTTTCACTTGTCCTATCCCACATGTCTAATTAGCTTTTGATATAACCTGTCTTATTCTGCTTCTTCATTTGGAGCTATCCTATATACCTTCCTTACCATTTGCAAAAACTAACTCTAATTGTCTATCCTATAATTTGTATATTTCTACTTCTGATGAGTTTTTTTTTAGCAGTATAGTTATTATGTGATTATCCTAAACGGTTGTAAGCAAAATCCAAGTATCTATAGAATATTGAAATTATTTTCATGCTTACTCCTGGTTGCATACTGTGATAAAGCGATTTAGCTGTTTATTCATATATGCATACTGGGATTAAGCGATTTAGCTGTTAGTTCATAAATTATTACCCTGCTATTAATTTAGAAGCAATAAGAATTTATAAAGTAATCCGATATGTATTTTACATGTAATTTATATGCTTTTTAATTAGAATACACAATTTACCATTTTTATATTCAAATTATTGATGAAATTATTTATATACCCTTTTATTCTCAGCCAGATTTCAAACCAACGTATTTTAAGAGAAATAGCAAAATTATTATTTGAAGTAATAAAATACTATTTAATTGAAGAAATTTTTCATTTACAGAAGTAAAAGACGAAAACAATTAAAATTAATGAATAACATGATATGGTACAAAATTACTCATATTTTTTACTTAGGAAATTACTTTATGCGTCTGAAATTACATATCTTTTACCAAGTTAAAAGAGATTGTATGACAAAATGCCATAACGAATTATAAAGCTATTTAAAAGAAAAACGAATAAAAGATTTATGATATCACGAAACACTACAATAGAAATTTAAGTAATTTGAGAAAAGTACATACTATCATTCAACACTTAATATAATTTAAATTATATATATAGAACAATGAAAGATTCCCGAATAAGAACTAGGCTGAAACGGGCCTAAAGGTAGATGAAATAAAAAAAATATATATTATTAGCTTAGTTGCCAAATAAATCAATTGGATAAAGATAATATAAATTCTATATGTTATGAAATTTTAGGATAATAACACTTTGTCAAGTATAATCGGTCAATTTTCCGTTTCATTATGTTCACTTTGTTCTAACAAAATTCATATATACCAAGAGCATTAAAAATGTGTTCACATATGAAACTAAACTGATCAGGTTATTAAAAGAAGGTCCGTATATTGGTAAAGACCAACCAAATTCACCACTTTTGAAGGAAGGGGAAAACCTTTTCTTCTGAGAATTTGTACAATGCCTCACGTTATTTAGCAAATTTTATCCTTTCCAAAACAGAAGTCCGATTTCTTCCTTATATAAAAACCTGATTTTAAATAATGAAAGAAATGCATCAATAACAGCCAAATATAATCAGAAAAATCTTTTTGAAAGAACACATTGAAACATTTGAAAGTTAACATTTAATTAACGCCCTGGGCTTTATTTAACTTTCACAAAGTACAGCGGCATTTATTTAATAGAAAGCTATATCTTCTTATCAGGGTCAACAGAAGCCAAATGACGAATCAGGAAATCAAAGGCCTGACTTAAGTTGTCAATAAGAAGAAAAATACTCGATTAGTTTTATTCTGATTTGGAAACTTCCATACTCATGATACTATGTAGTAATTTGTCCTTTTTATATTTTGGATTTCAAACATTATTTTAACAAGCAACAATCGATAGAAAGTTTTTCAACTAAACCTCAATGTTTTCAAACAATGAATTTCGTCTATTCAATAATAAAATCTGATATTTTTAAGTTTCAAAACCAGATAATTTTCGCAATATTTTATATTATTAAGTGAGAAAAACTCATGGATTACAGATTATGGAATCTAAAAAAATCTATGACACAAAAATTAATCAATAAAATTTAAGTTGTATCCCGATTTCTCACATATTCGCAAACGTTGAGGCTAGAAATGCTTCAAAAAAAGAAATAAAGTTTCGACCTACAAGGCACGCACAATTTTTAAAAAACCTAATGGCTTATGGAACCAAACTATAAGTTTCATATTGTCATTTACTAAATCCTTTTATTTTAATGCAATCAAGTGCATTTGAAAGAAAATATAACAAAGAATGCTTATCATGTTTAAAATAACCAAGTCTCACGCACATTTTTTTTTTAATAAAAAATAATCATGAAACTGTATACTATATTTTGCGATTACAACTTTTTATAGTTCTTAAATTCGACATGTTTCTTTTTGCAAATATGGTAACATTTCATTGTATCTTGAAACTAATTATTCATTCTAAAACATTATTTTACAGAAATGTAAAGTGCAGTGATTTTATTTTTAAATAGAGGTTTTTAAAAGAAAGGGTTCTATAGTTCTAAGAAATCTATAATAAATAAAATACAAAATATATTTAAACATTTTTATTAAAGAATATATTCAAATAAAACCCACAAAATACATTGTTTTAAAAATATAATTTGATTATGGATAAAATACAATATCAAGACATTATACAAAGTTAATAACAGTCTTACAAGATTTTTTTTTTTTTTTTTGAATGACACATATCTTTGTGCATTTTATACAAAAAGCTGTACTACAACAAAAACTAAAAAAATATAACATATTTGACAATTGATAACTTTTTATGCTCTACAGTCCGACATTTTTATCTTATTACAACATTATATGATATAAACACTGATCAAAGCTAATTAACAAAATATTTAATTTATGCATTTTAACTTCAATGCTTGAAATTTCAACTAAATCCGGAATCTTTGTCAATATGAAAATAACAATAACAATTATCTACGCAAAAAAGTAAATGTATTATATTCAACCATATTCAGAACTAAAAAGTTAAATTTATATGTATAAAAGGCACTTTTATATTGGTTTATACAACAGGGTTGTAACATATTTCTTTTTATATCGGAGAGTTGCACTTAAGATCATGACGCCATCCTATAGATAAAGCAGAAAATGCAACATTTCCATAGTTAGAAATCTTTTAGATAATATAAGTTTTTAAAAAAAGCATACATATAAAAAATGCTTACCTTGATTGATAATGCATAAAGATGATTCAACATGACATGATTCGGCTCAGGAAGTAGGATAGGCTCATTCTGAAATAAAAATTATACACGAAAGTGAGTGAAATATTTTGAAATTAAAATAATATGGTACTTAAGTATACAATGAACAAGTAAACTAGAATAAGATATAAGTATACCCAGAAAAGCATCAAAACTTTAAAAAAGTTTTGAAACTTTCCCAAGAAATATTTGTAGGGAATAATACAAGAAAACTGTTGAATCGAAATGTGTATCCTAATATACATAATCTTGAGCTCTATGCATATGCGGACGTTATATAAAGAGAAGAAAAGTAGACATTAAAAAAAAAAAGCAAAAGCTGCACTGATATGAATTTACATATTGACACATTTAACCCTAAAGGGTAATATTACCACAATATGGCTGAAAAGCTGTGATAGTTCAAATGTCGTTTTTATAAGTAGCACAAAGGATCTTGTTAAAGAATACTCCAATAACAGATTATATCATTTAGTGATAAGAAGGCTCAATAAATGGGACACATTTGAAGAAAGCACAAAACAAGATATTATGATATGCTATTAATGATCTTAATGCAGTAAACTCAATGGAGCATAAGTCTTTAATTTGGAAGTGAATATTTACTCTTAATCACTGGTCTTGATTTTAGATTACTAATATCTGGTTTATAACTATGAATAACCCTTCTAAATGAGCAGAAACAGATTTTAAAAGTACCTTTTATATTATTGTTGAATGTAAAAAAAAATTTAAAAAATCTGAATGTATTTAATGAAATGGAAACATTGCAAAAGGATAATTTTTCAAAGATACCTTTAAATGCACATAAATTTCAATTCGGGAAATATAACTAAATAGGGAAAAATGTATTAAAGATGATAGTTATTATATATGCAATATGGATAAAACACCATATACTTATAAAACAGCTGATTTAGAAAAAAAAAACTCTTCTTAGACTATAATTTATAGCTTCAATGAAAGCAATTGTAATACTTCAGAAGAAAGAAAAATTTAACACATACATAAACAAAAAATTAGTAGTTGTATTAATGGATTCTTCTCAAATCTATTTGTCATCACAATTGTTTATTAACCCTCCAGCTGCGTATCCCAAGATTTCCGCGGATTTGCAATCAGTCCATTTTCTGTAGCATCCCATGTTTTTCGCAGTTTAGAATGTCTATTTTTGCGATTATAGATTTTTATTATGTTATATTATTATCGTGTAACATATAGTATCAATTCACTTTCTTTGAAAAATATTTGAACTTATTTGCAAACATTGCATCTAAATAGTGATTTTAAAGAATTACACAGTCAGATGTTAAAAGCTGAAGATAGAAAATAATGTAGCAATACAAATTTAAAATTATGAATTTGTTAGACCACCCTCCTTTCTTAGAACATATAGCAATTTAAAAATTACGTTGTCCCCATAAAATTCCTATCTGCTACACCACACATCCATTAATTAGTGCTAATAAGCAATTTCTGAGAGTATATAAGAATTCAATACTAATTATAGAAAGCATAATCAAAATAGCGTAATTTTTCAATAAAACAGAGAAACTTAAGGGCAATGAAATCAAATATTCTAAATCTTTATATTCCTACTTTGATTTATCAGTTTTATGCAGTACTATATTTTCTACATGATACATGCTAAAACTTTAAGCTTTTACTGAGATAAAACAATATTCAGATCTTTATATTAAATTAGTGATTTTGACAGCGTGGAAAAATTTTCTAAGCATGGAAAGGCTTCTACTGTTTGAATTCACATGTAAGGGTATTTGATGCACTCCTTTCTTCAAGCTTTGAATCTTTTAGTCAAGGACAACTTACATGTTACTTAATTTACTACTGTACATAGCTAGGAGTATTCCTAATTAAGAGTGAAAATACAGTTTAATTTCAATACATGCATCAAATACCTTGAAAAAGATCTCCACGTATAACACAAGTTTCATGGACTCATAAATATTTATTAACATAGCTGTATTCTCTCTCTCTCTCTATATATATATATATATATATTATATTAAAAAAATTACATAATATGTATTGGCGCCAATAAATCAGCATAACACTCCGCCTACTAATTTTTTTAGCGTCCTCAAGTGGCCAAATGATGTAACCCTTTAATGTGTTCCCGTGAGTGTTAAAAAAAAAACAATGGCGATACAGTCCAAGATTTCGTGTGTAATTTATATATGTAATTGCGTTTTTAAAAAATGAGCTATCATGAGCCAAAACAGTATGAAAACTGAATGATCTGATTCAAGATTCTGAGTGATGTTTTAAAGTTTTAAACAAAAATACAGGTAATTAAACAATGTTATTAATGAATTTTGAAAACTTTAACTAAGAAAATGTTATTTGTAGTAATCATAGAGCAAAAAAACTCTTTAAGAACTCCAAAAAAAAATTGAATTTATAAATTAATCATAGAACTTAAAAAGAAAGTTCTACCACCTATGGCACAACTTGGAAATATCGAATCATAATAAAAAGTAGAATTTTACATAAGTAGTCGATTAATAAACGTCAACAACTTGGCCTTCACATGATCACTTATACAAATTTACATTTTACAAGTAATATTTTCAAATACTTACAAATTATTTATTCATATGTGCAATTAAGGATTGTAAATGTATTAATTTAATAGATATTTTTATTCTCTAGCTTATACCTTTTTAGGCAAAAATGTAAAACAAAAACAATTGAAGTATGGCTATTCATCGCATTTGGCTATATTTATGAAATAAAGTAAAACACAAAATGTAATACACACACACACACACACAATAAACATATTCAACTTACATTTAGACCAACATCTTTATTTAAAATAACTTCGAGTAAGTGAGGTGGTAATACTGGAGGGCCAATAGATTTATCATAAGGTCGGCGCGGAGGAATTTCTTGAGAATAAGGCTCAGGAGATGTGTTACAGTTTCCTGGAAGCATAAAGTTAAAACAAATAAAATATTAACAATCTAAAAAAACATACAACAAAATTAAAAATTTGCTATGAACATAACAGAATAAAAAAATTTTGATGATAAAGTTAAAATTATTTTTCATCAATAGTCTCAGAAAACAAATTCAAATTAGAAAAAATAATTCCCCAAACTTGGAGATTTTCAAAGCTAATGATTATTAACAAATGACAGATTAAAAAAATAACAGCAATTTAAAAAAAATTTAATTTATACGAATGAATAACTAGAAATTAATAAAGGATTTTTTTAAACTGGTAAATATATCTTGTTGGAAGCTCTTTTTTTTTTTTTTTTTTTTTTTAACGAAAAAGAAATCATTAATTTCAAGAGTTACTAGAAATCTCTTTTTGGGAAAGACTAAAATTTCTGACTAGGACATCAATTAATGGAATAAGTACATTAAAAATAAAAGGCAGGCAAGAATAAAATTTAAATATTCATGTAATGATATGAAAGAGACCGGAGTCCCCCCCCTACAGATTTTTTTCATATAGCATGGCAAGAACTAATAAACTATCCACAAGACATGAAATTACAAACAATAATTCTTACAGCATGTACAAATATGAAAGATAAATCATTACGACTTACCAGAGCTTCCACTGCTTGAACTGGTACTGTCTAATGCCAAAGCTTCAAAAACTTCAAAATCTGACTTCTTAACATTCAGTACATTGTTCTTTGTTCCCAAGTCATTGTCTACAGTGGGCTGAAAATTTTAGACTAAATTAAGTAAAACAAATTGATTACCTAAATACTTTTAATGCCTACTAAGAAATAGATTGAATTTCACATGAGTTACTCAAAGCATGAATAAAACTAAGAGATTTTAAAATGCAATAGTCAAGGATTTAGAAGTTCATATTTCCTACTCTCAGCAATCGCAAAACTTTTAACCGTTTAAAAATCCAATAAACAATGTCTACACAAAATTAAGTATATAAATAAGAAATATAATACTTCAAACACTAATTATATAATAAAAAAATCAGTTATACAAAACTAATTTGGAATTCTCACAAAAAACAATTCTACAAATATACCCGTCTTACATATAAAAACTATAAAATTTAATTTAAATTCAAAATGTTGATGTTTGATAGAAAAATAATAAAAATATCAAAATTAGACTTAAAAAAAAGAAAAGCTAAAAATAATTGATAAGTCAAAGCAATGATGGCTTATGCGAAGAATATGGCAGATAAATTAGCATGTCCTCTTTTAGCATGTCCTCTCCAAACTGAATCTAGTGTTATAATACTTTCAATATTACATTGTTCTGGAAAGAAATTCCCCCAAGGGTTCAAATACATAGATTACTGAATTAAAATTTTATGAATAATCAATATATTGAACACATAAAAAAATTTCGAAAAAGTAAACAGCACGGTCTGTTTTAACTGTTATACCTGTCCAAATAATATGATAAATGCCTGTTACAAAACATTTGTTAGCTCGAAAAATTACTATTAAGTTTTATTAGTGACAACTTCTACAAGAGTACAAGAATTATGCATTTATAGTGGTAGAACAAATCAACAGACAGACAAAACTAGGCGCTGAATCGAAGAATTTGATGCAAAATACTACAGATAAAAGCAAAATATATCATGGCGAGTAGTCAAATTTTATCATAAAAATAAGCAATTCACACCCACCTTTAGAAAAAAAAAATAATAAACAACATTAATGTGGCAGCTTTGATTATAGAATTACAAAGATGTTAAGATGAAATTCACTAATTTGGGCAAGAAAGTATCTAATTTTATAAAAATCTAAACATAGAATAACTCCAGTAGCTGACAAATGTTTTGCATTATTACTGAAGTTTTTTTTTTTTTTTTTAATTCTGCAAATTTCTCTAGAAAAATCTTACTAAAGCACTTTTATTGCTGATTTAAAATTACTTTATTACACTACAGTAACTGTATTAAAAAACCTTACACCATCACTTCATTAACAGACTAATTCATTTAAAGGAGGGGAAAAAAAGGTTATACAGGATGAAAAGGAAAAGGCTACACCACATTTGTTTATCTAAGTAAACAAATCTAGGATAAAAATCTACAAATATACTAATTATGTAAACAATTTTTTCTGTTTCTTTTTAGAAATTTTGTTATTTAACTCCGAATTGTTCAGTTTCCTCACAAACAGCTTTTTGCAGCACATTGGATTTCTTTCTTTCTTTCTTTTTTTTTTTTTTTTTTTTTTAAGAAAAGAAAAGACCCTAACTTTTAAGCAAAAGTATTCGGCAATTTCTCTTTCTCTTGCTTTTCTCTAAAGAAATCATATTCGTTCTTTCATTTGCAGCAACTTCTTTAGTCTTCTATTCCTCCAAAATTAGTCGATATTTTGGATGGATCAATATTGCTAATATTCCCAATTGCTATTTAAATCCAGAATTGTAACGTCAACTTATATATAACTCTGTTCTCATGTCAATACTTTCTACCGGCTGTTCATTACGATTTCCGTTTGGCTGTATTTCAGTTTTGTCAGATGTTTGTGTGTGTGTATGTGTGTGCAAGCGCGCATGCGCAAGCATTCTATATTTCGTCTTCACTGTGCTTTGCTTTTCATTTATGCTGAATCTGGTGTAAATACAAGCTTTTTATTGTGATCCAATGAACTCTGGAATGATTAATGTAGACACTTTATTCTACAATACAATAATATTTAAAAAAAAAAAAAAACTTGCATCGCTTCAAGAATATATAAAATTATCCCTGAAAATAAATGTTTCCCCCTATCTAGACAAGCATTAGATAAATGAAAAGTTAAGTCAATAAAAGGGCATATCTTTAACTTACTCTCCATATTTCCTTAAACTGACAGAAAACTTATTAAAGTGACCTTCAGGCTCATTGAAATTCTGCTAGATATGAAAAATCGGGTACAAATAAGAAAATATATTCATATAATTCTGTAGATCTAGCATAGAGAAAAATTCATTAAAAAATTTTTCAGAATGAAAAAAAAAAAAGCATTTTTGATTCCCTTATATAAGGACCATTAAAAATAAGCACTTTTAAGGGATTTCAGTGGTACTGCAAAGCTTGTATATTGTGTGTGTGTGTGTGTGTGTGTGTGTGTGTGTATGTACAATATTCCTTTTTTCGAGACTGGAAAGGTGGACATAGTAACCTACGCAAGACATTGATTTCATTGATCAAAGCAGAGGCAGTGACTATATTATAGGTGGCAAGCTAATGAAGCTTTTAAAATTTAAAATTGCCACATAACAAAATAAGCCGTTATTCTCAAAAACTTCTCGATCAAACAAGCTAAACATATATAAAACAAATAATTTGTCACGAATTTTAAAATGCCCATTTCAAAAATCTATTTGTCATTACATTGATTACAGCAACTTCCTTCTCAGTTTGTCTAAAGAGTACATACTGTCAAAACAATACGAGTCTTGTTGTAGCAAGACTAAAGCTTGGAAAGAATCCTCACTTTAAGCAGTATTAAATCTTATTTGCTAATTCAACATTCTACATGATTTTATGATAAAACCGGACCCAGGCGAGCATCACTAAATAATAAAAATAATTAAGAAAATAAAAGTGGAATAAATTAAAATTTTGAACAGCTCAGAAAACCCAGAGAATTAGTTGCTTTAAATACACAATATAAAACAAAAAATACTCATTCAATCAGATTTTATTATAGTTCTCATTACTACAAAAGAAGGATTACACAAATTTTCTTAAATAAAGAAATCTCTCTTTAAACAAAAACCAGTTAAATATCTAATTTTATAAATATTTTGTTTATACAAAAAAATTTATAAATAATAAAAAGCTTATAATGAGATTATATAACATACCTGAGTGGGTGCATGTACCCATTGACCATCAACAAGAAATTTGTACTGGTGTTCACCTTCTGGGACATCCAAAATCAAAGCAAAGTCCCCATGACTTAAAAAATAAACAACTTTTAAATAAATTGAAAATTTTACAATAAATGATTGAATGACATCAAATAATTTTAAGGCAGAAATTTAAGAGTAAACAAATCAGCATTAGAAATAATTAACGTTTTTGGAAAGTTATAAATTTTTAAATTAAAAAAAAAAAATTCTTCTTAAAAATAAGGTTTTAATAATTACATGACCTAATTATTATGGTTTACTCTTTGCTTGTATATACTACTTTAACAGCTTTTCAAATTCTCTAATTTCTAAATAATTCCTCAGTCTAGTAGCCACACTGCGAAAGAAGATGAGACATTTAGCAACATATTTTTATCAAAAGCCAATTTCCACACACCAGATTGCCATCTACCTTAACAAATTGAATATTTTTCCAGGATATAACCAACAACCATTTCACGGCTATTTACTGTTCAGCAACGGATTGTAAAACCTTCCGCGTTTTTGTGCATGCGTTTAGGATAGGTTTAATTCTTCAAAATAAGGGTGAAAGGAAAGATGAAAGGAGGAGATGCTTACATTTATTAATACTATCTAATATTGGAAATCCAAGGTCAAAGAGAATACCGGAAATGCACTCATCGTTCCGCGTCTCCCCCCTTAATGAGATGGAATCGTCGAAATGTAGTCGTCTCAGAATCCGCTGACGAACAGTAAAAGTAAATAGTTTTTTAACACTCATTTTTTTCATCAAGTTTCAAAATTACTTCAAAAATTCTTCCCACAACTCATCTGCCTAGGTCTATATGTTTCGAAATTATTAGCTAACAAAACTTTGATAATCTAATGTTAAACTGAACTTTTATTCATATCTTAAAAAATAATAATATTTATTGACCTCAGTTCTTTTTGTTATAAAAATATATATACATTTTCCACATATATTTATTATAAAAAATAATTTTTAATATGCAAAAAAAAAAAAAAAAAAAAATTCAAAATTTGAGTTTAAAAATTTCAAATCTCAACACACTTAAATTTGGACATAAATCGAAGAACAAGGTCATTTTATGGGGGCATGCAAAAATTTCAGCTCATTCCTACAAGTAGTTTTTCCATTACAATCATTCAATTTGTGAATCAAATATCATTTTCTACATTATTGTAATGTAAGAATATAAATATAAAAATTTAGATAGTGGCAAAAAATATGAAATCAGGTAAAAAAAAAAAAAAAAAGAAAGAAAAGCACTTGCTTTTCATTGCCGAAATATTTTATTAATAGTCGCCGTTTTTATATGTTGAAGAGAGACTCTTCTTTGTGGCAAGTTAGAATTTTTACTCGACGGTCCATATAGCTTCACTCACAGAATATAAGAAATTATTAAAAATTGGGAATTTTGTATCCTCCTAAATACTTTATATGATTGTAACTATTTAATTTCATTAACATACTGAACAAATCATTTCTCTTTAAAACTCATGCACAGCAAACTCCCTATTTTATAACAAGAAAAGGGCCATTTGTGTTTACTGCCTTTATTAATGTTTGTCTTTATTAATGTTTGTCTATGTGCTCAAGATATGTTTAAAAAAAGTCTAAAATTTCATAAAAATAATCCGCCATGACTGTAATAATAATAATATTTTACATAACCATAAATGATATAAAAAAGATTCGGCTGTCAGAACATTACTAGATAAAGCATTTAGTATTCATTTTTCGGATGTAAAATATATCTATATATATGTTGCATTTATTCCCTACACATTTAAAAACGAAGAATTTCAAATCGTTCTCATAATTGATGAAGTATTGGCTAATATTTTAACTTACCACTATTTTTGTCAGCATAAAATTATGTATGTTTTACTTAATATTTAAATGAAGGGCAGAAACAGATCAAATAAAATTTTTAAATAATGAATTTCAATTTATTTGAATGTCGAAATGAAAAAACTTCTTGGGAAAATAAAGTTTCGTAAAAATTTCTGTCAAGAAACAAAAATATTTTACAACAAAAAAATTCACAAAATTTTGAATGAAACTCATTTTTCATTTACTACTTTTTAAAAAAGATTTGATACTGACATAGAATTTAAGAGATTATAAGGGACTTTATTTTTATAAAATATCTGCAAATAATAAATTTACTATCTATTTTTTATTTAATCTCAATTCTCGACAAGCTGAATCTGTCAAATTATTTGGTTTAAGCAATATTATAGCATTATTTTTACATCTTTTCAAAATGGAATTTTAAACTTTTAAGAAAGAATTCAAAAATTATACATATATTTCACAAAAATTATTCATTCTGAAATAAATTTTTATTTATTAAACTGGATACTTCTTGAAGACAACCTAGGGAATAATTACTCTTAGAATTATTAAAATATAATAATTCAGGGTTGCTACTCAAATCTGAAAAAAAAAAAAAAAAAATCCCTGTGTTTTCCCTGTACATATATTCAAGATATGAAAAAATGTGCGAATAGTACTCATGTGCTAGAATTTAGTATAATTATAATAGAATATGTTTTAAGGAGTGGCAAAAGCAAGGAAAAGAAGCAACAATTTAATATTATTCAAAGTAATAGCATATTAAAAGAAGGTTTATAATTACATACAGAAAAAAAAAACAGTTTATCTTTAATTATTATCTACAATTTAGCAAGACAAAATTTATATATTAAGGGAGGGATATATTACATCTCTTTAATTGTAAGTCACACAAAATTAAGGACTCGGGTGAAACAAAACAAATCATTTTTATCCCTGTACATATATTCAAGATATGAAAAAATGTGCGAATAGTACTCATGTGCTAGAATTTAGTATAATTATAATATAATATGTTTTAAGGAGTGGCAAAAGCAAGGAAAAGAAGCAACAATTTAATATTATTCAAAGTAATAGCATATTAAAAGAAGGTTTATAATTACATACAGAAAAAAAACCCAGTTTATCTTTAATTATTATCTACAATTTAGCAAGACAAAATTTATATATTAAGGGAGGGATATATTACATCTCTTTAATTGTAAGTCACACAAAATTAAGGACTCGGGTGAAACAAAACAAATCATTTTTGTTAACATGATACAAATTATTTAATGATTACTCCACAAAAAACATTAAACAGCAAGATTACTTTTTTTTTATTTATTCATTTTTTTATTTGGGCATCAATTTCTACAGATTTTTTAACCATCAGTTTTATGGAGCTAATGAACCTAATCCATAACCAATAAGGTATAACATTTCTGTATGAACTAACATGCATTTTTTAGCTATTTCCCTTTCATTGAATGAATTAAAGGACGAATATGATGCAACGTTTTAACGCCAATAAAATTTAAACTATTATTCTACAACTAAAAAGTTCGAAATCAGTTAATTTCCAGACATTAAATCTGACGTTTTCGGATTTGATGTGTGCCTTTTAGATACTAAATCCAGGATCAATGATAACTCTTTTGAACTGGCACATGATCTTATATGTTTTCATCTTTTGGTATGACTAGTAAGTGCCAGTTCTCCCATATTACTTATTATCTTGCGAGCAATATGCAACAAATTGATATTCGAATCCATTCAGCAAAATTAAGATTGATTTTTATCCGCCCATTTCGTATTAGATACGGATTTTGAACAGCTCATTGATTTAAAAATATTCTCCAATCTACTTTAAATAAGCTCAGTTTCTTAAATAACGAACAAACCATCAAATAAACTCAAATATGGTAGACTAAACACCACCGCACTGCTTCCACAGATTGAATATTGCTAATCCCGGCAGATAAATGTATTTTATTCTTTCGCGCGGTTGCAGAAGTCTCTCGCATGCTTATTAGCTGCAATCGGGAATTTCATGGAAGAAGAACAACTGTCTCGCAAATCGAAACTGGAATAATCTATGCAGAAAAAAAGGGGAGGGATAAAAGGAGTGAGTTTCCGCATTACACAATCGCGAATGGTATTGTTTCGTTTTTGGAAGCTACGTCTACGATCTTTTATTCTAGCAATCATTAGAGATTAGCATTATTTGGATGGGGAAAAATAACCAAGAAATTTAAAACTTCCTATATTTTCCCTGTTTTTATGAAAATTTTCAAATTTCCCTAGATTTTCCAGGTTTTTTTTAGACGATATTTAAATTCCCTGTGTTTTTCCAGTGGCTTGGCAACTCTGTAATCATTCCTATAATTATATAGATTACAATTATTCTTATAATTATATATCTTATTTTAAATTTCAACTCATATCAGAAGCAGCAAAAAATGGGATGAATATTATCTTAAGAAAATGCAACAATAGTGGAAATTAAAAGTATGTAGAATAAATGAATGAATATTGAGAATGATGCCCTGCAATTTCCGTTCCATGCCTATATCAACATATATCATGTATACATATACTGTCATATAATGAATTTATAGAACGTTAAGATGCCGATAAAGCACAGAAGAAACATTTACATTAATCAGTAAATAAAATGCATTCTTTTCTATGTGTTTGTAAAGTAAAGTGATGTATCATTTCATGTCTATTTATGAGTAGTAAGCGATGATTATTAGTACATATTGCTAACGAAATGCACGAATAAAAGGCAAAAAGAATAATAATCAGTTAATTTAACTCTCTCTCTCTGTAAGATATTAATTTTAACTCTAAAATAAATATTTCTTTTAAACAATAAAAATTATATTAAATTTTATTTCTTCTGCTCATACAGTAAACTTTCTATTTTGATGCTTTCAGCACAATGGTGATTCAGGCTCAGAGGGAATTTAAGTGAAACTTTGAATGCCCTTGGATATTTGTGCGTGTGTGGAAAGGAACCAAATTTCCCCCAGGAATTTTCACTGCAAATATTTTACTATACATAAAGTAGCAAACAATTTTACAATATAGATGAAACTTTAAAGATACTTTTAAAGTAACATACACATACAAACCCACACACAAAAAAAAATTTAAAAAAAAAAACACTATTACCGATGTCTAGAGAATATATAAACCTTCGACATCTAAATATGGAATTAACCCCTTAAAAGAAAATGTGAAATATCACAAGATGAAATTATGGTATATTAACCAAAATGTGTACTCTGCATAATTTTTCCATGCAGAATCTATTCATGATACAAATAAGGGTGTTACCATAAGAAATTTTAAATATGTAGATAATCCCCAACAAAAATTTTATGGACAAAATCTGTTAGTATACATTACAAGCTTTAAAAAGGTATTTTTAGTTTTCATATGTGATGATTAACAGCAGAATAACATGGTGTGACTCTTTTTTTCCATGACTATACATTACCTCTCAACCATAGGAATAGGTTTCCATTCAGAAAATGTACCACTGACATAAACCTCTTTACCACCTCCCTCCCATTTGAACACAGTAGGAAACTGGGTAGCTTCAGATGATGTTGTGCTGACAGTCGAAGAACGTGGTCTCATGCCATTACTTTTATCCTAACAGAAAACAAAATAACTGTTAATAAAAAAGAATGAATATAAAAATTTACTCATTAATAAATCATGTAACAATAAATTTTTTTTACAAAAAATGAACAAAAGGGGTTAATAATGAAAATATCAATTTGACAAGAAACTTACCTTTATTTCTTTATGGTTAAGGCTAAAATGAAAAAGGAAAAATCAAAAATTTAATGTATCCTATACACAAAATCCCACATGTCTTGCATTAAACAATTAAAAATATATTTATAAATTCAATATTTGTTTTATATTAGGAAGTCATATAAATAAGTAGGTTTGCAAAATTAGCAAAGTTAAAATAATTTTCTTTTCAATTAATTTCAAAACACATTCTGTCAGATTATTAGAGATAATAGTTAAATGCTTTACATATGCTATTTTTAAAAATTCAATTATAATTTTTATAAATTATGCTTATTAATAAGATAAATAATAAAAAAAATATTAATTTCAAAGTGGCAAAATCACGACAAAATATTTCAAAACCACAGTGGATCAAGTTAGCTCCATTTACATCCTCTCATATCGGTTGAAATGTATACAAGAATGCTTAAAATTTAAGTCTAATCCAAAATATATAATTTTTCCAGAACTTTTAAATAATTAAAGAACATTTTTCTTCTTATGCATTGCAAAAGGATATTAGTTTTTATTTAATTACTATATAAATTATACTATACAACAAAGGTAGAAAAATCAAAGGAATTGTTATAAAAAATGAAACCACTAAATAAAAATATTCCAAAGTTTTGTTAGTTGATGAACACTTCTTACATTTTGATAAACAAATTATAAATTCTTAACATATATTTTTTTAGCCTAACATATAATTTTTAGTGAGAGCATTTAAAGTTTGCATCATGTTTTAATTTTAATATCAGAATTTATTTTTACTTCTTACACATAAAAAGTTGGATTTTTTATGGATAGAAAAGTTTGGTCAGAGGCAGGTAAATTCACTGCTAGGCTTCTGAACATTTATCTATATTGTCTAATTTACGACCACATAACAATTCCCCAATTTTATATCATTTTGATCATTGGCAATCTCTTGATTTCTTCAAATAATTCTCAAACAAAAAAATCTAAGTAGAGCACAGTGGTATTTATTTAAAAACTTTAAATTTGTCAATTTGTACACATATCTTAAAAGTAGACACTGAAACCAACTTAAACAAAGCTTGAAACTTAATTCATTTGTATATACCTCCCGATTCCAAAGACAAATTCTCTAATGATGAAAATTATCAATAAATTTTCCTGATCATTAAGTAAATGTACTATAAATTTTTGGGGTTATCAATTCAATAACATTTGACTTCAAAAACATACCAAACGAGAACTTTAGAAAAACTTTTTCACTCTATGTATATTCTTTCTAGTAACAGTAATTTTAATGGAAAGTTCATGAAATCAGACAACGAAAATTAGAGCTTGTGACTCTTTTATTAAAACCAAAGTAGGAAAATAAGATGAGTCTATTGTTTAGAAATACAGTGAACTATGGTTTAATGTAGTGAATTAATATTTTTCAGTTATTAAAGATTGTTAACTTTTAAACTTACACATAACTCAATAGACAATAGAATTTTTAAAAATTGCATGAATTTTTGTGAGGGAATTATAAGCTATTTCAAACAGGATAAAAGTTAAAACAAAAAGAAAGAAAAAAAAAAAACCTTGAGAATGAAATGATAATTTTTATTTCAGAAAAATAAATTTGAAATTTAAATTATCTTAATAACACAAGTTTATCACAATCAACTTTAATTTTAAAAAATCCACATATCTAGCATTAGAAATAAAACAAAGTTTACTTTTAAAACTCCAGGTATATCATCACATTCTTCAAGTGATGGTTGATAAAGAAATCTTCCTTTTCTATTTCCAAAACCAAAGTCAAAGATTTTGTCATCTTTGCATGGCGAAGCTGGACATTCTGAATCGGTTGAATAGGCACGGTCACGTTTATTAGAATTTGAATTACCCATATTCCTGAAATATTGATATACATTAAAGATTTATAAAAACGTGCAAGTAATGAAAATTATAAATAACCAATGTTCCCATTTAAATAAAGCAACATGTATGATAACAGATTTTTCTTTTAACTGGTAAATTAAGATAGTGCATACAAAAACAAATTAAAAGACAACTTCTATTTCTTTAATTAGTTTTTTTTACAACTAAAATTCATATGATAAAATGGATCAAATCAGGTTTTTAAAGGATGATTTGAATTAGAGCCTTTTTTAACTTTTTTTAAATGTTATTCCCCTTTTTAATTGAGAAAAAAATCTTTGTGATCCCACTGTTAATAGAAATACTTTTCCACCTCAAGTATTTATAAAGTTCATAAATAAAGCAGTAGTGAAAAGCAAATATAGAAATTTGTAATATAAAGGTTGTTAAATAAATAATGAGCCAAAGGCAACCACAAAACACTAGCATGTTAGAAAATACTGATAAAGTAAGGAAGATTCAGATATAGCAAAGTTAGATTGTTGTGTTCACTCACTGAATGCCATTTCAAGCAGCATGTCTTCAACCACTCTACTATTGTGAATTTAGAGCATATAGAGATGTGAAGAAAATTTTGAGACGATAAGGATTTTAGTCAGGCACTCGTGAAATAAATGGTTTAGAAATGAATATTAGGGAAAACTCCCTACAAATGTGCAAAGCTATTGTTTGTTTGATATCCGAAAGGACAATGACCCAAGAATGATGGAAAAAGATTTTGAAGTACAAAATTTTTTAGACTGTCACAGATCTGTAAAATTTTTATTTAGAGAATGTCCCTTCAACATGATGTTTTCTCTGGTAATTAAATAACGCCTTCTTGTTTTGGAAATAAGCAGTCATATTAATTCAATTAAGATTCTAAAGAAAAATGAGATATTTATGGATTATTTGACATTTCTATATTAAAATAATAATAATTTAATAACATCTATGAACGACTAAATTCAGATTATAAATATGATAATTTGATGTATGAAATACACTCAGATATTACAGTTAAAGAGTTAAAATTATGTAGTATATTGAACAAATGATACTTTAAAATAATTTCCTTAGAGATATTTGCCCATAAGAATTAAAACAAAAAAATTAATCCTCTTGATGTCAGGATTCTTGTAATTACATATAGAATAAAACTTGTAACTTGAGAAGAGATGGATGATTTAAAGGCCTGTTAAGAAAAAGGATTTGTAGCAGTTATTTCAAAGTTTTATTTATTTAGTAAAAATCTTTTGAAATTTCTAAAGTTTGTTTCTATAGTTTTTTCTTTCTTTTTTTTCTGATTGATAAACTTAACTTTCTAAAAATTAGTATACTAGGTATCATTTTGAAACATACTAAAGAAAAAAAAAAATCTTAAAACGATAATTCAATTAAAAAAAATTTATTAATTCAATTCATGAAAGCATTATGACCTGGCACAAGAAAGATTCAATAACTTTTCATCAATATCATATGATTGTGTCATCAGATGAAATGTCAATAAATGACCTATTCACAAGATGGAAGATTAAGACAAAGCTAGCAATTATAATCCATACTTTAAATTACGTCAGATCCTCCACATAATCAATAAAAGATAGTATATTCTTAATTGCTTCAAGTACAACAAAATAAGGAGTATGTCATTTTATAATTATATTTAGTACTGAAATGTAAAAGCCTTGAATTCCCAAATTTTTTTCAATCAGCTTTCATCTTTTTATAGAAAATTCATACTCTGAAGAGAATATCAATTTCAGAAGTAAATTTAATTTCACTGCATATAAACTTCAATTATTATAAAACAAGGAAATATCTTGAAATATATATAATAACTTTTACTCCATGTTTTCAATTCATCTCATACCCTACTAAATGAAAAATATAATTCTTCCTACTCCTGAAATGGACTTTAAAATGAAATTGCCATAGGTCATTTGAAGAGCACCACGTGAGTATAATTGATTCCATTCATAAAAAGTCCATTTCTAATTTAACCATACGGAAAATGTAGGGAAACACGGTGTTCCTGCTGAAAAAGCTTTAATATTAATGATATTCTAATTTCAACTAATAATTTCACAATTAAAGGCATTTATTTTAGTAAAGACATGAAATAACTTCCTCTGAAATTAAAATTTTCAATCTGTTCAAACAAAAAAAAAAAAAAAAAAAAAAACTTGTCAACTTTACAGAAATGAACAAACATATGTTATAAAACCTATTTTTTAAAAAAGTAAAAGTTGCTGATGATCCAAAATTTTCCCAAATATGTCAAAATCTTGATTTTTTACTGTTCCATGACTGAAAGCTATATTTTTAAATTAATCAAAAATTATATTTAATATACTTTGAAATACCAAGAAAACTATTTAAGCTTGTATTAAAGCAGCTTTCATGTCTTTGCATCGCATGTAAAAATAAACACAAAAAAAAAATTTTTTTCATATAAAATGAAAATTTTATAGCTTTTATTCTTGTGTTTCAATTCAAATTAAGAGTATATAAATTAAACAAAAACATATGTGAAGTTTCTTCATTCATCCAGCACTAGGACTTCAGTCATCAGTATTTACAAAGTATGTACACGCTTAATACATTTCATTAAATTCACAGGATTGATTCCAATTACATTAAGCAATCTGAATTTTAAAAATTATTAAATTTACAAGTCATTAAAATATACTTTCATCACAAAGAAACCATTATAAATTATAATAATTATAGCATATCTATTGATGCACAGAGCTTTTACAATCAAAATTTGTTTTTTAAAATTTCATTAATATCACTTTAATACAAATATATGAATCTCATTTGCACCAGCATATGTTACTAGCTTCTACATTTTTAAAGAACATACAAAGGGTAAGAAGTTTACAATGACTGGTTTTAAATAAACATATTCAGAAGGTATTATTTATTATTTAAATGATTTTTCAATTCAAAGTTTCCAACAAATATGATTTCTTTTCCAACTTTCCAAGTTCATTCATTGAATAAAACCCAATTCTCACTCATTCCGATTAAAGTATATCCAATCTACATACTTACAACCAACAACTTTTAGGTATATAACCTTTAATATGTTACTTTTGTTTTTCCTTAAAACTAGGAGTATAGTATTAGACTTTCAAAAAATTTTTCATTACATGATTAAATGCAGAAAAACTACATGGTTCAACTCTTTGGAATAAGCATTTCTTTAAATGTAGATTTTATTATATATAAAACTCAATGTTGGTCTACCTTAAATTTCTTATACTGCACCAAGAATGTTCATCAGAATTTAAATATTTTTAGATAAATTTCCTAATTCTTTCTAAAACATTTTGAAGAGATATTTTAAATCTTTTACAGATATAAACTAATAAAATTACAGTTGGCAGAATAAATAGAATACAGTTTCAAAATTTTATTTAATTTCACACACAAGATTTTTAAAAACAAACATGATATTCTTAAGTTCTTCCTTTGTATATAAAAATTAGATATTTTAGATAACTTTTTATTTATCAAGTATTGTCTTTAATTGCTACAGTAATAAAAATAAACAGCAAGTCACACATTTAAGCAAAATTAACCATTCGGCCTAAACCTATTTAATAACTAATTTAATTGTTTTAAAATTACTTGTCAAATATACTATATTGACTGTATTAGACATTTAATTAAAAAAAATCCATTTCTAGTGGTAAATACAATACATTATTGCAAACTGAAGCCTAATAATCCACCTCTTTAAAAAAATCCTAATTAAAATGTAAGCAACAAAATATTATATAAATGAAATCAAAAATTTCATTTAATAGGTCAAGAAGACAAAAATTTAAATTTAACACATTAAATTTCTCTAGGTGTTGAGAAGAAGAAAGCACACTTAGTTGGAAATACATACACATATTAAATTTAAATTAAGACATCAACTAGTTGTTAACAGTTTCCATCACAACACACGCCGATTTGACAAGACTAACATTCAAAATAGTTACTCGTTCAAGTTATATCTAATAACAAAATAAACATACTAAGTCAGCGGAAACCTGAAGAAAAATTATAATGGCATCACAAAGCTTCACGGATTTTCAGTGGACTCTTTCATCTGAAGCTGCATTGCCTGAGGGCAATAGGCATTGATAAGGGGTCAATGTAAAGAAAATGTAACTTTGGATTCTCACATTGATTTCATGAAAATTAATAAAACTTTTCTATCAACTACAAATAAACCTCTGTGTATACACATACATATTATCAAATTTATGGGTAGAGGGAAGTGTTCAAGGAAAAGTTCCTTCGAAGTATGAATTGCGCAGATCAAGTGCGACAGTAGTTCAATCTACCGGTTGCCACTCATCCCTAGTTGCCAATAGCTGTTTGAAGCACGATACATCTCAACAGGTAAATCGATAATGAAGCTATTATAGAAAGCTAATGTCAATAAGGGAAAGCAAACTTAAACAGAAGTTGGAGCCATTTGTGTGTGAGCTTTCTTGTATGAAAATGTTTCACTTAGTAAATGAGAGTTATTGAGATATTACTGTTTATAGTAATCAATCGTAAGATTTCATTGAATAGATTAATTTCAGAAGCTTGGGCAAGCCAATTCATTGTCCATAATTTGTATTTTATATACATTCTGTTTTGTTTTGTATACATTCGTTCGGCGTCGATTTCGGTTTGTATTTTCGATCATTTATTAGTCTTTTATAAAGCCTTAAAATGCCTGTTTTGAGGCACGTTAATATGTCGACCGATGTTTATTTTGTGTGCTTAAATCATGCAATGTCTACTGATGGTGAAGAAATTGTTGGATTGCTGGTTGGTGAGGTCAGTATGATATTAATTTCTTCTTATTGTTAATACTTAGTTAGCTAATCTTTTCATATTCCTTCAAGACTTGTTATATATTTTTCATTAGCTAAAGTAGATTGGAAGTTTTTTCTTTTTTTGTCGGTGAGGGTATTTCTGACACTAAATGTCGGAAAAGAAACCCATTATTCTTGAATTTTTGATACACAAAATAGTTTTTGGTTATTGAAAGAAACTAAATGAATACTCAGTTTTGGAAAATTTAACATGTATATTATGTAAAACTATTTTATGCTTCATTTTACAGTAGCTCTTAAAAATTGAGTATTTATTACATCCTGTATTATTATTATAAACCTTTTTTAAAAGAAGGTATAAAAGGTTTACATTAAAGACTCATATACACATAATATTAGAAGGAATACTAGAATATCCGTGAAAAGAAATGTATTACACTTAAAAACAGAAGTGCTCTAAATTATTTATATTGTCATAATATTTTGGTAAAGGTTACAGATCTCCTAGTTATAAAATTAAATATACTGATCTTTAAAGATTTCATTCAATTATTGATTCTTTTAATGAATCTGTATATTATTTTTATTGGCTTATAATGTTTCATTGATTTGGGTATCAGAATTAAATTTTCAGTCATGTTTTAAATCCAAAGCAGATATGTGAATCTGGTAGAATTTCATCCATCCAAAATAATTGATATAGGGATTTACTTTTTGTCATATTAAGAAAGTCAAAGCATTCGAAGGATTGCTAAGCATGTATTTTTTTTTAATATATTTGAAAATTTTTAAATTAGAAAATTAATTTTGAATTCTGACAAAATCGGTTTTTTGTTTCTGCCAAATGTTAGCTGTGAATGAAACATTTGATCAAAGGTTGACAAAATTGCTGCTCATCTTATGTGAAAACAATTGGATAGCTCCAGTTCTAGCAGATGCAAAAAACCAGCCAAAAGAATTATGTACCAAATCAAAAAATGTCACAGATGTGTAAAAGAGCAGGCAAAGTAATTAATTTTGGTTCTATCTACTTTCAATTCATCGAAGACCTTTCAGTGATGCTATGTCATTGTTAACGACTTTTTGCCATGGGGACAACAATGTAGAAAGAGGATTTAGTTGATAAAGATTGTCCATGTGAGAATATGAAAGAACAAGCCCTCATTGAAAGAATAATTATTTATGACATCATTCAAGCAAATGGTGGAATAAGTAATTTTGAAGTTTCAAAAAGTTGATTTTAAGTATGTAGAATTTGCAAACAAAATAATGAATATAAAGAGAAGAGGAATTAAGTGAAAATTGAAAAAGAAAAAAAGGAACAGACTATAAGTGTAAAGAATTAAAAGTAAAAATAAATAAATAAGATCTTAACAACTCATTGAAGTTTGATAAAGTGCGAGGTTTGCATTTATGCAAGCTTCAAATGTTTGCAAAAGAAGCTTTAAAACTGTAGTTCACTGATCAGGCCTGGTTCTTTTAAACCAAGTGCTTTGAATTAGTACTTTAATAATTGCTATTCCACTTTTGAAATTAGTAATTGATTATTTGTAGTTTTTTACGTTTCAAGTGGAATAGGCAAGCAAAAATTATTTCTTATTTGAGTTATTATCTATAAATTAATATCTTATGTCTGGCATTATTTGTAATAATAAATAAAAACAACAAAAACATAATATTCATATTTATAAAAGCATACATTTTTGATTAGAGCAATTAATTATGATTTATTAAAGAAAAAAGATCTCTTTTTTTGTATACAATTGTATATTGTATATAATTATTCTGTTTATATTATGTTTTAACATGTTATTTTGGTACTCATGCAAAGATCATCAATTAATCATTGTACTCTTTAAAGTTTTGAACAAAGAATACAATAATTTTTACTGTTAACATAGCTTACATTATAAAGAGTAGTTTTGGTGTATCTTAGAATTTTTATGCAGATTTTAAAAGCCGAGAATTTTTTTTTTTTTCATTTAGAGATGTAAGATATTGTTTCAATAAATTTAAGATTAATTAAATTTCATAATATATTATCAGAGTTGCCATGCCGCTGGGAGAGCCAGAAAAACACAGGAAATTTGAAAATTCTCCTATAAACAGAAAATGCAGGGCATTTTCTTAGCCTCCCCCCCCCCCATCCAAAAAATAATGATCTCAAAAGATTAAAAAAATAAAAGATCATAGTTATAGCTTCCAAAAGCGAAACAATACCATTCGTGATTAATCTTGCTCTTTTTTTTCTGCATAGATTATTCCAGTTTTGATTTGTGAGATAGTTGCTCTTCTTCCATGAGATTCCCAAATTGCAGCTAATGAGCATGCATGAGACATCTGCAACTGCGCAAAAGAATAAAATACATGTCTCTGACAAGATTAGCAACGTTCAATTAGAAAACCTAGAAAGCAATACAATTAGTAGCCGTAAATCTGGTAATTGTTGCAAATTTAGTCATGAAATTTGTTTTCATAATTTTTATCACCATCTGGAGATATGCTAAAAGATTGTTTACTCTTCTGAATATGAGAATTGTTTAGCTCTTGTAGCGACTCTATGTCTTGAAAAAATGTTTTTATTGAAGGAAGTATGAATAATATAAAATGTTTTAATTTTATAAAAAATTGTTTTAACAAATGGACAAACTTTGGCCTTGGTATTGAATTTTGTAGTTTAGCAAGATGACAAACCTAGGCATAAATAAGTAATTTATGATTGTTATATGATTTTAAAATACTGTGGCATCCTCCTCTTTAGTTCTCAGATCTCAAAGCTATTGAAAGTTTATAGTCTCATTTTGTAAAACTGATTTTGATGAAATGTGACACTAAGATCCTAGAATTTATAAGAATAGTTTTACTTGAGGAATGATCAAATTTGCTGAGTAAAATGGGGGAAAAAACTTGTTAACTGCTTTCCTGTTTGGTAGCTCTTCTAAATCCAAAAGAATATTTAAGAAAATTAAATTTTCCTATTTGTTTATGTAAGATGTGCTTAATATATTCTTAGTTGTATGACATGAAAAATGTAACTTTAAAAAAAGTACAAATTTTAATGATTAAAATATCCATTTCTTTCCTACTCTTAATTCATACTTTGATGAATTATGCAGATTGAAAGTCTTCAGATACAAAAGGAAGCTAAAAAATTAAATCCTTCAGATACAAAAGGAAGCTAAAAAATTCAATCAACTACTAAGTATTGTCAGAGCTGTAGCCTAGAAGAGAGATGATACAGTGGTACCAGAAATTTAGAAGTGGTTCTGACTACATGGCATGAACATTTAAATTATTTGCTTACGGGTAGCAATAACAAAGATGAGATATTTATACATAATGTGCTGTTTACCATAAGCTGTAAAAATGAAGAAACATAGTACAACACACCTATTCTCTATGATGTTAAGCTCACTATTAAAAAGCTAAACTATAATAAATTAACTAGATCAGATAGTGTCATCAGAGTTGGCCTTCTCTATGAAGGGGCCCAGGTGCAAGAAACCATTTGGGATCTTAAATTTTTTGCAAAGTAAATAAAAAAAATTACTAACACTGACACATATTATTATTGCATGTTTATTTACTGTATGACTTTGTTTTTGCTATTAATTACTTCAAAAAGCAACTATTAATTACTTCAAGTGCATTTAAGCAGCATGCACACATGTTTGACCAAATTTTTTTTTTTTTTTTTAATTTGCTGAAAGAGCACTCAACATTTATTATTGAAACTGGCATTGTAAAGAAAGTTTTAACATAGTTAATACATTTAAAAATAACTTATTATAATTATTACTTAGTATGTATTGCAATGTGCTGTACATTATTTGCGTCCTTTTCATTCAAAATCAAATAGCAAAACAGTTTCTTGGTATTAAGTTTTCATCTACATCTTCGTTATAAAACGTTGCAAAGTTTTGAAATACATTTAAATTTATCTTCTATCTGTACAATAACAATATCTGTTACAGAGTTAAAAAATAACATCTAAATTCCTCAACCTGGTTTTCTATAATTTTATCTTCTTTTGTATCGGAAAATATTCTGAAATATTCAAATCAGATGCTATCACTTTTACTTCATCTAAAAATGAGTTAAATTTTAGATTTCAGTTATAATTTTATTGAATAAATTTAAAGCCCAGTTAAGAACAATTGTTTTTGCTTGAAATAATTTATTGATAGTGTTAATTTTGGATATTATTGCAAACCATACTTTTAAACATAAAATAAATGTCATTTTTTGTAGTGAATCCAATAGACTTAGCTTCAGATATTGCTTGTATTATTGTTATTTACCTCAATAAATTATTCTAGGGCATTCCAGGTTTCTTCAAACTATATATACATTTCTTTAACCAAATATATTTTGGCTTCCCAACAAGTGTCGCATAATAGTTTAAGAGTAATGTTTAAATGCTTTTGTAGAATTCCCCATCTTTTTGTATATGCAGAAAATAAGCAATGTGAATGTTCCAATATACAAAAGAAAAAAATACAATATATACTGCTGGAAGTGGCATCGCAAATTAATAAATTAAAAGAGTGTGATCACAAATTAATAAATTATAAAGATTCTCATAAATTTACATAAATTGCATGAGGGTTTACTGTAATTATTCTATATTTACACCTTCATATTTTCTTTTCATGTTGCTGCTGTTGTTTGCTTGTCCTTTACAATTCATAATATTTAAATCAAGCGCATTTAATGTTTTCTTCAGTTTTTGCTAGTCCTTCAGTCACATCAGTTATTTCAACAAAACCCTATAAATGACTCATTTTTACTTAATCTTTTTTCTTCAAAATTTATATATCTAATAAACACTGAAGTTTGTTTTTTATAGGAAATATCAGAAGCCAAATCCATTTGGATACTGTAATACATAACTGTCGTTATATCATCTTTAAATTTCTTCCTCTCTTCTTTCCATCCCACAACTACCATTCAGAACCTTATTTCAGTTCTGGATCATGCTGGGGCCCTGGTGCATAGAACCAACCAGATGGCCGGGCTTGATTATCATAGTTGAGCTCACAGACATTAATAAAACTAAACTGAATAATGTTATTAACTATGCTATTTGTTATATAAAGACATAGAAACAAATGCCCACGGAGTCATGAGAAGGATCTGTTTGTAATATACATTAGAAAGGAGGCAAGTTTAATTGCTGGAATTATTCTATTGAATACAGAATATAAAACCTTCTTTACCATCCTATAAAACTATTGCTTTTGTACATCTCTATAGTTAATGAGAATTATTAATATGGTTTTTTGAGAGGAAAAATGATTAATCAAATATACTCTATTAAACAAATTTTGAGAAGAATGAGGGAATACAACATTAACACCACTTTTTCATTGATTTTAAAGCTTCATATGATAGTGTCAACAGAGAAAGACTACTCAAGGCAATGATAGAACTTAACATCCAAAAAGAGATCAGTGTTGCAAATATGATCTTTAAAAATATGAAAGGTAGAATTAAAAATATGTTATATACCATTTAACTGAGAAAGATCTGCAATAAGAAGGTTTGCTCTCATGCCTACTATTCAACTTAGTTTTGAAAAAGGCCATAAAAGAATCTGAATTAAATATAAATACAACTATTCTGTAAAAAACAAACCAATTGTTAGCATTTGCTTGTTGATATTAATATCATCCAGCTAAACAAGCTGTTACCTTAGTTGAGAATGTAGCATGGAAGATGGTCTTGTCATTAATAAGAATAAAACTAAATTGATTGTTGGCACTTTTTTTTTTTTTTCCATTGCCAGAATCCCATGGCTTTGAAAATACTGAATTGCATTCTATTCTGTAGTAGGTAGATTCAAAATTTTTATAATTTTGTTCTGTCAAAGCAGAGAAATTATTATTAGAATTGAACTCTTGTCTAAAGAAACATAAATGGTTTATCAAAATAACAACCATGTATTTGGTAAATAGTTTTCCATTGTTGCTAAAAAATCATGTTGTTTGGTGCCATCTTTTGATTTTGGCAAAAATGATTGATGAAAACCCGAGAAATATATATTTTAAAACTGTAAAATAATTTAACCACTTAATTGTTTTGCCTAAATACTGTTTGGGTGCTTCAAATTAGATCTTCCCTGATTTACCCAAATTCTGTTTATGCAGCTTATTTTCTTATTCTAACCTATCAAATTGCCTACAAATATATATATAAGCATTATTTTATGTGAAGCCGAATGAAGTTTGAAGACAGTGAAGATACTTTTAATTTCGTGACGTCGTTTTATTTCATTTTGAAGAAGCAGGCATATGTACAAGCGATGAGCACACAGAAAAGGAATGAGAAAAAAGCTCTTGGACATTTTATCCCTGGTCTTATATAACCTATGATTTTGATAGGGAAAATATTTCTTTACAGTGCTAATATATAATGAGATTTCGATAGGGATTTTCATTACACGCGTGGACAAGGTAGGGGAAACACAGGGAGATTTTAAAAAAGAATTTGCCTGATAAGCGGTATTTTGTCTCTTCACGCGGAGTGTGGGAAAGTTAGGCTCTAGCTGATTCAGCAATTTAACAAAGCTTCTCTTGAATTAATTAAGTAGAGACAGTGGAATTGGATCATGAAATAAGAGAATGAACTTACTATGGGCTAAATTAAGATAAAAGCTTAGAAATTAATTAAATTGAAATTAAGAGTTTAAAATATCATTACAATTTTCCCACCACTGCAAGACACGGAAGTATGTCGGGGCCCTTGACATACAGCCTTACCTTACAGTAGAGGTCAAGTAAAAAACTAAAATTTAAAAGCATATTAAAAGTGATACCCGAGTTTCCCTTACCTTTACAATAATATAAAAATCATTTTGAACAAGATTATGTAAAGCACAAAAAAGATAATGTGATATCTGTGAAAATATTAAATAAATATTCAACAACACCAAAAATAATAATATTAAAATATGCAATATACAAATGATTTTCTGCAGAAACTCAGTCTATTGTATCTCAGTCTGTAAGACTGACTCTATTTGGTGAGGAATGTCTCTAGAGAAGGCTTGCACACAGTGTCCTTTAAATAGTAGAAGGCTCACTAAAATTATCAAATTGAATGTAAAATATTGGAATAACAAATTGAATTTATATAATAGTAATATATCAAACAGTTCTGATTTTGGTATGTAACACTTGAATCTGAAAATAATAATAAGAGATTCAAAATACTCTTATTATAATATAAGTATTTAAAACAAATGTCATAAAAATGTGTAATTGTGAAAGAAAAACGTTAACCCACTAGTTAGCTAATTAGTGGTGAATAGTAAAACCTTGTCCACCAATTTCTAGTAGTGGGTGAAACTTAATGACCTAAAATTAGGACATCAAGAAAGGGGGACATAATTCTTATTTTCTCTCTACCCTCATCCTGGAATATTTATTTCCAAAGTGGAGAACAACATATCCAGGATAAAAATAGAAAGAGATAGAAATTAATTGTGAGGTTGACCCTATACTCACATCTCAATAAGACTGAGGTATTTGAATGTATGTTGTGATGGCGCCTATCACATCATCATCATGAAGGAAAAAAACTCTTACGGGTGGAGACAACGGGCCAACCTAAGTTAGGGATTATTTGGAAGAAGCATGGGAAATAAAAGGATTTTTTTTAATTTAAATTATTATTCATGGCTTGATTTTAATTTTTCTGGTGGATAGTATGTTCTTAATTTTGATACATGGACAATATCAGTAGCTTTGTTGGTTAATGCATTTGGTTTAGTTATTTCATAATTTACATCTGAAATTTTAGTTACTATTTCATATGGACCTGAAAATACTGGAGATAATTTTTTACAATTTGGGTAATTAAATTCCTCATACATTACAATGTCACCAGGTTTGAATGGAGAATCTATAAATCTAGCATCATATCTTATTTTATTTTTATCATGATATTTTATTGTATTATCTTTAGCTAATTTTCTGGCTTCTTCTACTGGAGGAGAGAATTGATTTTGAGTTAAGGGAGGAGGATAAGGTAAAGTGCCAAATAGCAAATATGCAGGAGGAAATTTTGTAACCGAATGGGGTGTTAAATTATATTCATTGATTACTTGTTCTAAAAGTTTAGTCGAAGGAATTTCAGTAGGCGAAGAATTGACCTTGCACTTTAATTTAGTTACTATTGACTGGTTAACTCTTTCACATTTCCCATTAGTTTCTGGATGATGTGTTAACAGATGCTTGACACTGTAATTTCTGAGGAAATGTTTGAATTTAGATGAGGTAAAAGCACCATTTCTATCAGTTAATAATTTGGAAGGAACCTGAATTTGGAAAACTTGCTTTATTATATTAATATAAGTTTCAGAATTTTCATTTTTGGAAGGAAAAGCCCAAACATACCTAGTCGCATGATCAATTACTATATGAAGAAATTTTTTAGTTGAATTGTAATAGTTAAATCCACCAACATTATCGACAGAAAGACATTCAAAAGGACGATCTGTGGGGGCACAGCCTGTAAAAGGCCAATTTTTTTTTGCTTTTTCTTTTTATTTAATTGACAAATATCACAATGTTTAACAAAAAGTACAATATCTTTAGTAATATGGGGCCAATAATACCGAGGAGTAATTAAATTTATCATTTTTTGAGTGCCTGGATGCCCAAATTGTTCATGAGCTGTTTGCAAAACTTTTCACCTAAGAGAAAAAGGTACAACTATTTTAAATAATTTTTTCTTTTTAACTACCAGTACATCATTAATATTTTTATATTTAGTATTATCTAAATTGTCTAAATTTTGATAGTGTTTTATCTCATCTAATTCCAATAAATGCACAGAATGTTGGAGATATTGAGCAGTAGGATGCCTTGATAACATATCAGCAACATTAGCTGTTCCCTTTAAATATTTAACTTCATAATCAAACATGCTTAATTTTAAAGACCAACAAAATAATCTTCCCCTTAAATTTTTTTACATTTTTAAGCCAAGCAAGAGCAGCATGATCAGCAAGAGCATCATGATTTTTTTCCCATGTAAATAATAATAAAATTTATCAAGGGCATCTACTATTGCTAAACATTCCAACTCAGTTATAAAATAATTTTTGTCATAAGATCGTAAAGTTCTTGAATGATAAGATACAGGATGTAATTTACCAGAACAGTCAGGTTGTTTTAGAACAGCTCCAATGGCTACCTGAGATGCATCACAAAAAACATGAAGAGGTAAATTAGGATTATATAGCTGTAACACTGGTTTAGTTATCAATTTATTTTTTATCATTTCAAAAGCTTTTTGACAGTCTTCTGTCCATTGCCATGGTGTATCTTTTTTAAGAAGATTATTTAAGGGTTTTCTTATTTTAGCATAAGAATCAATTAACTTATTATAAACATTTACAGAGCCAAAAAAAACCTTGAAGTTTTTAAAAATTTTTTGGAGGTTATAATTTTTTAATACTTTCAATATTATGATTATCAGGAGAAATGCATCCTTCTTTGACTTCATACCCCAAGAAATTAATTTTATCTTGAGCAAACACACATTTAGAAAATTTTAATTTAATGTTTTCTTTTTCACACATTTGAAAAATCTGTTTTTAATGATCGTAGTGTTCCTCTAATGAGTTAGAGAAAACTACTATGTCATCAAAATAGTGACATGCAAAATTTGAAAATTTATGTTTATTTAAAATTCTACGAATAGTTCTATTGAATATTGCAGGTGCATTTTTAAAGTCAAAAGGTAGGACTTGAGATTCATATAAATCTTCAGTTGTTACAAATACCAATTTATGTTTATCTTGATCATGCAATGGTATGTGCCAATATCCAGATGCAAGATAAAACTTTAGCAGTACTTAATTTATCTAACAAGGTATCTATTCTAGGGAGAGGTTCTGCCTCAGATTTGCAAAGGGAATTAATTTTACGATAATCAATACAAAGATGGCTTTTTCTATTTTCATCTCTTTTATATGCTAATGTTACAGGAGAGGAATAATTACTAGTAGATTCTTTTATTAAACCTGCATCTAACAAATTTTTAATTTGCTTATTTATTTCAATTTCATCAGTAGCAGAGGTTCTATAAGCCCTTTGTGAAACTGATAAATCAGATGTTAAATTTATTCTAGGGGTTCCATTCTTATTTTACCAACATCATATTTATTTTTTGCAAACACATGAGAATATTCTGACACCAGAGATAACACAGGTTCAGATAGTTTATTGACAGTCAGAGGTGGGAAAATTTCCTCTGAGGTATTCACTACCTTGACCTTATTATCACTAGTGTTATTATTTTCAACAATATGTAAAGATATATAATTATTATTGGTATGCAAGTTGTTAATAATTTTTCCATTTTGAAGTATTTTATTTTTGTCACAATCTATAATTTATATAAACTACAATCTGGCAGTCCTAAGATGATATATGGTAAAGGATTATCCATAATATATAATTTGATTTTCTTATTTATTTGGTCAATTTTTAAATATATGTCACAAATTTGGGTTAATTCGAATGTTCCATGTGCTTGTTTGACTCTAATAGGGTTTATATTTTTTCTTGACAAGTTAAGTTTTTTTACAATATCTGCAGATATAATTGAAAGAGTGGATCCTGTATCAATAACAATATTAACATTACTGTGAAGGTTATAAACATTGCCCAAGTTAGCTAGACTTGGTAAAGTTGAGATGTGTCGGGACACTAATAATTGTCATTGTGCTGGGCAAGGGGCCTCATTAGAAGAATTTGGTCTCCTTTTAGAATTTTGAAAACAGCCAAAAGGGACTTCTGTGCACGGGGAAGTCACATTGGCTGTTATTGGAGTATTGGTCATAAAATGAGGTTGATAAAAGGGACATGCTTGTGTCCAATGATAAACATTTGGAATACCTATTTCAGTACAAATTCTACATGGAGAAGGTGGTAATCTTTGTTGAAAATGCAAATTATGATTATAATTATTGTAATTATTGGGACATGGCCTTATTGAATTATGATAATTTTGTCTAAAATTATTGGAAGCTCGAGGATTAAAAGAATTTTGAAATTTATAATTAAAATTATGCCTAGGTGTAAAAGGTGCTGGTTGTCTTATTCTGATTTTAGTTTCATTACACCTGCCTGGGTTTGGTTCTGAAGATTCTTCCAATTTTATTTGTTTAGTTGTTATTGTAAGCCATTCTGTAGGGGTATTGGGAGCTTTTATGCTAATTGTTTTAGTTGAGTTGGCAGTCCATCAGTAAGACCTTCTAAAATCAGTTGTGGATTAAGGCCTAACTGTCTGCCATAATTTAATTTTTGATGGAAATAATCAACTAATTTAACATTTTTTTAATCAAATTTGAATTGTGAAAAGTCAGAAAAATTAACAATATTGGGTTGAATAAACTGTTCAGTTAATATACAACATAAATCATCAAACTTATCAATATTTAAACAACTATTTATATAATGTGTTAACGCTGACCCTTTTAGAAATTTTGCAATATTTTTACTTTTCCACAAATTATTCTTGTTATTCTCTTGACAAATTTTGTTAAAATATCCCAACCATAAATCCATCTTCATCCCATTTTCAGGATCAAAAGGGATTATGGAGGGTTCTTGGGCTATTTGCTCATTTTCTTTTTTATCAATTTTAGTTTCTGAACCTTGAGAATTAGACACATTTGTTTTATCTTGGTCAGTCATTTTTCCAGATCTTAACAACATTAAAGTGTATTTCAAATAAAAAACATTATAAATTTATGCATAAAATTTTAAAAAATAGACTTGATAAACGACTAAAATTTCAATATTTTAAATAATACTATAAAAATATAACTTGCAATAATTCTAAAATTCAAAAATGAAGATAAAAAAAAAAAGAAAAACACACAATATAAATCTTGATTTTCACCGTTGAGTCGGGAAACAGTAAACACGTTTTTGATGAATTATCACTTTTTTTAATATATCACAAAAATGCAATTTTGAGCACTGGAAATGGAGACTACGGCAGGTGAAGGAAAGCTATTTTTGTATTGAGTTGATAATATAACACACAAGTGATATTTTCGAAATTTGGGTGATTCAATCTGGCACTGGAGACCACTGGCGAGTATTATATTGTGGTGATGATATGACGTCGGAATCGGGATTATTCAGCACTGGTAAGGAGCCAGAAAATTTTTATGATGACAAGGAGCCCCAACTCCTTAAGGATATAAGGAGCACGCACATGACGATATGGAGCTCAAGCAATGTCGGATGAAGGCATAGGATTCAACGGAAACTGGACCGGATCCCGGACTACGGTTTGCATGAAACGATGTGGCCGGAGGCAGCCGAAAGAGCTTCGCCACGGAAAATCGCAGCTGGCGAGCCTGGACCGAAGCAGTCATCTTTGGAGCGCGGCGATGGCATTGCAACGTTGAAGTCAGAACAGCGGATTTAATTTTAATTCTTTTAGTTCATTTCATAATTTTTCACAGGAAACTATCGCTGTCGACTTTTTAATATGTAAGCATTATTTTATGTGAAGCAGAATGCAGTTTGAAGACAGTGAAGATACTTTTAATTTCGTGACGTTGTTTTATTTCATTTTAAAGAAGCAGGCATATGACAAGGCATACAAGCGATGAGCACAAAGAATGAGGAAAAAGCTCTTGGGCATTTTATCCCTGGTCTTATATAACCTATGATTTTGATAGGGAAAATATTTCTTTACAGTGCTAATATATTATGAGATTTCGATAGGGATCTTCATTACACGCGTGGACAATGTAGGAGAAACACTGGGAGATTTTAAAAAAGAATTTACCTGATCAGCGGTATTTTGTCTCTTCACGTGGAGTGTTGAAAAGTTAGGGTTTTAGCTGATTCAGCAATTTAACAAAGCTTCTCTTGAATTAATTAATTAGAGACAGTGGAATTGGATCACGAAATAAGAGAATGAACTTACTATGGGCTAATTTAAGATAAAAGCTTTGAAATTAAGAGTTTAAAATATCATTACATATATATATATATATATGTAATGATATTATATATATATATATATATATATATATATATATATATATATATATATATATATATAAACACATAATTTTTTAAGCAGAGGCTGAAGATAGAGAGAAGACACTTTCGAATTTTTAAGCTGCTTTTATTCCATCCCAGGTGGCATAATTTATGTACAAGCCGAAGCGATGAGCACATCGACACAAGAGCGAGAAAAAGAAAAGCTAATGAAATATTTATCCCCGTGATTATATACTGTGCGATTTTGATCGGGATTTCTTTACACTTGTCGATTTTGGTAAGGGAATTATAGGGATCTTTTAAAAAGAATTCACTAAGGTTGACAATTTTTTATCCCTTCACTTGGAGTAAGGGAACATGTCGACTTCAGCAATTTTAAAGCTTGTGTTGAATTAATTAAATAAAAAAGGTGGAATTGGTCAGGAAATAAGAGGACATTTTAGAATGAAGTTAATATGGGCCAAATTAAGCTAAACATTAGGAAATTGGTTAAGTTTAAATTAGATTTTAATATATATATGTAATGATATTTTAAACTCTAATTTCAATTTAATTAATTTTCAAGATTTTATCTTAATTTAGCCCATAGTAACTTCATTCTAAAATATTCTCTTATTTCGTGATCCAATTCCACTGTCTCTACTTAATTAATTCAAGAGAAGCTTTGTTAAATTGTCGAATCAGCTAAAATCTAACTTTCCCACACTGCACGTGAAGAGATAAAATACCGCTGATCAGGTAATTTTTTTTTTTTAATCCCCTTGTCCACTTGTGTAACGAAAATCCCTATCGAAATCTCATAATATAGTAGTACTATGAAGAATTATTTTCCCTATAAATTTCTCTGGTTATATAAGACCAGGGATAAAATGTCCAAGGGCTTTTCCCTCATTCCTTTTCTGTGTCGCTCTGTGTGCTCATCGCGTGTACATATGCTTGCTTCTTCAAAATGAAATAAAACGACGTCACAAAAATTAAAAGTATCTTCACTGTCTTCAAACTGCATCATGCTTCACAACAAATAATGTTACATATATATATTGCAATGTTTATTACAGATGGCTATGGTAAAAGCATTATTGCAAAACATTTGTAAGCCAATTTCAAGGCCAGGTTTTATTACTTTTCTTTAAAAGACAAAAGATGTAAATTTTGTTTTCACTAACTCAGTGTATTATTTGCTGCAAATATTATTTTCTGTTGAATTTGGAGTTTAAATAAGAATGAATAACAGATTATTAACTGCTTAAGATAATTCTAATAATGGATCAGATAGTGCATCTGATGCTTCTCTAAATGATTTTGACAATATGAACATCTAACATTTATTTTTAAAAAACATTATTTCCAGTCCATTAATTTTTCTAGAAAAAGCCAATTTTAAGTAAAAAATATCTTTTTTAGCATTAAATAAAAATTGGCATAATTTTATAAATTCAATATATTTGTATGTATAAGTTTTTACTAATGATCTGAGTTCATGCATTCGATTTGAATATATTATTGTTAATAAAAAATATGCTAATATTTTGACATAATAAGAACAGAAAAAAGAAAAATATCTGGCCACAATTATCTCAGGTTGTAATGATATGAAAATCGAAGTAAAAAACAGACTATCCATGCCTAATACATGTTTCTGTGGCTTGAGAAACAAACTTAAATGAAAATTGATCAGCATAAAACAGAATTCTGTATAAAACTTTGATAAGGCCTGTTCTGCTCTGTGGGAGTGAATGTTGGATTCCTAACAGAAAAGAAGATGGCATGCTGTTGATTATTGAAAGAAAAATCTTACTATTTTATTGGTCAAAACATCTTTATTGTGTGGAGCATTATTGTATATGATCATGAAATGTATAAATAACATGGCAAAGCTGGATGTTTTCAAAATAGTAAAAGCACCTTATATTAGATATTTTAATGATATATCTAGACATGTTGCATTTTCAACTAAAAAATAACCTTTTCAAGAACAGAGGGAAAGTGACAAATTGGAAGACCACCCACTAGATGCTTGGATAGTATTGAATAGGAAAAAGGTGAACCGGTTGAGGAGTATTGTGCGAGATAGGGTTAAATGGAAGAAAACTTGGTGAGACAACGTTGATCTGTAGCATGCTGTAATCCTTGAGAAGAAGGATAGAACATATGCCATTGTGTATTTTGTTGTCCTAATACTTATTAAACTTGAAGCAGTTTTTAACATCTTTCTGTTGAACTTTAAAAAAAAAAAAAAAAGAGGAATGAGTGAAATTTTAGAATATTTATGTTTTATCCAATTTCCATCATTCCAATGTTACTGTTTTGACAAACAGCAACAGGAAGAAGAGGATTAAGCTTGTTAACCCTCTGACTGCGTAATTTTTTAAAATCATTATTTAGATGCGATATTTGCAAATAATTCAAATATTTTTCAAACAAAGTGAACTGATGCTATATGTTACATGATAATAATATGGTATAATAAAAATTTGTAATCATAAAAATAAACACCCTAAACAGCGAAAAATGCGGGTCTATTGGTGGTCCACCTTAACTCCTTACCACCTTAACCTTCAACTCTAGTGGTGGTTTAATCTAATGTACAATACTTTCAGAAGGCTTTCATGTATTTGTGGAATTTAATTTGCTGGTCATTGTTTTTTTAATGGGCAAATTTACATACTTTAAATCACTGTAATTCTATTTTAATAATAATCGCAGTTGTAGTTACAATGTTATGTAATATTATTTAGTTTAATTAGTCTTAGTTGATAGTTATAATGCTTTGAATTCAATAATTTTATGTTTGAATTTCACATAAATATTTGTAAAAATATATTTAAAAAGAAATTGGTTTTTAAAGAAAACTCGCAAGATGCATAAAAGAAAATGTGCTTGTGTTTTCCTTAGCAAAATTACTTGAGTATAACTAATAAATAACTAACTGTTATTACAATGTAACTCTCATTTGCCTAGAAAAATTATTTTTGTTACTTAATTCAATTTAGATCAATTAATGCTCTTTAATATATATGATTTCCAGTTTTTATTTTTCTGAATTATCTAGATCCGATTTAGTACTTTGCAAATCTAAAAACCTTACTTAAATTTACAGTTTGTTAGAAATCTTGCTAATGACTTTGTATATTTTGTCATATTACCATTCAAGTAAAAGTCCCCTAGTTCAATTTTTTTATTTATTTATTTTGACATATGTACCTCATCATCTTTAATCCTCATTTCTGGTAAAACTTTCTAATTTCTTTGACTTTCCATTGCTAGAAATATTCATATTTCATTGAGTGCAATAGATATTATTAGGAAGTCACTTAGTCTGTTCAGTGATTTTTAACAGATCCGCCACAAATTTGTTTAAGATATTAAAAGGATTTAATTGTTTTTCTTCATGAATGGTATAGCAGTTGCTTTCGTTAGCCTTTGAAAGAGGATATCAGTACTGAAATTACCAGAGATAGTTAATGACACAATAAGACATAAACACAAAAAAAAGAAAAACTTGAAAAGAAAGCAAATGAATGCAAGTCTTTGGACAAACAAAGAAGAACAAATGATAACAAATTATGGGCAATTTTATATGCCATGAATAAGGCATATTTTTATTCATGGCATGAAGTAAATATTAAGCATGGTGGCTTTGAAATTGGAATATATTTTTCGATTTCCTGGTCGCATTTCCAGAACATATAATTACTTTTCTGTGACATGTGATGGCCTGAATCAATATCAAAATATAGCATTTTTTTTTTATGTATTTGATTCAAACAACTCATGTCAGAATTATTGAGCAAAATTTTCTGGAATCCAGACGTTCAATAATGGAATGTGATAGTATTCACAGTACTATTGAGTCACAGAAAAAAAAATATTTTTAGTCTTTGCTACACATGCCAGGATGAACATCTTCAATACAGCTTGTTCCATTAGTAAGACTAAGAATGATCTTACATATTCTGTGCAGGAACTTAAATTCGATGATTTTCTTGATTTGTCAAACACAGAGCAAAATAAAGATATTAAAAGAAATAAAGTCATCTGTCTGAATATAAAATGTTTCCTCTTTTAGAACACCCTGAATAAGTATTTTTCATATAAGGTCATTCATGGAATTACTCAAAACTTAGTGTCTATGATCAGGGACATTTAAGGACCTCTAAACTTTCCTCTTTCCAATCTCTGAGCAGAAGTATAGTGATCTGATTCAGTTATGTAAATAGAGAGTGATGTTGCAAGAGTTTCATTTTTGGGATAAATCCTTGTCCAATTCAAAGAATTCCGAGAATCTAAATCCATAGTGAAGCCAGGAAAGTCGCTTAAAAAATGAAGTTATTTTGTTAGATATATAATTAAGATGTTATTAAAATAAATGTTTGTTTTTGCAATAATTATTTGTTATAATTATGTAATAAACAGATTGTGTTCAGAGTATCAAAAGTAACATTAAAGTATATAGCTGATGTAGTGCATTAGGATACAATATTAATATAATTTAATCTATAGTTTGTATTTATACTAGTTTAATTATAATAGTTTGTATTTATACAAATTAATTGTATGAATACAAATAATACAAAACCTCTTGATAATTATTATTAATTCAAAAGGAGTCGGAGATAAAATTTGCATTTAGATAGGTAAAAAGTCACTAAATTTACAAAAAAAAAAAACACCTGTTGATGAACTATTGCTGCAGCCATCCAGAACTTTTAGTTAATTATCTATTCATTAGTAATCACACAATGAAAGTACAATCATGTAAAGTAAGTTTTACTATTTTTCATAGCAAATCTAAAATTTAAATTAGTAATATCTCAAAACTGTAGCATTCAACTTGGTGAGTTTTATCTAAATGAGAATGATATATACATTAAAATGCATTGTAGCAAAAGTACACAAACAAATTTGATGCCTTATATATAATATAAGCAGAAAGAAGCGATTCTGTTTATAAGAATCAGAATTATTGGTATTTACTTAATCTTCATAAAGACAGTGGGTAAATTTAAAAGTATTTACTTTAAAGTATAAAAGAAGTAAAGAATTGCCAGAAGATGTTTATTTTGATATTGTTTTCCAATACAATAATTTTTGTTTTTACCTTACAGGTTGATGAAAATAGAGTAGCACATGTTTCTGCCATTGTAATCTTGAGACGCTCTGACAAAAGAAAAGATAGAGTGGAAATATCACCTGAGCAGTTGTCAAATGCTTCAACTGAAGCAGAGGTATACATCATATTAAATGTTTAAATTTTATTTACTGTTTATTCTTCTCTAAATATTTGATAACATCTTTTCTTAATGCAGTATGAGGAAAACAAGATGAAATATATTTCATCTTGTTTTATGTGTTACTCTTTGTAAAAAGTATAAGTATATTTTTTATGGAAATATATATAGTGATATGCTTTAACTTTTTTTGCAGCGATTAGCTTGTATCTTAAAACGACCTATACGAGTTATTGGATGGTATCACTCGCATCCTAAGCTTACAGTTTGGCCTTCTCCTATTGGTATGAAATAATATTTGAGTATTGCTAAAATGTTATGCTTTTGATGTATTTTTTTCATTCTCATAATGAAAAACAGTTTGTTTTACATGATTAGCCTTTTGATTTTTTTTATTTAATATTTTATTTGATTTTCTCTGTAATAATTTTCAGTAAATTAACTAATTAGGTTATTAATTCCAGATTATAGTCCTGTAGCTGTAAATAATAAAAAATATTTAATAATATATGTTCTAAATTGTTAAGGATATTAAAAAATTAAATTTATGTGTGCTTAAAAAGTAAAATAGTCATATCAAATGTCTAGAAAAATTCAACTTCGCACATAAATAGCATTTAAACAAATTTAATTTACTTAAAACACTTTATAACTTATATAAATCCCTGTATGTATCTAAATCTGAAGCAAATTGTGTGTGTATGTCTGTGTGTGTGCATGCATGCGTGTTTTAATAGTTAGTACTTAACACCTTTTACAGTTTCAAAAAATTCTTCAGTCAAATGGTGAAGAATGTAGAGTTTAATATGAGGATAAGGTTGTATCAAAAAGTTTGCTTTTATATTACATATCTTTCAAAAGAGATGGCAGTCAATCTTATCAAAATATTTAGTTATACCATTGTGTTTGCATTACGTTAGACTAAATTTTTATGTCTGTGTTTGTATGTGCTTTGATTATTTGAAAAACTTGTTTTTTTTTTTTTTTTCCAGATGTTAATACCCAAGATAGTTATCAACTTATGGATGAAGGATTTATTGGTGTGATTTTTTCAGTTTTTAATGAAGACCCCAATAAAAAAGTACATTTATTTTGTTTACTGTTAATCTTATTACAAAATATTACAGAATTTTAAAAAATAATTATTTTATTAAATTGTGTTTTGATTTATCTTTATTCTGTATTGAATTTATGGTTACAAAATATTGGCACGGTTGGAGTGTATATTTTGATCGGATATTATATTTTTTAATTGTTCATTTCTGAAGGAAACTGTTTACTATAGGAACATGTATTGGCTGTATATTTCACCCCCCCCCCCCAAAAAAATCATTTTTTTCTTGGAAGGCAGTTGAATTACATTGATATTACAGTATAATTAAACATTACAAGAATATATCAAGAATAGTATCTGTTTTGTAAATTTGAATTAAATGCCAGAATAAAAGGATATGAGCAGTATAGAGTACATCCAAAACTTCATATTTGCTTGCATTCATTGTTTATTTCAGTGTTAAGATAGTCATACCATCTAGAAAACATTTCTAAAATAAATAAAAGTTCCTTTTGATTGAATGGACTTTCAGACTAAAATATTTGTATATTGAATAAAACTATTTTTGAGAACCTTGTGTAGGTATTCATTTGTGAATGCCACCCCCCCACCCACAATTTAATAATTTGTGTCTGCAGTATATCTATTGATTTTGATTATTGTATTGCTTTTATTTAACTTTTATTTTCTACTTATAATGCATGATTCATATTCATTCAAGGCCCCCTAGTTATTTTCAGATCCAACTTCCTATGTATTTCTTGTATGCTTGATATTAGTGCAGAATGATTCGATTTTTTAAAAGGTTTTGTAGTTTTTATATAAATATTTACTTTCCTTTTTTTTTTTCCCCCGATTTCGCTTTTTTACACAGATTTTGCTAATATTTTGCTTTATGTATATAGCATTGTTTTTTAATTATGTATTTGATCTTTTATGAATTGTTGGCACAATTTATTTTATTTCATAAATTAATAGGGTGGACGGATTCAGATGACTTGCTTCCAGTCACAGACTACTTTGTTAGATGAATGCAATGTTGAGTAAGTTTAATTTTTGTTGTCTATGTAATTTTTTGGCATATATATTTTTTTACTGCAATATTTTAAGCAAAATGATATTTTAAACTCATATTGATTTTTTACATTAAGTTCTGTAGTTTGGTTTCTCGAATTAACGTTATTCTGAAATTGTTTGTTAATTATTTAAATATTAATGATAAATATTATTCAGATAAAAATATTTTAAAGAAAAGAATAATTAACAAGAAGTAGTAACTGTAACAGGTTTACCACGCCACCGGGAAGGCACAAGGAATTTTAAAAAACGGAAAATACAGGGAATTTTATGTTTCGTAGTTATATTTATCCCATCTAAAAGATGCCGATCTCGAAAGATTGCGAGAATAAAAGATCGTGGTCATCGCTTCCAAAAACGAAATACCAATCGCGATTGTGTACTGCGGAAACTCGCACCTTTCTTTCTGTATAGAACAGTTCAGTTTCGATTTGTGAGACAGTTCTTTTTCCATAAGATTCCTGAATTGCAACTAATGAGCACGCTCGAGACTTCTGTAATTGTGTGAAAGATTAGAATACATTTCTGTGGCGGGAATAGCAACATTCAATCTGCGGATGCATAGCGGTGGTATTTAATCACTCGCACGTGAATTTATTGATTGGTTTGTTTATCATTTGAGGAATTGTGAGCATATTCTGAGTAGATTAGAGAATTCTTTAAAATAGTTAGCTGTTCAAAATCCGTATGTAATACGAATTGGACAGATAAAAACAAATCAATCCTGATTTTGCTGAAAAGGTTCGAGAAGTCCCGCAAAATCCATTTGTTTCATACTCCTCGCTTTGTTAGAAAATAATAAGCTTAAGTAATATGGGAAAATCGGCACTTATTAGTCATGCCAAAAAAAAAAAAAAAAAGCGAAACAAAATTACGTCTCAATTAAAAAATGTCTTAATATTAGACTTTGTATCTAATGAAGGAGAAGGTGATATGTCATGTCCTAAAACGTCAACTTTAATTACCGAAAATAAACCGATTTCGAACTTTTTATTTTAAGAACAATAATTTAAAGCTGAATTTTGATGGGCATTAAAACTTGTTGCGTCAGATTTTTCGTTTAATACATTCAATGATATATCCGAAATATTTTCACATGCGCTCACTGAAAGTGAAATAGCTAAAAAAATTTACTTTATTCTGTACAAAAATGTCGTACCTTATTTGTTAAGGATTAGCTCCATGAAACTGATGACTGCAGAAATTGATGCCCAAATATATGAATTGACAAAAATGGGGATAAATATATATTTTTTAATCTTGCTTTTTTGTAACGTAATCATTAACCCTATGAGCCCTGACCGCCCGATATCTCCCCGTTCGACAGTTGCCTGCTCAGGCACTTTCAGGTGGGTTTGATGGATTTAAGAGGTGAAAGGTATTTCTGGTAGAGCACACCACATGCACGCTATGGGGGGATCTGCTATCGCTGACAGTGATTGGTGCGCAGCTTTTCAAATCATTCTATTAGTGCAAAGGAAAAGGACACATCAGATAGTAATTAAAGAAACGACGCATTATTTATCTTTAAAGAAAACCTAAATTCAATTATTGGAATTTTTTTAATATTTTATTACAATTGCCATAAGTTTTTCAGTTTATTTTATGCATAAGCTATCAAAATTTTTAATATGTTTATCAATTTTTAAAAAAAAATCTATTTCCTTTCTCTTTATTTATGTATTTATATTTACACTTATTATTGAAATATTTTTTGACATCTTTTTGCTCATGTTTTCTTTTCTGATACCTTCTTAATTACAAATCGATTTTTCTAAATTTATTGCTTTAACAAAAAAAAAAAACATTTAGATATTAAAATAAATATTTCAACAATTACTTTTTTTCCCTCAAATTTTCACAATTAGTGAATTTTTAGAAAAATGTGGCGACTGTTAATTACAATCAATTGATGTATCAAATTTAGAAATAAAGAAAAATATGTTACATTCAGTTTCAATTTTGATGAAACTTCTGTAAAAGTTATTAAAAATTTTTACATGTTTGCGAAAAATACAGATAATCTTATCATATTTATTATTTTATTTATCAGAAACTTTCCAATTTTATAAAAATACAAAAATTTTGCTGTTTAGGTTAAAATTTACTAAATCTTAATTAATTATGAAATTAATTAGAAAATATTAATTTTAAATCAGAGACTAATTTGAATTGCTGTAAGAATTCTACAAGATTATGCAATAGAATTTTTTATGAGAATGAATAAAATAATCATTTGTGCAATATTTATATTTTGTTGTTGTTGTGTGTGTGTGTTTTAAATATCACCAGAGTATTCCCCCTCCCCAATTACATACTGTAACTGCTAATATAAAGATACATTTTTTTTTTTTTTTTGAAAAATTTTAAAAAAAGGCGATAAAATTATGTTAAGATGCTCTTCAAGCTCATCTTTACTGAATTAATTTTTTAGGGAATTAAACATACAAAGCAAAACGGAAGAGATTGTTACAAATTGCATGCTATATTATTGCTCATATTTGTAAGTTATATAGGTATGTTTTAAATTTTACATTGGCAAAATAATTTTGCATTATTTTGGAAAATAATAAATTTTAATGGTACATTTTTTTAACATATCATTGGGCTTCTTAAAGTTTGTCAAGTCACAAACACCTTATTTAATATTGCACTATGTCCATAAAGTTTGTAAAAATATTATTGATGAGTTTCAAAAACCAAATAAAAACGGATAATTTTACCTTCATAATTAAAAACAAGCTTACATTCTCAAGATTCTTGATGCTAAAATAGCTTCCTATTTATTAAAGATTTCTTGGTAAATTTCATATGCTTTATATAAAGGTTTAAAAAATTAATAACTCTAATTCTAAAGAGTGAACTTAAAACACCAACTTTATTTTTATCATCAAATCTTTTCACGCTTCATAAATAAAAAAGTACACTTTTCGAGAAAAAGAGATGCCCTAAAGGGATTTGAAGGTAATAATGTTTTATGTTTAATTGATTTATTCTTATTTCATTTTAAAATTTTACTCTTAATTTTATGGCAACTGTAAAATGCAAGCAAAAAATGTATCAAAATTGTTGAAACATGCCTGAGTACAGCAACCACAAATTAAACAAATCCTTCCTTCAAACCACAAATGACTGCCACATGGGATTTTAAATACTGACTGCGCATTTGAATTATAGCTCAGATGTCCCCTTCCTGTTCCCCTACTTTAAAAAGGGAAACGATTCCATTCTGTTTTTGTCTGCAAGAAACGGCTCAGGACTTTGAAGCACTTGAATTTTCTCACTTGCCGGGCTCATAGAGTTAAATGATTTGTATTATGATAGAAAAATATTTTGCCTTTTATTTCCTCCGAGTCCTTCATTTTGAGTGACTTACAATTAAAGAGCATGAGAGGTAATATATCCCTCCACCCCTCTGTGTGTGTGTGTGTGTGTGTGTGTGTGTGTGTGTGTGTGTGTGTGTGTGTGTGTGTGTGTGTGTGTGTGTGTGTGTGTGTGTGTGTGTGTGTGTGTGTGTGTGTGTGTGTGTGTAATATATATAATATTATCTTTACTAAATTTTAGATAATAAAGAGAATTTTTTTTGTATGTAAATATCAAAATTCTTTTAATATGCTATTATTTCAAATAATGTTGAATTATTGCTTCCTTTCTTTACTTTTCCCACTCCTTAAAATCATATTTCATTATAACTAACACATGAGTTCTATTTTCGCATTTCCTCGTATTTTGAATATACTTACTGAGAAAACACAGAGAATCTTTTTTTTTTTTTTCAAATTTGAGTGGCGACCTTGTGTAAGTAGATTATAAAAGGGCTTTCTTTCATCAAAATTTGTTTTAGTACATAATTGAAACAGAGAAATTTTCAATTTCTAATTTTCCTCTTACTTTTTTTGTGGTTAGCTCACTTTATTTCTTTACTTAATTTCGCATTTTTGAATGTTTTAATAAGTTTGACTGTTCTAAATTTTATTTTAGTATAGAATTTGATATTAAAGATTGTTTCTAGAAATACAGTACTTAGATGTTTTTTGTTTGTAATTATATATATATATTTGTTTTTCATATTGTTACTATTTACTTTTGTAGGAAAAAACGTCTTGATATTCCTATTCATTTAGTTCCAACTTCCTGCATTAGCTCCGTTTGCATGAATGCACTGATACAGTTACCACGTTTTTTGTGTCAAGAAGAGAACCTTGCATATCAAATGACAAGTCAGGTGCCATTAGATTATTTAACCAGGCTTCATAACAGTTCAGGTAAATATTTCTAAATAATATGCCATTCTGTAAAACCATAAATTTGACAAAAATTTGAAAATAATATGGTCTAGGACAGTTTGTTAGTAATTATTGGTGTTTCTTGTAACAAAACAAAAAAGAATTATTGTTACCAACAAAAACTAAAAGAGTGAAAATAGTAACTGATAGTTTTATCAAATGTAACTCAATTCATCATTATGCCTTTTAGCATTCTATTATTTTTTATATTTAATTACTAGATGTCGAATGTTAATTTTGTGAATAATATGTTTTTAGATTTATATAATTAAAGATGTGTAAGCAGTATTTAATTATATATAACTTTTCTATACAAAGGTGTTGGAAGCTTCAATTTCTAAACTAATTAATTGTTTTAATCAGATACCAGTATTTGATTATTGCTTTTATTTTACTTTTTTTTAGTTTACATTAAGGCAATGGGTCAAATTGCTGAAGTAATATGTGGACCACTCTTGAAAATGCTTGAAGAAAGAATAATCAATAATGAAATGAAAAGGAAAAAGCTGCTAGAGAAAAAGAAAGAATTAATGGCTCGTATTGAAGAAATGCATAAAGAAGTTGATAAGATGAAAATAGAGGAAGAGAATGCAAATGTACAACCATCTACTGATAACAGTACATCTACCTCCCAACCCATAGAAGAAAACGAAGATGTGTCACCAAAAAGTCCAGTGGAATCCAGTCCATTGCCTGAAAATAAAGAGGATGTTTCTGAATGTACAGCGTCCTCTACTTCCGAAATTGTAGATAAACAATCCGACGTAAATAAGTCTGATAAAATGTCTGGTGAATCTGGTTCTGTAGAAGAGTGTGAATCTATTAAAGAATCTAATGATAATGTTTTACCTGAGGTAGATAAGTGTGAGGTTCGAAAGAAACCTTCAAATCAAGACGAACCCTACTCTCCAACTGATTCGATTACTGATTCTCCTATTTCTGAAGAAGAAGAAGAAGTTTCCATCAAAATCAGTAACATACCTGCAGACAACAATTAGATTGTCTGAAAAATTGTCATTGTTACAATTTGTGTATTTTGTTCTATTGTGTAAAAATAATTTTGTGTTTAATCATATTTTTCATCTTGTAAAAGCTATATCATATATTAACTGTTATATATAATAACTTATATATATATATATATAACTTCTTATCCTCTGTGAATGTGTATTGCATTAAAAACAATTCATCATTTTCAAGTGAAGTCTCTTTATAAAACAATTAAGCTCTGAGAAATTTTGATTGTTAAAATGATGAATTCTCGGACATTTCAATTGTTTATTCTGTGCTGTTATATAAAAACTATCTTGTTGTTTACTTATAATTTGCATCATTGTAAAAGCGCTATTACATATATTAACTGTTATAAATATCTAAAAATTTATTTCATGTATGTATATCTTGCATTGAAAACAAAATTCAAAATTTGCATGTGTAACTTCATTAAAGTCACATCTTCACGTGTTTGATACGAATGAAAATTTTGGCTTACAACTTCTTCTATATTTTACTTTTTAAATCGTCTCTGTCAATATATTTGCAGAACTGTTTGAGAAATTGTCATTTTTAAAATGTGCACATTTTGTGCTATTATACGAAGGCTGTTTTGTACTTTCATATTTTTCATCATAGTAGAAGCTGTGTCATTAATTTTTATGTATTCCTATAACTTCGGTTCATTTAGTGAATGTCTTGATGTAAATCATTAATAAAGTAATAATAGCCAACTTTATGTGTGGAACGTTTTGCTTTCAGTACAACTCTGTCATCTACTTTGAAATTTTAAGTTTAAATAATGTAAATTTGTATCTGCCTCTAGCAAAACTTTACAATTGTTAATATAATTTTGTTGCTTAAATTGTATTTTTTAAAATTCGTCTGATTCCTTCTTTACCTGACTGTCATTTTTAATGTCAAAAAACACTCTTCTGTTGTTGATTTTAAATATCTTTCATACGATTTTCAGCCTTAGGTACTTAAAAAAGTTTTATATAGCCACAATAAAACATCTACTATGGAAAACTTTGAATAAATGTTTACAAATACACCAACTCCATTGCAATTACTGAAGCAATGCTGCTTGAGGAGAAAAGTATTCTCTTCCTTAAAAACATTTTGTTTGTTTAATTCAACTTAAGAGTATTATATTTGAAGTTGGTGTTGTATTTGTTTGGTTCGGTTGTCTGGATGCTCAATAAATGTGAAAGTCAGGCATCACTCGGGATCTTGCTGGATTATGACATTCATCCTTTTTTAACCTCATTATGGATATTAGGGCTAAATGAATAGGTTTTGCTGACCTATTTAAGTAATAAAATTTATGTAAAAATGAAACCTAGAGCATGATTCAAAATTATTTTTACAAGAACACTAAGTATTTCTAAGTTAAACTTTTTAAAAATTAAAAATCAAGCAGCCATTCTTCCTAGCATCATTTCTTGATAAATGCTCTGAAATTAATATGATTCCATATGTAATATTACCGGCAAACTGTAGGTAGGTTTCGGTGGTATATTCTCCTTTTAAACATTTCCATAATTTTCATCTTTGAATTTGGAAAATTCATATTCATGAAAAATTGAAATAGAATTCTTTAAATTGTCAGCAATTTCCTAATGTTTAGATCAATTTCATTCTTAGTTTTTTTTTTTTTTTTTTTTTTCTTTCTTTCTTGGATGTATTTTATTTCAGTCCTGATTTGCTGATTAACTGATGTAATTTTTATAGTATTGCAGATGTATGTAACTTCACTATATAAGAAAAAAATAATTAAAAAAAGCCGATAGGTGGCGTTTCTTATATATGTGAAAGAAAAGACACGCAAATAACAAAAATAATGGTACCAAACTTTTTATTATAGCAATATGTGTTCCATATGCCCACCACCACAGGTGATTACACATTGCAGGCTCGTCACAAATCCAGCAACGGCAGGGTGCAGCATGTCCGGCTGTATACAAGACAGCTCTTGGCGCATTACATTTTTTAATTGAGAAAGACTGGATGGATGGGATCACTTCACCTGGGATTTTAAAATTCCCTATAACCAAAAGTTTGCTGTTGTGATCTAGAGACCGAGAACGCAATAGAAACTTAGCTTCTACCACCTTCCCGTGTACTACTAGTCCCTGCAGCTGATTATGACGCTAATGTTTCCATTTCGGCTACAACGAGCGACGAACGTGTCTGCCTTAGACTTGGTCGTCCTGACCTTACACGATCCTCCAGTTTCCTCAAATCACTCAACTTCATTGGTGAAGCTTTTTGAGGCCTGCTACTATTAAAACCCTTTTTCAGTCTTCACATTTTTCTGAAGTCGGAATTTACACAGTGAAGCAGTCGCTGATTGCTGGTTCATGTAAAACACCATGACCAACAAAACTTTATCTTTCTCACTCAGCATCCCGTTCATTTACATGACATGCAACGGAAAACTGGTTCTGAATCAAGAGCGTAAGAATTTATAATCGTCTGTCTCATTTGCATATTTCCAACTAAGTCGTTCATAAAAGATCCATCCGCCGGCTCTTTTTTAAAATTTTTTTTTTATCTTAAAAAAATATCCAGCGACCAATCAGTTCTAAATCTACAAACTTTTATTATTATTATTAGTTTGGTTATTTTTTCGGGTTTTAAGAATTTTTAAAGTTTTTACGGACTTTTTGCCCACTCTGTATAATGATATTTTAAAATCTGTATTGAATCTTGATCAATTTCCTAATTTTTATTTTAAATTAGCCCATATTCACTTCATTTTAAAATGATCTCTTAATTTCTGATCCAATTCCCACTTTTTTATTTAATTAATTCAACATATGCTCTGTAAAACTGCTGAATGCAGCAGGTTCTCACGCTCCGAGTGAAGGGATAAAAATCCTTAATGTTTACGACATTCTTTTAAAGATATCTATATTTCCCTTTCCCAAGTCTACACATGTCAAAGATAAAAATCTCATGGTAAAACCACTGAAGGGAAAAAATTTTGTCTCTTATTTATCTATATCCTGTAAGACACCGATTTATTAAACGTTTTCTATGAAACATGGCTAAAAATTTTACAACAGACATTTTTAAAAAATGCAGAATTTATTTTTATATATAAGAATGTTAATTTGAAGGTATTTTAGTTTTGATAATCAATATTTTATAATTAATGGAATTTATGATTTTATTAATATAGTTTATGGGCGTTTCTTTTATTAAAACTTTCTCTGAAAAAATAAAATCGCAATAAAAATACTGTGTAGACAATACAATCTAGAATATACATGACTAACAATCGAAAGGCCGGTTACAACTCTTTTTTAGCAATTTATCTTCCTTTACTTTCAGAAATTTCAATTCCATTTTTTTTTTTTTTTTTTAATCTTTAGTTTTAGATTGATTGAGACTCGGTAAACATTGCTGTTATTTGCTTGAACTGACTTTTTTGCAAATTTATGAGATTATATTTTTGAGTCTAATGATTTCAGTTCTTTTTTATATACCTCTAGAACACTTTGTAGAAGAGGGAGAGGGGGGAGCAGAAAAAACTTTATTTTAATAGGTTATTTATTTAACTTCATTTCAATTAAAATATTTTAAAGAAAATCAGCTTATAGTAAAAAGAATAAATAAATATTTTAAATGCAAACATTATAATTCATTTCCCGTTAAATTCTAAAATCCACGAAATTTTAACAAACGAAGCATTTTTTTTTCACCACATTGCCAACAATAATATTGATGATATGTAAACAAAAGTATTGATATATACGTAATGCCAGCATTTAGATTTTCTGTTAGATATTTTTTTAAAAAAATATTTACAATTGGATGAAATTCTGTGCATCGTTTCCAAGATGTTTTTTAAAAATCCATGAAGAGAAATTTATCATTGGCAATTTATTAAAAATATTCCTTTTATTTTCAGAGCTTGAAAATAAGCCATAAATCTGTTTTTAAAAAATTGGATAGCCCTGGTGTTGCTTTACAACGGGACGTTAATATAACTTAACTAAACTTAAAAAATTGGACAATCATTCAGAGCACAGGGATTCTCATGCTAACTAGGCACAGAAAATTTAATTATTCGAATATCAAACCGTTTCAATCGTGGAAATTTAGTAATTATGGCGTTTATATCCAGTTAAAAATATCACATATGAAATTTGTTTGAAGCATTGAATATCTGCAGACACTTGTTTAAAAAAACAAATAAACATTTTTTCTGTGGAGAAATCTTGTTTTCGTACAATGAGACAAACCGCGCATTGCTTAAAGCAATAGGATCGGGAGAGCTGCTCGGACCTGACTGTTTGTGAAATGGGAAACTCTCTGCATGTGATCAATAGGTCTCGTCGCCGGCCACAACTATTTGTGGGAGGAATCTACAGAGCGCCAAATCACATATAAGATGAGGGGTGTGCTCGTCTTTGTTTGTCTGTTCGTATTCGTGCTCTTCAAGAAAGATCGGTTGAAATAGTTACCAAACAAAATATGTATACACTTTGTCAGTGTGAATCATTACTTTAAATAATTCAAAATTATGAAGTTCCTCTATTTTAACAACCTAAAATATTATACTATAAAAATGATTTTATATAATTTGAAAATACAAAATAATATTAGTAATAATAAAATAAATGACATGAATTTTTTCCGTATAATTTTTCTACTTCTAATTAAATAAGAATTAAGAATATTTAGTAAATTAAAAAATATATATTTTATTTCTGAAATCAAACTCAAGTCTTTTGCATTGTTGTTCCTAATATTCCAACCGATCTTCTTTTTTTTTATAATGATGATGATTTAGTTAAAAGTTTAAAAAGCTTTAAGCTAAAAGCAAAGGGCTAAAATCAGTAAGCAAAAAATAAAAGGTCAAGAAGCAATATATTAACAAAATATTTTGAAATCTACTCGATATCCTTTGATGTTATTAACTGCAACCATCCGGTATTGAAATGACAAGAGCCTTTTTTTGTTGCTTACCGATTATAGCTGGTGTATGTTACCATTTTCAAGTCAATTTTGGAGATATTATTGAACGTCACTTTGAGGTTAGTAAATAAGCATTTATATCAATTATACATCATAGAACAATTATGCATCATTTAATCGATATATGCTTTATTTTATTCCTGAAGAAAATTAGCCGGCCTTTCCCATAAAGGAGCTTGGGTACAAGGCAGCCATTTGGGGTCCTAAATTTTTTGTAAAAAAAAAAATTTAAAGCACGAACATGTATTACTGTTTTATGTTTATTTAATGCGCGATTTTGTTTTTGTTAGCAATTACTTCAAAAAAATTACGATTTTTTTTTTCACTTTCGTTTTTGATGCATTTAAACGTTCTACACATTTGCTTCACCGAAGACAATGATTTATTAATTTTATATTGCTGAAAGTGCGTTCAGCACTATTTATAGCAACGGCAAGAAAAGTTATAAGACGGTTAATACATTTAGGAATAATTCATTATAATTATTATTTAGTATGTATTGTGCGTTATTTAGATTCCTTTTATTCGAAATAAAACCAGTTTGTAAACTAAATTCCTGCATTAGATTTTCATCTACATCTTTGTTAAAAAAAATTTTTAACAAAGTTTTTGAAAATTTTTTATTTTATGTATTACTAAATTAATGATTGAAGTAATTAATGTAGAAAAGGGGTGAATTAATTTGAAATATTTTTAAATCTATCCCCTACCTGTATAATAACAACATTATTTACAATTTATAAAAAATAGCATCTAAATTCTTCTACCAGGTTTTCTATAACTTTATCTGCTATTTCAAATGTTATCTTTTTCAAATTATGTGGTATCACTTTTGCTTTGTCTAAAAACGTGTTTAATTTTGATCTTAAAAATTGAATTTCAGTTTTAAGTTTATCGACTAAATTAAATCCAGTCAATCAGAAACAATTGTTTGTGGTCAAAATATTCTACTGATAGTGTTAATTTTGGACAGTATTACAAACCATGCTATTAAACATAAAATAAATGGCATTTCTTGTACTGAATCCAACAGGGCTTGTAGCTTCAGAAAATGTTGTATTATCGGTATTTTCATCAATAATTTCTTCTAGGGCATTACAATTTTTTTCAAACTATATATACATTTCTTTAACCGAATCTATTTTGACTTCCAACAAGTGTTGCATTATGGTTTAAAAGTAATGTTTGAATGTTTTTGCAGAATTTCCCATTGCTTTGTTGATGCAGAAAATGATCAATGTAAATGTTGTAATATCCCTCCCTCCCTCCCTCAAAAAAAATACTATTTATATTGTTGAATATATATAATATATTCAAATTAATATCACAAATCGCAAATTAGTATATTAAAAGAATGTGATAGGCAAGGTACATAAATTGCATGTGGGTTTAGAGTAACTGTTGTTATATGCTTGTCCTCTACAATTCATAATATTTAAATCAAGCACACTTAATGTTTTCAAGAGTTTGCTAGTTCTTCTCCAGTTACTTCAACAACCCCCTATAAATGACTCATTTATAGTTTCTTCGAAGTGAAATTTTGCATACCTAATAATGACTAAAATTTGTTCCTTATGTAAAATATTAGGACTGCAATCCATTTGGATACTATAGTATTGTCTTTAATTTAGTTAGTTAAAAACTTCACTAATGTAGAACTAATCTGTGTTAAATGACATACAATTCTATTTTTCAAATTTTTATTCTGTTTATATGATCCATTAGCACAGAGTTGTATTTAATTAATAATTTGATTAAACTTAAAAAAATTCCATTGTTAGGGGTTCCTATTATTACATGGGTTCCTCGAAGTGGAAGATTATTACATTCTAAAAATAGAATCATGTTTAAAATTTTTTGAACAAATAATTTAAATCATTCCATTTCTTTATTTATAGTAACTTGATTTGTTTTATTAATAGTTGAACATAAATTTAGTCATTTTAGTAATTATTACCAAGCAATAAATGAATTAAAGTAACAAACAAAATGCTTATGATCTTGAATTATATTTGACAGCTATCTTCAATATTTATAGCCACCTATAAATCGTGTAGATTTTTTATTTCCTTTTCTTTTGGTAAATAGTACATACAACAAAAACAAAATATCGACTTTTGTGTTTTTTGAAATATTAACCAGATGCTAAACTGGGTTTAATCATTTGGCATTTTCCTGAAAGTAGTACATAGAGAAAAATGATCTATATTCAGCATTCTTCACAAAACCACCTTTGTGTTGTACAGGTCTGGTTTTAACATAACATTCTAAACTTATCAATTGTAATACTTGACCATAAACCTGGATGACTTATATTCACTTGATCATATTTGTTATTGTCATTATTTTCTGATTCAATCACACTTGTATAAACATACAATTCTTCTACAAATTTCATAGTTTCTAAATTTCCATTACAAGATTGTGTAGTTGGTTCGGAACTTTCTTGTCCGATTGAAGCTTGAATTGTAACTTCTGAAGTCGAAGCCATTTTTTTGCCACAATTACTTCATAGAAAGAAAACATCTACTTGTGATCTCTTGAAATAACTTTTTTGTCTTTTTTGACACTCAGAGGATTATTTCCTTGCCATGGGCATGATTAGACCTAACAATATTAAACATGTTATAGTATGAATTTTCAAAATACTATAGGCAATGTAACTTAGTAGGTGAGGTAAATGACCCTAAATCTGCTTACAATATGTTGCAAACTTACAATAGACTTTATTATATTTGTAAACTTCATATATTTCCAAACTGTTGATTTTTCCAATTAAATTTCTTCTCTCTTCTTTCCATTGTGCTATTATTGTTCAGAATACTATTTTAGTTCTTGATCACGTTGGGGCCCCAGTACATAAAATCCCCCGGCACTGTGAAGAATTTTTTTTTTATTACATTGAATTGAATTTATGAATTTTTTTATGGTCAATTATTTTAGTAAAAAAGCATATTCTATTTTTATTTAAGGTATTCATTCTTCTCTTTAGTAATAATATTTGGTATATATAGTTAAGTTTATATAATGTGGTTTATTTCAGCTTTTTGTTAAAAATGTTTGAGTTTTCCAAAAAACTTAATGATGTATAAAAAAAATCATATACTTGGAAAAGCAAGCTTGAGGGATTATCTAATCAGTTATAATGATTAAACTATAAATTAAGGACTGAATGAACTTTTCATTGTGATCATCATTTTCTACAAAAATATGTGGAACTGTATTTGTAAAATAATTTAAGTGAGATGAGATGTGAGCTCATTGCAGATTTAATGCTATCATTCTGGGAAAGACATATTTATCATAGAGAGAAAAATTGTGGGAGAAAAAAAATACAATTTACTATTTAAGGTAATTTTGATGCTGTGTTGTGACAATTTATGTATTATTGTTTTTGGGTTATGAATATAATCAAGATGTGCAGTATTAATAGGCATGCAGCTCACATGTCAAAATAGAGCAAAAATCCTGTTAGAAATTCAATTTGCTATTATTTATTACCAATAAAAGCTTCACAGGTAATTAAATTTTTAAAAAAGCTTTCTCATACTGTAAACTCCATTTAAAATTTCAAAATGATATTAATTTTTTTACTTGCATCAGAATTTGAAGAATCACCTTTCAGCTGATAATTGATTGATCAAAATTAGACTGTTAATTATACATCATCTGATTACAATGATAATAAAAATGTACTTATTCTGTTTAATGCGATTTATATGATTTAAAGTTTATTTGGCAGATAAAATATCTATGTGATTAACTTAAAATATTCAGCAACGAGTTAAAAAAAATTTTCTTAACAATCGTAATACTTTCTCTTTATATTTGAAATATACAAAAGTAAAAATATGCCTTACAGAATTAGTGTATGAATATGAATATTGAAGTACTACAATATGAATGTGCAGCCACTATACAGCCATGTGAATGAATCGTTCATTTTAACCTCTTATCTGTTGTGCTAGTTTGTAGCATTATTGTTTCATGCTAAGTTTTTATGTTGGAATTCAATACAAAAGTTATGCTTTATGGAATCAATCTTGAATTTTTAGGTGGGAAACTTACAGGGAGAAGGCAAAGATTTTCCCCCATTATTTGCAAAATAATTTAATTTTGTAATTTTATTTGATTTGCTGTACTTACTCTAACTTGTGTCCAAGTATTATTTAAATTTTGAATATTCTTATAGTTTCTTCACTGTGTTTCCTAATGAACTTTAAGATAATTTTTGTCTGTATATTTTGTTGAATGTGAATGGGTTGACTAACTTCTTGCAGTTCAGTATCCTTAGCAAACTTTGTATTATAATAGATTGTGTTAAAAGAAAAGAAAACTGTAGGGTTTTTTTACTATTTTATTTAAAATTAATTAATTTTTTTTTCTCTTTTACATGAATTATTGAAACCAATTTTTGAAGATACCCACACTTAATTTGGTATTTCCACTTAATATTTATTATTTAAGAGCTGCTTATACAGGTATGATATGTAAATCAATACAAAATAATCAATTTGTTAACATCTTTTAAAAGCTCTGTATGTTATCTGATGAAATTGGTGATAAAATATTAAATATAAAACAATAATAAAATTTAGAAGATATTTATCTGCCAAATAAAATCATAATTGTTTACTTCTTTTAATATTGGTAATGTAAATATTCACTTAATTCATAGAGAGAAAGTATTATAAGGAGTACAACTGCTCTTATAATATGATTCTACTGCATTTTAAATGTAATATGAAGTTTTATTTCAAAAAAATCTTTAAAAGTATTTTTTGTTTCTTTGCAGGTAAAGTGTTGGATGCTGTTCCATGCAGAAGATAAAATCTGAGCGAACATTCCAGAATGAATTGACTGTCGTTAAATCAAACTGTATTAATATGTTGACATTGTCTTTTGAATTAAAAAAAAATAAGCATATTGAAAGACAGGAACATATATATCAGAATTTTGTCTTTTGAATTAAAAAAAAAATAAATAAGCATATTGAAAGACAGGAACATATATATCAGATTTTTTCAAATGAGTTTCAGATTAATAATACGTCAAATCAAAAGCTTTACATTAGGATAACGCATAAAAGTTGGCATATATTCATCAATGCAATTGTTCTAAAGTGCATTTACGTTTGTTAGTCTTTTTTATATTATAATGGAGAAACGACTATTTCGAGAGATTTCAGTGCCACTGGAAGAAATTGCTCTTAGGAGTGTTGTTGTCAATCTGTGGAACAATACATTAAATTCATATTGGCTATTCCGAGACAATGTGATTATTGTTGGGGATAAGATTAAACAAAGAATTTTAGAAATGGTGCCGCCATTATTTAAGAATCGGATGATCTCTTTAGTCATGCCCATTGGTGCTGAAATATTAAGTTGGCGAATGTACCATGAAAAAAATTTTCATGGTGTACCTGAAGATATTAGTTCCGATTATTTAAAACATTTACACTGGACAAGTAAGGGCACTATAGATTATAAGAAAACAGCAGAAAAACTTATTGATCTTAAAATGTTTGATGTCACAAAACGCTATGAATTAGCATGTTTACATTGCTTGGAAGATTATATTCCACTTCTCTGGGAAGAAGTCTCCGAAGAGTACAAAAAGCTTCTGAAAGAAGAATTTTATTCTTCTGTAGACATGCAGTTGAAATATTATTGGGCTTACGTTTTGAAAGGAGAAGAATATAAATTCAATTGTATCTTTCAGACGCGATTACCGGGGGAGTTATCCTTTCATCAGTATGCATTCAAAGTTTCAGCAGTGAAAGGCAATAAATCAGCGGCTAAATTTTTTTTTCAAAAACTCTCTACCAGAGAACGAGATTCATCTTTATTATTTACTATCTATTCTGTTTTAAATGAACGGTGTAGATCAGGCAAAAAGCTTCCGGACTTTCCAAAGCAGAATCTCTCTGATGTCTTATGTTACTTGTTGTCTTTGATGAGTCATGAGCAACAGATGCAGGCATTAAAAAATTTTCCTTCCCCCATTTTAGCATGCTTTCTTGATTGGCCATCGAATGATTTTTTCTTGGAAGTCGCTGATGTTATCTGGACCTTTCTTCCTGAAAGAATGTATGCATGTTTGCTAACTTACATGTATAAAGTCATTAGAACAACACATGTCTATAATCCCCTACTGTTTCAGCAATTTTTTAGGCAGAGTCCTCGCAGTTTCAGAAAAGAGTTTGTAGATAAAGAATGTCTATTTGGTTATTTCTTTCCGGAATTTTTCAGTATGCAAGATATTGAAACTATTGAAGTAATTTTCAGAAATATAGATGCTGCTGACAGAGTAAGACTTATCTTTGGTCAACATGTTTTTAAACTTTTGTGCAATTCCATCTTCACAGTCAGATGGCATATGGTTGAAGTGCTTCTTCGAGAAGCCATGCTATCCAAAGAAGATAGGCAGAGACTAAAGAAGAATATTTTGAAATGCATGACAAAAACTCACAAAGGAATGGGAGTCGAAGAGAGAACCCATAAACGGAAATGGTTTTGTGTATTCTTTGATGACGTCTGTGCAAATGCTGCTGGTGAGGAAAACCCGAAAGATGAAACATCTACTGGAGTTAAAAAACTCTGCACTGAAAAGAAAAATAATTAATTGGACTGTAAATTCTTGAACTCGTATTCAAAATCATGGTGGGCACTCTTTTTAGAGCTTCATCTTCAATTAGCTGTTTCTAAAATATATGGGATTGGAAAAACTCCAGACACCTGCATCAACAAAGATCTGGAAAAATTTACAATTTAGGAGTTCATCTCCCTGTTTCCATTATAATTTTAAGAAACTGGACTTCCTTGTGAAACAGAATTTTATCATGATTGAATGCCCATGAATTGGTTTTTCTTGCAACGGTAAATATTGACTATATGGAATTGTAAGATTGCTGTTGCTATTTGAATTCAATGGAACTGCTTCTGACTACTAACTACTTACATTTTACTATTTTCTTGTTGTGCTGGAGATGTCTTAATTACATTTGGATTATATTCTCAAAAGATACAGAAACTTTTTGAATATAGTAGGATTACATGCATTCTACTTTTTTTTTTTTTATAATTGCATTTATAACACTCATTCAGTTACTCAATATTAATTACTGAGATTTATAATACATCATCAGAAGTTATATTGGCTTGAAAAATCGTACATACTAACATTACACTTTGCAAATGGGAAGATTCAGTTATATCAGCCAGTGTTTTAATCCACTGTACATCAGAATGTCACAGTATCATTAATTAATAACAGTTAAATTGACTTGATATTTTTTATTATAATTTTAACCTTTGATGTTAATTGAACTAAATGTTATAGATTATTTTTATTTCAGAAGTTGCTTTTGGATTTCACTTAAGAAATTTTTGAATACAGGTAAGTGGTAAGGACATTTTACATGTTAATGACTATAACTTGTTTTAAAAGTTTTATATTCCCAATTCTTTTAAAGCTCAAATATTGTATATAAATTCTTGCTGAGCAGAAAGCTTGTTTTGTGGGATATTTCATGTTTTTACTTTTCTGAGTCAAGCTTTGATTCTTTTAAAATATATTCTGTTTCTATGTCATGTATGATACCTTTTATTAAAGGTAGATGCACATAGTATCAAATGTCTGAAACTTGCATATTCTGTATTTGTATGTTATTATCGCATGTGCAGTACCACACAAACATTCAATATTACTTTTAAATATATTATTAGATTAGATAAAAGTACTATATACTCTTTTCTTTTAAATTTAAAATATTGTGCATAAATTCTTGCTGAGCAGAAAGCTCAGCTGCTTTGTGGGATATTTTGTGTATTTACTTTTCTGAGCCAAGTTTTGATTTTTTTTTTAAATATATTCTGTTTCTATGGCATGCATGATACCTTTTATTAAAGGTAGATACATATAGTATCAAATGTCTGAAACTTGCATATTCTGTATTTTTATGTTATCGCATGTGCAGTACCCACTCTTAACATTCTATATTATTTATTAGATTAGATAAAAGTACTATATTCCCATTTCTTAAAATGCCCAAATATTGTACATAAATTCTTGCTGAGCAGAATGATTTTTTTGTGGGTTATTTCATGTATTTTCTTTTCTGTGCCAAACTTTGATTTTTTTAAATATATTCTGTTTCTGTGGCATGTATGATACCTTTTATTAAAGGCAGATAGTATCAAATGCCTAAAATTTACATATTCGGTTTTTGTATGTTATTATCGCATGTGCAGTACCCACTCAAACATTCAGTATTACTTTTAAATAGATTATTAGATTAGATAAAAGTATTACATTCCCATTTCTTTTAAAGCTCAGATATTGTACATAAATTCTTGCTGAGCAGAAAGCATGTTTTGTGTGATATTTCATGTATTTACTTTTCTGAGCCAAGCTTTGATCTTTTAAAATATATTGTGTTTCTATGGCATGTATAATAGCTTTTATTAAAGGCAGATGCACATAGTATCAAATGTCTAAAACTTGCATATTCTGTTTTTGTATATTATTATTGTATGTGCAGTATCCACTCAAATATTCAATATTACTTTTAAATAGATTATTAGATTAGATAAAAAAAAAATACTATATGCCCATTTTTTTTAAAGCTCAAATATTATACATAAATTCTTGCTGAGTGGAAAGCTTGTTTTGTGGGATATTTCATGTATTTACTTTTCTGAGTCAAACTGATTCTTTTAAAATATATTCTGTTTCCATGAGATACACCTAGTTTCAAATGTTGAAAACTTACGTATTCTGTATTTGTACGTTATTATCGCATGCACTGGACCCATTCACTTTTAAATAGATAATTAGATTAGATAAAAGTACTATATTCCCATTTCTTTTAAAGCCCAAATATTGTATATAAATTCTTGCCGGGCAGAAAATTTGTTTTGTGAGATATTTCATGTATTTACTTTTCTGAGCCGAGCTCCAATTCTTTTAAAATATATTCTGTTTCCATGAGATGTATGATACCTTTTATTAAAGGCAGATGCAGATAATATCAAATGTCTAACACTTACATATTCTGTTTTTGTATGTTATTATCGCATGTGCAGTACCCACTCAAACATTCTATATTATTTATTAGATTAGATTACTATATTCCCATTTCTTTAAATGCCCAAATATTGTACATAAATTCTTGCTGAGCAGAATGATTTTTTTTGTGGGTTATTTCATGTATTTTCTTTTCTGTGCCATATTTTGATTCATTTAAAATATATTCTGTTTCTGTGGCATGTATGATACCTTTTATTAAAGGCAGATAGTATCAAATGCCTAAAATTTACATATTCTGTTTTTGTATGTTATTATCGCATGTGCAGTATCCACTTTAAAATATTGAATGTTTAACAAATTATTACTTTTTGAAGATAGAAAACAATATCACTTTTTGAATTCCTTATAATGCTTGCATGATACATCTAAATAATAAATTTCAAAATGAAATCTCTCTGACAATAAAAATCTCACTTATAGATGCCATTTGCTAACTTTCAAACTATCTTTTCAATTATATTAGAAGTTACAGGTAAGAATACTCAATTAAGGTATTATAAAATTTCTTTTTGGGCAATGATATTTATGGAAGCTATTATGAAAAAATGTCACTTAATATTTATTTAAATAAAATTTTAAGAAAATCGCTTTGAGAAATACATTTTCACCCTCTAAATAATACATATTTGTATTGAATTTGGATACAGTAGGTCAAACTGTCAAGCATTTGGAGATCCTATACATATTCTCCTTTATCATTACATCCCCCCCCACACACATTTAGTTCCAACTTGAAAATTTAATCAAATTGTTTTACAAACGATGAAAAAAAACTTTTTATATAATTTCAGTGAAAACATTAATAATAATTATGCAGTTTCAAACATTATCTTAATCTAAATGAACCAAACGTAAAGCAATTATAAAATGTAATTTAAATGACATAATTTTTTTTCTGCTTATGTTATTGTCACATTAAAATAAAATTAGGATGATTTTGAGCTTTGCTCTCTTCCTCTAAGAAATTACCATATTTATACAAATACATAAAATATTTTCTGCTTGAATTTTACCCCAAACTCTCTAGATGTGTAGGAATGAAGGTAAGGAATCGGAGCCTCAAACTTCTTGACTATTTGGGAATGTTTAGTTTTTATACCATATTATTACCAATAGAGATGCACCTAAACATATTTAAACATGCATTCCAGGCAGGCAGTGTTCCCTTTCGTATAAAAAGAAAATTGCAAATGTGAGTCAAAAATTCATTGTTTAAAAAGCTACTGAAATTTTTTAATATATTTATTTCTACAATAGTATGTGATAATTCTGTGTTGTATTATCAATATTTTTCAATAAGAAGGCTTTTAAATTTGGCACCCTTTCATTCCTCTTCAATCTCAAACCATTCCCTCTCTGATACTACTGGTAGCAAAAACCTACATTTGAAACAAATTTCTTAATTTTTTTCCCGAACTCTGCTGAAAATACTTTCAATACCTTCACTGTTTTGAGAGAAGATTCAGGTTAAGGGGTTTTCCTATTTTCCACTATATATCCGTATATTTTTGTTTTCAACTAATTTCTATAGGAACTACGGAAATTCCGCTGCTATTGGAGGGTTTACTTCAGAAGCAAGATATTCTATCTGATCTGTTAAAAACTGCATATTTTATTTGTTTATTGCTATTTTTTTTTTTTTTTTTTTTGAATTGATATCCTTACCAGCGAGGCTTTGTCACATTTTTTTCTAACGGTTATAAACTCGCTGATGATATGTAAAACTACATTTAAGATTAATCTTTATTCCTGATAAAATAAAGTGATTTGTGGTTTTTATCATGATTGAAGACTCTATAGCACAACGTCATTTTATACTACACATACATATAATTAAAGCATACAACTTTAAAACCTTCACAAATTCCCCCCCCCCCCTCAAAAAAAATTATGATAGTAATTAAAAACAAAATCATGAAATTACTATTTCACAAATCTTGCATACTTCAAAAAACACATACATTCTACTTTAAAGAATAAAAAAAGAACCATGTCAAATTTTATTTACATTTATGCCTCTTTTTAATCTCTTAGTGTTGCAAGATCATTAAAATAACAAAATTTAACTTCCTTTACCATCTGTGTTTATAAAAGAAATTAGTCCTTCATTATATAATGACATGAGAGTCACTGCCACTTTTTAGTCTGCTCTGGCCACACTAAAAAGTAGCCATCTTAAGTGCCTTTCCTTTGAAAATGGTAGAAAAATCCATCCCACTTGTAAAAAAATTGCTTTGACCATCCAGCTTCACCAGATCACATTCTGGGTTGCATCGGACTTTCTAAGGGAGGCTTAACATCCGATCCCCTTATTATAGATTTTTTGGTGGTCAACAACCTATTGGATCTGATCTGACATTGTCATATCTATTGAGGATAAGCAACAACAACGGAATTTTTGCCGCTTCTTTTTATTATTTAATTTATATGGATTCTAAAAATATTTTTTTCATATATTAATCAACTTGATATTTTGCTAAAATAGAATAAACTCTTAAATTTTTAAATGGCTATAAATGAATTTTAACACAGATCGTCAGGGGAAAAAAATAGAATACAAAATAATTGTTCAATTTTATTATTATTTGTAAATACAGAAGCTAGAGTGATTCTGGATAACATCATTTTTTCCACTTTCATGATTAGAAATATTTGCAACTATACACAAACACTGACTGACTGTTTTTAAAACATTTACTTTAATTTATACAATGAAATACAAATGTGAAATGTTGGCAAATAACACCATATAATATATATACAGACAAAAATATTATGTCTCTGGTATTATAGGGAAGCTCAGTTTACATTCAGGCAAATTCTTCAGCAGAACATGCAAACAGTGCTCTTTGTCTGTAACTTCAGGAAGATCATACAGATATAAAAATTTCAAGTTCCTGTAAACACATAAATGAACATAATAAAATATCAATGGATTAGAAATATACTATTATTATTTTTTTTTGTCATAAATGTAAATGGTAAAAATGAAACATAAAATACATTTACAATGAATTTGTGATGTTAAAAAAAAGCTTCTTTTAATTAAAAAGGGCTTTTAATTAAAATAGTTATTTCATATCAGTTTAAAAAATATCAATCTAAGGGCCATTTCAAAAGAATAAGAGTTTAGGCATTAAAGACAGCTTGATGGAAACCTATCATTTCTAATCTAAATTTGATTCAATTACATTTAAGAATCTCCAATATAACTTCACGAGTAATTAAAAAGTATACATCATGAATAATAGCTGCATCTTTTTTAACAGAATGAATTTTAACTCAATGAACAACATTCTAGTTTTCACACTCAATTTTTTTTTAAAAAAATTTCAAATGAGTTATAATATATAAAAGAAAAATATTTGTTATTCAGATAACACTTACGTTAGCTTAGCCACAGATAGAATTCCATTATCAGTCACATTTCCACAACTAACAATTTCAAGGTTTTGAAGAGAGTTCTTAACTGCAGATAACATATTAATGCAAGTATCTTCTATATAAAAACATTTGTGTAACTTGATGGTTTTCACATATTTTAAGTCATCTAAAAAAAAAAAAAAAAAAACAGTAATTTAATTCATAGGACTAGAGTAATAGGTGACTGTAATAATAAGCATAAAGAACTAAAATTATAAAAAAAAATATGGGAAGAATGAAAGATATTGATTGGAGTGTTAATGTTTACATTCAAAAATTTTTTGTTCAAATATATAAGTGAATAATCTAAAACTCTTTCTTAAATAGTAAAAGATAATAAGAATAATCAACCAATTGAGCAATTATATTAATTAAATTATACTATGGAAGCAAACTATTACTACCTGAGATGCAATTTGGCATGACTGGAATAATCTACCTTGATGCACATTTCTGTTTTTAATTTGGAATGGAGAAGATTAGATATGGCCTAGTTGACAGCATAATTTGGATATTAATTAATCTGAACTAAATAAATAATTTTAACAAAGTATTCCTAATAAAAAAAATTTTTTGTTAACAAATAATTTGAGTAAAAAAGGATTAACTCAACATAATAAATATGTAATTACAAACATCATGCTTCAAAATAACTATCATATTACAAAACTTTTTAGCAAAGTTATTTAAAAATTGCAAACGAATTATTATAGCACAAGTTATAATTAATGCTCATACAACTAGACAGCTATGTAAAAAAATTTGATGAATTTATACATGCGAAGCAAGTACAGGCACATACAGTAGATTCCCGATTATCCGCGCCTGCCGCACTAAGTTTTTTTTTGCTTCCAAGCAAAGAGAAAATGCCAAAGCAAACACAAATGACTGATTTCTTCAAAACGGTGTAGTTTTACAGTTATGCTTTTGTAATTACATAATACATTACAGTATTAAAACAGTACATATGTATTAATTTTTCTGTGTATCCTTGACGCCTCTCGTAAGTGCAAAGCACTTTTCTGTTTTCATTAATAAAATGCATTTTAGGTTAGATTTGAGTGATATACTAAAGCGTTAGTTAAACATTTCCTGCTGTTTATTTTACGTTTTATTGTACATAAAACGATTTTTCAAAGTTGGAATGACTTTTTCTCTTTTCCTATGCCCGTTTTTAGCTTTTTTCGGATTATCCGCGGCGGCCGCGCCACCCAATTCCGCGGATAATCGGGAGTGTACTGTACATGTACTATAATACACTTGTGACCATTCACCTTTAAAAGACTAGCATTCCTGAGGAAAAGTGGGTTAATATGGATTAAAAAATAATGTACATGTTATGAATTACTTCTCACAACATTTTACATAGCCATTTAAAATGTCTGTTTTTTTGTTTTGTTTTTTTTTCTTCTTTTTTCCCCCCCAATTTTATTTACAATAATCCTACAAAGATGTACAGTATGTCCCAGTCATTTGTTGCTCTTGTCATCTAATTGGCATTCAAAATTATGAAGTTCATCCCAAAATAACCTTCATATACCATCCAAATGGCATGTCAATGTAACTAAGCCAAACACACTATTTTAACTTAAAGACAGAATTAAATATATCGAATAATTTCCCATTAAGCCATAAATTTTGAACTAAAAACTTTATTCTCCTCATTTGCATGAAAAATAATGTCTTTTGAAAAACAATTGCATTCTCTCATCTTGTGCATTTCCTAATTTGTAACAACACAAACTTTAAGTAACATCAGCATATTCTGATGATAATGCTTCTCAAATTTCAAACAGTATATTTCTCTTCTATTTCTTTACAGGATCTGTTGTGTCAAGACACCTATTTAAGTACATTTTCATGGTTGGCATGATAATTTATATGAATGTTTCCATAAATCATGATATTGAATCGAAGCTCGGTAGCAATTAAATCTTATATAAAAAGAAATAAAATTTTCCTCTAAAAGATATTTATTAAGAGGTATTAGCTGCAGCCGAGGTATTCTAGATGTTCTACCAATCAATATGATAAATTAAAACTATAATATTACATGAAAAAATATTATTAAATCAATTCAGAAAGCAATACTCCTTTGATATGGACAAATTAAAATTTGGAAACGATTGTCACTGTAAATAAATTAAAATATATAGATGTAAAATAAAAATGGACTTTCAAGCATACATTTAACCTTTAAGAGTTACCACTTATTAACTAAAGCTTCAAAGAAGCATGCTTGGAAGTAGACAGGTTACATAATTTTATACATAAAAATATTTTGGATAAAATTCGCATTGTGCCAGTGTAAGCAAAATAATTGACTAAATAAGATTTGCTGGCATTGGATTTTGGTTCACTGCTAAAAAGTGGCATACGACAAGGGAATATGATATATGTAAAACAATTAAGAGCTACTCCCAACCAGCATACAGTCCACAAAAAGCAAATTAGATGATCTGAAAGATTGATCCTTCACACATTTTAAAATAGACATTATGATGAATGCAAAACAGTTTTCACTATGGCAAATCGATGTATTAGCCCCTCCTACAGAGGTATGAGCTGCCATCTGAGTAAGCGTAGCTTGCCTCACACCCTTATTGTACCCACATGAGAACCAAGAATCTGCTTACTTATATAGTAATTTCATATCCCTATATATGAGGTGTCCCTGTCATATGTTTAAGGGGGGAAAAAAAATAGAGATCCAGCATTTAACTTACTTAAGTATGGAAATCCTACGTGCATTATACATGATTCAGTTGCGTCAATTTCTTCAATTACATTTTTTGGTAAAAACTCCATCTGTAGAATATTATAATCAGACACCCATTTTTCATGGTTTTTCCATTTAACAGATGCTCCACATCTTAACAGCCACTCTGCTGCAGCACGATCTGGGCCAACATCTTTTATTCGTTGCTCGTCAACTCTACAGATTAAGAGAAAATTGATCAATTACTTTTTTAAATAATAGAAGGTAGTAAATACTAAAATAAAACATTAAAAATGATGGTTATGCACATAACTTTAAAGCTTGTTCAGATTTTTTTTAATAAGAAAAATAATTTTAAATAAAAAATAACTATATAATGTTGATTTCCTAGCAATACTTTTTAAGTATATATAGAGTGAGCACAAAATCTTTTCTTGATTACAAAATATCTCAGTATAACTGTTAAAGACAGAAATCTAAAATTTGTAACATTGTATAGCTCTGCTTTTAAAGTATTTCTTTATACCATTAAAAAGATAATACAACTAGCCCATAAATTCAAGCAGTGAATGAAAAGACAATTTTTTATGAAATCATATTAATAACAGAAAAACCAAGATGTTGTTCTATGAAAGTAAATTAGCCATTTCTGTTCATTGGGAGTTTATATGTTGTTATGGATGCAATCTTCCAAAGGTCAAGACCATAAAAGCAATTGTATCAAAAGTTAAAAGAAGTTAATGATGTTGGTGAATATTTCAGGTGCCAAGAGGGTGCAGTAAGTGATGCAAATGTGGATCTCGTTCATCACTCCAGCCTTCAAATAAATGACTGTTCCAGATATGCTGAATTTTCAATTCAAACGCTCAACAGAAATAAGTGATAACATCATATTTATTTGTCCAATTAATAAGTTTTGCATGTTTCTGGAGAGATAAATATGCATAATGTCTGTCCTTTAAAGATTACAGAGACAGACAGTCTTGACATTCTGCAAAATATAAGAAAATACACAAAGAAATTTATTAAAGTAATCAATTATTTTACAAACTAAACATATGTCTAGGTATAATAGTTTTTGAACAATAAATTCTTAAAATCAGAAAAATTTGTGATCTTTTTTTAAAATTTTATTTATTGCCTATGTAATGCATTTCACAGTCACAAATGCAAAATAAATTTTAGTGCAAATGGGTGATAAGTAAAACTAACAAAAAAAAAGGAGGGAGATAAAGTAACTTGTAAAAAAAATATCTTGATCTTTTAAGCAGCATATACTTTTAGAATGATAGAATGTCTAGTTTATTAAATAATGAAATTGTTTATTAAGTTTATAATTATCTCATGATTTTCTAAAACAATAGGATATTTTATAATAACTAAAAATCTAAAACTTATTAAATAAGAGATTGAGAATTTTGAATTAATGTGCAAGATTATGGGATGTTTGGAGAAAGTTCAAAGAAATCACATATTCAATAAACAATATACAAAGGAGAAAAATTTTAAGTTTATAAAGCTTAATGTTTTGTATACAAAACTGCCTTCTACTTTATATTGATTGACAATTCTCCAAAGTATGGCAGAAAATCTTACACGTAATTAATTCTGAATGACCCAGAAGGAGGTAAAAATATCCAAAAGAACAATTACTAACAGAAAATCATTTTTATTAAAATTATACATGAAACTTAAGAATATAATAATGGGTAAATAGCTTAGATGCAAAAAAGATTTCAATTTTAACCAGTTAACAGCAGAATTAATTTTTTTAAATCTCTGAAGTCCCCCTTTTTAAAATTAAGCAAGGATGCCTATACATGTTGAACACGTTACAAATCGGTGCATGGTAAATTTTGCAAAAAATCATAATAAAGCATACAAAACTTCATTTTTATTAGATAAAAAATTACACATCAACTGTGTCAAAATGAAGATTTGAACTGATGCATATACACATTAAGCACACTTAAATGGTTAAAAAAAATATTTGTGTCCAAAATGTTCATTTATATAACAGCCAAAATAATTTTGATAAGTATAATAAAATGTAATAAAATACTCAATTTATTCTTCAGGCATCACTTGTGTAGTAATGTCTTAAAAATAAATAAAAGTAAATAATGATTGCATTCAATCTCTTTTCAGCTATAGAGGAAGAAAACATTAATGAGCTAAAACATGATAAAGCTATTATGTATGGAAAGAGAAGTTGATTTTATGTGTTAGCTTTAGCAGAAAGTTGATATCATAAAGAAACACAGCATTAGTGACTTTTTTTATAAGCTTCTAAATGCCTCAACTATAAATATTTTAGCAATTTTTCAGGAAAACAACGTAAATATATATATATATATTTTACTGCAAGTTATACATGCAAACAACAAAAATACAAACTTTATTAAGACACATTAATATTATAATAGATCTGAAAAATAATCCTATATTTCACTGGAAAATAAAGTAGAAATTAGCAATATGAAACAAAGCTTAGTTCAAATATTACAGATTCATTACTTTTTTATATTTATATTCTGTTATGAAGTTATACAAGAACTACTAGGAATGGATTCAAAATTTTAATCGTCAGATTAATACAAAACCCCCACTAGCATTTACTCTACAAAACTCTATACTATAACAACAAGCAAATACTTTATTCACAACAGATTAAGCATGTATAATGAATCTTCAGAGGAATCTTATCTAGAATGATCTTAAAACAAGGACTGCAATACCTCAAATTTCAAAAATTATGAAAGAAATAAAAAATTACTAACAAGTCTCACAAATTTATCTATGAACAGCATTTGATAGAAACACATAAAATGTCAAAATTTAAGAATGTTTTGAAATTTTATTGTATAAGTAAAATGGCAAACTTGATTAGAAAGTGAAATCCATCATCATTTGTAATTTAAATAAAATGAAATTTCTAACCTTCAATCAGACGTACATTATATTAAAACAAACACATCAACACATTTGGCTTTAAACTTTTGAGGAGCCCTATATTAAATTTTCTTTCCTACCTAAAAAACTGTATGGTTGAAGTTCTATCCTCTAATAATAAAATATTTTAAATCTAAATAGTTTTTCCTGCCTTTAATTTTCTTACGAGGAGATGGAATGATATATGTCCCATGAGCCTTCGAGGCATACTCTGTCCATTTTCTTCAAATACCTCAAAAGTATGTATATCTGCAATTGTAAAAGAAAGAATTTTCCCTCAGTCAGTATTCAAATCAGACAATCTTTAATAGCATTTTAATGAAAGTTGTTGTCTTTGAAAGCTTCCGAACGAAGTTGGCCACCCAGGCTGAATTTTGCTATCAACAAAGTCTTATTCCCCTCCTCCTCCACCTTTTTTTTCACAAGGGAAGAAACAAATTCATTTTCAATATATGTGTTGATAATTATTCAACTTCAGCAAAGAAATATGATACAAAAAAACACCAGTGAATACTAAGTTAATCATAGAAACATCAATTAAAATGCCCTCCTCCACCCTGGCCAGTTGTAAACAGTCTCACAAAGAAAAGTCATGTACTTTCCCATGCATATATCCAGTAATCTAATTATATTTTATATAAAAGAATATGCTTTGAAAAATATAGGGCAAGATTTCAAAAGCAAAAGAAATTCATAAACTGAAAGGGACACTCAGCCATTCTGAGAAACCACAGTACATTGTGTTGAAAAAGAAAAGAATGAAAGCTAATAACTTGGTTTCACATGAGCAGCGAAGATACAAAAGCAGGATATTCTTATTTGAGTAGTTCTAGTAAAAACAATTTCAGGTGTAGCACTTTTTAAAAGCATATCTGTAATTTAAAAAAAAATATTTTTTTTAAATGCTTTAAATTTAAAATGCCATGAAATATATATATATATATATGTATTGATTTTAAGACACTACTTAATGACAATTTATATTAAATCTATTGAAAACATATAAACTTATTTAAATCAAATATTTAATCAAAATTAAAAGCAACTGATCCACAAATTCAAATGCTGCTCTTTACACTAGCTGATGAATCATAGAAGGCTGATGGAGCATTTTTATCCTCTTTCACAATGTTAATAAATAAGAAAGAAATTGCCCTTTTAATGACTAAATTTATTTAGAATACATTCCCTGAATCTTCATTACTTATACAGCAAGCATTTATTCAGAAAATCATTTTCTTACACTACAAATAAAAATTTAAAAAAAAAACCCTCCATCATCTTAAAAGGTAAGAATTTAAACTTTTTAGACCAGTCTAAATAATATTTAATGGTACTGTAATTTTTTTAAAGGCAAGAAATATTTGAATTTACATTAAAATAATTTTTGGGATAATATGATAAAAACAGGTTAAAAAAAACCATTTTAAAAAGGTGGACCAAATATTACTTTACAACTTCTCAAAAAAATTAAAAAGTGAAATAAATGTGCTGGAATTTAATGGAGCTCAGGATATTTCTATTCCCATGCTCCTCATCTCCAGCATGTCTTTAAATTTTTAAACAATCCTCTTAAAATCCCTTTAGAATGTGATTTAGAAATTTAACATGGTAGGCTAGTAAGAGAAAATATCAACAAGCATACCAACAACAAAATAAGGCATTATGCATCTATAACAATTTTTAAGGAAAAAGAGAAATAATGATTTCTGGCTAATTGCATACATAAAACTGCACAGGAAATCTGATGGGACCAGCGAAAAATGTTATAATAGGAAAAAAAAGGGCAAAGTAATACTGAATTTTTTAAAACTACTTTTCTAATCAATTTCTTTTTGGTATAATTTTTTTTATCTACCACAGTTGTTCTAATATAAGACACATGGACTACTAAAATATAAACTGTAGAACCGCAATACACAGTCAATCATTTTACAGTATTTATAATCACAATATTACCAGCTGCCATTATGTATAAACATTCAGTATAACAGACAAAAAGTTTGAAACGATTAGCATTTCTAATTACAAAATATTGAATCTATTAACAATTTATTAAATAAAACTGGTATAAGTAAAGGCTAAATAATTTTTTCATATTTTCGCCAGTCTTAAGGACAAATGATACAATTAATTAGGAAATAATAACCAAGACAAGTATTTTCTTACTTGTTGAAGACAGTATTGAGCCAAGTGTAAAATGTTCTTCTACTCGAAACTGACAAGGAGATACAGCATTTATTGAAATATTGTAACATATTTAGGCAGGGTTTTTTTTTTTTTTTTTTTTTTTTTCCCTAAACATAAGTTGACAACAGAATGTTGATATCTCCTGCTGTTACAATTCTGTATTTTGCTTCTTCAATCTGCGATTAAGAATTGGAGGCTTACATTTGATACTGAAACATGAAAGAAGTAAGATGGCTGTCATCTTTCGTTTCTATATATATAGAGAGCAAAAAAACGAAAAAAGAAGTTTCATCAATAAACACAAGAGAGAGCGTGCACACAAAAACATCAACAATAAACACAAGAGAGCGCGTGCGAGACTCGTTAACCGGAGAACGCTTGAATCCCCCCATTAGAAGTTCAAAGGGGGGGAGTATTAAAATCAGTGAGGGAAGCAGCACTGGAGGATGGATTTCATTCCGGTAGTGATGGAAATGGGGGAATCGATGTATGGTTGCTTACGGAAAAGCTTTTTTCGCCAAAAGGTGAAAATTTATTTACCCGCCAAGAATGAAGCGCAATTTTGGAATGTATAGGGTGGAGCGTGAACGACTGTCAGTCGGATCTATGATGAAAGCAGACCTTATTTATGCACGATCTTTCTTAGTAAAAGAATAATACCGTAATATAATATATTTATTTTTTGCTCATAATTACGTTTTATGAATCTAATTTTTGACTAGAAATGAATGTTGACTGTGGCTGAGAACAGTGGGAACTTGGGAAAGCTGAATTTTCTACAGGCGCCTTCTATTTATAATTAATTAAATGCCAAGAAACTAATATGTTAACTCATAATTAAATTCTATCTTCTATTGGTTTGTTAAATGAAATTTTAAGTTTTCACAAAGTAATGGAATGAACTTACAAGTTTCATTTAAATTCTTAATGGAAGCTAAAAATGTTTTATTCGGAATACAAATTCGATGTAGTTTTAATTTTATTTCTTGCAATTTGGCTGTATTCATTGGAAAGTATTTTAGTTTTTTTATACTATTAATTTTAATGCTCATATTTTGTTTAATGTACAAAGCTAAATGTTTTTTAAAAAATTAGCTAAAATTTTTTTAATGATGTTTTTAAAAATTATATATATATATTTACCTAATTAAGTAATAAATTAGTGTTATAGAACATTTAAAACATTTTTTATAACTGCAGGCATGCTTTGATTTTGTTATTTGCTAGTATTTGTAGTAGCAATAAAGCCTTTATATTTTGTGGTCTAAAAATTGCAATAATAAAAATCTGTAATCTCTTTCTTGCAGTTTTGTCCATTCTTTTTTTTATATATATATATTGATAATGTGCATGATAAACTCATTAAAATTTGTTTTCAAATTGTATAATTCATACTTGTAAAAATATGCATTGTAAAGATATATATATATAATGTTAGCTAAGTTTTTGATAAAATATGGCTTATTCTCTGTCAACAAAGTATGATAACTAAAAATCCTCAAAGGAATCATCAAATTATTCAATATTTTCTATTTAATAAAAACTAATTTTTGTTTTGTTAAAATAAGATTTATATTGAATTAAAAATTATATGCATAAGCTGATTAATATTACATGATTTTAAAAAGTACTTTTTCAATACATATATTTCTTATTCTAATTTATTAATATTTTTTCATAAATGTTTAATACATTTATTTATACATACAGCAATTTAATTCTTCTTTTAATGCTAAAAATCAGAATTTTGATTGAAAGTAGCCAAACTAAATTTGAAAAGGTAATAGAATCAATTATTTCTAATTATATGATTGGTGTAATAATATTTTTAAAGAAAAATTGTATTAAAAATTCTAATATCTTGGATAAATTTGTTCTAAATGTTGAATTTTCTATTTTTATAATAATGCACAGACTTTAAACTTTTAAAGAAAATTTGGAATGTAATTTTTAATTTCAAAAAAATAAAAATTATTTTTTTAATTTAATATAAAAATATTAGTATATTCTAAATTAGTCAGTAGAATTTTCATTTAAATTGTAAAATATCATTTGTTAATTTTTGCATAATATTTAAGTCATATTTTATTCAACACCTACATTTTCTCAAGATATTTTTCTTTTCCTTAATTTTTTTAAGCTTAATTTCTTCTCATTTTGATTTTCAGTGATAATTCATGAAATAAAAGTGATTTGCTTCACAAGCATTCATTATTGTAATATACAAATGTATATTAGTTGACCAAACCATTAACAAAATAAGAAACATTTACTCCACCTTAATAAATGTTATACTAATATTGTTTTAACTGATTCAAATGAGTAGATAAATACCGAGTGGTGAATATTTTTGAGATATTGTGTAAAAAAATTTATAAAGGATGATGAAAACCTATAAAACTTAAATAGTTTATATACCTACTTTATCTTCTAAAATTAAGGTTTTGACTGAATTATTAAAAGACAATTTTTATGAGGATATAGAAAAAAAAAAATGTTTTAGAAAAATAAAATGGGAAAATAATTTTTATTGTTTTAAAGTAATGATAATTGCAATGGAATAATGAATTTTAACACTGTTTTTGTTAAATTGAAAAAAATTATTTACAATTTAGAATCAATAATAAAAATAATCGTAATCTCTGAATCAAATTATCTGCGAATTCATTTGTTCAATAGGAATTTAATAACTTAGAGAATATGACTTTAGTCACTTGGAGACTTTAAAACAATTTCCATTAACCCCATTATAAAAACGTGAAGAAAGGCTAATTTTCAAAAATAATTTAGTATTGATTCAATTCACCTTCAGTAAAAATTTTAAACTAATGACACAAGTAGGTTAAAACTGTCTGAGTCGTTTAACTTGCATATATCAATTGGATCAATAAAAGAAAATAGATGGCAATCAACTGAAGACAAATTTTATTCATTACAGAAAAAAGGATGGACAGAGAATTAAAAATATCAGAAGGATCACAAAAAATATTTTGATGAAGGAGTTTGTATGAAACCGGTATTTTAAAAATCAACGTAGTTTTGTACATTTTAATGCAACTGAAAGAACTTCCTGGGCTATTGTATTCACAAAAGTAGAAAAAAGAAATTTTTAACATATGAAAGAGCAATTGAACTTGGATATGTATCATATAATTGGGAACTTCTAAAGAGATAAAGAGAACTTGTCAGGAAAAAAAAAATAAGCTTAATGAACAAAGAGAAAGTACAATCATTTACAAGTGGAATATATGACATAATATATTCTCAAGATATTGTAACAAACCTGATAATCTATGCAACTCCTCTCAAAATTCAAATTCTGACTCTAAAACATGATTCTTATTAATGCTTAAACCACAGCCTGAAAATTGGAAGGAAAAAAACTATAAACAGTATCTTTCACTTTTGTTTCCAATATCATTTTAAATAAATAAAAAAAAAATTAAAATTTTTTTCTTTTTTATTTAGTTACTTATTACTTTTTAAAAAATCGTTTACCTCATTATTGTTCATTTTAACTAAAAAGAATTTAAATCAAGTATGTAAAATGTATGATGTGTTATTGTTTGTTTTTTTATTAATTTTTTTAAAAAATTTTATAAAATAAAAAATATATATATATGCTTCCCTCTCTTTCTCTCTTTTATCTTTATACTTTTTCTGCCTCTTTATAACATTAGCATATAAGATCATACAGTTTTTTTTATATGAATACAATTAATTGAAAAATAAATATCCATTCTGGATATTTATCCTTAAAATTAGAACCTGAATGCCATCACTAATCAACTCACACTTAAATTTCTTTACAGCATTTTTTTAAAAGAAAATTTTACTTTTGAAGAAAAATAATTATTTTGCGAATAAAAGAAACCTTTGTTAATGATTCAGAAGAAAATTTCATAATTTCCAAATGTATTTTTTGAAGTTTTAAATACTAAATCTGAATGATAAAATGGTATTTTAACAAAATTTCGAATATTACTGTGTTAATTTACTTAAGCATTTTTATTCAACAAATAAAATATTTTGAAGGGTACGAGAAATTGCGTTGTTTCAAGATGTCATAAGGAATTGTTATCCTCGTTTGTAGATTTTTCATCTACTACTGCAATCATAATATTCCATTTTTTTTTTAAGATTATTGTTATCAAATTATATTATTGCTGTCATACTTTTTTTTTTTTTTGTAATTACTATATTGCATACAAACAAACGCTTAATGTTGAGTGACAGAAAAAAGAAGTTTAAATTAATGACAAAAGAATAAATTCATCTTCACTTGAGTAGTTAAATTTTGATAGAGTATTGGGAATGAAATGAATTGTATAACAATAATAAAAATTATTGTAGAAATACATTCTAAAATATTTTTTAGTTTATTTATATTAAAAAGACAATTGTATGATAATGAAATTGATATCAATAAAAGGATTTTGATATTCAGTTTGGAAAATGGTGTTAGTGTCATTTTTGTACAATAATATATTTTGGGAATTATAAGAGGAAAACATCAACATTTTGTTTAGTTAAAATTATAACTGGAAATTTTGATGCATTGCATCAAAGCACACGCTTTCAACCTTTAAAGCATGTTTGATAAATTTTCAGTTTCTGGAGTCGGCAGTCTGTCTTATAACTCATGTTAAAGTATAGATAAATATATGAACAACTATATATTTCTTCAGTAAGATTGAAATTACCATTGCATATCTGTATGTTGACCTAATGTTATTCTTTGATTTGATATCCACTGGAATGCAGCATCTTGTAAAATTTTTATTCATCTACTATTCTATTTAAAAGTGAAGTTTTTTTTTATAAAATAATTTTAATAAACATTATTTTGATATTTTCCCCTTTCTTCTTTAGCATTTTAATCATCAAAATAAAATTACTTAAATGTAGTTTCTCAAAGAAAGCTTATTTGCAGAGAAGTATTTCTTAGATAGGGCAGTAACCGAGGCTTTTATGAGCATAAAGAAAGAAAAATAGATACGTATGACAGTTCTGTAATTGATTTGTAATTGATTTTTCCACTTCCATCTACTTATCTATCTCTGCTGCTTTTGAAAAGCTACCCCAATTTGCTTACGGCAATAAAACCACCGGGTAGTCGTAAGCAGATGCGCTCTTAACTGGTATCATACGTGCTAAAGTTGTAGGATTAACGGAATTTAATTACCTTTTAGAGAAAACTTGGTAAACAGAAAAGCTGTAGGGAATGCATATTTCTCATTCTTATAATGAGAGTGATTAATGAATAATGATTCTTTTTTATGAGATAATCAACATTTTTCCCATGCGAAACTTGATAATTATACTTTAACCCATGCCTGGAGATGGGAAAATTCAGTGAACTCATGATCTAATTTCCTTCAAACAAATGCCTTCATTTTATAAAGGGAAATAAATAAATTTTTATTGAATTTTAAAAAAACACATATTAAGGAATAATTAAACAGACAGTTATTTGTTTACACAAATGATATAACAAAGTATTTGACATTCGCATTGGTCTGTGAATATTCATTTTGAACGGATGTTTTTTAAATAAAGTTGATTAAACTGAATCTATTTTTCCCTTGTAAGATATAAATATTACAAATACTTGATAAAGAATATTGGAATTATTATTACGATTTATTTCTTATTTAATACTTTTTTATCGATGTATTTTAGTCAGTTTTTGAGTTCGCTGTTTTGAGTTGCATTTTAATATAGTTAATGTTTTGATAGCAAGAATGGACAAAACCATTTTTTATACAACCATGTCGAATGAGTTTTATTTCAATATACAGTATGTATATAATATATATATACATATATATATATATATATATAGAGAGAGAGAGAGAGAGAGATTAATTAAAATTATAGTTGTAAATTTTGACAAATTGCCTAAAAGTACACATTTTTAACCTCTAAATCACGTTTGCTAAATGTTAAGCTTTGGGGCGGCAGTCTGTCTTGTAACTCATGTTAACATATACATAAACACATTAATAATTATATTATTCTTCAGTAAGATTGAAATTACGAACGGGTATCAGCATCTTACTCTAACGTTATTCTGTTGATTTAATATTCATTAAAAAGGACCGAAAAGAGCTATTTGGAATTCAGCATATAGCAAAATTTTTATTATTTTTATTCATCTGCTTAGTGATGAATATTTTTAACCAAAAAATTTTAATAACATGAGTTTTATATTTTCCCCTTTCTTGTTTGGTATTGTATTCATCAAAGAAAGAAATCACTTAAAAGTAACTTCTCAAATAAAGGCAGCTTTTTGCAAAAATAAATTCAAGTTTAAATATCGATTTTTATTTATTCTTTTATTTTTTTATATTTATCTCAATTTTTCATTCGGTTGATATATTTAATTTTTCTTAAAAGGATGTTGCATTATTTACAAAAATTTTAACATGATTAAATTTATAGACTGGATGTTGTCTCTGAATTAAGTTAGGAGAACATTTATAAGGCAAAAACATATTTGTGATTTCTGAAGGCTAGACCGTTCGACGAAAGTTGGTTCGCAATTTGAATAGTAAATATTCACCAAGAAAAGTTTTTAAAATTGTAAATAGGTTTTTTTTTCTTTAAAAATTTATTGACGTTTTAACCCTTCGTCTCAATAACTTCGGAGCGTATTGTTGCATAGAAGCCATTCTTACGCCATTTTAAAATTCAAAATATTAATTATTCAGTGATATCAATTTTATTTCTGTGCAATTTCTTTTCATATTTTAATTAAATATTTGAAAATATTTTAAAGAATATTTTATAATAATACGTTCTAGTACCTTTGTTACAGGGTCGGTCTTAGAAAACGCGAGGTCCAATCTGAAACTATTTTCTATAATACTTATTTCTAGACCGTTTTTACCAGTTATATAAAATAACTTTTGTAAAAAAACACTTTTAAAAGATATTCTAATTAGTGAATTAAAAGTAGATTTTAAAAAATTTAAATTGATTTTTAAAATTTTTAAAATTATTGTTACTATTACCCTTTAGCAACTAGCTGGTTTGCCAGAATTAACATTTGCTTTTCAATTAAATATTTTATGTAACTTTCTCTCTTAATAGATTCTCCAGCAAAATGTTTTTAAGCTTCAAATTTTTATAAACGTATCACCGATACTATTATAGAATCCTTACCTTATTCTGTTCATTCTTCGATGCCTTTCTCTAATTTTCTATGAGCTCCCGTAAAATGTGAACTTGAAATTGAAGCCGGAATTGTTAAAACTTCAATAAATGCATTTTTTAAAAACCAAACACGTCTTTAAAAAAAATATGAGTTCAGAGTTAATATCTAATTTGTATTACAGAATATTTTAATAATTTATGCATTATATAAAAACATTATTCAATAATATTTTCTTTGGCCTCATCATAAAATTTTATTTTCAATTTTGCTTTCTAAAGGATTTAAATGACGTAATATTTTATTTTATTTCAATTAAAAAAGTACTTTTGTAAACGATTATGAAGTCTAAATTTTATACGATCCTTCAGACCCAGGAATCCTATTCAGTAAAATAATCTTGACCATCTAACGTTTTCATCTTTACGGCCAAATCTGACCGAGTTATAAAGCCGTCAATATCCTTATTTTAGGACAATCAAAAATGTAATTATTTTAGATTGATCAATCTTGGGGAAACTCAGGGCACTGATTTTGTATCTTCGAGGCAGTCAATGGAGTTCCGCGTTTTTATAAAACAGTGACATTCAAATTGTCATAACTCACTCAGTTTTGGTCACAAAAGGGCGAACTTTTTTTATTTAATATAACAAAATATATATGGAAAAATTATTAAAAGCATTCCTCATATTTAAGTCAACTCAACATGGGAAAATAAACCGAACCTTCATATCTTGGTCGTATCAGTGGGAAAAGGCTAAGATGAGGCATTAGGAGCAACAATGTAAATGGTTTCAGTTTCTCTTCAGTAATAAAATACAATGTTGTAAAATAAACTTAAAAACTTTTAAAAAATAATAATAATAAAAAATTATATGGCAAAAATTTTTTCATCATTGAAAAGATAATGTTTTGAATTTTAAGATGCTGTACAAATTGTTTTTCTGCTATAATATTTTCAGAAATTAATGCAAAAACACCAAAATTTCACAAATTTTAATTAACTGAAAATTCAAAAAATCACACCGAAATTTCAAATTTCCGCACTGAATATATGTGCAAAATTTGGTTGTTATAGATCAAACGATTTGCCCTGTACAGTACCAATACAAACACCCACAAATTTATCTTTACAATTAGTATAGATTATATGCATTATATAATTTAAAAATAAATGGTTTTTTTCTCACATTCAGTACCGGATGACACTACTTATTTGAAATTAAATATTAAGTAAATTGACAAATTAATTTCTAACCAAATTATGTATAGTCATAGAGAATACAAACGTGTAGTGAAATTTTGAACTCTGTCACTTGAGAGAGTGAATAAAAATTCCATTACAAAACTTCATCTTTACAAACATGAAATGCATTATCTACTAATAATAAAGCATATTATTAGTAGAGCGATCTCTACTAATAATAAAGATGAATATGTGTTTGTGCATCTGTATATCTGGGTGTTGACGCTCTATTAATCAAACCGTAAGACACATAGCTACCAAACTTAGTACGCACGTACTATGTTGGACGGATAAAATGTGCACTTCGGAGCAATGTTTTAAAAATTTCATTTAGAATTTTAATTAATTAAAAATTAAGCAAGTTCTTGATGTTTTTTTCCCTCGATAACTTTCGAAAATATTACAGTATAAATGTTATTTTTATATATTCTGAAAAAAAATTTTTTTTTCAATGATTGTAATTTTTTGCAGTATAAATATTTTTTTCATATTTAATCAATTTTTTAAAAATATTTTAGGCACATTTTCCAGCAAAAATCTTAAGAATTCTGAGCAAATATTAAGCGTATCAAGAATAATAATGCAAAAGCATAAGAATTCTTGATGAACACCAAAGTTATTATTAAATTTGCAAAAAAATGTTCAGTTTTCGTTTTCCTGTGGAATTATTATTCTGTACTTTACAAAAATTATTACTGGCAAAGCTGATTTCAGGAAAGTAAGCAATATAATTATCTAATTCTGCAAAAAAAAAAAAAAAAAAAAAAACTGAAAAATTTACATTTAAAATATTTTTAATATGAAGTAAAATGCCAATTTTTGTTTTGCTCTAGGTTAGAAATTAGATTGTATTGTTAAAAGACTAAAAATATCAAAGTGCATCCACGATGGTTAGTGGCGTTGGCAGAAAATAAGGGAAATGCATAGTAAAATGAATAGAATCATAGAAGTCTTCTAATATAATATTTATTACAGACTATCTATCAAAATGTGAAGCTTATAAATAATTTGCTTAAGCAGCTATTAAGAACCAGTTACGTAAAGTATTTAATCGAAAATTTTAGCGGCCATTAACTTTGGCTAGCCAGTTGGTCGGTGACTAGTATTAAATAAAATGTTGCTGTAGATATAACTCAACAATAGAATGGAAATCACAAATAGAAATTAACGTTAAATAGAAAATGATTAAAACCTGTTTTTCACACTGATTAATAAACCAAGCATACTGTAAATTTATATATACTTTAAAACATATGCTTTAATTTTTAATTCATGAATGCACATAAGCTAGCCAACAAATGAACAAAAATTTGTATACTATTTGTAATAAGTAAATAGGTCACTATACTATTTATTTCAGTGACTTAACAAAGATTTATGAAAATTTTTTATTTGGTACAAAAAGAAAATTGAAATGCAAGAACATTGTCAGAAATAGGACTTGTATAAAAAATAATTGAAAATTCATAGATCATTATTGTCGTTTATTATTAGGGAGCAATTTTTCTTGTTTTTATTTCCTTTTGCGAACTTTTTATATAAATCCGAAATCCGGCTGATTTCATATCCAACCGATATAACTGCCCAACAATTTAAGCGTCCTTGCTGAATTAATGATCGTAAGTTTGTTTTATAATTAATGATTTAATGATAGTAAGTATGTTTTATAATTAATGATTTAATAATCGTAATTAATTTCAAGTTGGAAAACTTTTTTTCTACAAATGCTCCAGAAACTGAAATTGTCAAGAGAATCCGTAGATGAATATATAAATTTGAAATGCGTCTTATCTGTTATCACAAGCCAGAAATTCAAAATTTTCATTTTTTTTTTTTTTAATTTTATTTCCAAAGGCATTCTTCAATTTCCTCACAAAGCATTCAACCATCATATTTTCATTCAAAAAAGAAATCGGAATGGGATTTTTTTCCCCTTTTGCAAATTTTTTCACGAAAAAAACTACATTATTCCAAATGTTCCCAGGATTACAGGAGAATTCGAATTAAGAAAAAATATCTTGTTTTTGAATAAATTCAGAGCAGAATAATAATTTCCTAGTTAAAAGGCTTTTATTTAAAAATTCCTTTATTCAAATTTTATAGAAAACACCACTTTTATAGTGAACCAGAATCCAATGCATAAAAATGCTAATTATTTTTTAAAAAAGAAATGCCTTGAAATTTTTATTTTCTGCTCATGAAAAATTTCGCCACAGATCCATTTAGAAAAGTAAATAGCATGTTAAGTGGACAAGAAGTTAATAATTTCCGTTGCTGAAGAGTTTTAACTTTCCGAATTCTTCTAAATCGTAAATTCTGAAAAAAGATAGAAACAATGATAGACAAAAAAACTGGTAACAATGATGGAAACAGGAAAAAAAAAAAGCTGATACAAAATTAGTAGTAACATTGAAAAAGGCTTTGAACTTTTTTTCAACAATGAAATATATATTGTTGCAAAATACGTTCAAAATATATTTCCAAAAATTTATTAAATATTGTAAGAAAAATTGTATGATAAAAAAAATTTGGTATCGTTAAAAGGATATATATTGTTACAAATCTGTAACTTTGCTACCCGGCATGAATAGTGTCATCGTGAGAAAGACCGTTGTAAGATCTGTGCTGAGCAGCTGCCGCGTAAATGACCTGAGAGCTTGGCGACCATTTGGCGACTAAATGGATACTACTGGAAAGTTCGAGAACTTTCACGATCCATCCACTAAGACCCGAGATACAGCCAGGTGCGCCCTGATTGGTCTGAAGATTCCAGCCCCGCCTCCCGGAACTATAAAAGACAGGCAATCTGAATCTGCGAAGTTGTTGTGTGGATCGTCGGAAGTCGTGTAGATCATCGAAGAAGTCGTGTGTATCGTCACAAGTGGTGTGTGAGAGGAGTCGGAGTCGCCGACACGTAGAGAAACTGGAAGATTAGACAGCAAGAAAGTTGCTGAACTAATGAACTATAGCAATTAACTGTGCTGCGTTATTACGACTGATCGACGGTAATTTGCAGTAGAAAAATTTTGTAACTATATATATATATTTTAATTTTATAATGCTATAAAAACTATTTTTCTACTGTAAACTTTAAAAAAGTTATCCCGAATAAAGACCAATATTTCGCTTAATTTTTAATTAATTAAATATTTTTAAATTTCTCTGAAAAGCACATTTTTACCCACCAAACTAAATATTTGCCAAATTTGATTGATACATGTCAAAAAGGCTGGTTTGTAAAGTCAGCGGATGTACAAACAGACAGAAGCTTTTTCCTGATGTTTAAGTATTAGAATTTAGTTAAAATACCAATACATTTTCTCACTAAACATTCTTGCCAGCAGGCTTATATGTTTTTAGCAAAGCCTAATCACTCCCTAGCCCCTTTTTTCAATGAGCTAAGAATGATTTATTGGACGTTTGACTCGTACGGAAAGGTCTGGTCCCAATACCCTTCTCGCCCCCCCCCCTTTTTTCCACTACTAAATAGACAGCACAGTAGCTGTAAATTTTATGTTACGAACATACAATACCCTTCGTAAAAAGACTGCTAGGATTCTTTTATGTTTGTTAAGATCCATGGCAAGGCGGAAGAAAAATTAACCCTGTATGCAGGAAATAAGAAAGAGACCTTATGAACGTCGCCCAGTTGGAAGCAATCGACTAAAGACCGATCCTGCTTAATTCTTGGTCTTATACTCAAGAATGTGTTTGATATTGTCAATATTAAACACCATTTTTATTTTCTTTATTGCTGTTGTGATTAAAGGAAAAGAATAATATAAAGATAGATTAAAATGAAACCTAAAATATTATTATACTACGATATTTCGAATTAAAGATTCGAATCACCTTAATATTTATTTTTTGTATAATTTCTGTGATAAATTTGAAAAGAGAATATAAATAAATAGTCTATAGAATATATAAGGATCTTTTTGATCTGCCGCAAAGACATTTTTTTCCTTAATCTGTTTTCTCCAGCAGATAACAAGTGGTCAAGATCAATTACATGATGTCATTGATACCGGATAAGATTAATGTATTAATCATTGGAAGGAGTAATAGGATTTAATTGAACAAAATTAAAACACAGTGCCTGAAAATTTGCCATTGTAGGATATCCCCTTTCCGAAAACTAAGAGAACTGCTTCACTTCGGGCTCCTTCATGGTTTTTTTTTTCTATCATTTTTCCTGATAGGTTTTCCAATATCCTTCTATTGATAGCGTTTGAAAAAGTCATAAAAAAGTCATAACAATAGTTTTTGATGCACATTTAATTGAATTTTTTTATTTCTTAAGATTTGAAGTCTGATTGGAAGAATTTACTTGATAAAATCAAATATCATAAATCCCATTATGGGTTTAAAAGGGTTTATACATTCCAGCTTATTCTCATCAAATAATCTACAAGCAAGTTCATTACATTTTCAGAGAATAAATGTAGATTATTCAAAGAATAGTAGTTGATTAGAAAAGATATGTAGAAATTTATAGAACAATTAAAGGTCCATGCTACACATTCAACATTAATATAATAATATAGGCGCATCCTCGGCAGCTGAACATAAATGCTAAATAGAGAATCAGTCAATAAATATTAATTTTGGATTTTAAGAGGTGTCGGTGCATAACTAAGCAGGTATTCCATGTATGACATGGCTAGAGCCGAAGAAGAAACATGAGCTCTAATGTTAGCTAACTATTTAATATATAAACACCGCGTTCCCCACTGATATAGACTGTTTTGTTTCACATTGAAAACACATTTACATTATAAGGATGATTATTGTTAAACGTATACTTTGGAAACGAAATCGAAATAATTAGGGATGTACCAGCTGGTCTGTCCATCATACATTTAGTATTACTTTAATTATGTCAATTAAAGTATTTGCAATAAATTTAATTTTTGTTAAATTAATGCATGAATTGCAAAAAAATAACAAGTTATATATAGTTGTAAATTATTATAAAAAATACTGTTTATGAGAATTTTTTTTAAATTCTTAATTTTAGTTTAATTCTTCTTTAATTCTTAGTTTTTTATGAGAATTACTGTTTAAGCAAACTATAATATATAAATAATTAACATAACCTTCGAAAAGAATTATTTTGCAGTAGTTGATGGAAGATTTATTTAATGATTGAGCTAAGAAGTGAATATATTAAAACTAATAGAAAGTTAATTTTTTAAATTGCTTTTTATTAAATGATAGAAAAAAACCATAAGAAGCTGGTCAAATAAAAAAATCAACTGTATTTTATTAGAAATAAAAAAGATGATGCTCCAGTTATACCTAATTTTTAATTTTATGTTAACCTAAAATAAATGAAATAAAAAATAAATAATAGAAATGAAAATAATAAAGTAGATTTGAATCTTCATCCAAAATATTATAGGCAGCCAAGATTGTAGATTTTAATTGTTTAGTTTTATATTATCTTTAAAAAATTAAAATGACAATAATATGCACATAAAATTGTATTTAATATCACTGCAATGTGCTCATATAGAAGTATAGTTTACTAAACCAATGAAAAATATGTTTAAAAATATTTTGAAAAATACTAAGGTCAAAGAAGAAAAATATTGAATGGAATTAAAAAAAAAAAAAAGATAACTGAAAAACTAATTTTTTTAAAAAATTTTAAATGTTTTTGGTCAGTGATATATTTCGAAGTTATTAAAGGAAATGCTGGAATTTTGTTAATTTTTTATTAAAATTTTAATTTAATTTTTGAAACAAGATTTCTTAATATTGCTATCTAAGAAATAGCTAATTGCCAGCCAAATTTGGAAGCTCTAAGTCCAACAACCAGCCTCGAAAGATGCAATTTATTGATAGCATGCCAGCCTATAAATTTTATTATATTAAAGGTATGAATAATTTTATCTCATATTTTTTAACAAAGGAAAATCGTTCAGCTTTGATTGAAAAATAAAAATGATTCGTCTTTCATCTACGATATTGCTGAAAATCAAAATTTAAAAATTTGTTGAAATAAAGAATATCATAAGATTTTATAATTAAAAAGATATATGTCTAAATATACTTTTATTTTAAAGATGAATTAAAATCTTTTTTTTAATTTGGAAACATTTTTGAAAGTTATTTCAGAAAAACGTCAAACTTTTTTGCTGTTTTTAAATAATAAAAATTAAAAAATTGCTCTACCAAACATTACACTTTCGCACCCTCCAAGACATATTTATTCTTCTCTGCATACACACGCGAACGTTCTCTTTTATTAGAAAAAAATTTGCATATAGTAAAAAATTTATATATATATTATATGGAGAGTCCTTGCAGTCAAATGTTATTTCGAATCGCAATAATATAAAAGCATTTATTTATTCAAATTTTGCATGAAAATATTTCTATTATTTTCGACTGTTGGAGACGTTTTCTTTCAAATGAAAAATAATTATACAATAATAAAATAAATAAAAAATAATAAATAAATACATTTATATTTTCAATAAGTTATTTAATAAATAATAATTTTTAACAAATGACTAAAAAATTCTTAATAAATAAATACATTTTAATAGTAATAAAGAATTTATTTACATCAAAATCAATTTAAAATAAAAAATTATCAGATGAATTTCAGAGAGAGTGTAAAAGAAACGAAACAGTTTGACGATTCCAAGCTTTGGAGGAATAAAATAAAAAAGAAAATCGCGTAATTGGAAATGAAAAGGATTGGCATAATTCGCCACAAATATGCTTATTTGCCAAATCTTATAACCCCAAATATAGCTAATCCTGGAATGGGATAGTTCTTGTTAGCGCCTATAGATGGCTGTATAGACTGCTGGCGCCGTCTACAGGCACTAATTGGAACCTAGCTTGATCCTCCAATACGTTCTCCGGTTAACTCTACCCTCATTGTTTTTGTATGTGAATGTGGATATCGTTTCTTCTTCTTTTATTTTTTGGTTGCTATAAACAGTTTTGTTATCTAGTGGGCAAATAATTAATCTTAAAATTCCCTTAATGTCTATTTTTAAATCGTTATGTCTTATATTTGTACTGATGTTTTTGCAGTTTACAAATTTGTTCTTCTAATGCATTTCATAAACATCATATAAATTTTTTTAGAGATGGATAAATTACATTGTGAATGAAGAGGTAATGTGATATTGATATCACGCTATATGATATGTTTATATCCTTATATCTAATATGAAAATAAAACAAATCATTATCAATTCCGTATATGATGCTTTTTATTTGGTCCTTATAGTACTCTTGTGCTTTGTAGTTGTATTATTTGTAGTATTTGTTTAAGCAATTGTATGTTAAATTCTTGTAACTTATAATCTAATATTTATTTCCATATATTTCTAAATAACTTAAAGTGATAAACTAACAGGAATTCATACCTACAGTCATAATTAAAGAATGCATTTTATGAGTAGAAGACTATAACCAAAACTTAATGATCCAAGTCATCGTTATTTTTAAAAAATCAGTAAAACAACATTAACATAAATTTAGAAAAATAATTTTTTTTTTTTAAGTGCTCACTGTAAAAATAACTTTATCTCAATTAAATACTCAGGGAGAGTATTTAAATCTTTCTCTTTCTTTATTTCCAATTATTCAGTCTTCAATTTATTTCTAACTTAAATGAAGTTGACTAAACAAAATATAAAAGATAAGCAATAGCATTCATATCATAGTGGTATAATAGACATGGCATGTCGAGTAAGTAAGTATATATTGTAATTTTCATTGTATATCAAGACAAGCCTTTATTCAAGAATCAGTTTTCTTATATGTGTTCTGATTTTATTGAGAGAATTTTGAGATTTATTATTTTAATTCATTCAAAATTAATGTTTGATTGAGATTTACTTTACTATATTCCAATATAGTGTGAGATATTATAAATTTCTAAAGTTTTCGTTACTGTTATTCCCTTCATCTAGACAAATAAAACAAACTGCTTTTTTACTTAACATATAAATCTCGGTAAATGAGCTATAAAAATATGATGAACCATTTTAATGCATGGAATAAAATTTATATTATAATTTATGTTTTAAGTTTGTGACAAATCAATCATTCATAAATTATAACAATTGTAAATATGCTTAAAATGTTTTCATTTGTGGTGACGCTTTATAAGCCAGATAACAGCTACGAGACAAGAGAAATTTCTTTTGTCTAGTGGTCTTGTTACTCGGCTACGAACCCAAAGGTTGCGAGTTCGATCCTCGCCTATCGCCAGTAGCAACATTGGTGACTCGAAGACGCAAAATACGCAAACCTTCATACAACTGTTGTGGCGCCCTCTACCAGAAATAAATAAATAAAAAAAAAAATGAAGCTGATAAATAATCAGCCAATAAATAAATATAAAAAAAATGAAGCTGATAAATAATCAGCCAATAAATAAATGAAGCTGATAAATAATCAGCCAATTAAAAAAAAAAATGGATAAGGCGCAGCAGCCAATATATCACCACTAATAACAGCAAAAAAACAGGGCAAAATATCGTTCGTCTCACCTCCGACGCACTGAAGGGGGAGTAATGTGGTGACGCTTTATAAGCCAGATAACAGCTACGAGACAAGAGAAATTTCTTTTGTCTAGTGGTCTTGTTACTCGGCTACGAACCCAAAGGTTGCGAGTTCGATCCTCGCCTATCGCCAGTAGCAACACATTTGATAAATTTATTTATCAGCCCAATTAGTGTTATTTGAAAATAAGCTGCAGCTTTTAATGATTTAAAGTTGCAAAGAATTGTATTTTATAGTTATTTTTTTAAACATGGAACTATTTAAATCCAATATTTTTGTGACAATTCATACAAGGCTATATTCAGTTGCATAAAATTATTTAAATGTAATTTCCTGCTAATGTATTAGAGAATAAGTTTTTTTAATACTGTTTTTCTAGCTGTTAAGTCATATTATGAAGAGTTTCATGTCCATACTTGAAGCTTTCTTTATATGTTTTAAAATATAAAAAAAATAATGAAAGTTTAATAATAATGGTTTGGTTGATTAAAAATTAAGAATATTCGTAATATTGAAATAAGGAATATTCATAATATTGCAGCCTGTTATTGACACTCTGAATATAGGAAAAGAATAAACCTCTACTTTTAAGAAATAAAATTACTACATTTTCCAATTAATAATTTAAACAGAAATGACATTCATTAAAATTAATAATTATTTAACTAATATAATATACAAATATAGAAAGCTTGACTGTTCAGCATGTTCTTAATTTCAATATATATAACTGCTATTTTTCAATTGAATAATATAATTCTTGCAATATAGCCAAACATGGCTGTTGAATCAATTAATTCTAAACATTTCATAGGAATTGATCAATAAAGCATAGATTGTTGTGCCAGTTTATCCATAATTAATTGAAATACAGAAAGGCAAAAAAGTAAATTTCCTTCTTTGGAGACAACTGTGAACTAATGAACAAAATGGAACTAAATTACATTTATAGACTGTGGAAGACACAGGGAAAAAAATTTCACACAAAGTTACAGTACAATATATTGTATAAGTAGAAGAGTGCCATATCGAAAATGTTCCATATGAGCCTTGGGATCCTAATGTTTTGGTGCCAGTAGCACCAATATGTCTCTGTATGGTTTTTTTTTTTTTTAAAATCTTTAATGGAATTTGGCTTCATTCTATTTATTAGTTTTAGTTGTAAATGCCTCTAAATAGGCAAAGTTATTTTATGGTCACCCTATAGTTTCATTATATAAATCTTTTGAAATGTGATGAAATGAAGTTCCAAGAATTCATATAAAAAAAATAAAAATTGGAGCAAATAAATTATAGTTTGGAAAGAATTAATTTTAGTTGTTAACTCATGCAGCAATTGTTTTTTTCATGTTAAGGAGAATGAATATAATATTCTGATAAGTCTGTAGTTAGGTAACAAGCTAATGCTGGATTTTGAATGAAGCAATAACATTTGGGAAAATAGAAATGTAGCCAAATATCAAATGCCAAATTCTTATTGGTTTTAAAGCAGCTTTGTCCGCTTTAAACGCTACACATGTTACTTGCTAACTCGGAGACTTTCTCTAAAAATTAACTCTGAAAATTACTTACTAATTCTGAGACGTTTCATTGCGCGATGTGGGCGACTTTCAGTAATATACTCGGATAATGGAACAAACTTTGTTGGAACAAGTCGATTATTTCATTGTATAACTGGCAACAAGTAATATAAGAAGGGGGAAAGAAGACGCCTCATTGCCCTAGTAAAAGACTTTTTGTAGAAAGTACTATGCCGAGCATGCCTGAATTACGAAGAATTGAATACGTTTCTATGCAACTGCGAAGACATCGTAAATTCACGACCCATTTCCTACGTTTCTGAACACGATGATTTGGAACTTATACCATCTTCATTCCTCTGAGAGTGTAGAGAAAATGGATTTCCAGATCCTGACCACTTGGAACTATCTTCCGAGTATCTTCGCACGCGGTGGTTGTATAGGTGTAAACTGCAAGAAGATCTCAGAAGTCGATTCCGACTGGAATACTTGGGGCAACTGAGGCAAATAAACCAAGAAAATGATAAAAACATTCGATTTCAAGGCGGGAGAAGTGTATATTGTCGAAGTACCCAATCAAAAACGTCTGAATTGGCCTCTGGAGAAAATAACAGAAATATTCCCTGGTAAAGATGGTTCAATTCGCCTTGTGAAAGTAAAAACAAAGAATGGCGAATTTCTGAGACCTGTACAATGTCTCTACGCCCTTGAGATTCAAATGCCTTCAGCAGAGAATCTAATAGAGAAGAGAACATCTGAAATTGAAGATAAGAAAGAAGGGGCAGTTCAACAGCCATATGTTGAACATCTGGAGAAGCTACCAGAATCTGACAAAACTTCTCTACCGAATCTAAATACTATGAAAACCCGTTTGGGCCGTAAGATTCAAGCTCTCGTACGACCTGTGAACTGTTTGGACTAAAGAACATTTTGAGTTTTCTTGAAAGGAAAAACCCAAATGGTGGGAGTGTTGCGTGAATCCGCGATCTTTGAAGAAGCCAGTGATAACTCAATTCGGTATTGGAATTTAAAAAAAAAAAAAAAAAAAAAAACGTCGTGAACAGCAGTTGAAAAGGCTGTGAGCTATTTTCTTTCGGAAATGCAGTCATTAAAATTTAATATCTAGATAGAATAATTTGTCTTGTATTAGAAATAAATGTTATAGTTATTTCAAGGAGATTAGTTTTCAGTCACAGTAAAAGAGCCCGTGTACATGACGGATATCATATCGAATAAACCAAATCAGATTGCATGTGATTAAACTCAAAATTTCCTAATTTATCAAGTGATTGAATCAGAATTTTGAGTTAAATTGACATAAACGCGTTTGCTATGTTAGTTATGCGTTTATACTAAAAGAGAGGGGGAAAAATGCGAGCAACATAGTACTTTTCACTAAAAATGCGATCAACTTAAATAACTGAACCAGCAATCAGATGTATAATATGGGATTGGATGGGTTTCGAGCAAATTTATTACAGTTTATATCTAATATTTATTAAAAAATTCGATTTTAAAAGCCAATTTTTGTCTGAAGACAATAGAATCATTACAAGGTCATTAACGATGTGAATAACCAATAACATGAAAATAGTGTTGTTGCGAAAGTTAATTTTAAAATTTTGACATATCATTTCAAAAATTTCTATTTCATTTTATTAGTTCTTATTGGTATGAAAACGAGTGCAAGTTACACAAAATTTTCCAAAACGAAACTACGCGCTTTTTGGAAAGTTTTTATTACGCCCCATGTTTCATGACTACCCACTGAAATTCTGAATTTTGTTTGACTGAATTTTACTTATCTCGTTTAGGTTACTATTAAAACGCAGAATATAACCTCGTTCAAAAATTTTACTTAGGCGTGACTCCACGCATGACAACCCAAAAGTTTCATTTGTTTTGACCCCGACCACTCCTACTGAAACATTACACAAGTTGCCAATATAGAATCAAAATAGAAACATTGGAATCGGGAGAAATTTTTTCTCTGTCTTCAGAGGCTTTATTTCTAAAGTAATGTATGTTAATTAAAATATTTCTTTCTCATTCAAATACTTTTGTGCATTTCACATTTTTTTCCCCTGTTTAAATTGTTTTAATCTCACAGTTGTACACTAGCGCTGAGCCACCTCTGCGTTTCTGCTAACTTTTGTGTTTAAGCACTACAGTTTCATTTTTGTGTCGGAATGTTATTGAATAAGCGGAAGTTTAACTGAAATTACTGGCTCGTGCCAAAACACGAAAGTTAATAAATATAAATTTTTCAGCATGAATACGGAATATTCGAAATTCAAATTATAAAGAGCGAGACAGTTTGAATTAATTGTGGTGCTTTGGAAACGTAGCATACTGTGAGTTTTGAATTTCTGATTCGTTCCTGTGTTTTCGTAATTAAATGTTTATTACATTTGAATTTGATGGCATTTGACGCACTGTTGAATTGAGGTATATAATTATATGACAAAGTATTTAGTGCCATTAAATACTATTTTCTCATTGATTTTGCTGGTAATAAATACATTTAATGAAATGTTTCTAATAAGTACTTAATTAAGTTTGCAATAAAATATGAATTCCAAATTTTTGAAAAAAAGTTGAGCTCATGTGGCATATATATGTTTCTTCATATAACATATGGTCTGTAAGTTTGTTTATATAAGTAATATTTCTTATTTTAACTTCTGGCATTGAATTTTTGTATTTGTAGCAGGTTATTTTAAAGAAGTAACAACATGATCAAAATTCACAGCAATTTTTTATATTTCAGTTATTATAACATTTTTTTGTTTCTTTCTTCTTTCGTAAAATTCAAATATTTAAATCGTAATTTGGAAATAATTTATATACATCATTTCATCGCATAATGTAAATAAATTATTTGTAAGAATTTTTCATGAAAATCGCACATTCATTTAAGTGAAATTGTGAAAATTGTTCAAAATTTCTAAGATGTTTTATTTATTTTTTCCTCTGTCATTTTGTGTGTGGAAAACATTATTTTTTTTAGATTTGAAACTTTGTCTTTTAGACTTTTTACTTCATTAGAAGCTATATAAGAACTGCATTATTTTATTCAATTTGAATAGTTTTTTATTTTTTTATTTGAGTTTATAACTTATTTAAAAAATTAAATCTGTACTGAGCAATTACATTTGTTGCAATAAAACTCATTAATAGGATATAATAAATAAAAATATTGCTTAAGTGCGAAGGATGAATCATAATTTATTTGTACGTCTTATTTGCTTGTGTTTATTTTAAGTTTCATTATTTATGTATGTTACTTAATTTCTGTTGCAGAGTTTCATTAAATTTTTCTTCTTAATTTGTTTTCAGAAGATTTTTCAAGTTGTATATGATATGTTATGTAATGATTTTTCTTATTAAATTCTTTCTTTTTCAAATGAAGTTGAATTTATTAATATACATATTTTTTAATATAGTAGGTATTCTTAAAATGTATTTATTATTTTCAAACGAATGTTACATATATGAGAATTAAAACAAATAATTAAATTTAATTTGTAATAGGTTGTAAGTGTCTTGTTAAGCTAATTTTCACATTTATATGACAGAAGCTTACCTGTTATAGCATTCAATTATAAAAGAATATTACTTGAATTGAATATTACTGACATTATAACGTTACTCTCGTAAGCTGTTACTTGACAAAAATGCTTTCATTTTACAAAGCTCCTAGCAAGTTAGAATGCATTTTATTGCTAAAAGATTATCCTGTATCCAAAGTATCTTTCAGTATCTATACCATTCATGCAAGGAAAATATTTTTAATTGAATTCTACTTCTAAAAGGTTAATATTTGAAATAAAGCATCTTTATTATTTATATTCATTAATATTTAAAAAGGTTTAAAGGATTTTAAAATTTATAATTATAATTGTATACATCTATAATTAGGCAATAAAAATAACCTTGCAGATGCTGTGGAGTTTTAAAATATAATGACTTAAATTATAGGCAAAATATTTTAAAAAGTTATCATACTTAATCTAGTTTGTATGTTTTTTGTCATTACATTGCTGCAGAAGAATGCCTTTAATGGAAAGATGTCAATTTCTTGTTTGCTTATATGCAAGATAGTTAGAATGTTCCGTATTTGAAGGTATCTGCAGCTAAAACAAATAGAGGAAATGAAAATAAATTTTATATATGCACTTTTGAAAGCATAAGATGCTGAATTAAAAAAAGAAAAAAATTGTTGATGGATGATATATTGGCACTTTTGCAATGAAAATGGGTGAATAATTGTAATGAGAATATAGAAAATTGATTATGCAAAATTTCATTGATATTCGAATAATAAAAAATGCACATACAGAAATGAATGATATATAGTGTGAAACTTGCAGAAAATCTTTTTAAATCCATATCTGGGTCCCTGGTCCATGTGCATATTACTGTTCTGAACTTCCTTGTTTACAAGATAATACATTGGCAAAATTTGGGACTTTATTTAAATAATTTATTTTTATGGAATTCATCTCCCTATACTTTTAATAGTCTGCTTGTGAAATTTAGTTTCATTATATTCATTAGTTTTAATTGCAGATGTTTCTAAACAAGGGAAAATAATTAGAGCTATCGTATAGTTTTGATTTTTATGAATAATGTACAAGCTTCAGTTGTTTGATTTTCTTTCAAACATATCAGATTTACAAATTTCTTACTAAATGGTGTAACCTTATGCAATCTGTATAGTTTTGATTAAATAAAAAAGAAATGTTGAAATTAAATATGAATGGTTCTTACACTATCATATCCTTAAAACACAACATTATTTTTTTTACAATTCTCATCTTTGTAAAAGATTTAGTTGCCAAAGGTAACTTAAGATTAACATTTTATAAAATGCATAATAAATTTTATGAATTTTTAAAATTCATTATAAAGGTACAAATGACCTTAAAAAATTGTGAATTGTCTGAATGTAATCAATAAAAAATAATCAGAATTCTTTTCATAAAAAAAAGTGACTAATTGAGAGTATTGAATTTAAAATTGATGTAATTAGGTTTTTATGTAAGCACCTGAAATCATGGATTCATCATTTGAAATCAATAGCAGGTTATCATTATCAGATTAATCATTGTTGATTAGGCTCTTCTATGTGAATAGTTTGTCAGCCACTTTTGCATTGTGAACATTTTGCAAAATTATTCAAGATGAGAAATAATCCTTTTCATGTTCTGGAATATTGAACTTGTCCAACCTGGACTGTGTTTGTGAAGCCCTTTTCCTTAAAGAGGTTATTTGAATCATTGATTCTATATATCCCTTACAGAATCATGTTTTTGTATCCATATAACCTGCAGTCACTGCACCAGTTTATACTACTCAATATTTCATATAAATAATTATTTACCATGTAGGCTCTGTTTGAAATTAAATAAGAATCTGAATTCAACACCTTGTAGATTTATAAAGCTTGCTTTATATCACATGGGGATGTCAACTCATAGAACATTTGCCTCTGGGCAACCTTCAATCTTTGCAAGTTTACCAACTCTAAACATCTCATGTGCAAGTTTAGTATGATCTCACTACCAGCTTTCATTGTCAGCTCTTTCTTGTTTGAAGAACGTTATACAGTGTGGTGAGAACTGAGGAACAATATCCCACTCTTTTTTTTGTGAAAACATTAAGCTCATGCTACAAGAAATAGATAGGTTATCTATAGTATCCTTCATGTAGGATGATATACTGCCTATATAGCATGTTTATTAAAATATTTTTAGCTGTGAAATTCTTTGTATATCAGTTATCTCCTACACATTGTCAGAATTCAAAGATGTTGTTTAGCATGATGATAATAGAATCCATACAGACATGTTGCGTTTATTCGTAATGGGCATGACCACTTATCTTACTTGTGTTGTATCATATAGTGAAAGTCATATTAAACACTTATAGTTAAAGCATATCTGTATATTGTTTCCTTTCATACTCATTCCTGCAAACTCGACCATTGTTTTAAAATGTTTATTTCAGTTTAATAGTTTTTTTTAATTTTTATTCACTCTGTACATGCAAAGCTATATGGTGTATTATTATGTCCTATAATATATCTCTTAATATGTTCATATTGTATTTTTAAGTAGTTGATACTTGAACAAAATTTAAATAGGATAGATATTCTATATCATTAGACTTTTATTTATTTAACATGCAAATTGTTTAGTTGTTATAATAGCTCTAAAATGATAAAACTTAATTATAAATTTGTGGTGCAGCTGCTGTTATCATTTAGGTACTATTAACTTGAGTTGCTTTCGTTCATTTTTATGTAACTTAATTTCTCTTGTATGGAACCTTCATCTTTACAAATACACTTAATGTATGCACATTATTTTATTGTTTCTAGAACTTAAATATCAGCCAAAACATTAATTTGAATTTCAATCCACGTGAGTAGCTGTTTTTGATAGTGCATATGCATAAAAAAAATTGATTTCAAGGTTCCATTATATTTAATGAATTAAATATTAATGATTGAAAAAGTAGAAAATAAATTAAAAGGGATTTTTAAAAATCTTGTTCAGTAAAAGCATTTTTAGTAAATTTACTGTTGTGGCATTGATATGTAGAGTATTTAGTACTTTCAATATAAAATAACATCTTTTTTTTTTTTTTAAAATTCTGTCTTGGCAGAGATATATTTTATGCATATGCATATTTCAGTTTCTGTCATAATTTTTTCCTCTATAATTTTGATTTGAATATTAATGGGTTAAACTGATATGTCATTGTCATGCAGAATATGACATTTTGCCAAACTTGCCTAAATTTATCAAAAGCTTTATAAAAGAGTAATTTTTTTTTAACTTTCTCATATATAAAGTACAGAGAAACTGTTGTAATTATCAAGACATTTGAATTTGAGATTTTGATGAATCTCCACATTTTAGACCGCCCAGAGTTTGAAAAATGTATTTTTGGAAAATTTCTATCTGTTTGTGACAAAGATAACTCAAAAACACTTTGAGTTAGAAGAATAAAATTTTGTATACATTCTTGTCATCAAATTTGTAGATTTCTATCGAAATTTTGAGCAAAATCTATTCAGAGGATATCTGTCCATCTGGTTATTTGATATAAATTAACATAACTATAAAACAAAGACAGCTACATGGATAAAATTCGATGCATGGATTTAACATCTGTGTTGTTGACACTTATGTTTTGAGTCAAATTCTGTGAGGTGTTGAATGTTTGTTGGTCTGTACCTTCAGATAAGTGTAAATATGATAGCTCAAAAATACAATGATTTAAATATATCAAATTTGATATGTAATTTTGTGACTACAATTGTAGTTCTGTGTCAAATTTTGGTTTCAATTTGTTGTGAAAAAACATAGTAAAGCACAAATTTGATTTTTTAATACTAATAAACTCATGCCACAGATTAATCGCCAAACAACAACAACAAAAACTTTTTAAGAATGGCACAGTAAAAATGCTAAATTCTTACCAAAAATTAATATTTCATAATTATTGTACGTCGATAAAATGCAAAACTTTATCTGCCTTACTCAAGGCTCAATATTTTTTTTAGGGAATTTGGGATAATGCTTTTATTTAAGAGTATACTAGAAAGTTTTGGAGAGACCACTCCTGTTGGTTGATGTTTATTTTTTTATTTTTATTCATTTGGTCTTTCTTTGCTGTAAATGTTGTATTGATAGCAAATATCTTCTATTTCAAACAATAATTTCATATTAAAAAAAACAAACACTATTAACATTTTTATTTATTTATTTTTGATATACTGCATATTTGGGCTGCTATAATTCACATGGTATAATCTGCTTTATTTATTCGCAAGTTACCAACATTCTACGGGAAAAGACATATTGAGCTTGCATTGTAATGAAGGAATTTCCCTCTATGCATGTATGGTTTGCCCATCAAGTAGAACCAAATTTGACCGCATTTAAGAGTTACTAATAGTTTGTAAATTAACTTTAGTCATCCGAACTTGGTTTAATTTTGAATTTTTAACTCGCTGTAATATCTTATCAATACTATATTTCCCATTTATTTTTTGTACCATTTATTTGTTTTTAATTTAAGCTTAGAATAATTTGTAATGTTAAATTAAATGGCAATAATGCACAAATAATTTTAATTATTATTAATAGTGGAAAGTAATGTCGTTTTTCTACATTAAATTCAAAATTACTGAAATTACTGGATATGAACTTAGAAAACCACCTTTGGTATTTATGAACATCTATTGCATTTAGATAAACATTACAAATATATTTGGTAGCAACCGTTGTGTTACTACCCTTGGGAAACTCAAAAAGAAACAATGCCAGATATGTACCTCTTCTTGTATTTGGCTGGCCATTTCGCCATAAATTGTTAAAAAAAAATTAAAGATTTAATTATGCGTAAACAAGTTGTTCTAACCTTAATATGTCTTTGGCACGACTTTGAAGTACATATTCAGCTGATAAATGATTAGCCAATATTGACATCATAGAAATGACATTTCTTTCCTGTCCCCCAATAGAACATTGTATCTGATTTATTCATATTAATAAAAATGTGCAGTAGTTTTTGTTTAAAGAAAAGTGCATAGTTTATCCTTTTTCCTTTTTATAATTTAAAATATATAATTCAAGTAAATTTAACACATCATATTTTAGGAAACTTTTTTTGGCTTCCCTAAAGTGTATTTTAATAGTGTTTTTAGAAAAATTTCTGAAAGTATAACAATTTATGGCACAATAATCATTTTGCACAAATTATTTGAATTCTTAAATTTCATTTTAATTTTCAGTTCTTTTGTAGTATTAATAACTTGGCCTGGTCTGAATAAGTGGTATTAGCCTTAGCTTAAATTATATTTTATTTTGTGTGGTTTGAGCCTGATGTTTTTATCTGTCTCTAGTCAGCCTCCCATATGAAAGTCTCTTGATCCTAGTTAGTGTTTATCTAATTATGTGTTTTAAGGATTAGTAAAAAATAAAAATTTAAGTAAAAATTTTATTTTTTCTTTGATAAATGATTTTGTAATTAAATATAAATTCTGTTAAATTTAATCCATTTTTATTGTAAAGCTACAGTAAACCCTATAATTATTATAAAATGGTTACATTTTTGATAACATTTACCAACCTATTATTTTTTTTAAAGTTTGATGAAATGCATTAGAAGATAAAAACAATTTGCTTATTACATCTTGCGCTGTAGTTTGGTAATGGAGATGTATTGTCATACTGTGAAATCTTATCTGAAATCAAAAGCTTTTTCTGATTGCAGTGTAGAATATTTCAAATCCTTGTTCAAACTTTCATATAAGAAGAGGTGGTATTTCTATGACCTACCAAGGAAATATTTCTTGCTTGTTACATATTATTCAACTTCTTTGTTTTTGTCTTATTATAAATTAGTTATTTAGATAGGATAAGAAAAAATGACATCAAATGTTTTTAGGCAAGCACTCTAATTTAACTTGTCCTCACTGGGGAATTAAATTTTGCTCACTGTTGCTGTAATGTAGGAATTTAAATATCTTTTACTCTAAAAAAAAAAAAAAAAACTCTCAAAATTTTAGTTTAATAAAAATGAACTTGAAATCTTTGTAGGAATTTAAATATCTTTTACTCTAAAAAAAAAAAAAAAAAAAACTCTCAAAATTTTAGTTTAATAAAAATGAACTTGAAATCTTTGTTGCACTTTCAATTTCTCAATTTAAAAGACTTACTATGTACCTGCTAAATATAAATTTCCCCTTAAACTGACTACATTTTGTTATTCAACTTACCTAACCATGACTTTAGTCTACAAAAGAAATTTTCACGCATATTTAAAATAATAAATAAAGATCTGTGCATTATTATTAAGTTATATTTTGCATGTTAGTGGCAAATATGTAAAAACAAATCTTTCTTCATTTGCTGCCTTTGAAGCAAATGAAACCTTTTATATAGAATCCTGCATTGACCCTTCTTTTGTATAGTCATTAGTCTCAATTTCATCAAATTTGAGATTTGTTTTCTGTCTTGTTTTATGATAAATAGTGCAATTTTGACTGTTATTTTAAAGATTTAGTTAATTAAATGTTATTTGATTTGTTAAATCTATGAAAATATTTTAAAATATTTTTATTTTCATTTTTTTTTCAGTTTGCAAATTGTTTGTGTGATTCTAAAATAAACAATGCCAATAGCTAATACTGATAGTGGTCATGGTAAGTTTTATTTATTCTTTAATCTGTACTTAGTGGATGAAAATTACTTTCTAATGCTTATTTATAGTAATGGTTTAAAAAATAAAATATTAAATTTTAAAAAGTTGTATTTTAATTTTATTAAAATCTAGTCAGATTAATATATAGGTTGAAAAGGATTTTTGTGACTCTAATCTTTCTAGATCTCTCTTTCATAATTTCATATTTTTTTTTAGATTTCATTTAGAGTTTTTCATTATTATGATGAAAAATGGTTATTTGTTTAGAAGTTTTATTTATCGCTTAATATAAGCATCATTTTTTTAGAAAACTTATTCCAATTTTTGAGATTTTTACTGTTTATATTGTGACATTTTTTATAGTTTAATTTTTACATTTTTTGACGTATCATTTTTCCTTTGTTATTAAAACAAAAATGTGATTTTTATAATATAAAAATTGATAGTCCCATCACCTTCTATGATTGGAAATTTTCTCTAAACACACAATGAATATGTACAACTAAATTAAAAATGATAATGCCAAACCATTCAATATCATTCCTGCTTTTTGCAGATGCTATTTGGATGTTATAATTTTATAGAATCTGTATTTCCTACTTGGGAGACATATTTTTCAGTAAAAACTTTATGGGGAAAAAAATATTTCTTATAAAAAAGTATGTTCTTTACTAATACATTTTATAAAAATTTGTTTTCTAAAGAGGACAAGATTTTTTAGGCATGTTGTTAAGTAGTCGTAATTTAAAGATGTTTATCTTGCAGATTTTCTGGCTAATAAGAAAATGAATTTGTGTAGTTACTTTTAAAATAACTGTGAAGATAAAATTTCTAATTTGATCATGCATTGAGCATAAGACAATCAACTCTATTTGGCACAGTATTAAGAGTAGCATTTAATTTTTTTTTCTTCATAAATTGTTCTTAATTTCAGTCTTAGGTGCATTATTTATAGAATTATATTCTCTTGAATCAAATACATGAGAAAGGAAAATAGAATATTTAACTTGCATATTACCACGAAGAACAAATATAGCCATCACATAGAAAACTTATGTGCAAGAATTAAGAGTGTGCAACAACATGTTAAGAGATTAAAACTAGCTTAACATGTTGGTATATTATAAAATGAGTGTTTCTAGGGTTTTTTTTCCCCCTTCTTTTTTTTTTGTGAAAAGAGAATTATTAATGTAAATGTTATTTTTTAAAAGTATTAGATATAAAGTAATGTTTTTATGATGCTTGCTTTATTGCATCATTCTAATTTTAAACAAAAGAAAACTTTTTCAACAATTTTTCAATAATCTGAATATTTTTTGTGACTGTGTGAAAGTTCTAATTTAACTTCATTAAACGACAGTGTTTTTTTTAATAATTTTTTTATCGTCTTTCGGTTGGACACATATTTCCAAATGTAGTTGAATAAATTATTAACCTTAAGAATTAAGTTAATTAAAAGTTTAAAATCAACATTAAGCTCTGAACTAAATAAAAAATTAGATTTAGTATTAGAAGTAAAATTTTTGTGAAAAATGCTTTTGGATAATTAAAATTGCTAAACTAGTATATTTCAATCACTAGAAGTTTATGGAATTAATTATTAAATGAATGAATTTTTCTCATTAGAAATATAATTTGTCTAAAACTGCAGATATGTTTCAATGTTTCTTTTAATAATCTATTGAAGGCAATATGAAAAATTATGATTGCATTTGTTACTAGTTTCATATTATCATATTTCTGCTTATATTCTTAGCATTTGCCTATATGTATATAAATACTTACTTTCAAGCTAGCTTCCTTGGTTGACAAATTTAAGTTTCTTTATGAGATGTATGTACATTTTCTTGTCATTGTATGATTATAAATTTTGAAGCATTTCTTTGCTATCTTTTGACTTTCACTGAAATGGGGAAAAATTGACACATAATACTTCAGATTTCAAGTGAAATTTACTACATTTGAAGAAATTTTATTTTTACCAAAAACGAACATTAAAGCCAATTATGAATGAGTTTTAAAAATATTAGTGTTGCTTACAGTTCTTAATGTTGCTTCATATTAGATGCATTGTTGAATTTCGTTTGTTCCCAAATGTACCAATATATTGACATTCTCAAAAATTGTTTTAGTTTAAAAATGTGTAGTTATACACAGATAGATGATCTATGAAATTTATATGTGTACTTTGTTTATTCAGTGTTGATTTCTGTGTTTCTAATGAAGGAAGGAGCGTGAAAGTGTGTAATATTATTTCAATTTTTGTATTGTGGTACAGAGAATTTGATTAATAATAAAACTATTTTTAGATATGTTTTCTTCTATAGGCTAATTTATAAGAACGGATTTCATACTTGTTCACTTTTGCTGAAATGGGGAGAAGCATATTCAAATTCTTTCTTGTTGTTTCTGTGTTATAATTACATACATTATGATAGCCTGATGGCTAAATTTCATTTTTCAGACTAAGTTAATACTGCATTCTATATTCCTCCATGACTGCTTATATGCAGGGTCGAAAATACTTTTGATGCTGTGGCTTAGACATTTAAATATGTAGTGCCCCTGTTTCACATATCATCATTATCACTTGATTTCATTTAAAAATTACAAGATCCTCCCCCAAGTTGCCCTCATGTAGCTTCAAAGTGAGCATTAATTTAATGTGAGCTATACTATAAAATTGAGATGATGGAATAAAAATATATGTACTTTTGTATTCATATTTATTAGATGTAAAAAGGTGAAAAGTACTTGTTATGTTTACAATTAACTAAATTTTATTTATCCTCTAAATTTTTGGAAAGACCGAGGAATCGTTTGATTTTTCATTTGCAGCGATTATTAATAAATGGAGTCTGTTTCGTGAAATTATCTAGAAGAAAAGATTTTTCGTGGATTTATTGTTTAAGATTATGTTTTGCTACACTGCTTCTTGTGTTATTTTATACTCTGGAAGTAGTTAAATAGATTCAAAACATATAAAAACTACAAATGTCTAAAGGATTATGTATTTTTTCAAAATTAAAATTGTAACTCAGTTTGAATTAAAGTAAAAAAAATGATATATTTTTTGAAGCGTTATATTTTGCTAATTTCTTATCACAAATTTTGTGGGAAAATCCTGTTATGATTTGTAATAAAAATGATTATAAAATGTCATTTTTCATTAAATTTAGTGTTATCTATCCTGTGATCAGTTTAAAATAAATCTAAATTTAGATTAATTAATTATTAAATTTATGTGAAGATTTACGGGGAGGAAACAAGTTCTCAAGTTTGAAAAAAATATTTTTTTAAATTTATATAGTTAAAATTTATCCCTTAAAAATTCATTTCTACAAATATTGTAAATATAATAGATAGATATAATAAGATTATTTTATTAAAAAAGAATCTAAAGCTTGAATAAAGTTTAATCCTGCAACTGCTTATACCATGATTTCTGCTTGTTGGAATGTTTTCTTTTGCTTCTTGTGATTTTTGTGGGCTAATTTGTTCATGTTTTGTATATTAAATATTGCAAATTTTAATTACATCATACAATTATCATTTAACATATAATCATTCACTTCATTGTAAAAACATTTTAACTTGTTTGTAAACCTTGCATCTAAATAGTAATTTAAAAAAAATCGGCAATCAAATGCTTAATATGCATTTTATTATTTTTAATGTTTGATTTTCTGATTGATATCCATTTCAAATATTGTTAATCACTAAGCAAATTACAACTTTTTTCATTTACAAGGCTGTGATATATCTGTGAACTGGAAAATAGAATGTTATGGAATAATAAGCCTACTAAGGCCAGGATGGCATTAGTTGAATTTCTGTTTATTTAAAGAAGGACACTCTTTAGTTCTTACTAAAAAAAAAGTTTTTGGCTAGGTATACGATAACTATGATAATTTTTTGAGAGAATAGTTGTTCCAAGTTTAATTACTAATTTTCAATACCTCCTATATTCTAATGTAATAGTTTTATTTATATTTTTTTTAAATTAGGGATTTCTTTCTATCGCTCTCCCTTTGTAGTATTGTATAATTTAAGAAAATAATTAAGTTTTCCATTAAAAGTTCAAGCCAATAATTTGAAATATGCATGTTTAGAAAAATATGACTAACTATTAATTAAAAATACATTTTAGCAGTTGTCCAAAGTTCACTGTAAAAGAAAACATAAATAAAGTTTTTAACTAACTAGACCCTAAGAGTTACTCTTTGCATGAAGTAAGATATATGAATTGGAAAGCTTTCTTGATTAAGAGACTGACTATGTCGTTAAGAATTTCAAGTATTGTACTTAAGTAATAAAAGTGACCCCATAATTCATTTTTATGTTAAAAGTTATTTTTTCACTGTTTAAATGGAGTTATTTTTCTTAAAATATGTATTAAAAATTGAATGTAAAATGCCACTGTAAGTGAAATGTTTTATTTTATTAATTTTTGATTAAAATATCAAATTACAATTTATTTAAAATTATAAAAGTAAAAATTATTTTGTTAGATTTAAAATGTATTTAAAAGCAATTAATATTGTCCCAAATAAATGAAATTACTCTAAGTCAGTATGTTTATTCCATATTCATATTAACCTTTTCAAGATTGGCAGGGCATTTAAGAACATTTAAACCTATGAGAATTTTATAAAATTGGTCTTGAATGGGTTAAAATGACAATTCTACTGTGGAATGAGTTTATTGTATATGTGAGCAAAATTGTGTTTTGGTCTCAAAATGAAAGTGCATGAATTCATCTTGTAATATTAAAACTTTTGTGATTATGTGACAGAAGAATGCAATGCAAGATGGAAGGTTTTACTGGTCGCTCTATTATGCAAGCAAAACATGCTGACCTAGATTTAAAAGAAAATTATGATAAACTAATAGAAGTATAGAACAGTTTGTTTGGTTTGCAGTATCTTTCGTGCTTGATGGAATAGTTTGAAAAGTAACTATATTTTGCATGGAAATAGTAATGTAGTTAATCTTTTCAGGCCATATATTTTTAAGAAGTTGTTAATATACAGTAAAAAAAAAAGAAAAAAAAAGAAAGAAAATTTGAGCCTTATTTGATTACATCCAAATGGAAAATAAAGCAGGAAATATCTTCTTAACTGTATGAAATGAATACCTTTATTAAAAAATCTACCCCGTTCATAACTAATCTTAATATATCAGATCCAGTTTCTTAATAGCATCTCCCTAATTTGAGTGAACAACAAATAATAAGAATTTGTTTCAAATTCATCCTCTTTGCTAGTTAATCACTGCTGTAGTATTGTATTCATTGCTGGTCAATTGTTTGTGAAATCGCTATGTTTCCTTTCCTTGTTAATAATAAATACTATCTTCATACATGGAGGATATAAAGTAGAAGAGCAAAATCGTTAACAGGCGGACTATAGAAGAGATAGATGTGTTTTGCTGGGAGAGTGATATCGTGATGACTTACTGATACACATTTGTTCTACATATTGGAAGAAGATTGAACAGAAGCAATTAAAATAATGGTTTATACTTACAGGTAAAAGGAGTACATTTAATCCAATCTCACACCATTTTTTACGTCAGTTTCTTCGTTTTATTATAGAAGTTTAAGGGGCGGAATATTTCATATTTACATGCCTTTTAACTTCCATTTGTCAACTTGCTTTTATCAATTTATCCAAGTGGAGAAACTCGCATCCACCATCGCTTTTTAAAATGAACTTAGAACTACTTAAACTATGCAGTTTAATTTTTTCTAAAAGAACTACAATTATTAAATAATAAAATCTTTTTGGGATCAACAATTTTACATTAGAATTTAGGCGAGATAATTTAAGAAAATTATTAAGTCATGCAGGTGAAAAATTTTCATCATAAAATAATTTGATAGAATAACTTGATTTGAATGAACCGCAATTAATTCTCTTTTGAAATATCTCTGTAAAAATTATAAGAACACATAATTGAAATATTTTTTTCTAATAATAAAAGAGATAAAAAAACAACCATTTCCCATCTCTTATGCACTATGACTGTAAAATATTTAAATTCTTTATGTTCTTTATTGGAATTATTTATATCAAAAGCAGAAAATATGTTTCTTGTTCCAATTTTTTTAATAATGTTTATCTCGGTATTTTCCCTTTCTACCTGAGCTTTTAACTGAACTATTTGTTTAAAAAAATTATTCCAATTTAATTGGAATGGAAGGAGAGTTCTTTCACAACAAACGCATGCATATGTGGCGACATCTATTATTAATACGACATACGATTATTTATCAATTTAGAGAGCGGTAAAACTTTTATTAAGAAATAGTTTTATGCTGTTTAGCGCAAGTTTAATTAAGTTTTATTACTATTCATGTAGCACACATCGATGCAATTCTCTTCTCCGCCGTTTGAAAATGTTATCGTTTTATTTCACCTGATTCGATGATCGTGTATTTTGCTTTTTTCTCGTCGTTCTGCTAAATTCCTTGAAGCAGTATTCTGAGGAATAGAATCAATTGAAGAAACCGGGAAAAAGTACAAGTATAATTTTTTCCCCCTGAATTATTGCTTGTATTAAAAAACTATTGTTTAATTACCATTTATGAGTCCGAAGTAAAAGGCAGTGGGGGGGGGATGCAAGCAGTTTATCGCCTAAATACAAGAAAACGAATCGCTGCTTTTTAAAAATTTTATATTAACATAATTAATCACATAACCTTTGAATAAATTGAATGAGTATGAAAACTTGTAAAATTAGATTTTAAATGTTCACATACTTTTATCAGAAACAAAGGGCCTAGTACAACATTTCATTTTCTTTGGTAATTATTCCTTCAAAAATATACGATTTAATAATTTTTTTCATTAAAAAAATAAACACTGAATTTCAAAAAATTCATGACGGCATTCGAATTTTTCAGCCTAGCTCATGGAAATGTTCTAATTAATTGCTGATAGTACTTTTTCCAGTAATGATGGTATTTGTTTGGGGTTTGAAAATGACCTATCGAATCGTGACAACATTTTAATGTATTCTCGCGTGATGAAATGTGGCCTTACATTTCAAGGTCTGATGAGCCATTTCCGCAATGACTTAATTCGTGCTCATACATTCGTGTTGCGTTTATGCCATTCGTTAAACATTTTATAGCATATTGGAATTCCATCTGTGTTGAATCACAGCGAACTACTCTTCTCTACCTAGAAAGGTAATGATAAATTCCACTTGTGAGTTATTTTTCAGATATCATCCCGTGTGAGTTTTAATGTTCTGTACAGACTAGTAAAATACCTTTTGAAATCGTAATTCAATCTTTTTGAGTCTAATAATAATAATAATAATAATAAGCTTGTTTTAAGTGCAGTGTTTCCGAGACAGAGTCTATCGGATGCATTATATTGAGGGCAATAAAATTCGAAGTGGCCAGTGGAGATTGGTTTATGAAGTCAAAATTTCTCTGTATTAATTTTTTCTTGTTTATAGAATGACTTTTTATTAACCGTATTAAAAGTTGTTGCCTAGCATTTTAATGTTATATTCTTATGAATTTTTTTATTCTTAGATTTGGTTTTCTGTGTGAATTATGAAATTATTCTTTTATAAAATATATCGAATAGTTTCTTGTTTCTTACAATACGGCAATACGGAATAAAAATTTTCTTTTGTGTTTGTCAGAATGATTTTGTGAGTGTGTAGCGAAGTAACTTTTTTTTCATTCCTTATTTTAATTAAGTTATAAATATTAATTTGGCAATACTTTTAATTTCTTTGACTATTGCTCCGCTTAAACAGGCAATGTGTGATTAATTATCTCAATTAGTCTTGCAAAACAGCAATTTTTTGTGAGATATTTTTTGTTCTGTTGCATTTGTTGTTAGGCGATATATTCTGAAATTAATATCTTCATATATTTATTAAATGTTATGAACAAGTAATATATTATCGAAAAATAATAAAACTGATTTATAAAAATGATTAAATAATAAAACTGTGATTTACATTATATCGTATTTTTGCGAGTAATGCTTAATATAATGCTAAATGCTAGCAATGCTAAATTATATTTGATTATATTTATTTTATTATTATTTAATTACATATAAGTATCCTAAAAAGTGACATTTTTTTTTTTTTTTTTTGTATTTTTCGATGCCTTCTACAAGTGAGAAGCATGACTCAAAATTTTAAATTTCCTTTCTATATAGTTTTAAAGATACTTGGAAGATTTCTGTGTGTCAATTTCAAATTGAGGGAACTGGTTTTGTTTCGTTTTCATTTTGAAGCAATTTTCCATTCTTACAGTTAGTTACTTAAAAAATATTTTGGGAATAAATCTATTCATTAGATGAAATGGTTTTAATCTTTCGCTACTTAGATTGTTTATGTTTTGCATTCTTTTTGTGCTTTCATTATTACCTAGTATCCTTAACTTTCCATGATCAATATATTAATTTTTACTTAAAGATTTTTTTCATACAAACTTTTAGTTTAACGTTTTGTTGTTTCTTATTCATTTTTCTGTTAAGAAAATACCATGGCTGAAACATTTTTGAGTTACTATGACGCATAATATTTTGAAGTGAAGCAGACTAGTCAAAATAATGATTTTGAAAATCAGCCTTTTGCAAATATTATCGTGAGACTTAAAAATACAAACATTTTGAATACTGGTAAAGTTAAAGTTACCCCTATTTGCATCAGACTATATTATTGTGGATATTAAAGATAAAATCAGTGAGGTATAAAGTCGCATTAAAAAAAGAAACTAGCTAAATTGTGCCAGTTTAAAACTTAGAAGAAATTAGAAGGTTTTATGTATATAGATGGGTAATTTTAATTTGTGTTGTTGTTATCATTATTATTAAAGTTTATTATACTCAAAATTTTTATGAAAATGTTAAGTTTAGATTAAGCCGCACGATCTTTTGTTATCGTAACCCGTGTTATTGATATGCAAAGACATTATAATGAGGATAACAAATTGTATATCTATCATATTGAGTTTAAATAGTATTTTAGGGCATTCTTTAGTTGGGAAATAACATTAAAAATAGAGCTCTACCTACATTATTTATTTTTATTTAGTGCCTTTACATTACTTACATTAGTGCTTTGCTATTATTTTTATTGACACAAGTTTTTAAAATTTTCTATTACTTTTTTTTCTGTTAAAAGTAGAGCTTTGAAATTTTTCGTAGCTATGCACAATATAAATATGTATGAATTTATGTCTCAGATTTCTAATCAGTGTTTTAAAACTATTAAAATAAGTATTTTTAGAGTTTTTTTTTTCAAATAAAATAAAATAAAAATGTAAAAATAATTAACATTTAGAAAAGAGTCAAATCTTTCATACTAAATTTTATTGCCAATAATTCAAGGAGTGAAAATCGATTGAAATAGAAAATATTAAAAATTATGTACTTTATAAAAGTTTTGAAAAACTTCAAAAATTTCTATTAATTAAAATATTAAAATAATGGTGTTTGCTAATTTTTTTCTGTCAAAATATTCTGCCTGTTTAAAATTAATTAATTTTACATTGTTGTGCATTAATTTTTTTATTTCATTTTGATAAAATCTTGTCTTAATTTAACGTAATAATAGTTAAATCTTTATTTTTGACCATTCATATCTGGTGTTTTTAACCCTTTTTTATAAGGAAGATTTTTCCTGTACGCTGAATTGAAGTTATAAATATAGAAATAATCTTTTATAATTTTGGGAATTGAATTGATTTATTTCTGGCCTTAAATTTGTCTTCTCCTTGAAACATTGGTCTGACCCACAGAAGCATTCTTTCTTGCAATTTGCTAAGTACGGGTTTTCCTAAATTCCTTTGTACGGGCTAGTATTTCTAGAAGGAACAGAAATATACTGACAGTAGTGACAAATATTTACTGTACACTTACTCATGAAATAAATTTTCATGGTGAAATGACTATTTTTTCCCTTTTACATTTTGTATATTTAGCGAATGAATTGAGCTATGCGTCTGTTTATTGGTACGTAGCTGTTAGCTGGATGATATATATTCTGCGAGTATATTTGGGTTTAGTAATTTGGTTGTTAAATTTTTTTTATAATTTTTTTTTAATTATCGAATTTGCTGATTAAATTATACATAATTTGAACTTCTAATTAACCGATGTGTACAATATGCGCTGCAATCCACCAATAATGTTTCCATCCGATTATGTATTCATGTATGAAATATGCTCTCTTGTTAGAGCTAGAGTTATCGGATCAAAATGACAAAATAAGGCCAAAATGAGAACTGATGGAAGCACTTATTTTTCACAGAGTTATCATTAGGAAAAGTCTTTCATGCAAACTAATCCAATTAGATTAGCATATGTACAATACTTTATTAATAAAACAATATTGAAATGAAAACAACTGTAAACCTCTCCATGGATTCTTTGCAGTGCAGAAACTGGCTGGACAAATATATCAACTCATGTGTGAACCAAAATGTACTGTATTATTTTTAAGTTTGGTGATGATAAATGAATATTAATAAGTCCATATTAAATTACTGACAGTAATAACATATAATAATGACAGTATACATTACTGTCAGTAATTACTGACAGTCCATATTAATTACTGACCGTATATTAATTACTGACAGCTTATATAAATGAAAATGATTTCAAAATGCAATAGATCGTTTATAATAAGTTATGAAATTTCAAAAATGCACTGTTTTTAGTTTGATCTTATTCACAATTTGTCCAAAATGCTGCGTCGGGCTAAATAGTCCGATACACGTGTCATAAAAATATTATTTTCGAAAAATCTCTATCTATCACTTAGCTTTTAATAGTAGGCGTTTATTACATAATTTTTGAAGTTCATATTTTCATTCTGTACCAAAAATATTAATGCAATTCTTTTTAAGGAACTGTCAAAAATTATATATCACCTTTTTTTCTTTTTTAAGTTTAATATTTCGCCTTCTTCTATGATTGTCGACTACTTTTTGAAAAATACGGCCTGAAATGTTCTTTGTATGCTTTTCCAAATAGCTTGATACGCAGAAATGCTGATAAAACTCACACTTAGAGACATTCTTGCGATCACAGTCACATGGGAGGGGGTGGGTGGGGGGAAACCGTTGTACTGAAGAACTATCTGTTGAGATACCTGATTGTGGATCATTCAAAAAGTTCAGTATTAAAAGTTTTTTAAATAGTAAAATTAATTATAAAAGAGGGCATTAAATATAATAAAAACCAAATATGAATTTAAATCGAAATGTCGGAAATTTGGTCTTAAAAAGGACAATATCCAGATTGGAATAAATGGTCTGACGGCCAAGTCTTGACTTCGGAATCGGCATACCATTGTTCCAAGATCCGATTCCTACGAAAATTGTTCGTGAGTGTGGCTGCTATGCACATTAGCTATGTAACTGATTTGCCAGTATATTTTGCTTTTTTCGAATTATCGGAATTTTATACTTATAAATTGTCATTCATTGAAGTGGATGTAAAAATTACTGGGATTCCATAAATACATATCATTTGGTCTTTAGGTTAAATCAAAATTACAGCACAGGAGGACAATGAAAATATCCTCTAATTAGATAATAGAGAAAACAAAGCAAAGTGATTAAATCTAACGTTGTTTGTCAAATAATGAGTAAAAATAAAAAACGGACTGCTAGCTCAAATGCCGTTCTCATGAAGTAACTACGCTTCAAAATTGCGAAGTCCGCTTTAAGAAAAAGACTCTATTGTGACAAATTTACCTTCTTTCAATAATTATAATTTTAAATAAAAAGAAATAGTAATGTAGTAAACTTTCGATTATCCGCTGAATTGAGTGACGCGACAACCGCGGATAAATGAATTCTGCGGATAATCCGCAAAATGACCAAAAGGAACGAAAATACATTTGAGCTGGAGCGTTCCTTTACATACAATTATGACTTAATAAACATTAGTTATCTGTATTGGCAAATATGTTGGTTTACCTTTATTGGCAGGGGGAAAGGGAAAAAAAAAGCTAAATCGTCTGTGTTTTTTTTAGGTTGAATTACCCACCCCCTTTTTGTAACTGACGCTTTTTTTTTTTAAACAATGTTTTGGTTGCAGATAATCGAGAATTTATTGTATTTTATGATCAGTTATGATAAACTCAAAATTCTTTTTACCTACTTTTGTCTACCCTTCCTCATATAGTGTCAGATAAAAGTGTTGAGTAAAAAAAAAATAAATCAAATTAAGGAGGTTTATTTAAGTTGTATTAGTTTTTTTCCTTCATATATAGCTGCAAACATAGTTGAAGTTATTCACATACTTTAAGGTTGGTTATTAAATTGATACTTGAAAGTTAAAATTAAATTCATCATTCATTCAATAATCTAAGAAAGTAATTCTTTATGATCTTTTTTGAATTTCTGGAGTGTACCTGTATTTATTTAATAATTTTGAAACTACATTTAAGAATTTTCTACAGATGTATGTTTTTTTTACATGGTATGTTTCTGAAAAATATTTTATCTGTTCATTCAACCAGTGAACACGTGATTCATTCATTAATCTGCATAAAGATACATCACCGCAAGGTCAATGACTACATGCATTTGCCTTTACAAACCAACCGTAACGTATAATTGGTAATTGCTGAAATCGTGCACTATTGTTTTGTAATCTTTTTCTTTTGAATATTATTAAAATGTCATAAGCGTATATGCATGTAGTATATAATTTATCCTTCAGTATTAAATAATTAGTTTACTGAAAATTTATTTTCACTGCAAAACGTTGCCTATTATTAGAAGATTATTATTTTTTAATGCAAAATTGTTTTTGCTTAGTTTATATGGCTGGAAGTTTCCTCGATTCTTCAATGAAGAATTTATGAACGTTTCCAAGGAAATTTCGAATGAATTTTTATTCCTTTTTAATAAATTTTTTTGTTTTAGTACAAGTTATTATGAATTATATATATTATACAGTATATTATGAATTTGCGTCGAGTTATATATGCTGTTTTTTTAAAAAAAATAGAAAATCGAAGAAAGAACCAGTACTTTTTAAAATATAAAACATACGTGTTGCGTTTAATTAACTATTCATTGTTTTTAATCTTGACATAGAAAATTTGAAACAGTGACAGAGCCGCGGTGGTCTGGTGGTGAGGTCTTGGCTTCGCAACCGGAGGGTTTCAGGTTCGAGACTCGATTCCACTGAAGAATCGTCGTGTAAGCGGGTCTGGTCACAACCCCCGATAGACAAGGCCTCTGCGGGTTTCCGTGACGTCACGACGAGACGGCACACTCCATTCCCTTAACGTCAAGTCTCTGCGCGCTAGAGAGTGAAGAGAAATTACTTTTCACTTGTTAATATCATTCCATATCATGCAATTCAACACACATATATTGTAGAATTCATTAATAATTAAAATGCAGCCGCTTTCCACATCACCCTGGAGGTACGGTGCTTGGTATGCATTACCTTTTTTGCATTAAGTGCAGGGCAGGTTTCCCAGTAGGCGTATCTCCCTTAGATTTAAAACTATTTTCTTCATTCACTACATCATTAAAAATTATATCTGTTGCAAAATATTTTTGATTAGAAAATTTCAAAATTTCGTCTTCATATATGGTACATAAATTTTTAAATTATAATATAAAAAATACATTTGCAATGCTTTTGTTGATTAATTTCAAAACAATTCCATACAATAATGGTTTTATGAATATTTACCGTGGCGTCAACTCCAAGAAAGCAATAAAAACAATATTTCACGAAACAGTATTCTATTCAAAAAATATCCAATAAATCTTTGAAACATTAGAAGAGTTTTCTTATTTAACTATATATTTTATCATTACTTTGTTAGAAATATCTTTACTAAATTTATCAAATTTTCTTTCCTTTCCGGTTTTAGAAGAGCTTTTCAAACTATCATGTAATTATTCAATAATGCATTGACTGCAGACCAGATTGCCAATCTATAAACATTTTCCGGTTTATGTCCTGAAATGCCTTTGCCATAATGATATACTTCTTCTTCATTCACTACATCATTAAAAATTATATCTGTTGCGAAATATTTTTGATTAGAAAATTTCAAAATTTCTTATTCACATAAGGTACAGAAGTTCTGAATTATAATCAGAGCCGGCCTTAAATATAAAAGAGATTGGGTGGAAGAAACCATTTGCAGCCGCAATTTTTTTTTTAGTAAAAAAAAAAATTATAAACATTATATATAATGCTATTGCGTGTATATTTGTTAAATGAATTTGTTTTTGCTTTTAATTACTTCAGAAAAATCACCATTTTTTTTCGATGATTTGTATAGCAAATGCTTGTAAGGTTCTTCACGCCTTGACCAACTACACTTTTTCCTTACTTTTAATTTGCTGAATTTAATTTGAAATTTTTTATACCGGTGATTAAATTGACACATTTTTAAATCTACCTTCTCTCTGTACAATAACAGTATCAATTGCTGTGATATTTTTAATACCCAAATTCTTTAACTTCATCTTCTTTTATTTCGGAATATGATCTTTTTCTTTTTCAAATTCGTGTTTTAAGAAAATTTTCTGAATTATTCAAATTGCATTCTATCACTTTTGATTCATCTAAAAATGTGTTGAATTTTGTACTTAAATTTTGAACTTCAGTTTTAATTTTACTGATCAATTTAAAAGCCGAATAAAAAACAACTGTTTTTAGTTGAAATAGTTCATTGGTAGTGTTAATTTTGGGCAATATTGAAAACTATACTATTAAGTATAAAATAAATGGCATTTATTTTATTGAATCCAATATTTTTACTTCGCATACCGCTGTACTATCTCTATTTACCTCAATAAATTCTTCTAGGACATTACAAATTTTTTCAAACTGTGTATACATTGCTTTAACTGAATCCATTCTGGCTTCCCAAAGGGTATAAAAAAGCATATAGAAGTTTTAATATCCAAAAAAAAAAAAAAAAATTACAATATATACTGCTGGAAATGGCATCACAAATTAATACATTTAAAAAGTATGATGTGCAAGACATATAAATTGCATGTGGATTTAGAGCAACTATTCTAAATTGCAAAACTTTGTACTTCCGTTTCGTGTTGCTATCTTTGCCTTACGCCTATCCTCTACAATTCATAATATTTAAATCCAGCTCACTTAATCTTTTCAACAGAGGTTTTGCTAATCCTTCTCCAGTCACAATGATTACTTTAATAACCCCTATAAACGACTCATTTATATTTAATCTTTTCTCTTCAATATTTTCATACCTAATAATGACTGAAGTGCGTTTGTTCTTAATGGGGAAAAATCAAGATTATATTTCATTTGGTTACTGCTGTACTTGGATGATTTTGAATAGACTTTAATTTTGCTAAGGATTTCATTTCATAATGCAGGAATATTTTGTTCATTTGATCGCAGTGCTAAATGATGCCCAATTCTAATTTTCGAATTTTTAATTCTGTTTATATGATTTATTAGCACAGTTTGTATTTACTGAATTATTCGATTAAAACATACAAAAATTTCTATTATTAGGAGTTTCTATTATTTTCATGGTTTCCACGAAATGAAAGGTTATTACATGATAAATATATGGAATTGCTCCAATCACTAGTCTCGGATATTTAAGAGGGGCACTTAATAATTTTACTGACTTCGAATAAAATAGACTAGTTTCTCTTTCAATATCATTTTTTTAAATGTAATTCACAGACCTACAGTAAAGGAAATTATTCGTAAATATTGACTTCCTTTAATGTTTAATTTAAATACAGTAACAAATATACAACATAAAACAATATATAATTATTATTGTTTACTCTCATGCTTTTATCGTTATGTTATATAATAAAATTTAACTATATAAACGTAATTATAGATATAATAGTAAACAGAGCATGTAAATATAATTTTATTTCTGGATTTTCCCTATGAAATGTTGATGACATGTAAGCGGCACAATTTGGCATCTGAGATGGAATTGCTCCAATCACTAGTCTTGGATATTTAAGAGGGGCACTTAATAATTTTCCTGACTTCGAATCAAATAGACTAGTTTCTCTTTCAATATCATTTTTTTTTAAATGTAATTCACAGACCTACAGTAAAGGAAATTATTCGTAAATATTGACTTCCTTTAATGTTTAACTTAAATACAGTAACAAATATACAACATAAAACAATATATAATTATTATTGTTTACTCTCATGCTTTTATCGTTATGTTATATAATAAAATTTACCTATATAAACGTAATTATAGATATAATAGTAAATAAAGCATGTAAACTTAATTACGGCAAATATTATAATTATTATTGACAATAATTACAGACATTATTACCTGTATTACAGCATTTTATAAAATAATTCTTTTCATAATGCACTTGATTAAAATCACGAATAATGGATATTACTGAGCTGTTAAATTTCTAATGTGAGAATAAATGATTTTTCATTTAGAAACATTATGCATTAGTTTAAAATAATTAAATAAGCTTACCCTACTATGCTGCGTCGGATAAAATCCTTCACGATGTATGGCACTTAACCATTTCTTTTTAAGCTCTTCATTTTTAGGAAAGGCAAAAACACTTACTCTTGGGCCATTCCTGTAATTTCCATTACAGTTTGGAACACAACAGATCAAAGGCATTTCTATTCCTTATTTTTAGTAATCCAAATGATTTTTCTTGCAAATAAGAAATGGCGCTTACTGTCTACCGAAACACAGGAGGGCCAATGGCTAAAACATGGCGTGTGAGGAAAAGAGTTCGTTTCTTATCAGTAAACTTGAAGAGGGTGAAATTCCTCTCTCGGTCCCCCAATTCGCACCCACTCGTGTAACCTCTCGGAGCGACGTCATTACTTTCTGTGACGTAAGTTTTCCGGCCTTGTCTAACGGGGGTCGTGGTCTGGTGCACGTTAAATCATCAAGCCACTCCTCTCCACACCAGCGAGGCCAAACGTCCTCCCGTCGGTGTGGAGTGAAGGGGTGGGGTGGTGCCAGCTCAGGTGTTGTCCTCGTCATCTGACAGCGGTTCAAAATTACGAGGTCCGTCCCAAAATTCCCCTAGTGTTGCTTTAAAGCGGGACTTTAATAAACTAAACTTAAACTTGAAATAGTGACATTTTTTTAGATTGGGGATTAATTAATTCAGAAGTTGTCAATTACAGTAGATATGAAAAAGAATGTGGCCTTAATAGTGGAATGATTTTAAAGATAATATGTTCTGAATTGATTAAATCATTTCACAGAACGTCGATTTATGTTACCTCGTATACCATCTTACTGGATATTGTCTTATGTTGCGATATGACGTGTTGTCCATTTTCATTTTGCAATGTGTGTAGTCTTTTCTAAAATTGAATTTTCTATATGCGTTTGAAGTGCACCATGCTAGCATGTATCTATTCCATTTCATTTTTGAAAGATTTTCCCAGACGATACTGTATTTTATAATTAAAAAGACAGGCTACTGGTATATCTTTCTAATTTAGTGACTCACTGTTTTTCGTTTTTGAGGTTGATTTGTTTTAAATATAATTGTCTTTAAATATTTCTCCATGATCCACTGATCTCTTTGTTCGAATAATTCTCCCATATGATGTCATTACTTTAATGATTCCCTAGATTTTTTTCATTGTTCAGATGTACCGAAAGGTTATGAAGTCCTTAATATAAAATTTGTTTGCATGGAACTATAAAATTCTTTTAGAGCATCATTATATCCCTAATTCTGCCTTTAAAGTTAGTATTGAAGGAAATATTTCATTATACGCCTATAAACAGTTGCTACAATTAGTAGAAGTGGTTATTTTTATGTAATTACTATTATTTTTCATTTATTTTGAGATAAAAAGGATCCAAAAATGCCTGTTGTGCTACCAAAACAAACCAAATCAAGTTATAACTAAATAATTATTATTAATAATAAACTTCTTTTTAAAGAAGTATTTCTAGCATTCTGTAAAAATTTTAATATTTTAAAAATAGCTAATTTTTTGTTTGCACTTTTTTAAAATAACATGGAGCTAAGAAGATAAGAAAACGCCTTTCTTTGAGTTTAATTTTTAAAAAATTGTAAAAATACTAATTTGTTTGTGTACTGAACAGCAGAAAATTACTTTCTGCTTTTATTATTTTACTTATTTAATTAGTTTCTACTTTTTATTCTTGAGATCTATTATTTCTAAAATCACTATTAATGATTACCCGAGAATTAAGTTCCGGAAATATTAAAGTTGTACATTTTCAACTAGAATTCACAAGTGTACTAAATTTCAATCCTCTATCACATTAGGAAGTGAAAAATCGGTTACAAAATTCCATCTTTACAAACAAGGGGAAGAAAAGATAACAACGTAAAAAGGTTTTGTAAAAATGTATAAATATTCTTGTAGATTAATGTATTAAAGATTAACAAGTAGAGGTTTTCCTCGAAAATTCTCCCTGAAAAAAACCGGAAGTCCTTGCCTCTGTCCTTTTTGGTCATTGCACTCAGCTGTTCAATCAAAGAAAAAAAAGTTTATTAATTCAGAAGCATGAATTAAAATCTGTGACTTCCTAAGAAAGAGTTGGAAGGTTTTTATATATTCGCAATAATTTGGATGAAATTGATATATTTACTAATAAAATCAATATTTAATTTTTTAATAATTTCAAATGTAATTATATTTGTAGATTTTATTGATAAATAGTTTAGTAATATTGGCAGTTTTAATAATTTGTATAGAAAGCTTGTATTTTCACGATGAATTGCTTTGAAGCCCACAGTGATATTTTTTGGTTTTCAGTTTTTAATCTCGTTACAGTTGCATCAAATTGTCTAAAAGTTAAAGTCAGAATTAATCATTCAGTAATGTTGTTATGATTGTTTCCGAAAATAATTATTAATCCATAAACATCTCAAATGTTCTATGAATTCTCTACTGAATTAGTACAAAAACATATTTCCATAGCAGGTGTTATCTAATTCGAGAGCCTAGAAAACAACAGCAACAACGTTAAGGGTTTATAAATAAATTGATAAAAATTGCACCTCTATTAGATGGGACAGCGGCGGCCTGATGGTAAGGTCCAGTCTTTGTGGCGGAAGTCTCCAGGTTCGAAAGCCGATAACGCGAAAAACAGCTGAGAAATTGGATTTGGTGCATGCCAAATCTGTCGAAGACAAATAATCACCCTCGTTTGTTTGGCGTAGAAGTTTGAAGAGGCGGGCGCCGGTTCAAGTGTTGTGTTTGTGATCTAATCACACCTAAAAAAAATTACGAGGTCTTTCCTAAATAGCCTCATGTTACCTCGGAACGGGAACGTAAATCTAAACTTAATATGTTGGATTATTTCTATTCACGTCTTTGAATCACCATTTTTATGAAGGAAATATTAATTTAACTTCTGATGTATATCTTATATTTATTTTATTTTGGCGTCTTGGATGCCCCCCCCCCCAAAAAAAAAGCATAAAACATTCTAGAAAATATTGCCTTATGTCTGGATTTTGCGTGTGAGTAAGTGCCTGACAGGTCTAAATTAATGTGCATAACGTCTACTAGCTTTCCTAAATATGTGCTTTCAAGCATTTAATTCGTCCTCAGGAATTTGTAGAATTTCTTCGTTGATTCATTAAAGCGTTTAAATTTTATTGAATCATTTTGGAAAACATCCATCGCTAATCTGTATTTTTAAAACATGTGCTCATTTGGTTTTAAGGTGTTAAAAATAGATGAGATAGGACGATTCTTGTAAAGAATGCATTTTCCGTGATTGACTATAAGTATTTTTTTTTCTTATCAGGTAGATTTAGAAGCGCAAAAAGATTCGGGTCGAATAAATATGGCATAGTTTGGCATGAATGTGCTAAAAAAAGAGGGGAAAGCACGCAGTTGTTTAGAGAAAGTTAATAAACAATTTTTTTTAATGATTACAGAAAATAGGGCTTAGTCGGGTAAATATTTCTAGTTTTAAAGAAAATAAAGCTGTCTAGTAAAAATCTGTTAACATAATTTCAAGACAACGAATATTTAAGACTTTTCATATTTTTTAATGCTTGATTAATCTTTATTTTATAATTTTAAAACTACTGAATTAATCTTTATTTTATAATTTTAAAACTACTGAATTATTATTAGAAGAATTATTATCTCAGCTGTCATTTGATGAAACAGCAACTATTTCATTTCTGATCAAGAGGTTCGTTTTTTATAGTTCCGTTTAATTTCAAAACTAAAGGTTAATTTATTACTCAATCTACATCTGTTTCGTATTTTAATACAATTATATTAAGACAAAATAATCGTTTTGATGAATGTTTGTTTTGAAATGCATTGTTTACATCCATCTGAATTTTTGAATAAGCAAGCACAAATACAGATATTTCGGCAGCTACTTTTGTGATTAATCAAGAGCTAAATTTTATCTGTTGTTCTATGACATACAATTTCTTTTTGCGATTTGTTTTATTTGTTTACTATTTTTTCAATGCCGTGTACCGTATTATTCATATGCCGTGTGACTTCAGTATTACAGAAGCAAAAATAAGTGACGCTTATAGCAAAATGTATTTTCGTCCTCTTCGTTAGACTTTATTCTAAAAACTGAAATGAATGCATTAATAAGATTTTTTTTCCCTTTTATTTCTTTTTCTTTCCACAGGACTGACGTCGGGAAAAATCTGTTCGTTTCTTGTCTAATCGTCGCCATTGATTTGAAACTGTAATTGGTTTTTGTTCAATATGATTATAAAAAAAAAAAATGTGATTTGTTCTATTTAATTTAATTATACGATTTTTTATAGTTATTTTACGTTGAACGGATATGTTTACGCACTAGATTTGTGATCTCACTCACAGTACCTTATATAATATAAACAAAAATAATAATGAGAACTAATTTAAGCAAAAGAATTTCATTATAATTTACTGAATAAGTATTTTAGATTGATTTTTTTTTATTTATCAGTTATTATTAATTCATTTTCTTATGTGTTCAGTTTCGGAAGGTGGAGAGTGGCCAACGAATGGAAAAAGTTTTAAGAAACGCTTGTTTGAATTACCAAAATAATTATTATATGAATATGCCAAGAAGAAAAAAAAAACCCCTCAAATGAGTATTTGTAAATTTTTAAACTATCCCCAAGATTGACGTAAAGAGACGTTGCGTTATATGAGGCGTGTTTACGGTTGGCTTCATACCTTCGACAGGTTAGAACTATGACGACACCTTTGGTTGGTTGTGTGTGACAAAGCCAACAGCAAAATTCCGATCATGTTTTGTACGGGAAGTTTTCCCATATCAACGTACTTAGCGCTCTTTGGCGGGTAATGGCATATCTGGGTTAATAGAGTCATGAAGGTCACTTAACCTGTGCACATCCTAGACGCATAAAGGAAAAATGGTTTTCGTCATCGTTTCTTATAAGTACCGGATCTGTGTGTGAATAAAATCAAATGCTGTTTGTATAGATAGCTTCAGTAACTTATGAATAATTTTAAATAGCTGTGTAAATGCTTTCAGGATAAAAGTTTGTTTGCTGTCGTAGTAGAAGGTTTTCTTTTATATAATAACAGTTCTACAGGGGAGAAATATGATTTGGCAAAATGTTCCGTATTCAGATTTTAAAAGTAGTAAATTTTGATTTGCTGTTTTATAAGAGTGTTTAAATTTTTATTTTCATCACAATTAATCGAGTCTTTTGACTTTACCGTATTGGTGGAATTGTCATTGTTGCCTGAGTACAATTAATAGTTTATGTTTATTTTTTGATATTTCATCGCTTATTTGATTTCTAAATGTGTCATTTACAATTTTTGATTATAAACTTTTTACTCAAAATCCCACCCCATCTCTGCACATATTTTTTTTTTCGTAACCCCAAATGAGCATTAAGTAGGAAGATAAGTCACTAAGCTATTAACCAATGTGCAAATAGAAATTTAGTTTAATATTTTTTGAACATTTTCAATTAAATTTCAGAGGTTAATGACTTTATTAATCATTTGTGCGTGATAATGATGATAATTTTAATGTATATATAAACCATCAAGTTTTTCGTAAGGTTCCAAAATTCCTCTATATAACTTTATGGAGAGCCAGGATCAAAGTATTGAAATGTTTTGGAATATACACCTTTTATTGTCATAAAAAAAAAGCTTAATGGATCGTTTTTAGATCGATGTTCTTTCTTCTCGTACCTCATCGGCTGCATTTCCATTTAAATTTCTTTTCCAATTAAGTAATAAAAGTTTTTTTTTTTTTTTTTTTTTTTTGTGGTACAAATATCGGAGGCTGTAAAATCATTTATTTGTTATATGTTACTTTCTGTATGAAGAAGTTTTTTTTTTTCTTTGTTAATAATGAATACCATGGCACCGCATTTATTCCTATTTGTAACAGGAAAGAACTGGATTCTTTTTATATTTGTTTTCTTAGTTCTCTTATTTATAGCGATATATAAGGTAAGAAAACCTAAGTATGAGTAACAGCGTTTGTTTCATCGGATGCTGAGTCTTGCAATTCCCCATTATTTTTGTACATGAACAATTCTTTATTGTTGCTGAGATGGGTCTTTAAACGCAACACGCAGTGCTGTCAGTTTGAAGCGCATAAAATTTTATTGCATTTATTATTTATACTTTATCAATTTAGTCAGCTGAAGGCCAACCGAACCATCATTCTGTTGATGTATATATTTTTTTCAGCTCTAAACGTTGAAGATGCGCACGTTCTGTAAACAAAACGCTCCCCCCCCCCTTCTTTTTTTCTCCGGTTTTAAGAGCTGGATTTCTGGTTTTTAGAAACCAGTTGGTGAAAATGCTAATATTCTCTTTTAATTGCTGCGAACCCGTTGAATAAAATTATGAATATTGAAAAAATAATTGCGCATTCTACGTTCAATTTGAGGTTCTATAATTAGTAACACACCTAATAGTTAACTCAGATATCTGGTAAATTTAATTTATACATTTTAAATACATTTTATTTTTTTAATTGTTTACGCCAACTAATATGATATAAGTTTTAAAGAAACATTTGATATGTAATTTCAAGCTGAAATTCTGTACTTCTCGAGGCCTAAAATTCAGCTATGTGACCTCTGTTGACCGTGACTCATATTTTAAGAAGTTCTTAGTATATATAGTTGGGTATTTTCACCTCCCTAGATTCGCAAATGATATATCCTTATATCAAAGACTTCAAGATACTGTTAAATACGGGTGTGAAGCCTTCGTTTGTACATTTTCATTTTTTTCTATTTTACATTTTCCTGTTTCTCATAACCAACATTTATATTTTGTTCATATTCATGTGTTCCTAGCTTCATATTCTGTCATGGTATTCGTTGAATGAGTGACATTTTTTTCTCTGCCGTTCATTATTATGTAGTCAATTTAATGTCGTTTTGAAGCTGGACGAGGACTATTTAGGAGCGGACTCGTAACCTTGAGCCATGACCAGATGGCGAAGACGACGCCTAAGCCGGCACATCCTTTTCAAAATTCCAATCCACACCAATAGGAAAGTTTGACCTTCGACTTTAAATATACTGTGGATCACGGGTGGAATAGGGTTAAAACCTGGAGACCTTAACTCCAGGATATCGCGATTTTTATTATTGTAAACTTTTTATTATCTTGCATTAACATAATACGTAAGCACAAAGATGACTTTTGAACTTTTTTACCAAGTTAACTTTTCGCAGAGGAATAATTAGATGTTTAATTCTTCACTAAGCATATGGGCTGATTTTATTGTTTCGAGATGGGGGAAAAAGTACAATGCTATAAATATATCCCCCCCCCGATAAGTTAACCTGTCACTTTCATAGCTTCTGAGCTTTTTTTTGAAACTATCGAAATTAAGTAATGTCCGGATACTGCGCCATCTAATATAGTATTCGAGAGGATTCATCCTAGTGCAAAGAATTAATAATGGATTGATAGAATTTTAGATTCTCGTTTTTGAAAATATTTTTTCCTTTGATTTTTTGGTGACAAATAGGAAATAAGATTCTTAATTTGAATCTCAAACTGTAATTTTGGCTGAAACTTAATATTTTCCGACATTATTCTGCTATAGAATGATAATTTATTGAGATTTGTGTGTTGAAAAGAAAGAAGTCTGCATATATTTTTTAAAAAAAATTCTTTGGAGCTTCACTGGCAAAGAAATTGTTTTAAAGAATTCAGAAATTCTTTTGGGAAAAGTCATTGTACTGTTTTGCATATTATCAAAACATTCCAAAAATGTATAATATACATAACATTGCGGAATCCATCGACCGGAACCTGATACCTAATCATTATTTATTTAAATAAATGTAAATTATTGCTTAATCTTCTATAAATTTACATGAATTCATGTTGAAGATATTTTCATCGGGAAGTAGTCGATACAGTAAGCGGACCATCTGCGTGGTAGCAATGCAAAAAAGAGGGCGGAAAACGCTCACAAAGAAATCCAACCACAAACAATGGAAAGATATTAAATAGTGTCTGTCAAAAAATATCTGCAAAATAATTTCAAAAGAATAAATACCCAATGAGTGTATCTACAGTGAATTAAAAGAAAGAATAATAAATTGCTCAATATTAGCTTTAAATATTTCAGTAACAAACCTACATATGGAAAACAAAGAAATGTATGAAAAAAAAAAAAAAAACCAATTTTTTAAAAATGTCGCATATAATGACCTTCAGTTGCGGTATAAAGTTGTATTTATTTTATTTTATTTGTTTATTTTTTTTAGTTCTTATTCTTAGACAAATTTGAGACAGAGTAAGAGCTGTTAGAAAATAGGATCGGAATGTAAAGGAGTCATGATCTAGCATGTATGAATGCTTCGAGTATTAAAAATGTTCACTTTTCAGAATACGAATAGAGGTAAATTTAGTTTTTTTTTAAAAAAACATGCCGATGCAGAATGTAAGGGGGAAAATCTGGGGAGGGGGGAGGAAACCTACTTAACGGGTAAATTTTTTTTAATAAAAACTCTTATCTGATCTTAAAAAGCTTCAAACCACATTTCGAAAACTGTTCGGAAGATCGTAGATAATTTCGTTCTATACTCGAAAGGTTTCCACAGCCACTGGATACACATCTATCTTTAGGAATTGAAGAATAAATCACAAAAAGAATGAAAATATATTGTATAAGACGAAAACATCCTCTCAAGGTTATATACCGCCTACGAAATATTTCCCCATTATTCAGTGATTAAATCGTATATTTACTGCCAAAAAAAAGTTCGAAGATAGTTTATAGAAAAAGAATTGAGGGAAATTCTACAGCAAACAGTTTATAATATTATATTGTTCTTTAAAAGCAAATTATATGAGCAAAATAATTTTTATATCCTTTCCAAAAAGTTGTTTCCAGTTTTTATTTTTCTTCTAACAGAGGAATTATTATATGAAGATTAGTTTGAAATAATTGCAAATATAAATATTTTTCTTTTGGATTTTTGTTAAAAAATTTTGTAGTTCTAAATTTTAGAAATATTAGAATAATTTTTGCATGAATGCGTTTTTCTATGATTTTTTCATTTTTCTTTTTCTTTTTACAGACTAAAAGATATTAAACAGAAAAATGTATGTGTTGTTTTTCTTATCTTAAGCTTTATATATATATATATATATAATATAATATTTAATGGTTATTAATTTGTTTATATAATTTTACACTTTCGAGGAAAATAATTGGTAATCTCTGTTCTGGAATATAATCTTATATTACATAATATGGATTACATACCACAATATAGCAAAATTTTATATTTCTATAGTTTATGTATTAATTTCATATTATAATCGACTGTTTCAATAATATATTTTTTTTTCCTTTTCCTCTATTATTACATATTCTCTGGTAAATAGATGAAAAATCTTAACTCATTTTATGCAATTGTTGCAGTTTATTAAAGGATAAATCTGTTAGCTCCTCGGAAATATTTATTAATTCTGCTAACATTAGGTAATTCTTTAGGATTTCGCGAAAGAGAACGACTTATTTTTAAGCTAATATTCCTTCAAATATTTATTTAGGTTATGCTTTTAAACAAAAGAATTTTAAATAGTTCACCACAAAAATAATTTATTTATTACTCTGAATGTTTTATTTATTTTCAAGACGGTTTTAACCCATATTCGTCTATCGTCCTAAATTGAGAACTGACAATTTTTGTAAGTCCGTTAAAAATAAATTTGAAGCTAATGTCTTGATAAAACCATGGAAAGAAAGAACCTCTTTGTACAATTATAGCATAAAAAATGATACCATGGGCAACAACAACAAAATAAAATAAAAATAAAATCTGTTTGATCCATCATTTATATATCTCGTTTCATGTTGGCATTCGTAAACGTATCTTGCATTCATCCGAACATATTTCTCTAAATTCAGATTTTAGACAGCCATTGTATGCCATCATGTATTTCTCTACGAAGTAATTTCTTTGCTTGTTGTAGTAGAAATAAAGTTTTAATGCCTGTAGTCATGATTTATCGTTTATTTACTTTTTGCATGTGCTCCAACTTGTGACATCTTTAATCTACGTTGATGATTTCTCTGGAAATCGAAGTGCACTCTAAAGCAATAAAATTTAATAAACATTCTGTATATTTAGTGGTTCCCCGTTAGACCTAATTTTTTTTTCTAATTTTAAAGTACTCGTTTGCATTTTTTAAAGAAATATAAACGTGTTTAAGATTTGAAATTTTCATTTTTCAACAATGCAGTAGTATAATGCTGTATTTATTGGGTAAATTTGCTTTCCTTTCCTTTCAGAATCTGGGTCAACAGATATAGAAGCACTTTTATAACGCACGCGCTTGCGTATTATTTCAACTCGAATCGCCACTACTTCCGTTGTTTGTTTTTAACGTACTACTTACACATTGAACACCTTGATCAAATAAAAGGCAGCCAAGGAAGCAATAACAGTTTTTGTGAAGTCGAAAAATAACTAGTTTATGCGATAGGAAATCTGATTTCAAATATTAACTGAATTCCATGAGTGGATATGTAGTCGTTGAAGAAAAAAAAGTTTTGAAAAACTGCTTGTTAGTGTAATGCCTTTCTTTTGAGTCCACATTAAAATACATAAATTTTAATTGTGCATATATTCAGCAGTTGTCTAAAAATATAAATATTTATTATTTTTTGTAGTTACAGAATCATTCAGTATCATTCAATAAAATTAAACGTTTTATCTTTGTCATCTTAAATTTCTAGCTGTCTGTAAGTGGAAGGAGTGCCCATCTTAAAAGAAAAGCCGTGGATAGAATCCTGCTCATGCCTGATTTATAGACCTTAGTTCACCCCAAACTCGAAATGTTTTCAATTTGATTACTCCAACTTATACATGTAAATTAATGACAACAAATGTCATATTAAAGTAGCAGAAAGCAGGCATAGTAGCGAAAAAACAAATAATAGCGGTAGAAACCAGAGTTAAGAAAATATCTGAGGAACGCAGTAAACATATTCATCATCTATTTAAATGTTGGAAATTAAGGAAAAATAAAATACCTTGAGACTCCATGCAGTCAGATGCTCTGTTTAATTCTATTTCAATTGAATGTAGGTAGCTTAAAGAGGTTCAGTTGTGTAGTTGAGATTAAGTAAGTGGCAGTCGTTTCTTTCCAGAAATCAGTTTATTTGAAGCTAGCATACTTTTAATCGATGTTAATTATTGTAAGAACTTAGGGATATTTATACATCCAAAACATGACCATTAGAGAAAAATACAGCGCGTTTGTTTCAACCTTTCCCGGTGAAAGGTTAAAAGCCAAAAAAAGACTATTGGCTACGCATCCAAAACTTCTATTGTCTCAGTAAAGGAGTTCTCCTTATCTGGATAAGGAAACTGAAGAATTACTAGTTCACCATATTGGGTGGTAGGGAAAAATCAATCCAAGTTAGTTAGATAAATAGTAATGGCACTAGTTTAAAGATATTAGTAGTTTGAGAAGCACCGATAAATTATATTTAACTCAATTGTATCTCTCCACTCAATTTGGAAAAACTGTTTAGGCCCATTCGTGTAGACGTCTGGTTTTTTAAGGACAAGAATTTTTCATAAATTATCGATTAAAGAAAAGCATTTTCTCAGCTTTCCTGTATTAAGAACAGTGCAAAAAAAAAAAAAAAAAAAAAGTCATTAAGCAAAGAATTAAGTTATCCATTAACATAGCATTACATAAGTTGTAAAAAATTACTTTCGCTAAAAACTTTGTTTCGGATGATTTGATATATATAAGCTCATATTTGCGATTTTAATTGTACACGTATGTGATGACTACTTATTAGTTAAATGTGGTAATTAAACATTTATTTCACATTTATTTATTTTAGTGTTTTTAATCTTTCATGTTAAAGATGAATTTAGAGGATAGCCCGGGTGAGTTGCAAGATGCTATTTATGCAGAAGTTAAAAACAATTTTTAATCGGAATTTTCGCTCACATAGATTCTTAAACAGACCCTGTTAGATCAGCATAGCTAATGCGTAACCGAAACGGATAGTGAGAGGTGTGAACATATGCTTCATTATAGCTAATTAATGGAAAAAATGTTTCTTAAAATTTAAGATAAGTCATTTCATTTTTTCAGAAATATTTGTATTCATTTTACTACATATTAAGTTATAAAACCTACTTTAATTTTATTTGCAATCGCAGTATTTTTTATTAACAATTATGTTCGAAACTATGGGAAAGAGCTGTTTGTAACAAAATGTCTTAGCAAGTTCTGATGCATTACAAATTAAGAGATTTATTATGATTTGTGTTTAGTTCATATAGTTGGATTTTCTGTTTTAAATATTAATATGCATCTTCAAAGATCAGTTCCTTCGTTAAAGATTAAACTCGGAAGGAGTAAACAAAGATTCACTTAATAAGAAAATCTCTCTTCCATACTGGCCCAACACCTGAAGGGGGGAGGGAAGCAATGGAAGAAGTATTTCAAAATATCGTAGCATCATTATGTTTTAGTCTTGATTCGTCTGTTCCGTCTTCTGGACTGATTATATCAGCCATTGCATTTTGTGTATGACTTTTGTATCGTGTAATTTAAATAAAAAATGCCAGCCTCAAAATATTCTTAAAAAACTGATGTTTTGAAATATGTTAAAAGCTTTCATTAATAATAAATTGAAAGATCTAGTAAGTATTTTTTTATTAAGTCGTACGAGATCTGGTATGAGTTTTACTGTCTGCTCCCCACCCCCCTCCTCAAGCTGTTACATAAAGGGGGGGGGGGGAAACATTGCTACATAATAGTTTTAAAACCTAATTTTGAGAAATTTATTAAATTTAAAGAAAAAAATTCATGGAAATAAAATTAGTATCAAGAAAAGCTAATTTTTTAAAAAAATTTAAAACGGTCTAAAAAGTTTTTATGTTCTATAAAAGGCTCCGAAGCTATTGAGAAAAAGCATTAAAATTTTTCATTAATTTTCACTGAATTAAAAAATTCGAAAATTAAGAAATAATGACGTGCCAAATGTTGTAGTTCTTCGCCCAGTGATCTGCCCTGTTAATCCTTTTGAATGATTTTTGCTTAATGCATCGTGTAATTTATAGATAGTATGCTGACTTGTAAACACTATTATGTTACAACTGAAAAAAAAGTTTCTAAACGTTTTTTAGCAGTTTTTATCGTAATTGTTTCACTACTCTACCCTTGCGTATTTCCACTTGCCAGTGTTAATTATTGGATGTCAGAAGTGCATACATAATTATAGCAGTACTGATTAGTCGAGAACGAAATACACTCGAAACAGATTCACAATTTTATTTGGTTATGCCTAGATAGCAGGTTTTCTTAAGGAGTACCATGAATTTTATAGAATTCAATTTATTTTTATCTCATGTGCGGAGATTCTTTTTATGATATAGAAAGAAATGGACCATACTTTCGACTTCTCCCCTACAATATATCTAAAATACCGTATTTTATTGCACATCACTGTCATAAGTCTGGTTTTACAAACCAATGTTATTTATTCCCTTTAAAATTTCGCTACAAAAATTATTACCAAATCTAAACCTTTTCCAAAACAATTTTATTTCTAATTAGAAATACAATAGCGTATCTTGATGAAAGTATTAATAAATAAGCTAATTATTTTACAGTGATTAAAGTAAATGGCAATTATTGATTAATAAAAGAATGCCTTCGTAAATTATTTTAAAAGATAGTGATTGGACAAAATATGCATATATTCATGTGTCTGGTTTCTTTAAAGGGGAAAGGGGGGGGGGGCTAGTAGATGCCCCAGGTCGTATTGTGATAGCGTTTTTATCATTTTTTGAAATGAGATTTCATGAAGAGACGAAAAAGTAATGTCATGCCTTGGGTGCCATTTACACTAGTTAAACCATTGATGACGGCAAGGGGTGAAAAGATTATACTATGCCACTGGCAGGTAGGTACCAGAAAATTTGTCGTGTCTATTTCTACCACACACCAGCAATACTTTTTTTTAAAACAGAGTATACAAATTATAGTCTCCAAACTTTTTGTTTTTAAAATCTAACACATTTAATTTGCCCCCAAATATCGCGAACATGAATTGTTAAAAAAATTATTTAATTGCCTAAAAAGAAATTTATAGTTACTTATTTTACACACTTCATTCATTCAATCAATCCACCGTCATTCATTTTCTGTTTATTATCTAAACGTTCATTCAGTCCTTCACCATCATTTATTTTTCTGTTTATCATCTAAACATTCATTCAAAGGTATTCGTCGGCTCAAGTACAGGTCACAGGGAAATAAATATTACAAATAATAATTTATACGTGGAGCTTTGACGCTTAAGTGAAATTAAAAATACCCATAATTTCTTCAGTGCCCATCGGTTCGATTTAAAATATCAATTCTATTGTCTTGGTGTTGAATTTGAATTGAAAGTTCACGTTTCCAGAAGAAAATCACTTTCCTGACCTCAACAGTTGACATCCATTTTTTCTAAAACGAGAATCCAATTTTTGAAACAATGCTACTTTTTAAAATATACTGTAATTAGTCATTCGATTGTTTGACTTCTACTGATACATGGCTTCGAAATAGTCTACTTTTTCGAAGGTCACATGTGTGTGTTCCCAATGGTCTGTAACTTGGGTAGAGAGTGATATATGATGTGTTTGCTTCTACATGAAATTACTGATTATAGACGTAGTGAGCGTGTACAGCACGAAAGGAAACTTATCTTGTAATTGTTTTTAATATGTAATAAAAGTCGTTTATTTTTGCAAATTGGTTATTCGAGTTTGAGAATTTGAGTTTAAATAATGAAATGAATATTAGGTATTAGACGATTTTCACGTGGCATGCCATTATTATATTGCTTCTTTTAGAAACCGTGCAGGTTAATCCCAAAATATAAAAATGTGATACTTATTAATGTGTGTGATATATTATGGTACAGAACTTTTCAATTTGTAGATACCAATTCTCAAGTGTCGGTCGCATGCTTGTATTTTGCGAACTAGAAAATATTGTCAACCAGGGCTTTTATCAGATTCTTCAATGTTAATAAGGATGCATTTTATTTAAATTTTGTTCACTAATTTAATCAAGTATTTAGTGGATGTTTTGTATTCCTTCTTAAAATATCCTTTCAGAATCAGTGGCAAATTTAATGGCGAACTCTTGCAGTGTATATTACGAGCCTCCCCCCACTATTTAATAAGTGGTCAATTTAATTTCGCATTTCAACAGATCTTTAACTCAAAACACACTAATTATTTATTTTACTTTAATTTTTATTATAAGAATTTTGTGAAAAATATAGATGTTATTTCTTTTTTTAAGTATGTATATCATCGAAAGAATGACTAAAGTATTAAAGTTTCTTAACCTGTTAACTGGGTATGACGAAATATTTCAATGCAAAACGAATTGAGTATAAGTTAATTAATTACCCGGTTAACAGGTTAATTAGATATCAATTGTCAATTCTCCCCCCCCCCCCCCCTTCCTCTTCTTTTACTTTGCTGGCCCCTGTACACAATGGATCAGTTACCAGTTGCATGAAATTCAAATTTCAAACTCAAAAAATACGGTTTTTGCAGGCATAATTATAAAAAGAAAATAGAAAAACAATCGACTATTTTGTATAAGCACTCTTTAAAAAAAAAAGTGCGAGATGTCTTTTTATGGAGAGAAAGTCTAAAATAACCTTTCGAGACTTGCGTGTTGATTTCTGAATATTTTTATATCTTTTAAAACCATTGATCGCGACCCAAAATATGGTCGCAAAAACTTTGACAGGGTACTTACTTACTCCCCAATCAAAATCATCAATAATAGTTCACAAAATCAATAGTTTATTGATTTAAAATATCCTAATTAAAATTACCATATATTTGTATTAAATTCTCTTCCAGTTTTATTTAATGCTTCATTTTTCTTATTTTCTAACTCATGCGCTCCGTCGGAGCAGCAGAAAAACTTTTTTTCGTCGAAACGAGGTCGCGAAGAATGAATGTTTGCCGTGTACACTTTTCTCTGAATATTAATTATTTTTTAATTACTATTCCATTTTTGAAAGCTGAAATCAAAATTCGATAAATGGCATAAATTTATTAAAAAAATGTTTGTTCTATATTTGTAAATTATTAAATTTTGATGATTTTTCTTTGAAATTTTGTTTCATTGTGAAATTTTTCGAATTTAGCGCTCCTTTAAATCAGAATTTATGCTTAACATATTGTAAGTTAAATAGTTTGTGCTTATTTTTTTAATCAACTCCAGAATTACTAATAAATGTTTTTATGAATTGTTGTGAGCTTAGGGAATTTCATTTTATTCGACGAAAGGCCAAAATGCTAACCTGTATGTAAAAGCAAAATAAAAGATTTAATTTTTTAAGGGGAATAATATTAAATTAAAATAGTTTAAAATTTGCGTTCAATTATTTGATGTAATTGCTTTCTTAATATATCCATAAAATTTTAATATAATACTGTTTAACTCCATCGATATGTTAAGATTAACTACTTGATTAATTAAAGTGGAAACAGAAAATAATTTCTTCTGTTAAAACAAGGAAAAAAAAATGAAAAAGTCAATGAATTTTAATTCATTTTTTAAAATCAAAAGTGTAATCGTATTTAATAAGATTCTTTTCTCATAATTTATTTTTGTTACCATAGAATTAAGATGGAGTATGCTTTGTTGAAAAGCTCAGTCAAGCGTTCGAATAAAAAGTGAACATGAACAAAAAAAGCAATCTCATCATTCATTAATTCATCTCAAATAATAGCGCGGGGAATTAAAGCATCATTTTTGTCGGCTATTTTCCGTAAGCATTGAACTGAGTTTTGTTAACACATATAATACCTTTTTTATTTGCAATCATATCAAGAAAAGCTCATTGAAATCGCCATTTAAATGCTACACTTCGTTGGCAATAAAAAGAGGTGGTCGGTATTTATTCAACAACCAATAGTAGGAGAAGCTATTAGTTCAATTGTAACGGTTGGTGTTTACTCCTTTGGTCTTCACTTGGCGACTTTTATCATCAGTAGAAAAAGTTTGGCGACATTCTAGTTTTTTTCTTGTTCGATAACCCTGTCGAGAGCTCTGAGTTGATGTCGAAAACGGTAAATCAACGTTTTGCTGGCTGCATGTTGAGGGGGATCTATGTATGCCATTATATTTACTGATTGAATGTTCTCTTTAGCTCACGAATCATGATGTGATGCTTCATCAGCATTGCCATTTACATTCCGCTAAGGTTGTTTATAATATATTTACATTCTCGTGTTTTTTTTTATTTTGGTGTTGACTCAAAAGTGAACTTTTGAAAAGTGTATAGCGTGTGTTTTGGTCAGCCGTCGTCATGGTGATATGTGGAAGTAAACATGATGATGACGGGCGTGAACTTTTAAGAAGTATGGAAAAAATTAATGAGCAAAAACAAGGAAGTAAGTTTTTATAGCAATATATTTTGAAATAGATGGCTTTGTTTAAGAATTTTGATGTCGAAATTTCGGACATAAAAAAATTGCCGAGTATGAGCTATTTTGCTATTTAAACTTATTTCATAAAATTAAAATATTTTATTTACCTGTTAAGTATTTAATTTGAAATTTTTTTATTTATTAATGTTAACTTTAATTAAAATTAGAATCGTAATTTAATTTTTGCATTTCGCGCCACACCCTATTATACTTTTTTCAAGGGGTGAGACACAAATTGAGATAGGAGACTAGATTTTTGCTTTTATAACAAAGTATATTTTTAATAAAAAATTTTTGAAACATCCACTGAGTGAACTTTTCTTCTAAAATATTTTTTTTTGTTAAATTATTACAGACATTTTATAAACTAGTTTCTTTCACAATGTTTGCCTAAAATACTTTAAATACCTTATTCAGTAGAAATTTTCTTCTAAACTGTATTATATATATAATTCTGAGATGATTAATGAGAAATTGTATGTATTCAAATAGATTTGTATTTTGTCCATTCCTTTAGAACTGGAATATAGCATAAATAACTTATGGTATAAATAATTTATAGGAAATAATAAAGGTGATGATAAATAAATTATTCTTTGTTTGGAAACAGATTAAAAGATATTTCTTTAAAAAGTAACATTGTTATGATCATTATTTTTGTTTATAAGCTTGGAAATTATACTTTATTATAATTATATTTTAGTTACTGGCTCCTTTGTTGTGATAAATTTGATGATATACCGGGAATGTTTGATGAATTAACTTTCGCAAGCAACCTACAGCATAGAATAATAGTTGGAATATTATCAACTGGTCAACATAAATTTGAAGCTTTTAAAGGTTATTCAGTCCAAACAACTTTCTGATCTTAATTTGGTTCATGTTAAAGCTCTTCAGGATATTTCAAAAATATAATTAACTTGGATAATCTGTGTAATTATGTTGGTTGCTTTTATTCTGAGGTCAGTTTTACAATTGAGATTTTTTACAATTAGATCATGGGAGAATTTCAATGTACAGAATGTTAATAAGTATTACCTTGTCTTTGTTGTGATATGTGAACTCCTTTGTTTGACTGAATTTTCTTCCTGGTGCCTCATTAATCATGGTAATTAGTTGATAATAATCAACTATTAAATATTTTATTTATTTCTTTGAATTGTTTTGAATTAGTTAATGACATCTTATATTTAAAAGGTTTTAGTATTGATGTAGTCCTTAAGTTCATTGGAATGTAATTGACTTAATAAAAGTTTTATTTACTAAGAATGGTGCAAGTTTTAAGACTAAGCTTTTGAACTTTAGTTTTGCTAAGCCAGAGATTTAATTTATATAAAAATTCTCAATTATGATGGGTTTTGTAAACTGAAGAAATATTAAATGGAGGGCGAAGTGCAGTGAAATTGTACATATCAGAAGAGATCTAAAAGTTTGCTGCTATTTTCTCTTTTCTAATTTTCTTTCTGGTGTTGTTGTGTTGTTGGATTTCAAATATTATGTATAAAGAAACTACACATTATTTTTAGTGATTCATCGTAATTATTAATTTTGTATTCTATCATTAATAATTGTTTATTAATGATACATAATGTAAACTTAATAAGTTTACATTATGTTTTAGTGTCAGAGTTTTTGAGACTGTTTCCTGTAGTATATCTGTTTGTGAGTAGCATGCATAAATAATGTTAACATTCATGAAGAAAAATTCTGAGCAGCATTAATACATTAAATGACATGCAAATCATATGTGATTCGCCCTATGTTTGTTCATTGTACAATTTGAGTTATAGCTGCTCCCTATAATTTTAAAGAAAAAAGCAAATCTGCCTGATATGTTTTTTAAATTTTATTTTTTTGTCATATTAATGGAAAATGCAAAATCAAACCCATTCTTTTACATTCACTCTTTCATTTTGAATTGAGGAATATTTCTATAAGAGGTACTCTTCAACTCAAGATTTAAAAGAGTATTTTTCCTTAAAATAGGCCCTTAAGTATAATGTTGTATGAACCATTAAGATTTTTTGGGTTTCATTTAATATTCTATGTTAATTTTGAACAGTTTCTGTAATAAAATTCTTATTTGTATAATTACTTATCTCATTTATTAACAGAAACATTGTCAGACTTATCCTGTGAAAAAGTGAGCATGGTCCAGACTTTTCATGCAGGGGATTGTTTAACACTAGAAAAAATAATAAATAAAAAAAAAAATGTGAAACAGTAAATATGTTAAATTATAATAATTTTTTAAATTCTGTACACAAATCGGTACAACATTTACAGGGGTCTTATTATTATGGAGATCTTAAGTTCATTGTATAACAACAAAAAAAAAAAAAATCTCACTGATTTAAAACATCTTTTATTTCTTTTTATTACAACCTGGTATTAATTCAAATAAAATGAACTTATAATTAATGCTGCAAGATCTTGAATTTTATGTGAATATTAAATTATTTCTTGGATAATCTTTTGCTCTGAAGTTACTTCAGAAAAATGACAAATTTTTGATATTTTAAAAATTGATAGTATTCTTTCTTTTGTCTTAAAGAATAAATGTGCAAAGTTTGGTTGAAATCAGCCCAGTCATTTTGGAGAAGATGCAGAACATATATGTATAATTTGGTCATGCATAGCACAATGACTTTTATATATATTAAGATTATACAGGATGTTCGCTCTGCTCAGGACCCATTAGTTGATTTCTAAACCATTATGACATACAATTTCTCATTGCAGAAAATGCTTTAAATAAGGTAAAAAATGTGTTTAGTCAATAATTGTAGTATTGAAAAAAAAAAAAAAAATGATGAAAGTCTAAATTTTTATCAGTCATATTTAGTGGAATATTTTTGAAACATTTAAAAATGAATCATTAACATTTTAAACATTTTTATCATTTCAATATCTGCATCTATGTAGATCTACCAGTAAATGAACTCTATTTCCTCAAGGTGATCATTCATTTGTCTAAAATAATAAAATTCATTGTTTCATAATTTAGTCAGTTTTTATATCCAAAGAATTGAACATTTTTGTTTCAACTGTATAATTTTCAAATGAAAATGTGCTAAAAATATTTTATTAAATATGACTAATTGATTAAGAAATATAATTTTTTTCTAGCAGTTCATTAATTAACTGAAAAAACATAAAATATAATTCTTTACATCATTTAAAGCATTTTTTTCAACAGTAACTAAATGCTGTTATTTATGGTTAAGAAATTAGCTATTGGGTCATGATTAGAGTAGATACCCAATATAGTGAAATGCTAACTGTTGAAATAAAAAAGGTTTTGAAGCTCATTATATTTAAATTAAAAAAAATATAAATTCTATAAAAAATTTCCATAATTTGTTTTGAAGTAGTTTAAGATTATCATCCATAAACAGAAATTTTGTAAAAAATGGGGTCGGAACATGAGAATCTTAATCCCTTTCATGTCTGTTGAAGATTTAGCCATTTTTTTCATCTAATATTAACATTTTATGCAACTTTGTTACTATTGTGTTACTTTTCAAAATTAAGCAAATACTTCAGCATTTTAAAAGTTGTTTCACTTTGTAAAAATCAGCATGGAAGCAAAATAAAATTTAATAAGCTTTTCCATTTAAATTACTTGCTGATTAAATTTTTTATATATAATTATGTAAATTAATTTATTTATAATTATGTAAATTAAATAACTATATAGTTGTTGAATATTTTATTTAATTTTCATCAAAAATAATGTTTAATGAGTTCAGTGGGGACTTAAAAGAAATTTATTATTGATAAGAATGTATCTGAATTCATTACATTAGTATTTATCTGTATATGCATCATTTTTGACACTGAGACTTTCCTAAATATTAACTCAAGTGTTCATTATTGAAAGCTTAGAATTTAACAAAATAAAGCAAATTGCTGATTTTATCTCGCTTGTTGAAAATGAATTTGCAGGGAATCTTTATTATACAAGGTTATATAAAACAATTGCATTGAGTCGCATGAACTATAACTTTTTTAAACAGCAATGGGGAAAATATTTTGAACTAAGTACAGAAGTCTTAATGTTGTCTCTGTATCTAATAATTTCTCTGTGTGATACTTCTATTGCTGAAAGTACAATTAATCATATAGCAGTCCATTTCACACCAGGCACTGTGAAGTATGTTTGCAATTATTGATGTGAGTTTGATAGCAGCACATGCTCTCCTCTTGTGGCTGTCTAAATCTGAAATTACTTTTTATGTCTTCATTTCATGGGGTGTATCATATTATCTGTTTTAAGAATGTTTTTCTGTCTCCCCCCATTTAAATATTATGGAGATGTTGCCTGTATGATCAAAAAAAGTTATGTAGGATAATTATTACATATATAAACAAGATCTTCTGTATTTTGTTTACATTTTTCCTCTACTCATGTTTATAAGAAAGTTTATTGAGATTCTTGGCAGTTGTGGTAATAATAATAATAAAAGATGTTGATATTCATAGTCTTGAAGAGTAATGCAATTATTATAAGACGCATTGTAATCTTAATTTAATTATTTAATAGTAATTTTCACATGAATTTTAAGCACTCAAAGAGATGAAACCTGATTTTTGAAGATTAGATTAATATTTTATATGAATTTTTGGGTAATATGAGTTTATGTCTATTTTAGAATGTTGAGCACAAAGTTGTATATAGGGTGTTTCTGACTCTGCAAACAAACTTGGAGGGGAGGCATAAAGCAACAATAGGCATCAGAATCACGTAGGAAAGCAGGATCCCAAATTTCGCCTGCAGTTGATAAAGAGACGGAAAGACAAAGGAAGGACACAATACAAAAGGCACTATTAAACACTTTACTACACAAAAAAGTAGTGTGATAATTAAAGAATAGGAAGAGGTGTTCGAAAATTCCACTCATCAGTATTCATGTATGCTTAATATCTACACTGCATAGATTGTCAAACATTTTCAAAAAATAAATATCAGTTGACTCAGTGTTAGTAAAACGATTCAGGATTGCCTCACTCAGTCTTAGACTACAATGAAAAACCTGCATGAGCTGGCCTCGAGAGTTTGCTTACAACACCACCTATTTGTCTGGCACCCTGCTTTCCTATTCGATTCTGATTCCTACTGATGTTTTCTGCCTACCCACTTTGTGTATGAAGTTCAGAAACATCCTGTATATCAGTGGTGAACATCAGATTATAGAAAGAGCTCATGAGATTAGTGATGGAATTTTTTGTAATTTAAAAATAGGAAGTGCATTTAATTACTGAAATTAGATGTTCTTTCGAGCCTTGGTGCTTTTACTTTAAATCAATGCAACTTTGAGGAAACAAAGTGGGAAAAAGTGCCAGAGATAGTTTAATGGGTTGAGAATATTATGCTAAGTAGTGAATTAGTACATTTAGGTGAGTACATGTAATTAGGAATGCATTAGCTAAGAATTTATAAGGATATTCATATTTTTGCTATCAAGTGTAATTGAATTTTGCCATTGGTACGGATAGAGAGACTATATCTAATCAAAGCCAACTCAAGTTGAAAGTGTAGGATAGATTACGCAACAGTTTAAAAAATATAAAGTTATGTATCTTATGGTTATTGAAACTGTTATATGAAATTAAATGACTTTTAGTTTTGGTGTAGAGTTCTGCTGCACAGAATATTATTTATTGAGGTATGAAGCTGAATTCCATATAATTATATCAAATGCATTTAAGTGCATTTGTCTTATATTCAAGGATATATGACCAGGGGAAATAAGGGTCCAGGGACCTGGTTAGTATTTTCCTTGTTGTTTACCCCGTTCATTTTACTTGCTCTGCCTTTGTCTATTGAAAGAAAAGAAAACTTTATTTTTCATTTTTTCATTTATGTCTGGTTGTTATAAATTAACTGTTGTTGATTAATTGCACTTATTTGTTTTGTTTGAGCTTTTATAGTGCATTCAAAAGTTTTATTTTCTATATTTTTAGCTGCATTTCAGCATGTGCGAGAGAATATTGAAGACCTTAATGGAAGGGTTGGTGCTAGAGATACTGACATTATATTTTTGAAAGGTTTAATGGAATCCCCAGTGGTCAGTTCACTTGTGAAAGTAAGAAATATTTTAATCAAAGATTTTTCTATATATGTATTAAAAATGTACGTATTCAGGGATTTTGTAATGTACTTTGTGATTTTTGTATTGCTAGTTAAATAAATGATCTGAACAGAATTGGCTATTATGCTTATCATTTATATTATATTGGCAACATTTCAAAACAGCTTATAGTTCTATGCAAGTGTCCTAACACAAAAAATTAAGGAAGAAAAAGGATTTAATTAAAAATTATAGAAAGATAAATATAAATTTATTCTTATTCGAAATTGAAAGAACTCTTCACTTTTCATGCCATATCTAGATGTTTAAGAATGAAAATAATAATTTTTCAAACAAAATTACTATTAATTCCAACCATTCATTTTTTTAATTGTCCAATAATACTAGATTAGCATATATATATATTTTAGTTTTCAACGATTATATAGTTTTATTGCATTGTTCAAAATTTGTGGAATTCTAGACATTAATTGGTGTTTGAGTTGCATGTATTATTAATTGTGACAATATGATTACTTTGTTACTTGTTTTTAGAAAACTCTGGAATTGAAATGATGGGAAAGGTAATGCTCACTGTGGATGCCAAAAATGACTTGAGGAGTTTAAAAATCGGAAATTACTGTATGATAAAATGTGTAGTGTGTTCTTGCTGTTAATTGTTGTTATGAGGATTAGCATTTTCATCCTTTGTTAAAGAATGCATTATTCTAATAAAACATTAATAAAATTAATTTTTCAAAATTTTATTTCTAGTATTTTAATGATTTTTTACAAATTTTATGTAAGATTTGTTAAGTGCCCTCCAAGTACTTAATTAAAAAAAAAATTGATAAAATAAATTCCCTTTATACACATCTATATGATCATTATCAATTAACATTTAAGGCATCGTACAAAAGATCTAATGTCACATGTTCAAAATTACTTTATTATTTATTATCTTTTTCATAGTTTGATAGCATTAATTTTTTAATATGTTTTAAATTATTTTATTCTTGATATTTGTATTAAATAAATCTTTGATTCAGGTACATGGAAATAAAATGAAATCTGTTTGTCTATTTATATTGATTATTTTCTAAGTCTTAATCACTTTTAAGATGAAAAATTATGTTTGTTAATTTTGTATATTGACTTTAACAGCAGTGATATTAGTTTATTCTGTAAATAAATTTTTTTAGTCCCTCAGAGTAAGTAATTTGTTAGATTTTCCCAGTTTAATATAAAAAATGCCAGGATCTTTTATAAGATTGAACTGAAAATTTTACTGAACGCTAACCTCTCAAAAAATTGGTTGTTTGTACTTTGCATTGAGTTCATGTATAAACTTTCTAGTGAGATCATTTATTTATTTATTTATTTTTTTGCAAAATTTGAAAAGAAATATATTTGTATATCAATAATTATTGAGCATTTGTGATAGAATGCTCTAAGTCAATCTTTTTTCCTAAATTTAAGAATAAAACAGGTATTAAAAGGAAATTAAATGAGTATAAAAGACTAGCATTATTTAAACATTATATTACATTTTATTTTATGAAAAATGTTTTCATTCTATTTCAATATTGTTATCAAAAATGCCTTTGTGGTTATTATTGAAAAATAATCTTTTGCTTAGGTACAAAATATATACAAAATGCAAAATAAATTTTGTACTGCATTACCTTCATTTTAATGAATTCTTGTGAAATATTTAGGTTCAAGACCAGCTAGAGGACAGTTGTGAATCATTTCAACCTGTTGGTGTTGGAAATTACAAATTATTGAAGGAAGTTGCCAAACTGTGTCGTAATGCTTCAAATAAAGATTCTGAAGAATTAGCTAAATTGCTGAGCAATCCTTATTTTGAAGTAAGTAGAAATGACAGAATAACTTCTAAAACTATGAAATATTAAATTTTATTCAAGTATAAAATTTAGATAGAACTTTTAAAAATTAATTTTTAGATATCTATAAATTATTTTGGAAATTCAGGCACTTAGAAATTTAGAAATATACTTTTTACTGTGCTTGATTCTGATTTGATTTTAAATTTTAACATCTGTTTTTACATCTTTCTTTTATTAGTTAAAATATCAACACAACAGATGCTATATTATAATATAAAAGTACAAAGTATATAATATAAAAGTACAAAGTGTCAATGAAAAGTCTTAAATTTTGTATTAAAACTATCTTTTTTTTTATGTATTTCAATTTCTCTTAAAAGATCTTATGCCTGTATAGAGAACTTGAAGTTGAGCGATTTTCGTTACAGAAGTAAATATTAAATTCTTTTCTTGAAAACTGTGAATCAGAGAATAGATAAATACAAAATTTAAGAATATGTTCTGAAAATACTTCCAATCTCTTCTGAATATTTTATGTTCTTACTAGTGTTGTGAATGACTTCAAAATAACATTTTTGTATTCATGATTTTTTAAAGCATTATACAGTTTATTATAACAACAACAACAAAAATATTGTATCTAATCTATAGGCTATGATTGAAGCTCATGATATTGTTGCAAGTAAGAGGTATGATTCTCCTGAATCTCCTCCTCTTCCTGTAACTCCAGTTCTTCAATATAATGGTCCAACAACTGAAGCAATTAGAATGGTTGGCATTCGCAAGACTGATGAAGAACCTTTGGTGAGTTGCCTCATTTTTCTTGTATAAAAATTACTTAATAATTTTATTTCAACTACCATGTTATAAGAAACTGTTTTATCAAAATTGTTGACATGATAATGAATATTGATTTTAAAATTATGATCCAGGCTTAAAGTGCCTGTACTTTTATTGTAATTTATTAATCAAAAGTTTGCTGTTGACTGGAAAACATAATGCATGAATTCAAGATGCAAATTATGAATCAAAGGGGAGAATCAAAAGATAGAATTGGTTGGCAGTTAAATTAAAAGCTGGGAAAATTATTCTTAATTAGTGAGATATATTCTTATTTGTCAGGTATTTTGTGAATTATGTATAGCTTTTTTTACTAAAATATTTTTGTTTGACTTCTATAAAATTTTGAACTAAAATTGGCTGGAATCTTAAAGTGTGGTTAATGAATTTAAATGACATTTTTCAGAGGAAAATCCAGACAGAAAAATCCAGAATTCTTTTTTTATTATATAGTGCAGATTATGTAAAAGCATTTTCTCATCACTTAGAGAAGAGAAAATACTTTGTCTTAAAAATATAAAGACTATTCAAATTATTTGATTTTAACAGTCTGTATTAAGCCAGTTATTAAAATAGCATCTGAACTCCTATTTGTTGATTTTTATTAAAGTTATGAATTAATTCCAAACTTTCTTTGTATGGTTTGCCCCTTTCAACTCAGGAACTTGAAAATTATCTTTGGAAGATGTAAACTCTTCATGAAAGCATTCTTTATAGCCGTTCATTTAGCCTTAGAGTTAGGACTGCGGACAAGTTAAACATGAGAGTTAAAGTGAGGAAATGCATTCAGTTCTTAGTAGATGATGAATTATAAACTGATACATTATAGTGGTGGAAAACTTATGTATTTAGCACTTTTGCAATTGGTAAAAGATGATTGCTAAGTATGCTCTGATGGATATCTGACATTACTTACCATCTGAATGAACAATGTCTTTTATACTATGGTATGTAATTGATGCCTAAGTCAGTAACAAGTCTCTTTCTGCTTGTTAAAGAATTGTGGAGGGGATTGATGTTATAAATCAAGCCAGAAATTAGCCCAGCTGTTGAGGACATCCAAAACATTTTTTTTTCTGATGTAATTGTGTCAGTTCATGTGTTTTTCTGTCCAAAATATGTGTTCCTTTTTTGTGCGATTATTATTAGTTTTTAGTAAGCGAATGCATTCCTTATTTTTTCATGTAGTATTTTTCTTATCACCATATTTGTTAATGCTCTAAATGCCTTCCATTATTGGTTTATTTTAAGATTGTCTTTAATATTTTTGTAGGGTATAACTGTTCGAAATGAAGATGATTGCCTAGTTATAGCAAGAATTCTTGCTGGAGGAATAATTGACCGCCAAGGTGAGTTATTTATTATTTTTATTATCTAGCATGAATACAATTACTGGTGGTTTTTCTTTGCTATAATGTTTTATCATATAATAGTATTAATTAATGTGTTTAAAATCCTATATGAAAGTGGCTATGTTGCCTATTTTCATTATCTGGCATTGGCATTCTCTTTTTAATATCAGATCACTGAGGCTCTTCTATACTTAAAATTATTTTAAATCTTCATCTATCCTCTTTTTTAAAGAAATCATAAAGCATGTTATTGTAATAGGAATATGTAATTGAAAATATAGTATGTAATAACGATTTGTTTTCAAGTAATGAAGATATAATTGATATTTTTATAGGTCTTTTAAATGTTGGAGATATTATTCTGGAAGTGAATGGAGCTGAAGTTCATACACCTGCGGAACTGCAGCAGCAACTTCAGAAATCTATGGGTAGCGTGACATTCAAAATTCGTCCTTCGAACTCAGACATTATTTCCCCAACACAGGTATAATAAGCATGTAACTTTTTATGAATTCCTATGAATCTGTTTTCATTCTTGTATAAATTTTGAATATGATATGTTAATTTCTTTTAACTGCATTTACTAATAATTGGTTTATACACTATCTACCAATAAGTAATTGTACACCTGCGATAAAAGAGATAAACACAATTTATTCATATTCAATAGTTTGTAGAGCCTCCAGTATTTTCGTCCACTCGGCTTGGAGAGGATATGAAAGCTCTTTCACCGATTTTGGACCGTTGCTGCACCCTTTAATTCGGCGATCCAACTTGTCCCATAAGTTTTCTATAGGATTCAAGTCTGGATTTTGGACAAGCCAGTCCAGTCTGTTCCCCATTGTCATCATACCAATCCATGGTAGGCCTCACAACATGACAAGTGATATTGTCATCCTGGAAATAATAATGATCCAACTCGTAAAATTGCCACGGTGTAGGAAACACATTGTTGTTTAGAATAGTGGAGCTGGAGGCGGCGTTGAGCTTACCATGATTTGGGATTAAGGGTCCCTATCCATATCATGAGAAACATTCGCAAACCATAATTCCTCCTCCGCCAAACTTTACTGTAGGCACAATGCATTTTGGCAAAAAGTGTTCTCCATGCATATGCCAAACCCAGTCTCTGCCATCCGACTGGTAGAGAATAAATTTTGATTCATCACTCCAGAAAACCTGTTTCCACTTATCTACGATCCAATTTTGACATGCCTTGCTCCACCTTAACCGAGCAGCGTGGTTGGATTTTGAATCAAAGGCTTATTGGTCAGTAGTACGATCATGGAAACCAAACAAATGTACTTCCTTGCGGATTGTATTTATCGAGACAACAGTCCCTGATGCTTGTTGGAACTCCTGGAGTTTGTGGGCCATCGGTTTGGTGCAGTGTTTCCGCAGTTCTTTGGACAGCCCTCTTCGGTCTCTATCTCTTAGTTTCGTAAATCTGCCGGGTTAAAGCACATTCCGACAATCGCCACTCGCCTTCCACTTCTTAATTGCAAGAGCCACTGTCGATTTTGGAATGTTTAACGCCCTGGATATGGGCCAAAAAGATCGACCATTTCTACGATATCCGACAATTACGTCTTTCTCGAAGTCAGACAGCTCTGAATCTTATGGCATCTTGCATGCGACTAATGCAAATGCTGTTTCTTACAAGATATTTAAGTACAGAAAGAGTGACGTAGATCAGGACCGCAGATATCCTCATTTGCATGGGTGTTCAAATAATTATTGGTAGATAGTGTGTATTTGCCTAATTCGAAATAATTTTACTTTCTTACATTATAATCTTATGTTGACAGTACATTTTTTAGCCTAGTATTAACATACCCTCCAACATCTACGGAATTTCCGTAGTTGGTATGGAAATTAGTAGAAAAATGCGGAGTTACGAATATATAGAGAAGAACTACAGAAATGCCGAACATTTCCTTTTCTGGAATCCTCGCTCACAGCAATGCTGGTGGTAGAGAAAGAATTTTTAGCAAGGTTATATATTTAAAAATTCTTAAGAAATATCTGTTCTTCAGTAATTTGTTGATACTATTTTGTATTACATAATCTTTAAGAAGTGCTGCTAATGACTGTGTAACAGTGTTGGAGGATATGCAAGTAAAGATGATTTTGGGGGAGTGCTCTCCCTGCTATTAGATCTGAATGAAGAACTGAATGTTTAATGTTTTGGTGCAGTTTTATCAATATAAGGAAAACCTGGAACTAGCTGTTTATGTCCTAAATACAATGATAAAAAAAATTTCTATTTTCTGAGCATAAAGGGAGCAAGAAATTTTTTTCCCATTGTAAAATATATTAAAATTTATAGTATGATAGTACTTAACTTTTTGTGTTTCAATTGTTTTCTATTCCCTACAAATACTGAATAGAAAAAAAAAAAGGGGGGGGGGACCCCTCATAAATCCATTTATGTATGTTTAATCCCCATTGCTATTAGAAAACATAAAGAAAGAAGGGAGGGGAGAATCATTCTTATTATGCTTTGCTTTAATCTTCATGTTTATTAAATCATGGTGAAATTTCAAAATGTCATGATAAACAGGAAGAAATATACTGGTTTCAAATCTGAAATTCAAATACGTTTGATTAAGAGCCTTGTGTTAATTGTCAAACAAGCACTATAATTGAATGTAAACCTGTAGTACTTGTATAGAGCTGTAATAATTTTATATTGTTACAGCTCTTGTATTTCTCAGTGTGGAGTTGTATTCATGAGGGTATTTAAAAAGCATTTATATCTGTTAATATCCTGTAAACTTTACTTTTTTGTAAATTAATGCCTTCACCTAATTTACTCATATCTTACTATGGCGATATTAAGCTTCAGAACAATTTGCTGAATACTGACAAAATTGTAAAACAATTATGTAGCATTTTATGTCTTGGCTTAAAATATTTTGAATATTTTTTTAAATATAGAAACCACACAACTCTTCAAAAAATATATTTCTTGGATGCATTAATTTTTATTCACTGTGGTAATGAGAAGTGATTAATTTTGATTCAGATTTCCTTGAGATAGATAATTATAAATATTTTTAATTTATCAGAAATTAAGGCATTAATTATTTCAAAAAGTCAAAAGAACTAATTAAAATAAGTGAACAGCTTTACGTTTCACAAAATATTTTAATTCTGAATCTATAAATTTTTATTTACAATTTATGAATGTCAGCATATCTTGCGATTGTAATGTTTCAGTCAAAACTTATATTTTTTAAATGATATTTATTGAATTTCCCATTATGTTGCGTAATATTTATGCATGTATAAATAAAGTTTATTGGATTTTAAAGTTATTTTGCTGTTTTTTAGAGAGCTAATTAAAAAGTGTAATTGTTCTGGCATGACTGCATTAGATCTTTAATTTAAAAGACTAGGGACAGTATGTCTATTGGATTGTATAGTATAATAGAAGACAAATTTGTAAGTAATGCATGATATGATCTATTATTGATAATAATAAAACTTATTCATTGATAATATTTGAATAAAAATATTGCATTTCAGTTTTCTATTACCCATTCTTTGAAAATGTGTGAATATAATTAAAAATGTAGAGCTTTTTTTATATATTTGTGGTAATTCTGATTTATTGTATATTAATTTTTGACCCTAATTAATTCTATGAATTATAGAGAAATTTAAAAAAATTACTTCATTATAGACGTATGTGAAAGCGTTGTATGCTTATGATCCGTCCAAGGATTCCCTTTTACCATGTAAGGATATTGGTCTTTCATTTAAACAAGGCGATATTCTTCAAATCTTAAATCAGGACGATCCTAATTGGTGGCAGGTAAGACACATCTATATTTTATATCTTACAGTTGAAAAAAATCATTATAGAAGGGCTGTCCTAAATGATCGAAGCATCCAGAAAAGATTTTTTTTGTACCAAATATGTTAAAATAACTTTTGCCATTAATTTTTTTTATATTCTGTGAAGCATACTTGAAATATTTTATTCTATGCCTCTAATTTTTTACACAGATATTTTTATAAAGCAGTATATCAATGTGATATGTTTATGTTTAGTCTGATGCACACACTCCTAGCTAGTTGTGCTCCACATAGTTGTACTGAGAGATTATGTTTTCTTCTGCATTTAGCGCAAACTGAATTCACATTTTTAGATTAGTGCTTCCTTTGCTTTGGACAGCCCTTGCAAGTTAGGAAGATTTTTGTACCTTATTGTAATAATTCTATTTATTTTAGGCTAGAAGATTAGATGCTATGGGTCACGCTGGATTAATTCCCTCGCAAGAGCTTGAGGAAAGGCGACGCGCCTTTGTACGTCCAGAATTCGATCATGCTACGAAGAGTAGTAAGTATATTTAAATATTCTGTATCACACGAAAAAAGGTTTCATTTCATTCAATGTAAGCTAATGATTTTTGATATCTCACTTCTGATGAATTTTAAGTATTCGTTCGGGAGAGTTTCCTGTTCATTTATTTATAGCTTTTCTATTGATTTGATTAGATTTGATTCATTTCTTATTTATTTATTTATTTTTTTTGCCTATAAGCATAATGCTAAACCGTGTGTTGTTAGTAGTATATTTTGTCGTCTTGGTATGCTTTTTAATTTATAAATGTATTTCAAAAATACCTTTTTATATGTTATCCTTTTTTCTTTGAGTTACAGCAAATGAAATTAAGTTTTTGAGTAGCTTTCTGTTTGCAAATGCGCTTCTGATTTTACGAAATATATCTGTTTGCAGAATACAGAAATATACAAAAGTTCATAGTTTCATACTCTTGAAGCAATGCATTATTCTGCAATAAAGTACATTATTAAGCAATACCATGCATTGTTGAGCGAAGAAATAGTCTATCTTTTAGCATTTTATTTTCTAAATGTTTTAATAAGGGGATGGGAAATGCGTCTGCAAGTTTTGTAATATCTTTCTGATTCAAATGAATGAATGAATGTTTGCCTTGAAACACTTGGATTGAGGAAAATGCATGGTACAGATTTTTTTAAGGAATGCTACTCTATTTAATATGAATGAATGAATTCTTCCAATTTTATTATTTTTTATGTATTAGTCAATAATACATATTAAGAAAAATAAGGTATCAGTAGAATTTTAATTTTTTATTGCTCTCTTTTTATGTTATGTGGCTTGTTAAACTAGTCTGGAATTTTTTTCTTCCGGCTGTTTTTTTTTTCTTTCCCCCATTTGTTTAATAAGAACTATTTTGTATGATTTAATGTTGTTTACATCTGTAAAGGTTCATTTTCTTATAGGCGTTTTAATATTTGCATTCTCTAAATGTTTCACATCAATGTTTTTGCTTTGTATTAGTATAAACCTAGAAATAAGTCTTCTTTCGCTACATATTCCCCACCCCCCTTTTTAAGTATATTTTTTCTTGTTTTACTCATAGATCATTCATCGAGTTTTAACTCATGGTTTTATTTAAATGAAAATAATGTAGCTTGCTATTAATTTTTTTTTTTTTGCTCATAGAAGTTATTAACTAACGTTTCTGGTTAGTGAATTTCTCTCCATGTGTGCTTGTAGCTATTTTCATATTAAAAGTGCACACAGGAATTAATAGTATTCTTGAATATATTTTGCACATTAATTTGGAACAATGTCAATATTTTGCACATTAATTTGAGGGTTTTGATTTTCTTCCAAACTTTGTAAAACCTGTGTATAATGATATTGTTTGTAATGATATTTTACTTTAGTTCAGGCGAAATACCTATTCATTCAGTGTATATTGAACCTGCATTTATCGATAATCACTTTTTGGCTGTACCTGTCAGCAACTATAATTTTTCCTGTTTAGAAATCTGCTAGCACATACAATGCAATTTTATTTTGAAAAATAACATTCTGTCATCTGAAATGTAATACTCAACAACATTTTTGACTCATGACTAGAAGTTAATAGAAGAAGAAAAAGAACTAAGAAGTTTTTTTTGTTGGTTGTGGTGAAAGCAAGGAAGGCGGGGAGAATAATTAGTATGGACACAGGTGTTTGTTGCCACAATATACAAACCGCAGACTACCAGTCCTTAAAATGTCAATTCTTTGTAGTTTCTCCACTTCCATTATTGATTAAATTGCTTTTACAACTCTGTCTCTTACCTCAATTAGATATGGACGTGAAGTCCGACACTTTGCAGGGAAGCGTAGTCTCTGGGAATCGCTGTTGTTATGGAAATGTCTGTTTTTTGCGCGCGCTCAGCTTAAGTCTATGCAGGGGGTTGGAAAAGTTAAAAATAATTACGAAAATTGATCAATGACTGTAGCAATTTGATACTGATAAAAATGTATGGGAATTCTCAGTCGATAATAGCCACTTTAAAAAAAGTGCTGCGGAAAGAAAGCGAAGTTGATAGCAAACGAAAAAGATATATAGGTAAATGAGGATGCTGACAAAGCTACCTTAAGGTAGTTAGTTCCACAAGATGAGAAAGAAAACGTGCCTATTAATAGACTAATTACTGAAAAAAAAAAGTTCTCGTCTTTGCTGGGGAACAACGATTTCAGAACGAACATTGAATGGCTTACATACCTCCTTTTGTGAATATTGCGAGATAATTTTTAAAACCATCACAGCCGGAAAAAAAATCAGCTTCAATTAATTACGCTTCCTGAAAACAGCAAAGCAGAACTGTTTTTCTTGATGATGTTTACGATGGTGTGTTATATCAGCCGACCCTAGACAAAACAATGTTCTCTAAAGGAGAAAGCTGTAAAGGTAGATAAAAATCGTAGAGGCTGACAGTTCTCTGTTCAAAGAGTATTGGAACAGATAAATTGATGCCATGTGTGGAGAGTGTGCAAAGTTGAAAGTGCTTTAAAAATGTCGAAAGTTTGCCAGTTGACTACAGGGAAAAAGAGAAGGCTTGAATGACTGTAAAATCTTCAGCAACCAACTGCTTGATGTTGATAAGAGTTGAGGGGAAAAAAAGGGATTGCTCTCATAGTCGTAGTTGACATCTGATCCATAGTCACCCGAGTTTGAAAAACAAAAATGTTTTACATTCTGCCAAACTGCTTGTTGATTCTACAGTTGTTAGAGTTAGGCATCATCAAGTCTTTCAAAGGACATTATAGAAAAAGATTAGTTCAGATTGTAGTTTACAATCTGGATAAATTCTGGATAAATGCATATATATATATATATATATATATATATATATATATATATATATATATATATATATATATATATATATATATATATATATATATAATATAGCGTACCTTTATAAACTGGTATTCTGTGACAGCATCCGGGAACCAAAATTTTTAGAAGGAAGACGCGACGGAAATACGAATATTGACCTTACTGAAATCGCTGAATAAGAGGAATGTGTAAATGTTTATCCATATCTGTTAAAGCGTTTTAGAACTCATCGAACCTATATTTTCCATTCAATGCTGAAGATTTTTTAAACTTAGACTAAGATGTGCAAGTGTTCAGCGGCGAAAGAGAGGAAAATATTTTACTAGAATTAATTCTGTGTGATTAGAATAACGAGAAAGAGGAAACTGGCTGTTATCAAAACAGTATTTAAATTTCTCTTGTGGAGGTCATATCTTAAATTAACATTATTCAAGATTTTATTACAACAGAACTAAATGTTTGACTTGTATATGAATTCGTTGGATGGATTGAAATATACATGCATACAAATGCCATTTACATAAAAAAAAAAAAAAAAAAAAAAAAAAAATCAGCAAACAAAATTAACTTACTTCCTCTGTAATTTTCTTAAAAAATAAGCTAACTTATATTTCTTTTACATACATTTTATATCGCTGTTATTTATAATGTATACTTATTGTTAGTAAAATTTTCATTTTGAAGTTCTCATAAAAAGTTTAAATAAACCTGCACTTTAAAAAGTATAATTCTATATTTTGAAACTGTTTATAACAATTTAGATTATTATTATAGATAGGTTTTAAATAAACCTGCACTTGAAAAAGTATAATTCTATATTTTGAAACTGTTTATAACAATTTAGATTATTATTATAGATAGGTTACTCTGTAATTTCATGTATGATTAGTTGTTGCGCGTTTGAATAACAGCGTATTTGACTGTTGTTTCATTTTCAAATCAGTTCTCATTTTCAATTGTAAAAGATTCTTATTAAGCTTTTGTTTCGTAATCTTGACCAATAATTTTTAAAGTCCAAAATATCCTTATCTATCATTTTTAGCTATGTGTGGAACAAAAATAATTAAAAAGAAGAGGAAGACGATGTATCAAAGCAGAGCAAATGCAGGTAATTTTTCAATGTGTATTTGATATGTTTAATTTATGGATAAAAATTAGTGAATTTAAATTTTGTGTTTTCTGCCATTTGTTATTTTTATATTTGATTTTTTAAGAGTATATATATATATATATATATATATATATAGTATTGCGAATTTGCTTTTTGTGTAAAGAATGTCAATTTCTACAGGTAGAAAATAAAAAGCACTTTTTGTTTGTTCTTTCATCATGAAATATTTATTATACAACTAATCAATTTAATGCGATAATATTGCCTGAATGTGTAAGAGTTGCGTATTATTAAAACATAAGAAATCTATTAAAGATAAAAAAAAATTGAGTGTTAAAAATTTTTTGTATATGAAATTATCAATTTTAATTAAACTACCAAATTAAATTTTATCTTTCTTTGTAATCATAAATATAATGAATGTCATTTGGATGTCAAATTTATTTCTTTGGAAATTATGCTTGTTATATGCTGTTCCAATAAATTGTTTTCTAATCAAAAATAATAGAAATTAAGTTTGACTTTATAACCACAGAGCTTTGTTTAAAAGAGAAACAAGGAATAAAAAAACCTATTTTCATGGAGAATATTTTGTAAAACTTAAAGTACATCTTTATAATTGATGCTTTTATTATTTTACAGTGTTATAAGGAATAGTCATTAAAGTTACATTATTATGAAATATAAAGAAAGATATTTGCTTTAAAGAAAATGCCATATTAAGCATAAGAACAGATTAATAATATAGACCCTGAAAAATTATTTGTATTTTTTTTTTTAAATTTAGAATTTGATAAAGCTGAACTGCTTTTATATGAAGAAGTAGCCCGCATGCCACCCTTCGAGCGAAAAACATTAATTCTTCTTGGTGCTCAAGGCGTGGGACGGCGGACGATGAAAAATCGATTAATAAAAGAAGATCCTAACAAATTTGGAACACCAATTCCACGTATGTTCTCAGTTTGTTTTTACACTACTAATTTTTATTAACTTAGTATCTTTTTTTTAACATGTATCTGAGGTTCTATTAATACTGCCTTTCTTTCATAACTTGATACTTTTATGCATACTATCAACTCTTATATTTACTCTATCATTCCTATCAACTCTTACATTTTATGGTATTCAGATATTCGAATTTCTTTTACCTTTTCTTGATATAAATTGCTATGTTTTTATTGCATTTAAATATATTGTTATATTTATTTAACTTTGTCTTTTCAATATATAATTTTGCAGATACTTCTCGACCAATGCGTGATACGGAGACAGATGGAAAGAATTATTTTTTTGTAACCAAGGAAGCAATGGAAGCTGATATTGCTGAAAACAAATATTTAGAATATGGAGAACATAATGGGCATTTATATGGTACTAAATTAGAGTCCGTTAGAGCTATTATTCGAGCTGGGAAAATGTGCATCCTTGATTGCAATCCACAGGTATGTATAATTAATTTTTGTTGATTATATGAGAATTAAAAGTTGTTTAATGCATTATACTTTATTTAAAATGCAATGTTGTTTAAATTGACCTCTCTTAAGATATTTTTATGTGTCATTTAGTAAGCAGTTATTAAATGTAAAGTATACAGAATATTTTTTTTTTTTTTATATATATATTTCTTAAAAAGTTGTATTTTATGATCATCAAAATAGTGTACCATTATTTCAGAAATTTTGATCATAAAATGTTTTGTTCTTGCTTTTTAATATAAAATGTGATGAATGATTCCGATTTAGTTTCCATCACGCTTTATTTTTAAATGAATAAAATCCTATTATCGTAGTTTGTCCTTAGCCCTAGAAAAGAATTAAACTGATATAAGGTATCTTGGCTTTGGTTATTAGAAGAATATTTTTTTCTGATATTTTCAGTCAATAGTTTTATTTCTTTATTCCTTGACAGTATATTATAATTTTTATGGATTTTACTGTTAGCGCATTTCATAAACATTTTAATCTGTGTGGGCTCATAGATGGTTAAACTGTTAATTCCCAGACACTAAAAAAAAAAAAAAATAAACCCTTTAATGCTAGTATATGAAAAAAAAAATTCAGTATTATTAAAGCAATTATTTTCCAGGCTTTGAAGATTCTTAAGACTTCAGAATTCATGCCATATGTTGTGTTCATTGCTGCTCCACCAATTGATCAACTGAAGAATATGCATGAGTTTGGACGACATCACAATTATAGCAGTAAAAATTTAACGGTATAAATTTCATTTAGTAAATTTCTAATTTTGTGGCATGCACTCTGTTTTTATAATGCATCTTTTAAAATTAAAACTTTAGAATATGTATGAAATATCTTAAGTTTGTACCTATGATTTTTTTCCCCTGGAATGCATTTAAAATGCATGTTTTTTCTAGCATGTGATTTATTTATGCATGTTTGTGTATTATTTATAACAGTTTGATCGTGCTATGGGAAGACATGGATCAAGACGTGCTAGAACTATGGAAAGCTTAGCATCCTTATATGAGGTATATAAAATGTCTCATTTTCAATTAAGTCTTTATTTATGGGTAGTTATATTTTTTCATATTATTAAGATTTCATGTATTCAAAAATAACGTGCAAATGCTCGTTTTAAACGTTAAACTATTAATTCAAAAGTGATGAGAACTATAATAATTGCATGGTTAGTGCATTTTTTATATATCTATATAAATATACGTCTTTGATTTATTCCAAGCTATTAGTAGTAAAGCATGAGATTCTCTTTTATAATTCTTCTTCTCTTATTTTTATTTGATTCATTTTTAATTTTGCATTCTAAATCCATAAAGCAGACCTAAACACAAATTTGTTTTATCCATTTCTATAGAATTAGCAAAATCTCTATTAAAACATGGTTTCAAAAATCATGATTGTATCATATGGTATGTAATTGCATACTAATATATGGCATGGCTATTTGGTATGACGTTTAAATGGGTAAAAGAAGAAATGAAAGTGCATTATACTCCCAGTTTAATGGTATTATAAATGTTTTTGGATTTTTCGAATTAATATATGATTTTAATAATTACATTGTTTGAGTAAATATCTGCTTGCTTTTCCAAATTATATATGATTTTAAAGTTTAAATTTTAATATATAGTAGAAATATTTTGTAATTGAAATCCTATAGATTGTCGATATTAGTGTAATGAAAAAGTTGATAGAATGAAATGTAATTACTTTCTGTGAACTTGTAGTAGTTGGACAATTTCTCACTGTCAGAATTTTCTTTTCTTCCAATTGGCGACGAATAACTCTAATAAATTTTGAAGCACTGCTTTATTTGTTAAGTACATGAATTGTTATGCAATTTCTCCAAACAAAGAAATAATAAGAACTATCGTGTTCAGGCACTCCGTGAACTCTATCGCACATTGACATTCAGTTAAGTCATGTTTAATTATTAAAATTCTATAAAATTAACTCTTATATAAATAAATTTTTACCTGCTTGGATATTCTTAAAGTTTTTTTAAAAATGCTTTTTTATTAGTCATGTGGTCTAGTCTGCTTCTGTTCACTACAGCTTAAAACTATTGAACTGTGCAATTGCTTTAAAGTGATATGTGTGTTATTTTATTTAAGTGGTTTATTTTATTAAATAAAAGATTTAAATTGATGAATTACCCCACCCCATACCCACTTCCCTTTGCATCTTGATTTATAGCTACTTTTTCTGATAAGTCAATAATACAATGATATATTTTCAGGAGGAAGACCTCAGAAACACGGTAGAAGAAAGTGCACGATTGCAAAGAGCATTTGATAAATATTTTGATTTAGTTTTGCTAAACACAAATTTTGATAAGACTTATGAGCAGGTAAAAGAGGCTATTGATGCTTTATCCACAGAACCACAATGGGTTCCAATTTCTTGGGTATATTAAAGACTTTTATTGTTTTTTTATATCATTGAACATATTTTATATTAATGAATATTATTTGGAAATTCTACGTTTTCATCTGAAAAAATTCTGTTCATTAATGTGTTTTTTTTTCGCTTTGAAACCTGTGATTCTGTAATCTGATTTTAAAAGAATGCAATGCTGGTGATGCTTTGGTGAAAAAGTTCTCATTGTTGCAGCTAATGAATACAAATGTTGATGCTTTAAATGGTTTATGATGTTGTTTGATGCTTAAAATTGAAATGATGAAATGAAATATTTTTGGCAACTCCCGCTTGCTACTTCAGTAAAATTTGTCTTCCATGTTTTCAAATAAATATCGGTTTTGAAATTGTTACTATGTAGTGAAAGGCTCTGTAGTAAGCTAAACGTTAAAGAAAAAATTGTGTATTTGTATTATACATATGCTGTTTTAATCATTCATATTCACATATTCATGCATGTATAAAACTCGGATGCATTTAGTTGCTGTGTATGAGCATTTAGTCAGTATGTTAAATTCAGTGCAACATTAGTCATTGAAGTACAAAGTTTAAAGATCTAACTTTGGTCAGACATTGTATTTTTCTGGCGTACTTGTCTTAATTTTCATTTACATCATAATCTCTTAACAGAAACGGAAATATTTTTTCTCAGAAGCAAATGTCTATTGTACTTCTAACATAAAGATTTTATATTTTTCCATTTTTGTAAATAGCTGTATGAAGCTAGTTTTCTGATAAAATATACCTCCAGTTGAGAATGTAATATGCATACATACTCCATATTATATCATTTCAAAAATGTATGTTCTGATATCACATTTTAAAAGCACCAAATGATATCAAATTTAAAAAAAAATTAGATTCGATTTCAATATCCATTTGTTTCTGTCGCCATATTTATCCACATTTTAGAGTTTGGGTAGATCATTTTTAGTACATTTCATGACAAAATGATTCATATTTTTTACTTTTAAAAAAAGCTCATGACTTTTTTACTTGTTACTATGAGAAATAGTTGAAAAATATTAAGATATGCAAGTGATGGATTTATCTGAACAAAATGCTGATTTCAATTTAAAAAAAAAAAAAATTAGTAATTTAAAATAATATCTGTTTCAAAAAGTCTTAGAAGAATTTGTTGGTGCATTTTTGATACTGTTAACATCATTAGCTTACAAAAGCCTCTTCTGTATATGATTGAAAATGTTCATTAGAATTCTAAGAATAATAATGTTTGATTTAGCTATTGACCTGATAAATAAATTTTGTTGTCTGATTGTAAAAAATTTGAATTTGTTCTGCATGAATAAATTGATATAAAATATTCATTTAATTTTTCTGTTGTGTATTCAAAATTTTGCATAATCCTATATTTTTTCCCCTGCTATCCATTTTACTTTTTATTCTCGTGGTTTTGGGTATTTGGTATTGGTGTTTTTTTTTTCTTCGGTATTCATTTTTGTGTCAACGTTTTTTGCATCCTCTGCGTTTGATTTTTTCCCCAATGGTGTAATCGGCATTTGAATGGAATATTTGAGGGATCTGATATTTGAATAGTTTATTTATAGAAGACACATTCTAACGTTTATTAAAAATGCAGTATACTCCGTCCCTGATATCCTATAGTGAATTGAAAAGTTTTTTCGAGTTGGTTTTCCATTTTTTTTGTATATTTTGATGTTTTTATATGATTTTATAGATTTATTTACATTCCATATTTTTTTTTATCTTAAGCATTTGTTTGTGAATTTGAGTTATTATGAATATAAAATTTTCTTTATTTGAACTTCAAAAAAAATTGTTTAATTGCATGTAATATTATGGCTTGTATCTTCTTTAAATGGCAATGGTCTCTAGGTCTCTATGTTAATCATTATTTATTGAATTCAATTCATTTATGTGAAATTTTTGTTGTTGTTTAACATTAGATATTTTTTATCCTTTTTTTGTGGTATTGTAAATTAGGTATACAAAGCAGTTATTATTTCATAGTCATATGAATAAGTATTGTAAATACTATGAAGTATATCGTTTTGCCATTGTTTATATGAGGATGATGTAAAATATATTGCTGTTATTTGCTTCTGAAATTGTGCTATTTAGTAACAAACTCCAGCTCAAAATGCAATTCCTCTTCCCCTTGTTTTTTGTATTCTCGATTATAATTAAAGTACTTCAGCAAATTTCTCTTCTTTTTCTAGAGAAGTTTATTAAATGCATACATGATTAATTTCATGAAGTTTTAGAATTTCTAAGTATTGCCAAAAAGTATAGACTTTTTTTTAATGGAATAATAAATTTGTGGTAATTATGTTAAAATTTTACTTCCTGTGCTATTGACTTTTCCGAATTTTTGAAATTAAAGCAACTAACTTTATGGCGAAAATTACTTTTTATCGATATATGGAAAAATTCTTGCTGGAACAAAATTATTATTTTTACAAATTATAAAAAGACCACGTTCATCTTCTGTTTTGTTATAACTAATGAAACAATTGTTATAGTACACCCCATATAATAAATTATATTGTGAAAATCTGATTCATAGAATTCTATTGTTATGCATAACGGTTTGCTTTCACTCACTGAATCTATTTACAGCTTATCAGTGCTTCAGATATATTAATTATCTGTATTTTATACCTTTCAATGATCACCTTTAAATCTTGATTCTGATTAGCATGCCCTCATAGTTTGTGACATTTCTGTTACTTCATTGGATTTCTTTTATTCTCATTTATTCGGCTTTTTCTTATATATATATTTTTGTTTTATCTTCAGAGTCACTATTTTTAACGTATTTTTATTTCTAATATTTTTTTAAATTTTTATTTAAAAAAATAGTATTTCCCTGATATACGAATGATGGAATTATTTGTGTTTTAAAATGCTACAATATTAACTGTCTATATTTGGTAACACAAATGCATTTTCAATGGTTTTATCTTCTCTATAGTTTGATATATATAAAAGAAAATATCCTGTTATATAGACAAGACTTTTACAATATTTCTGCATGGAGTATTCAGCTATTTTTTTTTATAAGCACTAATCATAAAAGTTGTTGTTCAGATGGAATAAAGTATCCATTCTGTAATATATTTTCATGTGATTGCCATTTAATATCATATTCTGTGTGTTTATTACATGAAAGCTTTTTTCTTATTATTGAGTTGTCGTAGATATTGTAACTAAAACCACATTTAGCAGAAATTTTGAATGCTTAACCATGATATGCCTTGTCTTAAAATATGTGCAGCTACTCAAAAGAGTATTGTCAGTTGTATATGCAAAATTAATTGTGTCTTGTATGATTTTCCTGCCTACAAAGCTATCATTTATATTATGTAGATTATATAATTTTGAAATATGCATCTTTTGGAGCTTTAAGTAATTTCAAGAATCACAATTTGTATAAATTTTATTATATCACATAGTTATTCATTATCTTCTGAATATAAAAATTAAATACTAAATATATGGTCTTTGGGCATTGTATAAACACATATTTGCTGCGCTTTGACAATCTCTGTACTTGTAAATAGCATACTTTTAAATTTGCATCTGCATTCTTAGAAAATGTTTTATTTCCTATTATTTTCGAAAGAAATTTATAATATATATAAATGTATTTGCACTTGGAAGCAAAATTTTGCAAAACTTTTTATTGTATAAAAATGTTTATTTTTAGTTTTTCCCATAATAGCTTATAATAAATGCATCTCGGAATTGTCTAATCTTTGACTCCCTCTCATGCCATTTATCATATTTTCATTTCAAAAACGGCAGATGTATTATCACTTGATATAAAAGTTAGTAAATGCTTTTAAAACATATATAATGATTTTTTTTTTTCATTTTTTATCTTTATTTTATCATGAACTATATTTGCGATTTTTTAAAAATGTTTTATTGTGCAGCTTCTTCTTTCATTTTTACAACCATTGTTATGTAATTTTGTCTCCATTTACGATTTGCTCAGAATTATTATTTTAAATTTTATTCTTTAGTTAATTTGTATACTTGATTTGGGTATTGCACACTGTTTATGTTAAAGTGAACCTTGTCATTTTTTTATTATTTATTTGTTTGGAGTTTATTGAATGAGGATCATTCCTTTATATAATTATAATTAGAACAAGGGATTTATGTATGAATTAGTGGTTTTTTATATTTCGATTTTAAACTAATGTTATTTAATTTAAAAGTCCGTTTTTAGTCAGATTTGTTTTATTGGTTAAATTGAATTGTATTATTTTCTCAAAAATGTATTGGCATTGGAGGATTACTTCTACTTTATGTTTTAAAATAGGCTTTTTTTTTTTGGAGAAATTTTTCATTACTTATGTTTCATTGAATAAATTTTTCTTGTGTATTCAGCATTTGAGAACTTTCTTCTCTTTTATTTTGTTATTCTAAATTTTTATGTATTTTGAGTATGTTCTGCCATTTTTGATTTGACATATATTTGTTTATTTGCATGATATCTCTTTCTAATTACAATTGTTTTGTTTTTTCTCTCTTTGTTGGTTTTATTCATTACTTTGTGATATATTTCTGGACATATACAAAATGCTAATAAAATTAAATTTTGTATTCTGTTGTACTTTGTTATTGTCATTTAATTGATTAAAAATGACAAGCAAAATTTACTCTATAAAATCAGGTTTATGTCTTATATTTGATCTTTAGGTTGAATTGTGTTTCTGTTTGACATTCATTATTCACTACCAGAAACTCAAAAAGCAGAATCATTCTTATGCAAATTATATCATCTTGCATTGTGGTATTTTAGCATCCAAATGAGTCGACAAACTTGACTTTGAAATATGCGTTCCTGTGACGGTTTTCTATATCAATTGCTTTTGGAAAATTATACTCCAGCATTCAAAATTCCACCCCTTTGTTAGGTGCATAGGTAATTTTGATCATCGTTTTAAAAGAGGAAAAAATTTTGAGCTTTAATAAGCTTAAAAACCGCAAAGCTTTACCGAATTTTAGGGGTTATAAAATAGTCTTAAGTAGATTCTACATGCCAATTTCATTGTATTCTCTTCTGCTCTCATGGTAAATGATATTATTTTTTATATAGAAAATATTTTTGAAAGCTAGATTTTTTTTTGCTAATAGTCTTCATAAAAATGTTATTTCTAACATATTTTAGCTCGAACTAAATTTGGGAATATGAATTGCCATGTTATATTATTTTAAATTTGCAAGAAGAGTCGCAAAAGGGGTGTTTTTTAACATTTGTAATTAATTGAAAAATCTAAGAACAGTCGATGATTAAATCGTGTGCAAAATGCGATCGTGCTTTCCTTCTTGGTGGTAGTTGTATGAATGAGATACCATACAAAACTATAAAGTTTCTGAGGCAATGATTTTGTATAGCTCAGATCATTCGGTTCGATTTGTTATCTGTTTACCTAATGAACTGAAAATTCGACCTTGACAGTAGGATTCGTTTTGAAAGCCTTTTGCAATAACAGTTGCTAACTGCCATCTATAATTGTTAGACAACATTGGTAACATATTGTTTTGATAATATGTTACTTTAACTATTTTGTGAATGCTTTGTTTGTCTTTTCATTTGTTAAGCATCTTGCAAGCCCTTTTATTTCTTTGATTGAAAATATGTTGGTCCTCCAAAATCTTACGTAAAGCAGATAATTTTTCTATCCTCCTTTAGTTTTGTTCCGGTTGAAAATGGGTACCATGAAGTTCTAATTGGAACTACAGCCATATCTCGTTTAACGAACACCTTCCATAACGACCAAAAAATATTTTTTAGAAAATGACTCTCTTAACGAGCGATATTTCGCAGAAAGTGTGTCGAGGAGACATCGTGACGTCACATGCAAGATTGGCTTGTATCTCGGGTATAATATTTATTGAGCGCTGGTTTGAAGGAAATCCATATTTCTGCATGTAAGTAGTTTTGAATAGATAGCGTTGTCAAACACAACAACATGTGTCTGTGAGACCTAAATCGGTGTGTTTTTGTACAAGATTATGGGGCTAGAGATAAATAGAAACGACATCGATGAGCTAGTGGAGGAATTTAAGTAGAACCACAGAAGAGAATATGCAAAAGCAAAATGGTCAAAGCAAATCTTATGGTAAAAAATTGCGGATGATATTAAATTAGAAGAGAAGGCGGTAACAGCCTTCCAGTGAAATAAGGGAGATGCTGAAAGCATGGGAAATTATTGGAGAAACATCAACCTATTCGAGCATTAGTTAATTCTAAAATACGTTTAACGATAATAGTGTGCTTCATTTTTGCCAAATTTTGAAGCATGAGCCAAAAATAAATGCCTTTGGATGATTTTTCTGGACAAACAAGCATGTATTATATATAATAAATTACATAATTTTGAATTTTTTTGGAATGCATTGCCCTACTTAACATGAATTCTTTGAAAAAAAATTATTTCTCTTAATGGCATTACGAGTTAGATTCGGAAATGAATTATGTATGGTAAGCAAGGTTTCAATGTATTAGATTCCAGTGGTTCTATCGATAGAAAAAAAGAAGGAAATTATAAAACTGAGTATGGGCAGAACATTAAAAAATAACATAAATGCACCATTCAAAAAAAGTAAGGCGCCTTTAGTAAGATATACATTGAAATCTTTGATGTCAATATATTTGTGTCTATAACTTTAGCATTTGAGTTTTTATTTGCGCTAGAATCTTGAATTATTTTCAATGACGTCTGTTGTACATGTTCTTTGGATCAGTAATCTGAAAGACTAAAAAATGTACACATTGTTCTCCTATAAACTGCTTAGTAAGTTGGTTATATATAATATTTTACGGAATTTTTTACTAAAATCAATTAATATTAGCAATTCAAATTCATATTTTGGATTGAATGTGTCCTATATTCATTAGATGTCAAATTTTATACTGAAAATCTAATTAGTTTCTGAATTAAAACGTAATTTTAAAGTTAAGTCAATGGTTTATGAAAAGAAAAAAAAAAAACCCACCTCTTAAATATTTTGCGTATGTGTATAGTTTTTTGCATATGTGTATAATAAAATAGGAATTTTACCACACTGTTTTAATAAAATTTATGCAAATAATGAATAATAAGCTCAATTTTTTTTTATTTGAACAAAAATAAGACCATTTAAAAAAATCATTTAGAATATTAAAGGCAGCCAAAACAATGGTGTCATTAAAAAATTTTTAGAGCTGATAAAAATGAATCGCTTAATTTCTCATAACAAAAAGAAAGGATCTACTGAACAAGCAAACATATAACCTTATATACTAAATCATTGATAACTATTACTTGCTGAAAATTTAAGAAAAGCAAATGTTTGATATGCTCACACCATTATTACCTGATGGACGAGGAATATAAAATCACATATTTTTGAGCAATCAATTAAGTGTCAAAAAATAACACTAGTCTTGGAGGACTTCAGTGGTCTGCTCTGTTTCTGTGGAAATTTCATAGCCTAGGCAGATATGATTTTGATGGAATGTGGTAGTATTATTATTTAGCATGAAGAAGAAAAAAGTGTGAACGTTTGTGAAGTACGAAAAGAATAATAAGCGTAACAACAGTGTTAATAAACATAGCAATTTTATTTCATTGAGATATTTGAAAACAAGTGAATATGATGCACATTTTTTCGAAAAAAAAAATATATATATACATTGGTGAAGGTGAAAGATAGTGATATTTGTATGTAATAATGATAAAAAAGAGTGGCATGATTTAGAAATACAATTCAATATAAACAACCGGTCTTCTTTTACCAAAGTTTTTCATTGCAGATTCATTTTTTTTTCAAAATATACTTTATCTCTGTTTCTAAAAGTCCTCTCTGGTCCATTGTTATGATTTTTCTATTTAGCTTGTCAAAGAAAAGGGAATTAAGTAATTAAAGTATTTTTTTGATGTTACCTATAATCAGAGGCGGATTTTCGATTGTGCAGACTAGACAACTTCCTAGGGCTACTAGACTAAGAGGGGGTCGCTGGCATATCTATTAAAAAGATATTATCTAGCTAACAAAAATTTATAAAAAATATAAACTTTATTAATTAGGAAATTTTAGTGTATTATTAACACTTCGCCAATTGTAAATGGTTAGGTCATTATCTTTTTATTTCATTCTCTCGGTTATTTCAGTATTTATAAATGCCACGCGGTTGCTTAAATAATGGGTGCCTCGGAGACACAAGTCATAGTAAATAACTACTAATAGTAAGTAATAAGGTATTCATTCTCCCAAAGTTAAAAAATTAACCAACAATAAATAACAGGTTGATTTAGCTAAAAATGTAGTAATTTGTTAAATGAAATTGATTTATTATAAGAAAGTCTCATAATGTACACTGCATAAATCCGCCACTATTATAAAAATGAGTTAAAACTTTATTTCTGTCAAAATTAATTTCCCTGTTTAGCAGATAGTTTTTTAACCGATTCCCAGAATCACGCATCTTCCGAATATCGCTTGGAATATTTATTTGTATTTAGATTTATTAACGTTGCGGTTAATATGCTTAAATAAAATTTCTTTCCAAGAGGCGTTCCAAGCAAGAACTCCACATTAAAAAATTATAACTTTTCTTGGTTATTTTTACTGTAGAAATACTGTTCTTCAAATGTATCCAAGTGAAAAAAAAAAAAAAAAAAAAATAGATGTAACGTATTTTCTTTTTTCTTTCATAATTTTTAGCCTATAATATTTTTAAGTAAGTAATTAACACTAATATTTTCAAGGGGAAAAAATATTACAAATAAGATGGGGAGATATTCACTTCGTTTTTCATCTGACGGTTTAAAATCATTTCAAATTTCATTTTAACGGCTTATTAGAATACTGCATGATTTTTGTTTATTTTACTTCGCAATGAACAGTTGCAAGGCAAGAGGCTTAATATCAAAAAATAAAACTATTGTAGAGCTATTTTTTTGTACCTTTTATTACAAAATACAACTTCTAATATTATTAATATGATTATGAGAAAGATAAAAATGTTAAAATATATTTGTTGAGGTATATTTATTTCTTTGCTTATTTTTATTTACATTTTAGTTTGGATTGAAATTACGTTTTTTTTTTAAATCTGTTATTTATTATTCTTCTCACAGTTATAAGTACTGCAAGAAAAAAAAATATCGAAGAGGTGAAGAATTTTTTTTTATATTAATGATACATATAAATTTGCTAAAATCATTGATTGCTTAAATATTTCCAAATGCCATAGGTACTTAGTTTTTTTCGTATATTGTTATACATAAATATATCAATATAGAGTATAGAGGTTTACTGAGGATTCTGAAGCTTAAGCTAAATTATAAAATCACGCAGTATTTTTTTTTACAGTTTAAAACCATAAAAAAATTTTAGGCTTATTATATGTTTGACTATATAAATATTTCTAAATAACAGATATTTATTTTTCCCCGTATATTACTATACATAAATATTTCAATATAGAGTAATTGGTTTACTGAGGATTCTGAAGCTAAATTAAAAAAAAAAAAAAATGCACGTATCGTCTTCTACTTTAGTTCAAAACTGGCAAAATTATTTAAGTTTATTTTCTATTTGATGTAGAAATCCGTTTTATAAAGAAAGAAGAAAAAAATACGATTTTTGAATTACTTTTGTTGATAGAGAAGTTTTATATTCTGTGAATTTGAAAGGTATATTTTTCGTCATAAATATTTATCTTTCTCGCATATAAACCTTACAAAATGTCTCTTCATATGAAAACGATCCAAAAAGTGAGGGAAAATGAACGCGTTTCTTTTTAATAATTGGCTCCTATCTAATTCAAACTATTTGAAAAGATAGCACCTCAAGTCAATCTGAAGTTTGCACTGAGGTCTGGCATTTACGGATTGACCCGGGAAATCTATATTCTTTTTAAACTTAAATACATTCCATTAATTCCAATGCATAATTAGTATCATATATTCCCGAAACCAATGCAGCTGTTTGTCAATTAAATTTTGTTTCTGTTTCTGACATTTTAAGGGGACAAACGAAACAGAATAAATATGAGTAAATGAATATCGATTCACTTTTGAATTTTAAAACATAACAAATTCGAATATATCAACAAGAGAATCTCTGCATTCTTGCTTGTTTGCTTTTGTTAGAGGCGAAACCATAACGTGGCAGGATTGGCGAAATACCTGCCGATCCTAGTAGTATCCTGTTTTCTAGGAATGAAAATGCGTGTTATCTCTATTTTCCAACCGTGTTGATATGTAACAGACTTACAAATTCCTGAATGCAGCATTAGATATGAAAAGAAAGCTTAACAATAACCATAAATCTTGTGAGATGAAAATTTTTTTTTTAAAAAAATTATGTGCTGCATTATGCCTCACGTACGCGTTACAAGTTAACAAATAAATCTTCAAGATTCTTGATGCAGTTTAGGAAAAAAACACCTAATGCATCTATGAAACACTAAGCAGTGTTAGTGATGACATCTATTGCCACATTAAGCACTTTCGGGTTTTTCTTCCTCTTTGTCGTCCTCTAACTGTCCTGGTATGTCTGAATTCCAAGCCATTCTCGAATGTGGATTGATAGTTGTCCATATTTTCACAGCCTCTGAGTTCGAACAGCAAGGTGGTACACCAGTACCATCAGGGAGTTCAGCCATACCTGAATGAAAGGCAATGCATTTTATTATGCTTTGCTCTCGACTACTGAGTATATGCCGGCTTCTGGAATAAGCACAGCCGATGGCTCCAAGAAGGATTATGAGAAATGCTGCCCCTACAATCAGCAAAGAAACCTCCCAGACAATGTCGTCCAGCTTTTCTGTTGTCTGTAGGCCAAACACAATCATGGTAACCCCAACTGTACCCAGGAGCATACCTCCAATCACACAGATGGTGGAAGATGCGTACCAGGCCCATTGTACACGGTGATCACTCATCAGAAAATGTCACCTAAGATAGAAACGAAGAAAAGTTAGTTTAATGGCATTGAATCTAAAATCGAAAATATGACCAAATTCTTTAGAAACATTTCAAAGCTGATGGCATGAATGACAATGAATCTAAAATAAAAAAAATATGAACAAAATTCTCTGGAAACATTTCAAAGCAGAAGATATGAATGGCAATAAATCTAAAAGCGAGTACATGAACAAAATTTTCTGGAAACATTTCAAAGCCTAAGAAAGATATTACTACATTGCCATTTGCCTTAAATGTGAATAATATAAAATAAAGGATAACAAAAATAAGTTTTTAAAAATACGCTTTTATCGACATAATATGCAGGTTATTTTTTTATAAAAAAAATAGATATCAAAACTAAATCACAGAAGCATAAAACACTGATATAAAATATTCAAAACAAGAGGGAGTCTTATTTGCATTAATAATTTATTTTGATTTTTGATGAATGCTTTGGAATTTTATTTCTTATGATTTTCATTGTGGTTTAATATCTTCATAGTATTATTTCAGGGCCTCACATCGTCAAGATTTAATTAAAATCAATCAATTATCGAATAATTAAATTCTGAAAATATTAAAATACTGCATCATCATCGTGAACACACAAATGTACGAAATTTCAAAACTGTAATATATGAAGAAATAGATGAAAAATCAACTACAAAATTACATCTCCCTAACGCGAAACAAATGGAATTAAAAAAAACCGTATAACAATACTAAAATGCCAAAATAAAATAAATTTAAAAAATGAAAAGAAAGGTTTTAATTTTTTTTTAATATCTTACAGAAGTAAAATCTCTGGAAAAGAATTAATTTATCATTTGTAGAAAGGAACATGTGTTAAAATCAAAAGAAAAAAGACGTATAGTGCAAGGAATTGATAAATAAACAGATAAAAGAAAAGCTACATCTTGAGAAAAGAAAAACTACATCTTAAAGCAATTTTTTTCATGGATAATATTTTCAATTTTTACAATACAATATTTCATCCCAAGAAATGCTATTGTTTTACAGTTCTTTTTTGGGACATCACCCACTTTTTTGGAGGCAATATGAAATATCACCGACAGCTCATGAATTATTCAAGTCGATAGTTTGCAGAATATACTTTGAATGCAGCAGACATTTTTGCAATAAAAGAAAATGTCTAATCATATTTGCATAAATATATATATTAAATGGAAATTGAATTAGGTGGGTAGGAAAATAATAAGATTAAAATATCGCAATTTCGTTAGTTTTCTGATCGCACAATTTTTGTATTTGAGCTACGAAGCATCTTTGTAAGGCATCGTTCTAGAATATAAGCTTATGATAAATTTCTTTTATTATATATTTTAACTTTTTCCGCTATTAATTTCAATAATTGATGTTATGTATTATCACAGACTAAATAATTTCTGAAGAAATCACTCTTGAACAGTTACTTTCCCAAATTCACTCCCGAAATGTTATTTTAAATATAATAATATTTTTTTTTTTTAAAAAGCCTGGTCTTAAAACCCGGTCTCGTTCAATCGATAATAAGACCATAAAAGAAAACATTCGCACTGTCACGACTTGAATGACTAATACAAATAGCAATGACTTGAATGAACTGTTACAAATAGCAAAATAAACCATGCAAACTCTCATTAGAAGCGTATCGTGAGTGGAAACAACATAGGGAGGTACAGTCCGTCCTCGGCAATGGAACCATTTACCAGCCTAAACGTTATTGTTTCACTTCAAGAAAACTGAGAACCTGCTTACTTAACCTCTCATCATCGATCCTCGTAGTGCACCCTGGTTAGGTATGAAAATGTAAAAAGAGGAGCTCTATCCCAATATAGATTAGTAACATTCTCATTGTCATGGATTTTAATTATTATTTATTACTTGCAATATATTTCATTTAATTAAATCTTGCAATACAAAATGCATAGTTACATTATCATGCATTTTATTATTCACATTACATTATTATTATTTAAATAAAAATCATAGCGTATCATTCTGTGCTTGCTTTAAACGAAATAACTGCTAACACACTGATGAAAAATTTTCCTTACAAGACAATTTTAAAAATGCATGTTTGGAAAAAAAAAAAAAAAATATGGAGAGAAGTTTCATTCATAATTTTCAAAGAAAAATTATGAAATTTTAGAAATGATAAATGGGGAAGCTCGGACGTATTTAAGATAAATTTTAAGGTGGAATGAAATTGCTAATTAATGATGTAATATTTTCACTAATTTTTTCATAGATGATCAAAAGTATCTCATGATCAGCGATATGATTTCAACAGCCAAAAGCAGAACTTTTGGCATTGTTGATCGTAACTCTAAGTAGTATCTAGTAATAAATATTTGAACCACATCATATGATCGATAGAATGTTAATACCAACAGAGAAAACAATTTCAGCAAATCAGTCTTGATTTAAAGCATTTAGTTTAAGTCTCGAAATAATTATTTAATATATCTATTATCAATTAGTGCTTTAATTGTGTATTTATTTTCCGACATGCGTATGAGACAGTGAAAACCATTTTATTCATCTGAGCTAGGCATCATATTTTACAAGAATTGATGGTGAACCATATGGTAAAAAATGCTTTCTAATATTGAGAATGTAAAACTCTTTTGATCCGCTATGGTTTCGATAAAACAAACAAACATATATTACATTCCAGTTTGATTCCCAGCGCTGTTAAACGAAAATTATAGCTCTCAACGCCTCCTATACACTTGGAGTTCCAAAAAGTTTTCTATTCTAAAAGACAGTAGCAAGTTTAAGAAGCTATAGCGTAGTATGTTACGCATTAGAGAGCTAAACTATAGATTGTTTTTTAGGATATGCCTGTTTTCTTGTTGGTGTGGTATAGAAATTTGAAGAGAGTGTGCCAGATTAAGTGTCCTCCTAGCCAACATATAATGGTTTCAATCAACGATTTGTACTCGAGAATAGACATCGAGTAGTTTCAAAATGTGATGGCTATTTAACTAAATTAAATTAATTATGAAAATGCATCGGAAGGTCGGTGAATGCCTAATTGATGTTAATAAAGCAAATAGAAAGGGAAATTTGAAAAAAAAAATGAAGATATCCTTATAAAAAGTCGACTGCTCAAAGAGGAAAACGTGTAATCGTTAAATAATCTAAGAAAATTTTTTCTTCGTTTACAAGTGGAAAAGTTTCATATCATAATGCCAAGTGATGAGTTTAAAAACGGAAGAGCATGAGACCTATAAAAAAGAAAATGTCCCTTTACCTCTTAACAAATAAAATCATACATTTTTGAAGGAATTAGAGCACCTTTAACCATCGGATCAGTTTTCGGAAAGGTTCTATAAACTTCCCTAAGCGATAAATATGTCCTCCTCTCCCCTCTAACTAAAAATGGACCACTGGGTTGAATAATAATTCAAAGAGGTTTTTCAAATTTCTTTCTAAAAAATTCCTTTCGTAGTTTGATAAAGAAGTCGATTCAGCGACTTTTTATTTTTTTATAATTTTTTGAAACGCAAAAGTCTTAGTACCTCGAATCAATTAAAAAAAATAAATGAATAAATTAAAAAATACTCATTTTTTTTCCATTTAAAATTTTGCTTTAACCATCTGAAAATATACAAAAACTTATAAAATTAAAACTATTGAAACGCAGTAAATTCTATTTCAAATAATATAAAATATTTTGTTAATGCGTTATATTTATTTTTTTAATTTGAAAAAAAAAAAAAAAAAACTGCTCATGAATTATACTTACCCTGTATTAACGAATATATACGTTAAAATTAAAAATAACCAGATTTAATCACTATATTTTTTTATTAAATTAATTAAATAAAGGAATGAATCTCTTTTAGTTGTGCTAATTATAATAACACATTAACAGCTCTGGGTTTAAAATAAAGATAAAATATAGATTTGATAGTACAAAATAATCTTAATATAAAATAATTCATTTTTTTTTTGTATCTGAAAACATGATAATTTTGTTATAAAAGTTGACTCACAACCAATATTAGAATATGTGAATTTTAAAAAAAGATAAGAGCACTTTTTTTACAGTGAATAAAAGTATTGGTGATTTGATGAAAATAAGAGAATTTCATAAATTTCTCTGAATTTAAAACAATGTATTACATTCATTTACTAACTGCAATTAATTCATTATTTTTTTTTTTTACTTTTTCATATACGAAATTACAGAAATAATCATAATCATCAAAAAATTGGAACTTAGGCACGAATTTCCACGTCTCAATCAGACATCTCCGAATTCGAAAAACACATTTTCGGCATTATGTCTGTCTATCAACACGATAACTCAAAAGCTCTTTGAGTTACAAGGATGAAATTTGGTACATGGACTTATGACCAAATTTGCAGATTTCTATCAAATTTTGAATGAAATTCATTGAGGAAGTCTGTCTGTCTGCTGTTCAAGTACAAGCGAATTCGATAACTACTAAAAGTAAAAATTAGATATATAAAATTTGGTGCACTTTAGCATTTAAAATGTAGCTTTTATTAGATTTTGAACCAAATCTATCAAACGGTTGACCATCTGTCGGTCTGTACTTTGTATGTATATAAAAGTAATAACTCACAAACGCAACAGCTTAAATTAATGAAATTCGGCATATGATCTACAATTCTGTTGGTTTCAATCGGTCAGAAAAAGACGTCGGAAACACATATTCGAATGACAGATTTAGTAAAAATGCTAGATTCACGCCAAATATCTATATTTCGTAACTATTGTCGTTATTACCTGGCAAAGCATTTGCAGGTCTACCCAATGCCCACAATTTTATCTATGTGTGTGTAAGGGTCATTCGGTTCTCTTTCATCCCTTTAAATAAAAACAAACTGCTTTAAAAAATTTTTTTCCCGTTCTTGAAGATAATAGCGACGAGCTGTTTCTTCCTTCGCTACATCACCACTACAAAAAAGAATAAAATGAAACGACAGCCCCATTTTTTATGATAATTTTAGATATAAATCTGATTTAATTAAAAATAATAATAAAATTTCAAAAACAGTCGGTTTATTTACAAAAATATAAAAAAAATCGATATTAATTTTTATCTTAGACATTAATTTTATTTTATTATCTATATGATTATTTGATAAAATGTTGTGTGACAAAAATGACTGAATAAATCAGTGTATACGTTACCGTTAAAGCTCGAAAGCCTTGAATGTGCAGATTACCTAGCTAATCTGCAGATTAACTGACTTGCTCCGTTAAAGTGCGGAATCAAGAGTTTTTCACATTTTACCTAGGTAATGTGCACATTAGCGGCTTCCGTATCATTCAAAGGTTTGTTCCTTTCATTTCCTTTCCCTACTCATTCTCCTGAATTCAGAGTTTGCAAAGAGATATTTTTAACAAAAGAAGATGTCCCGCTGTAGAAATATCCTTACATCAAACAGGAATAAATCAATCCCTTGGTACCGGGCAGAGTTTCAAAAAATGTGACTGCAAATCTAAATGTACCACAAATAAGCAAGCTTGTCGCAAGAACCAATTTCTGTGTAATTCAAAGTGTCACCAATCTTTACATTGCACTAATACGTAAGCATAATTTTAACGTATGTTTTGCACATTTATTTCCTTGATTGCAGTAATATTTTTAACCGTTTGATTCTTTGTATTGAAGTTTTTCAATTGGTTGACGATTTATTCTATAAACTAATGTGTTGATTGTATTAACTTGATTCTTTAGATATCAAAAAATAAATAAACAACATTTAAGAGTACAGAAACGTTGCTGTTGTTCCAACAACGATCTTGTTTTCTGTTTAACGAGTGCCTAGTAGGTAATGTGTAGATTATCAAGGTAATTCGTAGATTACCTAGGTAATTTGAGAAATGAAATAATTTTCTCCACTTTAACGGATCACCCTAGTTAATGCGCAGATTAGCTAGCTAATCTGGAGATTAACTGATTTCTGCACTTCAACGGTAACACACACACCACACATTTGATATTTGTTCGACTTTCGTTAAGGGTTACATTATTTAAGGTAGCAATCACAGTACCTAATACGCATTCATAACTCAGCAGGATAATAAAAGCTTTTAGTAATATCGGATTAAAAAAATAAACTGTGATGAATGAATAATGTATGCGTAGATGTAAAGATAACACAAAAAATTTCTAGATAGACTGTTAATGGGATTTCTATAAAATGTTTTTAAGAGACAGTCGCTTTTATTCAATATGTGACCTTGGAACGAAAAATAAGCTTTTCACACACACTCACCAAAAATAATATTTAATGCAACAAAAGAGCAACACGGAAAAAACAAATCAAATAAAGGTTTACAGCTTAGTAGAAATCTATATTAATGTAGAAATAGTACTTTTGATATTTTTATATACTTTTATTGATTATATTTTACTAAGAATTCTAAAATTATTCTTCGTATTTAGGTTAGATTTACAATTATTTATGAACTTGTTTCTTATGAAAATTTAAGGTGATTTTCATTTTAGTTTTCATGTTCAGATTTGGAATTATTTGTAAATTTATTTCGATTGTATATTTAAATAATAATTAATTTTCATGCACTATAATTTGCAAAAATATAAACAAAGATTTGAGCTTTTATTTAATTCATTTACAAAAAGTTTTTAATAAATACGATGAAAAAAGTAAAACCAGAAAACTATGATGTAAAAAGTAATTCAAAAAAGAAGAATCAAAAGGATTTTTAAAAATGTTAGACACTAATTGCACCATTTATGAAGCCATATGTATATATTTAAATAAATGAACACGACTAAATAATATAACTCTTATTAAATGTAATAAAAAATCCACGAATAATTAAATGAAAAAACACGAAATAAATGAATAATAATAAATTTTCTTCTGTATCTATTCGCGGCCAAGAAATAATAATAATAATAATAACAATGAATATAAAACTTTCTCGAAATGGTTGGAGTTTCTTCTGGAGAAATACCATTTAGACATTCTAAGCGATAATCGTAAAGCAAAAATATATTAAACAAAATAATTTTTAATTAAAATGCAAATAAAATTATTTTACGCAATTTACAGTTGTTTTTATGTAATTGATGCATACCGTGTAGAATTTGCATTTGAAAAAAAATCATGCTTTAATTTTCAATCACTGAAAAATATTTCTTTAATTTTAAGATTTCATTTTAGACAAATTCCTATAATTTTCCACCACAAATTCTAATTATTACTCATATTATTGTGTATATAAGATTTTTTTACAATTCTTTACAGACAGAGATGGTTGAGCTAATACATGAAATAAAAGTGTAAAAAATAATAGTTAACAGGATTCAAAGGTTTGAGGTTTCTGATTATCAATGCATTTGAATATGATCTTTGCAGTTTAAAAATGATTTATTGACTTTAAATGATTTTCTTTGAGGAAGGTATTAAGTAACATATCTATTCACTCGTAGAAATACAATTATAAAAGTCAAGAAACTCTCTAATTTGTAAGTTTTTAATTTTTAATAATGACTTAGTTTTGGTACAAAAAAAGTCATTCTCGAGTTAAATCCCTAATAATTAATCGATTACAAAGCAAAATCAATAATAAAATTTTATTAAAATGAAAAGAAGTCTTATTAAATACCATTTGGTAAATTTTAATAAAATATTTTATATCTCGATCACCATCTCCGCTACACTTACTAATTGAATCAGCAATTTGGAGAATGTAATTAGCTCCAAATCGATACACACAGTGCGCACATTATTGTACAAAATTTATCAGCACAGTGCGCACAAAATTTATCGTATGCATTCTCATTATCAGCTGTATAAAAGGAACGAAAATCATCGAATAAACTACTAATGTAAAGCATTAGTACTTTAAAAGTTTGTTTTTAAAAATAATAAATAAAAAAACAAAGTTTTCAAATTTAATTAAAATTTGTTACTAATTTAATTATTTATTTCTCCCGAGAAAAATAATTTGGGATTTGTTCTTTCTTCCAGACAGCCGATTCAGTTTTGAAAAATCAGACGCTATATCATTTTATTTATTTATTATTATTATATTTCTTTTGAAAATAGTTTTTGGGTTCTTTTTTATTTTTTTCTCAAACTACTGATTAAATTTTAAAGAATGAGACAGAAGTACGCTACATAGTTTTATTTTATTCTTTTTTTAATTTAATTTATCTTATTTCCAAAAGAAAACAATTTTGGTATTCATTTTCTTCTTCAAAATGCTGATTCAATTTTGAAGAAACATATATATCAATTTTCACTGACCTCGTTCATCTAATTGACCTCATTTGGAGTCAGGACCTATACTTTTAGAAGTCCTGCTGTCATTTGATAAAACATCACGAAAATGTTTGGTATCTTAAAATAATCGGATTCTAATCTATTAACAAATATGTCGATACTTATTGTCGCCAAAACTTGGCGATCACTCGTATTAATTGAAAACATTTTGTTGGAGGTCACTGACCTTAATGATGGCGTCCGTGTCATAACTTCGTGAATAGAATTTAAGCAGAGACATCTTAAACTTGGCGCAGGGTGGAGTCAATTATCAAATAAAAAGTGCAGCAGTATTAACGGAGTGGGGTTCTCTACTGATACTAGTGTAAGGGGTGGAGATAAGGGGTAATTTTTACTCGAATATTGCGTGCACTCGATCACGGAAATGTCCTAGAGAAAAGGCCAGTGACCTGTGAGATGTAAGAGAACGTGCACGAAGAACGTTTGCGCCCAATCATAAACGTGAGAGTATAACGGGGTGCTTCTTATGTTCGCGTCAGATTATCAGAATTATGTCCAAATATATGAAAGTGAAATAATCCTTATAGAGAAATATAGAAAAATTTATGATTCTTTTTCAATTTTATGGGCAGTCGGTGGTTTGTTTCTCAAGGTACGTGTTCGGGAATGTTTGGACCTCTTTCTTCTTCGACTGAAATAAAACAATAGTAGTTGTTATTTTACGATATCGCGTAGTAGTACTCCGTTTTAGGTGTAATCATGTATGCTACTGCCCTATTTTTACCTTACTCGTTCAGGAACCTGCAAACGATTTGCATTCAAATCAAATCTTGTTTACTGGAACCCAAACTTTTTTTATAGTAACATTCATTGTCAACGTGAAGAATAGATTCAAAATTCCTTAGTATTTCGGTTGTTTATGACAATGAGCTCATATTTGCTTGTTATAGGATTCATTCTCCTAAAATGGAAACAAAGCAAGATTCTATAGTTCTCATTATCAATATGAATAATTGAAACAAAAATTATTATAGTAACATTCAGTATCACCATGAGGAAGAGAAACAAAATCCTTAATTAATAAACATTTCAGATGTTTATGATAATGAATTTATGCTTGCTTTTATATATGATTTATTCTGCTAAAATGAAAGCAAATCCTGATTTATAGTACTCATTATCAATATGAATAATTAAGTAATGTTCATTATCAACGTAAAAAAAGAAACAAAAACCTTAATTTATATAAAATTTCACTTTTTGATGATAGTGATCTCTTGCAAGCTTTGTACATGTTTCATTTCTTTAAAATGGGTGCAAAACATGATTGCATAGTAATCAATGTCAATATGAGAAATTACAATGACATTTTAATTTAAATTAACAATTTTTAACTAAAAAGGATTTATAGATTAACCTTATATATTAATTTTGTTGAAATCAAATCTCATTAAAAATTTTACAATAAATTAACAAAAAATGTATTTTTACATGAGTTAATTTCCAATTGATGACCTGAAAGAAAAACCATGTTTGAACTTCTCTTCACCCCAAACATTTTACTTTTACTAGCTGAAATCTCTTGTGTAATTTTAGAATGAAAAGTACGGGGAAATGATTTTCATTTAACTTGATGTACATATTCTAATCATGCATGTTTTTTGAAAAACCCGAAACATTTGATGAAAAAATAAAAAGCCATGCCAGTAATTTCAAAGCTCTTTGGTTACTGAGGTCTTAAGTGAATTCAGTATTTTTCCATGACGTTCGGAGTAAAACTCCAACATGTACTTTCTGCAAAAGAGCCAATAGTTTTTATATAATTTCGGTAAAAATAAATAAAACGCATTTTTATTATATAAAAATATATTGAATAAATTTTGATACATGTAATAATCAGTAGACCCTGTTTGTTACTGTACATTTCGGCAAAACACAGAATTAAATTGGAATCGAAACTACTCTTTATGACCGGAACTATCGAAAACCCGGCCTGCCGCAAATAAGAAACAGCAAATAGAATATAAACTATCGGAGTTTGCCAATTAGAAATCGAAATTTGCCTTTCACCAATGCTCAATTAATTCTATATTACAAATTTTTAATTAAAAAAATCCAAACTAATTTTATCGGATTTTCTTCTGCAGCAGTAAATGCAGATGGAGCAATTACATTAAATGGATCATGAATTTATGCAAAGTTATCATTTTGAAAATTTATTTCTCAACCATATGATAAATGTTCTGCAGAAATGACACAACCTATGAAACTGAATTAAAAATGTAAATAAAATTATGAAAACTGGATGATACCTCGCAGCCTCACTGAGAGAAAGTTGAAATGTCCTGGACCGCATGCACATTGCGGGTACTATTGAGTCTCGGAAAAAGAAAGGAACAAAAAATATGCCATACATTTATTCATTAAATACAAACTAGCTAAATAGGTATATGTTTCACAAGGTAAATTTAAGGAAATTTATTTAGTGAAGAATGAATTATGAAATAATTGAATAATCTTTGAGTTGTTTCTTAATTGGAGGAATCTCTTGAATAATTTGAGGATTCGTAAAATTAACTATGAAACCTACATGCAGTTACAAAATCAAATTTCTGAGTTATGTGGACAATGATGATATCTTATAGATTCACCTTGGAAAGTTCTTCAGTTTGAAAATAAGGTAAGACAAGTTCTTAACTCCGCTTAAGCCGAAGCCAAATATTATCATTTTGAAGCCAAACGGAAAATTGACAGGCTGTCGCGAAGCAACGCATTTAAGAAAATTACAGGCCACTAAAAGTCAAAAACGAGGATTGACAACCGACTGATTTATATCAAAGCCTTCCGGAATGTCCAGTAACAGAACCACTACCGATCGAAATATTTAGTTCAACCCATACAATTACTAAAGAATTGTCAATTCCACAAAAAAATTTTTGTTAAACATTTTAAAACATAATTGAGTGGAAATAAAGTGTGGAACAAGGGGATCAAAGCATTAATAGCCATTTCTGCCTTTTTTCATATATTTTAGACAGTTTTCTTCTTTACATAGGTTTACTTTCAGTTTTCACTTAGTTTTATTTTTGATATTTTATTTTTACTTGGATTTTCACATTTGTTTATATGATATATAAGCGTGTATATATTAAAATTGCAATTACTTATTTTCTAATTACATAAATTCAAACTTTAAATTCTGAATTCCCGGGCTTTCGTCAGAGACATTTATATTACCAGTAATTTAGAAACATATTAGGAAAAGGACTTTTTCAGCACCTTCAGTCTTCAAGCTCTTCAATATTTATAAACAAAATTTAAAAAAAATCACCGCAATTTAAGAAAAAGCATAGTTAAAATCCAGAAAAGTACATTTTAATTTGTTTTAAGCAATTATTTTATAGTCCATTTCCTTACTGATATTTCAGCTTTTGTGACGGCACATTTTTTCTGATTGAAATGGGTTTGAGAATAAAGATAATCCCAGAAGCTTTATTAAAAATTTAGCGAAATTTTTAGATTTCTTCCATTGAATTTCGTGCCTACTTTAACGTGTCTAATGGCCAAAAAGTCTTGTGTTTTATGATAAATTCTTCATTCAAATATTAACGTTTTAAATCCTCATCATGCAAATTATGAAGTTGTAAATCAAATCATTATCTCTGTAATTCGAATTTTTTCACTTTCAACCTCACCTTTTAATCGTTGTTTCAATGTAATGCTTGCGAATTGATACAAATATTTTTGAAACGAAGCCCATATATTTTTCTATAAAATATAAATAAAAAATGGTACATAATACATGACTTTTTGAAATGTAGGGCATGAAAGCAAGTAGGGTCCTGTAGAAGGACGTTGGCGTCAAAGAAAATTTATAGCCCCTTCTTGTTTTAGATTATTCTTATTTAAAAAAAAATGTATTTAAATCACTTTGATCTGGAACATTTACTTGAACCTCATTGAATAATTATTTTAAATTTCACTTCTCTTTCTTGTTCATTAATTATTCGATTTTCATGCTTTATTTTTCAGTTTTTGAAATCACGACAAAAGTTTCAGGAGAAACTGGGATCACATCTTTTTTTTGGAACTAGATTACAAGTCGATTTCTCCACATTGTGAAGAAGGAAATTATTCGAAACGAAAAGAAACTACTATAGAAACCCTAATATAACATAAATAAACTCCACAATAGTATAATTCATTCTAAATTATTTGTAATAACGTAGCCAGGACAAAAGTAATCAATTCAAATGATATCACAGCTCTGTGTGTAACGTAATTTCATGCTGTCTTACTCGGTACTGTGGTGCAGTGTTCTATTTCCTCCGATATCGAAACGGATTCAAAAATTTAATAACTATAAAGTATTAAAGGAAAGTATCACATGAGCATGAATTGACTCCAATGTATGCAATAGCTGAGACATTATTTGTCTGCTGTCGGGCATAAGAGATCAAAGGGAAACTGATCTACATTTGTGCTGCATAAGAGGAAATATTTCCCTATTTGCTCTTGTGGTTCGTAGAAATATTTGTTCAAATACGACTTCAAAAATGCAAAATCAAATTAATAAATGTGTAAACATAAAAGCTTCTGAGAAATTTTCCACAGAAGCATCTCTTTCTATAGTATTAAGAGCCAAGATGGCCCTTCACAGGAATCTACGTCACTATTAAATCAGTGTTTAAGGGTACCTAAAAAACGGCAAAAAAGCTTATGGTTTGGAAAGTAATCATTATTATTCAGAATATTTTAATGTAATTTATTGTCCCATTTCAATAAAGTGACAAAAATGCATTAGATAACATACGAATAAATAATATTATGTCTTCAAACATCGAAAAAAAAAATCGTTCAAAAATACTAAAGAATGTTTTTTATTATATATTTATTACACTTTATTAATTAAAAGAACCATGTAGCGATGTTTAACAAAGGACTCAAAATTAAATTCAATATCCTAGAACTCATTTTTAATATTAAGGTGGTTTTAACAATGAAATCAAAAAATGTTGATGAATTTAATGTCTATAATGAGATGAATTTGATTTTCAGTATTAAATGTTATTGGTCTATAAATTCATCTAATAAAAGGGACAGCTACAGAATACTTGAAAAGATAAAATAAATATTACAAATGAATTATTAAAAAAATAATTTATCGAAGACCGCACAAAGAATAAAATATAGTAGTTCGATTTGTATTCAATTTTAATTTCAAAATCTCAATTTAAAGTGATCGTATTATAAAAAAATATTAGAAAAAATTGGGTTCTTAAATTATTTCGGATTTTAGAAATTCAATTTACAAAAAACAATATCACACATATTGGTATTTTATCAGAATCGCATTTAAAATATTATAAATGTATTGTAATAACATTCCATTTTAAAATAATTCGAGGACATTTTATGACGATTCTCGAAATTGTGAACCGTGGTCAGATAACAAGAATGACATGTGAGGCAGCATGTTTATGAGTCCCCTATCCAAATTCGCATGTAAAAAGAATTCGCAACCTCAAAGTCAAAAATTAAAAATGAATCAAATAATTGCAATTAAAAGAAAACAAAAAATTACTGCTTAACAAATTACAATGAAGTCAGTCGGTTTAAGTTGTTAGTTATTACAATACATTTAGTTAATTTTTCTTTCAAAGAGGGCAAAGGATCTGAAAGATGGCTGTAGGACTTTTTGTGATGCCAAAATTTTTCTAAGAGATTCCAATTAATCACTATTCACACTTTAAGCAGTCTTTGAATTGATCCTAATGATCTTCGTTTTACGAATTAAAGATATTAAATCCCCTTTAATTTTTTAAAAACTATCCTCAGTATTTTTTCCACGCTATGCTAACCTTATTTTGCTCCATATTATTTGAATAGCTGTTTTATCATTTATACAATAAAAACCCTAGATAACAATGTGAATTTAACATTATATCTTCCAGAAAAGAATTTAATAAATAAACAATAGATGGCAGCACGAAATAGCACATGGATAACTCTTTAAAAACTTTTTTTTTCTATCAAGCAAATATAAATAACACGCAAATTATTTTTTTCAACACACAAATTGAAATTTCTTCCACTTTTTCTTACATTTCTAAATACATGTAGACAATTTCGAACGGTTCCAGTCATTGTTGAAGCTTCAAGCATATAGCTGTTGTACAGCTGAAAATTAATAATAATAATAAAAAAATTCTACATAAGAAAAAGGATAGACAGTGATGTTAGATAATATTCAATTTGCAAAGTAGTACTTATATACTATACCATAATATTCCAAGATTACGCTATAGGCGGATCGATAAGATGCGTCTAAGATGGATTCTAGTATTACGCATATAAATAAATATACATGAATTTTAATTATTTAGATGCAAGGAGAAAAATGGCGATTTGGAAGAAAAGAATGCAATAAATAAGGCACATTTCAGAATATCGATACATAATTAATACAAAAGTATTACAAAAAAAAGATATGGATGTCGATGGTTTCATAAAATCAAACACACTAATCTCACCACTCAACGATTTTTCCGCAGTAAGTTAATAATATTTACATAGCTTACTTTATTCTTAAAATACTCGTTAGATTCGATTGTCTCCAAAATTGGACTTCCTTTTAAAAAAGTAAAGGTCTTGGTAATTTTTATTTGCTTTTCTAATCCATTTGTTAGCGAGATGTCGTCCTCTAACATAGCGACTTGCTCACGAATTTCTATGAGCGCATCGACTGTCAGCTTTTTATGTACGAGCTCATTGCCATCATTATTAACAAACTATAAAGATAACCATAATGACAGGATTGGTAATTTCTAATGCAAGAGCAATTTGATAAATTATTGGTATTATTCCTTGTTGAAAAGAATAGATTCTTTTTACTTTCCGGTATACGAAATTTATAAAGAGAAAGCGTTGTAATCGTCAATAAATTCGAAACCGAAACTTCAACGAATCTTTAGGCTTCAAACCTCTCCGAGTCCGAAAAGCATATTTTTAGAATTATATCTGGTTGTTGTTCTATCTTCAAAGGCTACAACTGAAAATTGCTTTTATCTAGATGAATGAAATTTGGTATATGGTCTTAAAACCAAATTTATAAATTTCTATCAAATTTTGAACAAAATTCATTCAATAAAAATTTGTCTTCCAGGCTGTTCGAATTCAAGGTAACATGATACCTAGAAAACAAAAATAAGTATATGCTTAGAATTTGGCCCACAGATATAGCATCTAAAGTGGAGATCTACATCAAATTTAAAACCAAATCCATCAAGAGGTTGACTATCTGTCGGTCTGTACTTTGGTATGTGATCTTATGACTATTATAGTAGTTCTGTGTCAAATTTTCATTTCAACCACACAGAAAAGTGACATACAAATGCATATTTTATTTCCTGGTACTTGTAAATTAACCGTTTTCCAGCGATTAATGGAAAAAAAAAATTGCCAACGATCACATGCTAATTGGCTTTTTTGTAACAATTGTTCGCCAATGGTACGCGGTAAATAATAAACAAGTACCGGTTTTCTTTATTTTAATACTACGAAGCACACAACTCTCACGTGTATTACTGTGAAAAAAAATTCTGAACATTCATGGCGTTCATAACCTTGCCCAAGAACCACAATTTTATGTGAGGTTGGGGAGGGTCATGTTATCTTTATCAGAGAACATATGGGAATTTTTCGAGGAGACCACTCCCAATGGTTATTTCTGAATTTTATGTGAGGTTAGGAAGGGTAATATTATCTTTATCAGAAAACATATGAGAATTTTTCGAGGAGACCACGCCCAATGGTTATTTCTGAATTTTATGTGAGGTTGGGAAGGGTAATATCTTTATCAGAGAACATATGGGAATTTTTCGAGGAGACCACTCCCAATGGTTATTTCTGAATTTTATGTGAGGTTGGAAAGGGTAATATTATCTTTATCAGAGAACATATAGGAATTTTTTGAGGAGACCACTCCCAATGGTTATTTCTGAATTTTGCATTTGAATCATAGTCTAAAATGTGAAAAAAATCGAGGTGTATGAAGGAAGGGGAATTTGAAATCAGTTAATGATCATTTGAGGGTAAAGAATATTTTGTTCTTGAGGTTTTGAACCAGCAAAAGCTGCCTTCCTACGGACCATTATTATGAGCTCTTGATCATGTTTATAATGATAAATTAGCATCTTATCGGATTTAAAATGCGAAAGTAAACTTTAGTTTGTTCACTTAGATAAGAAAACTTTTCAAAAATGTAACACTACTTGTTCTAATAATCTAAGATCGTTTTGGGCAAAAATGTGTATTGACATAAATGGACATTTTATTACTATCACGTTTTGTGACATGAAGATTATCTTTACTGAAGATCATCTTGCGACATGAAGACTTTATCTAGACTTGAATCGACCGTCGTGACCTAGAGGTAAGGTCCACACTTGAGTAAATGTACACAGGTCGTGTAACTAGTAAAAAGTAAGTATTTTGAGACTAGTGTTGTTGTTGTTGTAACTGTGAAGTTTCAATAACAATTTCGAATCAAATATCATTATCCATTTATTGAAAATATATGACGTCTGGCTTCTATTACTTATTTCACTTCCTAACGATTACATTGAAGGAGGACGAAATGGAAATTAAACTGTTGAGTTTTCAATAGTTTTTATGTCAGGTTTTAGTAATTGAAAAGCATGATAGTTAAAAAAAGATTATGGAAAGTTTGCCACAAAAATCTAAAACTGTTATTATTTTCAGCTGCAAATGTTGTAGGCATTAAATTGAAATGATGTTAAACAAAAAAAATTAATAAGACAGAAATTTGCTATTTTTTTAAACATCTGCTTTTTTTTGGCGATACACTCACGCATGGATAAGAGGTATTAAAATTAATAAGAAAAGGAACATATTTTATGCATGCAGTTAAAAACGGCTTCTTTTTAAATCTTAATTTAATCTAACTTTACATGACTTTTAATTGCCGAATTTTTTAAAAAGTGAGGGCATATTATTTGAAAACATTATATAGCAAGAAAATATTATTTAGAAATAACATTAATAAGTATACTGTTTTTAGCAAAAAGAAATTTGTTTTCATACATGATGTATTCCTATTTTCAATGACAGATATCAGTTTTTTTGCTTATTCGCGTTTTGCTTAATTATCTCAGTAAAATGCTTAAAGAACTAAGTTTCAATCACTGGCGAAATTAATTTAACTGGCAGATTGTTATGAATATGAGACTGAATATCAAATAAATTTGCTTGCATATATTTTTTGCTTTTACATGTTTTTCTAATAACATCACTTTTTGAAAATCTTCTGTTACTTTTCCGTGCTTTATCTTTGGTCTAGTGTTGTTGATTTACAGCCATTTCTATATCAAGGAACAAAATCATTCTCTGTTACAGAATTCTCAATATTCCATTTTAAATAATTTTTCTATTTATGCGTAGAAAGGGAGAAGCAATTCAAGAGCATTGCTGGTACTATATTGCCATATAATTTCTCTGAAATAATATCCGCATCACCCATAAAGGGACAGAAATTTGCATTTAATCTGTAATCATTCTTAAATCTGTGTTCTTGCAATATATTCCTAAATCTCATACCTACAATTCTTGTCACAGCGACTTTAAAAACACAATTTAATAAAAATGTAACATTTGAAAGAATTTCAATACAGAAAGAAACGAGCAATTCATTTTATCTTTAATAATACATATTATCTTTAAATAAATACAAAATAAAGACCTAATGCATGTTACGGAATAAAGTGAGAAAATAATTTTCAATACTTCTATCTAATCAATGAGCTTATTACGTTATTGACTAAAAACCTGTTTACTGCATTGAACCTCATTGAATGCAGCTCAAATAACAACAACAATGACTGAACAATGTAGACACTCCCACTTCTCCCACTTCAAATATGTTATCGATCGGGGAAAAAATGAAAATGCGCATTTCCTTAATCGAGAGATGCAATTTGTATGACAATATTTTTCATTGTAGAGGCTTCTTTTATTATACATTCTTGTTAACAGTTTTTTATTTCTCCAGGTTGCTATTTTAGAAGAAATGCGAGACACTAGCTTCTAACATAATTAAATGAAAACATTTATGTCAAGTTGATATATAAATATTAGCACAATTCTTTCAAGTTCAGAATAGCCTCATTTCGCTTACAAAAGTGTCTGAAGGTCAGGGGTGTTTCTGTTCTTAGAAAGGTATGTGAAAATATAGTACATGAATAAAAAAATGTAGTATATCAATATGGTTATGAAGTATATTCTACTTTTTTGAACGTTTTGTATGAAAGTTCAGTTCCGGTTTTAGATCTGTTAAATATACCCGGTATTGCTTGGTATGTAAACATTTTCAGGCCTTTTATTAGTAAAAATAATAATAACTATTTAATTCTTACGAAACAGTCAGTTAAACTAATCAGAATTTGAAGTGCTTATGAAAAATGCTTACTTTCAGTGCTTGAAAACATTATTTTAGTATTTTGTTGTCCCATCTCTGTTTTTTTTATTACTTTTTTCAATCTATTTAGCATTTAACTGACTAATTACTTGCATGTATTGAGATCAATATTGCTCCTAGCTATAATTAGTTTTTCTTTCAGGATATTTTTACTCGTAATATTACTGTCATGTAAACGTTATTATCCCATAACGGGTCTATAGGATTAAGATCGGGACTTTGGACAGGCATTTTAGTGATCATAGGGCAATGATAGAAAACCTATAACCTAAAAATATAGGACACACGCTTCGGATCGTTGCCTTAAAATTGGCCCAAATTCCCATTTTTTTTAGCACTTTGTTTTATATATTTCTTTTAATAATATCTTAGTAACCATATCTGCTGTCAATGCATTCTAGGTTTCTTATTTCAAAGCTACTCGGGTACCCCAAAGAAGTTGGCTGCCGCCGCCATGTTCAACTGCAGCACGAAGATTTCTTAGCGTTAGGCTTTCTCCATTCCATCTGTTTTCCATTTGCACAAAAAAAAAAAAAAAACATTCAATTTACTATTGCCAATAAAAATTACAGACTCCCCAAACTCTATTAGTTGTTTTTTTAATAATATCTAACAAATTTCAACCTCCCCTTCTGGTTTAATTTACTAATAAGCAATTCAAGTTTCTTTTTACTAATTCGAGCATAAAACTCATGATTCCTCAAAATCTTTCTTATAGATTGAGCATATTTTCCCGAAGCGTTTTCTATATTCAAGTTTTATTTTAACAATGCGCCTGCTGATTGATAGTGATTTTTCAAATATCAAACCATCTTTGCTCATGAGGTGTGAAAACTGCTGGCCGTTTTGTTCTTGCTTTATTTTTTACATAGCCAGTTTCCCTGTATTTAGAAATTACAATAAATACCATTCAGTTACTTATTTTTAAAATATAACTTTAAAAAAATATAACTTACAACGATTTTTTTCGTCTCATTTCTAGTTTCTTTCAACCCAAGTTTCACGTTACAAAACAGTCTAAAATTTTCATAGTTAATACTGATTAATGAAAAAGTTGCCGCATCTTAAAGAAGTAAGCATTTAATTTCTGTCGATTTATACCCCCCCCCCAAAAAAAAAAAAACACCTTCGATTTCTCTCATTGTCAGAATATTTTTCACATTTGTTCTCATTTTATTGACAATGAAAGGTACCAAATTTGTGTAATTATTTAATTTATTCGGACACTTTTCACTGAAATTATGTCTAATAATACGTTTCATATACTATAAAAAAGTTATAGTTTTTAACCAAAACAACAAAAATAATCGACCTCAATTTTTTTTTTCGTTAAAATCTCCGAATACTTCTTTCACTTGATTGTACAATCAAACCTCACTTAACAAATACCTCTTATAATGAGTGATCCACATAACAAGCAAAATAAATGGCAAGGAGACATCGTAATGTTACATGCTGGACTAGCTTGTATCTGTCTATGTTGAGCGCTTGTTTGAAGAGAAACCTTTTACCTACATGGAAGAAATTTTGACCGAATAGCGTTGTCGAGTGCTACTTCCAGAGAATTGAGCAAGTACTGATGGATGCTTAACCGACGAGATTGTGCCTCTAACCAATATTTTGGGCTAAAAGTGGATAGTAAAGACATTGTTTAAGAAGTGAAAAAACATAACCAAAATTGCTGATGACTTTGTAGATCTGCACTCTGTGTCACAGTAAAAAGCTGCGGTGGAGATTTGGTCAGGAGAGGAGGAAATAATAGACTCAAGAAAGCAACAACTTTCCAATGAAATAAGGGAGTTTCTGAAAGTATTGAAAATTATTGCATCGTACTTTGAGAAACATCACCTTAAACAGTAGCTTTGCGTATTACAAATTCCTTTACCGATAATGATATATTTAATTTTTGTGAAATTTTGAGGCCTACCTTAAAACTAATGTGTTTAGACAATTTTCTTCTGGAAAAAAACGCGTCATTAATAATAAATTACATTATTATAAATTTGTTTGAATACTTTTTTCCGGAACGGAACGCATTGACTTATTTTACATAAATTCTTATAGGGGAAAAAAATGGTTTGCTTAACGAGTATTTCAATTAGCTAGTAAGATTAAGGAAATAATTGTGCTCGCTAAGCCAGATTCCATTGTATATCCATTCTAATCGTGGCCAATGGCTGCTTTCTAAACCATTAGAGATAGTCCTTTACTTCCGATTAGAGAAATACTTTAAATGGTGTAAATTATTATGTTGCAAGTTATTTCATCTAGTAAATGTTCTGAAAAAATTACGTCCAAATTTCTACACAGTATTTGGTCTTTTTAGCGATTTTAGTGAAATATTTTTTGATACACTAACATTTTAAGCGAAAAAAGTTCAACCCTTTTGCTGTCAAATTTGACTGAACTATGAAGCTTCTTTGATGCAAAAAAATATCTATTATAAATTTTCTGCAATCTTTTAGGTATTAATCTGCATAAAGCCTTTATTTATTTACTTTCCATAATCCAGTGCGTCTTTTTCTGAATTAAATCACATCTTTATAGATAATTATTTTTATAAATCATTTTTGGCTCAAAGATATTTTTATCCTTTTTTTTGACTAGAAACAATTTTGGAAACGAAGGAATCAATAAAAAAAGTTAAGCATACAAATCCAGTTTTTCTTTTAACTAATAATATAGCAACATGTAGTCTGCGATTTCCTAGAAGCTTCTCGAATTATTCCAAAACACATTACTGAATTGATTGAGACCAAAGTGAATATGCAAAAGTCCAGAAATCAATACAATGAAATATTTTCTCTTCTAAAGATAGAAAGATCCAGCAAAATAGCTAAAAATAATCACGGGAAAAATTTCTTTTCAGAAAAAATATTTACTTTATCATTAATATATCACCAAATTAATATTTTTGTTCCGATATGAAAGCAGCATTTCCTTGAAAAAATGACAGAATATTAATTTTAGCCCTTCATTTTCACTAAATTTTTAATTGTTCTGTTTTATTTTATTAATCTTTTCTCACCTGTAAATAACATTTTAAAAAAGGGCAAAAAGGATCGATCACACTTCTGTTTTTAAGTATTAAAGAATTTAATGTCTTAACCTTTTGCAGTCTAAGCTTGACTGTATATTAAGCAGGACGCATCGTTTTCACATTCATGTTGAATAATGATTATTGCAAAAGTCTGTAATAGAAAAAACGTTCACGTTAATTTTTAGGAATTACAACAAACCAACAACCATTTCCGAGAGTTCTGAACACTAAAACTTGTTTTTATACTCATATATGTATAATAATACATCTTATAACGTTTCAGACTGCAAAGGGTTAAACCAATGACTCATATCGAAGAAACCTGTGTACCAAGAAAGATGAATTTTGATCCATGGTTCAATGACAACGATAGCGCCTAAATACAACTCTCTCAAAGTTTTCACCCGCATCACATGAAGATGCTAATTATAGATTTAGCATCCACCGATGACGATTCTAAGGAAGAGGCTTGAACTCGCATCTCTTAGGTGAATACAATTAAGATCAAAGAGTGCTAGCCAGTATGAGAGTTTCAGAGAATGAATTTCGGTCAATGGTTAGTTGACAACGTTACAGCAACTAAACATAACACTCTCAAAACTGTCATGCCACGTGAAGATACTCGATCATCTGTAGATTTAACGTCCAGTGATGACGACTCCGTGGGAAAGCCGAGACCCAAATTCGCATCTATTTGGTGACGAAATCATGGCTTTAGTCCAAGGCACCGATTACTTTTTTAAAATCTTTTTAATAATGGGAGGATGAGATGGTAAATGTTCTTTTAATATGAGGATTACGGAGGAAGAAGAAATAGAAAGTGTTTTCTCCTTTTTGAATTATTGGCAGATAAGATTTGTTATCCATTTTGATCGCCCTGGGGATACATATTCTTAATTTCTATCATTGGCAATAAATCTAGGGATCACACATTGGGGCGCAAAGGGGAAGTAAAATTATCTACAGATTGATTAAAAGAAGCAGATTAATCATGCACAAGTAGTGAGATCTTAATATAACAGAGGTACAGCATCGACACCAATCCGTACACAAATGAATATATTTTAATACGTTGACTGCCGAAGTACGCACCTGTTCGTTATAGATATGGTACTAAACCATCTATCTTATTAGATAATACTTTCTCTACTATAGTTAATAGATAGCAAAGAAAGTAGTTGTCTTATTAGATAGATGGCTCAAATATCAGGAGTGAGTCGTGACAGCAAACGGGTTAAAGAGCCTATACTACCTTTAACCCCTTGACATACGAATTTATTTTACTTCCTAATTAGATGACACATCCTCTCTGGGACATTTATTGGTATTTTAATTCCAATAATAATACAAGGAATTTCGAGATCTTGAAGCGCTTCTGAGTGATTTTTGCATTTTAAATTAATTAATACTTTCACTTCATAGTAGATTTAAAATTAAGAATTCTATAATTCGATGCGCGTGTCAGACACGTCATTGTATGTGAAGGGGTTAAAGAAAAGGCTAACTTGAATGAACTACAAGAAAAGAAATATTTGAATAACAGTGTTGCAAATCTGGACGCATAAGTAATATTTTGGTGGTATTCTCTTGAATAACTATTTTAGAAATAAGTTTAGTAGTTTAGTTTTAGTTTACAAAATGGAATAACTTGTAATGAAAAAATGGTATACGGTTCTGAATCACCGATTTCTAAACTCTATTAACCTCTTGCACAATGAATTTATTTAACATCTTAATTAGATGACATCCTATTTGAGACGTCTATTGTTATTTCAGTCCTTATAACAACAGAAAAAACATTTGAGATATTTAAGTTTTGTTGAAGTGATATTGGCGTTATTATCATTTAATTACATATTTAAATACTAAAAATTCATTAATTCGATACACGTGTCAGATTCGTTGTTACAGAGGAAGAGGTTAAGAAGAACCCGAAAAATAAAATTCAGAACGGTATTAATTAGTGTTTAAAATCGGTCCTTTTAAGATTATCTCCCTCTTCCCCTGACATTACTGCTATCTATCAAAAAAAAAGTATTGTGGAGTTCATTTTATATTCAGGATATCGACAGTGCTAGATAATTGTTATCAAAATAGAGAAAGGAATCATTCTTTTCAAGGACACTTACACGTAACCTAGATAATGGTTTTTCTAATAAAAGAAATATATCTCTGGTATACGATTTCGAAGGCTGTTTTTTTTTTTTTTGACATTTACTTTACATTTCCTGCTGACCTACCTGAATGAAGTTTAATTTTGGTCTAACGCAGAATGTATTGAAGTTTACGAAGAGAAATTCCCACAGTCTCTCTCTTAATGATAACTAATTTTAATGATCAGTACATGGTATTTGTTTGACTTTGTTATTTAAAAAAAGTAGAGGGAAGTTAAGGGAAAAACGCATTAACATTAGACGTAGCGAGACAGAAACAAAGCAATTAATTTTTGTTTTTGTAACGATATGTGCTTTTTTTGGTATAACTTTTTGCAAAAATGAACAAGATAATTATTTTCTAAATAACTGGAAAGTTGAATATCCTCAAAGAATGACCAGAGTTCATATATTTGGTTGTTTATTCTAAATAGAGTACATTGGGGCGTCTAGGTATTTGTGGGAGATTTAGAAATATCTAATATGCTTGCATTCAATAGTTTATTGGTGTTTATATTTTATAAATAATTCATTTAATTTTGAGCTGTCAAGCACTATCTTAGTTACTAAAATTTAACAACCAGCGAGCTTTCAAATGATCAATTTTCAATCAAACGACGTGAAACTAGAAAATATCTGGGTCAGTGCTTTTAAACTATTTTTTTTTTATAGTTTTTGTGTTATCACCTTCGGTGTACTCTCGTCCTCAAACCTACACCCATCCATATAAATTTTAAACTATTTAAAGGAATACTCCCATTTTTTTTTTAAACTTTTACTGTATCTAAATTTTAAATATATCTCCTTTCAGAGCTGATTTGACTATGGGGAATTAATAATAAATGAATGGTGTGAATATGGGTAGATATATCACAGTCAAAAAGCAGCTCATCCTTGATTTGTTTGTCGTTTTATTATAACTATCCCTTTATTTTCTTGGTAGATCTTGTAAGTTTTTTTTATAAAAGTTTAATTTATATATCATAAGTTTACATTATATCACCATAAAGTAACTTAAGTTTAATTAGAATAGTTATAAGGTTGCGATGCTTCACGATTAGAAGGCTCCAAACTGGAAACTATTTACTGAAGATAACCCATCTATGTACACCTGGTGAATACAGAACCAGACGTTAAGGATCAAACATCCCCCCACCATTATGACGAAGCTGTTTGAAAGGATTTGCTCCGGTTCAGATATCGATCACAACATCTGACCATGATTCAATATTACGAGGACAGTCTCAAAATATCTCATGTTGCTTCAAAATGGAAAGTTAATATAATTAAACTAAACTAGAGCAATTCGCAAAAGGATATTGAAGCACTCGAAAAGAGAATATAAGGTTCACAATATATATATATATAACTCAAGACTATTTGGGGGCCTATTTCGTAATTTTGAATCCTGGACGAATGAGAAACTCCTCTAAAATTCATTGCCTTATTAGTGAGGAAGATGCTCTATCTATGATGGCTAATTTAAAGTAGATATGTATACATGCAAGACCCATACACTGAAGAATCCAGTCTTGAACCTACGCACTTTCGAATCCGAAACAAAGATTCTCTCACTAGATTATGATTTCTTCACACCAGCTGGGTTCATTTAAAAGGGATAACTTCTTTAAAGATAAGAAAAGATAACTATCTTGATTGAAAATATTTTTTAAAAATTTAAATAGAAACAGCAAATTATAATATTTAATTAATTTAAACTTATTAAGATTTCATTTGATTTTTCATTCAAAGTAAAATTAAATTATCTTAAATTCAGTGAATGTTATTCTTTAGAAAAATTACATCAAATAGCGATTTCTAAGACAACATGCAATGCTTTAGGCTTACATACCAAAGAAGGTCTTAATTTCTATTAAATATACAATTTTTAAGAAAAAGTGTGGAGTGTGAAATTTAAGTTCCGTGGAACTTTTGGAAGTTACAAATTTTAACCCCCCCTACATACGAATATCTTTTCTTAAGCACCTTCTTAGATAGTGCATCATTTTGATTTTGATAGAAGTAGTAAAAAAAAAAAAAAATGCCGACAGAGTTTTAAGAAATTGCAATTTTTCGTAAAAATAAGCTTATGTAGTTATAAATTTTTTTTCTCAAACAATAAAATAAACTTTTATACCTCTATAATTATGTATCTGATTATTTTTTCGGAAGCAGAAGATTAAATTACTTTAAAAACATTGAATTACTATACAAAGATAACACATTTTGTATTAGATACGTACATAAACATTTGAAAATTTCATAAAGTGTTTATGAAATTTCAAATTTACTTTTAAATAAACTTTTTTACATTTTCTAAAAAAATTAAGCCTCAATCATGGATTGCAATCAAAAATACGTATGATGATTTTAGAATACTTTGTCTAATTTAAGAAGATAGAAAGTTAAAGAGACTAGAACTGTCGATCTTTTTTAATGATTATTTGGATGCAAAATTTACAAAATATGCTCAAATTTCTTTAAAACAAAGAAAATTCGTATTTATATGCTGCCCTATAACAACATAATTCAATGCTATAAAAGTAAACGATAAAGGCATTAGCGAACAAAAATTGAGAGATGCAGTAGAAAATAGGATACAAGCGTAGTTTAGTGCGCCCCCTGTTGCGCCAATGATGCCAAGTCACCAAAAATGATGGCGGACAAAATAAACACTTCTGCATTAAAATTATGATACTTACTGATAAGTATTGTAATTTTTATTTTAATCTGAGATTTATTTAATATGTATCTGAGATTTTTATTAAATTTTTTTTAACCTTTGGGATTACTATCGCTGCTTATCTTAACAATTTTGAAATAAAGAAGTTTTTTCAAACCAGTTGCGTCGGTCTGTTGTGTCAAGAACAAAATTTAAAGTATGCCATGCCTTTCGGCATCTGAAGAAGGCACCGGGCAGAATTTTTTTAACTTAAAAAAAAAAACATCCTACGGCTTCGCTAGCACATTGAACTAAGGACTGTATGGTTAACAGGAACAGTACATACAAACATCGTTTCCTAATTTCATCAACTCGTATAATATATATACATATATTCCACTCACCTTTCATCCCTTCTGCAGGTTCAAAATACTTCCTACCATTCCATTCATCAAACATCCATTCTTGCACAATTACCAATATAACAAATTATCAAGGGAACCATCAGAGCGCAAAAAGAATTACGAGAACTGCAAGGAATTCCATTGCAGAAGATTTTTAAAGTAAAGGTGGGTTCACACGATGCAAATAATTCCGCGCAATTGTTGTCTCTCAGCTGTTGTCCCTGTATTGTCCCCGTGTGAACAGTTGAGATAACGTCGATGGGACAATGGCAAATGGTTGTCCCGACCCCGACGGGACAACTATTTGCCATTGGCCCGTTGCAGTCATGTGATTTTCTTGAAGTAGGCATGACCTTCTATTGCGCGCAGTAGTTGGCCTCGTGTGAACCCCCCCCCCCTTTAGAATTCAGACGATATTTTTAAAGCGCATACCGGCAGTTAAAAATAGCAAAAGAATAAATATTTTCTGTTCGTATTTACATTAAAAATAAAATTGCAGTGTCTTATTAGCAGTAAAAAAACTTTAAATTATTATAAATACAGAACTAAATTAAAATCTTCAATAGATATTTTTTATTATTTTTAATTCAACATTTTTCATAAAATAGTTGTAGTTCATGTACAACTCAACCTTTGCAAAAAACAGCATTAGGTTTGTCAGAAGATCATTTCGTTGGATTGCCATATTGGCGACAAACTCGGGGGCGGGGCACGCTAAATTGTACTTCAACCGAAAATAGGATGACTTCCTAACCTCGGAAATCCGGGTTAAACACTTAATATATTTTACACAAACATTTTGAAAGGATTACTCGCAAGACAGATTCCTCTATTAACTTTTGAATTCCAATGCAGCTACTTTCTAAAATATATTATATATATAATTAGTCAAAGTTTCGGCGTTATTTTCTAAAGAATTTAACCGCCAAATCAGCCTTACAACAACACTTTATAATTGTAGAGACTTCTCTTTAGGATAAATTTCAAAATTAACCCTTTGCAGTCCAATGGCGCCATTATGGCATCAAATTACAGGCTCAAAATGTATTTAATTTTTTTTTATCCAAATATTTTAGATATACATTCATTGAATTTTAACTTCTTAACTTAGCTGCTGAAAAAGAAATTGCGCTGTTCTTTATGGAATTTATTCGGTGAATAGGATTTACAATAAGCATCATTAATATTTGGACGACAGAAGTTTAATTATGAAAATTTCTCAGAATTTAACACGGAAAACTCGAGTATAAACTATTTGTTTTTATGAAACCGTTGAAATGTTTGCGTATAAAAGAAATACAAACTTGCTCACTTTACAAAAAATGGACACAACTTGTTATGAGAAAGCAATGAGACGATTCAAAATGCAAGAGAATGAAAGACAATACTATTTGAAATGCAGGAATTGATTTATAAATAAGAATGCAATATTAAAATATGCAACTAAATTTCAAAAATAACAACTAAAAGAATCACTTGAACAAAAACTTTGAAATTATTAACATGTTGCTCATGCTTAAAAAAATTATTCTTGGAGATGCATTAAAAAACTATAACTTTCTTGCTTTAAATAAATAATAATAAATATTCGATATTGCTGCTTCCATGAAAATGAAATTGTAGGACAGGCCACACATTATTCACCTTCAGTCCATTTTCTAACAGCTCTTCGGCCTTCAGCAATGCAATACTTACCAAGTTCCCCTGGTATAACACTAGGAAGAGCAGTTTCGATGTCTTTAACAGTCATACGGAGAGTAGAAACGGTACTTTTCCCTAAGGGAAAAATTGCAGATGCCCTAGCTAGTTGTTCGAAAACATGATTCAGAAAAATATTCATATCATCTATGGCTTCCTTAGAAATTTGAAGATCAGGAGACAAATCTTTTAAGATTTGTTTGATGGCAGTAGAAAAATTCTCTTGTTCCTTTTGTCCCATTTTTGAAGCACGATCGGTAACTTCACCCATTTCCATTAGACGTATTCTTTTGCTGGGTTTGTTTTCAGTAACTGTTGATTCTTCTTTGTTTGAGGATGCAGACTGTCCTTTTACTGCAGACTTTTTACTGTAAGCTGGCCTTCTTCTTTTCTTCGTGGGCGACGGCTGTTCCTTTTTTGAGGATGTCGATTGTCCTTTTACCACAGATTTAATCCTACGAATTAGTCTTTCACTTCTTCTACACTTACTTGTAGATGCTAAGCTTTGGGTAGCGGTAGATTTTGGTGGCATTTTTTTTCAAGCAGAAAAACGAATGAATTATTTTTGAATTTTTGTAAATATAAATCCTGTTAACACAAGACGCTTCGATCAAAATAACATTTGATGATATTTTGGATTTGTAAATTTTGAATAACGAAAGTAGAGTTCCAAAGTCAATTCTAGAGTTCAACACGATCTTCAACCATTACGAAGACCTTCTCGATTATACTAGTTTAAATCCAAGGAGGTATATTTTATCTGGTCACATTTAAGTCACTCTAGAGCAAAATAAACAGTTCTTGGAATTATTCGGAAAGGAAACAAAAGGACCCAAGAATATTAAATGTCACTAACAAATATCATGTTTTAGGAGATTTACTAATCCAACTTCTTTTTTCGCATTTGTTTAATCCTTTACATATTAGCCAGGTTAAACTTCAAATTAGTATTGGGATTTTACATTGGTCTACGTATGCAAAGATGCAGCGATTTCAAAATAGAGGCTAGCAAATATGAAAAATCTAATTTCATCATTAATTTTTTAAAATTTTTAATTAGATTTTTCAAACTTGACAAACTATATTTTAAATGAATATTTTAAAACCTTTTGAAAAGCAATTGATAGCTATACGTCAAAAATATTTCTGGTGGAAAACAAATAAAACTGATCTTAAACATTTGAACCAGGACATTTATAGAGGCTTCTTCGTTCAGTAGATACAGTGCATCAAATCATTCCAATGAAAATTTCATTTGTTAAATGGGGGCTTTCATTGAAATCATTAATGAAAGCAGCAGAAAGTTAAGCGGATCCATCGGACTCAAGTTACTGATAAATCCATCATTAAACTACTGCAACGTCATCTCGAGAGGAGCACGTGACTTTTCACTGCATCCAGCAACTATGCCAAATTAAAATTCCGTTTTCAAGTCATACAAGTGCTATTGGGTGAAGACTTTTAGTTTCAACGGTAGTCAGAAGATGAGAGTGACACCTGAACAAGCACCTCACTCTCCAAAATCCCATACCATACAAACAAGAGGACATCTGTCCTACAGCCTCATATTTATCGTTAGCTAGTCTCATATATTCGACAGATATTTTGCAGAATCAGATTCCAACTAGCAATATTTCGATCTATTTGTATTCCAAACCACAAAGAGCTCAAATGTTGATCAAGCTAAAATAAGCAGTCTGAAGAAGGGATCCAGTTCCCAAATCTCTCTTTTGAGGGTAATAAATAAAAGTTATTGTTTCTTATTTTTCAACGATGCTCTTATAAAGTATTCTTTACAACAGTGGTTTACTTAGTGGTTTCATTTCCTTTTGTATAGCTAACAATGAACATGTCTGTATGATACCACACGTTGGTATAAGAAACCAAATTTAAGTTTTTTGGCTCATACTCCTTTTTGCATACTGATAATTTAATACAACACATACCTCTGAAAGTAATAAAAATACAGTTTTGAAAGTAATTACTTCAAAAGATATTAAGTATGAGAAAGATAAATAAGTATGAGAAAGAATTATGAAGAATTCTGAAATAAAAATCGTTATTCAACTGAACGGAAAATAACTACACAAGTATTTGTATAGGGTAAAAATTGCACAAACATTTGGTCGAGAACAAAAACACTCAAGATGAATGTTATTTCAGATCATGACGATAAAAATCAAGATTTAAGTTAAGCACGGTAGAATTCCAACTATCCGAACTCCTCTTATCTGGATAGCTTTAAGGGAAAAGAAAAGAAATTCAAAAACAAAATCTTATTGAGTAAAATCAAGTAAAAACAACAAAACATCTGACTTTGACTGATACATTCAAAAACTCATATTTTTATACAATATGCAAATATACAAAAAGTAAACAATATTGTTTTTACAATAGTTATATTAATAAGTTAAGAGCAAATTTCTTTTTTTCTTCTGAAAAATAATTTTTTCCCGTCAGCTATCTAATTATACGAATATTCGATTACCCAAATCAGGTCTGGTTCCAGTTAAAGCGGATAATCGGATTTCTGCCGTATTCTAAGTAGATACAGATGTAGAAGAAATTAGAATAATATAGGGTGTACATTTTATTTATATGGGTATTAAATACAATGTGTGAAGCCTGAAATATACTTCAGATTTTAGATGATTTGCTTAACTCAAAAAAATATTTATTTCAGAAATTCCGTAAAGAGAATTGTGTTTAATCCTGCATGCCTCGATACAAAGAATGAAAAAAAAAAAAAGTCTTGATACAATGAAACTTTTCAAGGTTAGTTAAAAAAAAAATCATGAATTAAAGGTCATAGATCTCTTCAGACCCGTAAAGGTAAGTCCGAAGGGAACAAATCACAAACACCGCATTAAAGCTAGCGAAGATATAACTAGATATTAAAGTGCTCTATATTTAATTATAATTTTGCTATCTTAGCTGTATAGTAAAGATCATTATTACTTATTACCTCATTACATTATTAATTTTTCTTTTTAATTTTATTTTATATCACTGTATTAATTTTTGCAAAAAATGTAACATAGCTTATAGTGAAATGCGTTGGTTCAAACAAGAATAAATAAATCTATAAAAAAGATATGAACTAGAGAATGGAAAGTCTTTGAAAGATACGGCGTTGAATAACAAATGTTGAATGAAAAATAATCATAGTATACTATTCCACCCCCAAAAATACCGAAAAAATGAAGCATCTTACTAAAGGTATTGCAGTTTTTAAATAGAATTCCATAAAAATCGAATTCAAAACATTATTTTAAAAGTGCAAAGAAATTGTTCAATAATTTCAATAAAATCTCATTTGAATGGCTTTAATAGTTAAAAAAAAGTACATAATTATCATTATTTTGTGAACCACTTAAAGAAAAGTAATGAGCACCATTAAAATAGGAATTTTTAATGAAATACCCCTTTAGTGACCTAGCATAGACAACTCAAATGTGGTGCATATCTGGACTAGTACACAACAATAGAATGCATACTTTCATAATGTTTCCCAAATGTTTTAAGTAAACATAAAAAGAATATTAAAATTGAAATTCAAAGAATAGAAGTTCATCACAGCAGAATTTAAATATTTCGTGTAATAATGTCTTAATACAAATATTAAAAATATAAATAAAATGTTACATAAAAATAAAAACTGAGCTAAATTGTTTGGTTGTCCTTTTTTTTTCAACACTCAAGAAAATTTACATTGGATAATATAAAATCACTGCACAATTTTCCTAAAAAAATCAAAATCCAGATACATTTAATCAACAAAAATTCACTTACATTGTATTGAATTACAGAAAAGTTGCTTTAAACTAAGCATTGCGAAACAATATTTAGTTTGAGAATAATTGATTTATATTTATTGTTTTATTGATGTTTTTAAATCGATTTTTAACACAAAATTTCTTAAATCTCGATTCCACTCATGTAATTCTTTTGTGATTTAGACGTTTAATGAGAACGGATATTTAAAAATATATCTTCTAAAAATATCTATGCATGATCTAAAAGTTATTTTCAAATATCAACCAACTTTAACTTGTGAAGATTCTTGGTATTTAAGCCAATGAGAGATCTATGATAATGTCAGTTTTGAAGCTTGACCCCGCTAGAAAACTTTAATGTTTTGTTATAACCTGCCTTGAATTTAAAATAATATCTACGATAGATAAGAATTATTACCATTGCAATTAAAAACAATTTTAAATCCAATAGAATTAATTAGAGTACTATCTACTACCTTTGAGTATTTAATATCAAAAGTTAAAATATTTCGCTTTTAATTTTCGACTCGATGCATTAAATAAATCTGGCCAGTCCTGACTAAAGACCTCAATAATATCCGAACATTCCTAAGAAAGGAAAGCACCTGCATATCCATATTTCTATTGAGTACAATTTAATGTAGTTAATTTAACTAAATCAGTAAGCAACATTTAAATTAATTCCTGAATTATTAATTCAAAAAAAATTCTTCTGGCTCTCTTTAGATGGCCTAATTTTCAAGCCAATCATGAATCCGAAAATTCCATAGTTTCAATAGTTTCACTTCTCATTCGCTACCGCAGGTTCAGGCTGTTTCGGAATTTTATCACTTTGTAAAACTACAATAGGATACAATAAAATACTAAATCCCCATTATCTTTGTTTTAAACAAGAAAATTTATGAAAATGCAGGAGTTTAAACGTAAGATAATTTTACTTATGCAACATTTGGATAAAAACAAAACAAAAAATCATCTTAATTACATAACATAACGCCATCCTGTGCCCCCGGTGCCTATAACACTAAGTTATCTAACCAGTTGGATGAGCACAAGATGGAAGGGGAAAAAAGAAAGAAAATTGTTGGTAGAAAGAGATGACAGACCATCCAGGGCTCTCCAGAGAGAATCTCATCGGTGTCATGTCCAACATGACTGTATTGAACATGACACCGATGGGATTCTCTCTGGAGAGCCCTGGATGGTCTGTCATCTCTTTCTACCAACAATTTTCTTTCTTTCGAAATATTAAAAGTACCTTCCGAAGCAAGGGGTCAATTTATATTCACATGATACATGTTAAATGCATTTAGTTAGTTCAGTTTTGAAATCTATTGCCCTGCGCATTATTGCGCAATTTATAGAAATAGAATAAAATTTTACATTTCACAGTACAGTGTAAAACAACGTGAAGTTAAATCTTAAATGATATTCACAATATGTTTGGCACGTTGTTATAACATCATAGAAATTGATTCTTATGCGTCCCAGGTCATGATTCCTTTCGCATGATATTCAAAATTAAGCAACCCTTGCCAAACCAGATATCTATGCTAGAAACTTTCGGATATCAAAAATCTCCTACATTTGCATAACACACAGTATTAATAAATCATTTATTTCCAATTAAATTATTAAATATCTACTCAAATAGAAGTTGCTGTTCTAAAATGGAAATAAATAGCATAACAGAAAACAGCATTTCAATAGAATTTGCTTTAATGAAGTGCCAAAATGTAACACGTTTTCACAAAGTAAATCTGCCTGAAAAAGTTACAATTATGGTTTTCAAATACCAGTAATGCGCTCTCACACAAACAAATCATTACAGGCTGCTCAGCAACAATATTGCATATACCTCCCACTTTCATTCAGTAGGTTTCCTGCAGAAGAAAGACAAAAACCAAACGTGTTTTCTTTTCATCAGCGAAATAAATTACAGTAAACATCGAAAATATTATCAGAATGGTGCAGGATATTACGATGGCAACCCTAAAAAAATATAACAGTCACGCGAAGCTTCATTTCTTAGGGACCTTCACAGCAGATTTCACTTCATTTTGCAGTTGTTGTTAGGGTGGTACGAGTTACCATATAATATGTATCTGCTGTATAAAACAGATGTGGAAACCTAGAGCAAGAGCGACAAAAACACTTACTATTTAAATGGACAAACACGCGAATCTCAAGGCCACTTATATTGACCATGAGATTTTCTACTGCTTTTTTTTTGCACAGAATAAAAATAGGTGTTGGGTTTTTATTAGCTTGAATACAAGTCAAAATTTTGTAATTTTATTGCTATTCAAATATATTTTTCATACAAAGTAGCTTTATTTTTATCTTAAATCGTTGATTTCTTTAAGTATTGATTAAGTTGGTAGAAAAAGGAAGACTTCATGGAGAATTAATGGTCAAAGATGAGTCATAGAAAAAAATCTCTATTTATTTTAGAATGAGAGTCGTTTTCAAGAAAATAACAGAAGTTCGTTGAAAGTATAATTATGAGCTAAAAGATACTTTGGACTATTCATATTGCACAGAAAAGGAAATCAATTTACTTAACATGTTCACAAACAGTAGAAATAAAAGACAAAACTAAATGAAATTATTCGATGAATTTATTGGCTATTACTTTGAAGTTCAAAAAATAAAGGTTATACATAATTGAATTTAGGATAAATAATTTATAAATTTGAATAATAATAGCATTCATGTTACTTTACGTCACAATGATTATGAATGCTATAACATTCATGTCTCCTAATATTTTAAGATTAATTAAAAGGGAAAGCCAAAACAGTAAAATTAAAGAAAAAAATATTTAAGTGAAATCCATCTAGAATATGACACAAAATTTATTTTTACTACTGAAAAAAGTCTTGCTTTATGTTCAATTATTGAAAAGTTTTGCTTTAAACTGTATGTATTGCATTGTAAATACTGGTGATCTGATATAAATCTAAACATTTTTAAAAATGAATTCCCTCAAATATGGCAACGAATTACTATACTAAAGCGTAAAGCAGCTTTGAATTACATTGTAATTAATGATTGATTAAATCTTCTTAAAATGGAAGAACTAATATAAAATAAGTTAAGCAAAAAAGCTAATGTTCGAAAACAATGCAACTTTAAACACTTTTATTTAGCTCGAATTGATTTAGGTTTGTAAAGCTAGGATTTTTGATATATTTTTCATTCACTTCCTGTAATACTAAAGCTTTGAAAATTTTCATATTTGTGTTTTTTCGATAACAATATATTATTTTAATATTTCCAAAATTTAATTATCAATTAATCAATTAATTTAATTATATTTTCATTGAGTGTCGTGTCATCGTATGAGTGTCGTGACGTGGTAGTGAACTTCAGAAAAATTTATTTCAATAGATTAAAATAAGGAAAAACTAAATAATCAAAAATTAATTACCAAAAGTAGAAGATAATTTAATTAAAAATTTCACATTATTGTACACAAATAAAAGGGTATTTTAGCAACTATTCTTATTAAATTTATTTCGTATAAAATTTGATTTCAAAACAGTCCGTTCAAGTTACTAAAGCAGAGGAAATTTGCTTACGATACATATATAGTATTTAACGCGTATATTTTGAAACACCAGTAGAAAAGGGAGAAACGATGCAAAATACCTAATAAAAATAAAAGAAAAATCTTAAACTAAATATAATTTTCTACATTAGCTTTTTTGTTTATCAGTGTGGATATTTCTAAAGAAATAACGAGACAAAATTCTATGACAAAAATTCATTTTCATTTAATTCATTGCATTATGGTGAACTTACTCTGATTTATTGCTTAAGATTAATTTTTTGACATACGCCAAGCGAAATTCTTTCGTAAAAAAATACTATTCATTTAATGATCATTCGAACATTCGAAGGTGGTTGTTGTTGGGTTTATTGGCGCAAGAGCCATTCTTAGCCATACTGTGCCAAGCGTATGGTTTAATTTCATCCTATAATCCTTATAAAATACGTAATTGAAATTAAAAAAATCATACGATTCTGCGAACATTCGAAGGAAATCGAAACAAAGTTTTTATATACGACTGATGCTTTTAAGACCCTTTTAGATAGAATCGTGTATGTACCTATTTTTTTAAAACTAGTTCTAACCTAAAATGAAAATTTTCTGTTTATTTCATCTGGTCTATATTCAAAATATTTTCAACATAATTTCGCAAACTTCGAAATGGCTTGAAAGAGGAATCAAAATCTAAATGCATTTTAATAATAATTTGTTTATGAAAACACTTGAAGGTATGGAAATAATTGAGAATCAGATATAAAAATTGCTTTAATATTTTATTTAGTCGAGAAAGAAACATTAAAAATATTAATGATGTAGCCTTCTCCACACAGTTTAAAAGCATTTCCTATGAATTTATTTTAATTAAAATATTCCACAATTTTCAAAACAATCCAGAAGCAAATTAAAATTTGCTGCTTCGGTCCGACTTGAACTTATCGTTTGCCGGAAGTTCAGGTTCGACTTTCTCTGAATTCAATTCAATTCAAATAAACAGATCGCACGATAGATCAGCTAAAGGACAAATGGATCATAAAATTTTTACGAAGAAAACTTTAGTAAATAACTATTCAGTGACCTTTAAAATTTTAATACTGTTGAAAATAATAATAAAAAAACATTTTAGAAAAATAAGCAGATGGGAAAATGGTAGTAAATCTATGCTTGGAAGAGCAAACACTAGCTTTTCCAATTCATCTTAAGTCCAATCCGCGCGTCTAAAAATAAATAAATCGAAAACGGAAAACGATTTTTCGTAACTCTCACTTTTTTTTTTCTATGTAAAAATTACACGCAATAGTTGTGGTCACAGTTGTTGGTTGTTCATGAAAGCTATTCGCACAATTCCTGAAAATCATGGAACCACATGTTTACATGTAAAATCTAATATTATGGTAATATAGTCGAAAGAACAGTGCGCAATTACTCACGTGATAAAATATAGCGCGAGTCACGGAAAGAGAAATCTAGCTGGTTCATTTGAAAAAAAAAGAAGAATAATTTAATGTGTTGTTTTACCTAAGTTTGTGCTATGCGATTACAATTTTACGCTCTCTACACGTTTACACCTTCCTTTACGAACATTGTCTTTTATCGCCAAAATTATTTATTATTCACAGCAAAAACTAAAACCCTCTCATTTTTTTCACACATTCTGTTGAATGTTTCTGTCACTAGATGAATTTTACGATTCACAAAAAGATTCGATAAAATTTAGAGAAATATTTTATTTTGAAATATAAGCAAGGAAGAGTGGAATCGATTTACAAAATGAATTTAAAATTTATGACTAATTTCAAAAATAAATGCATTTATGTCAAGTTTGTATGTAACTTAAGCTCACAAATTAATTTAAAAGTCGACACCATGTATTAAATTACATAAAACGCAATTTATTCTCTTAAATAAAAAAATAATTTTCGTAATGAATACAGTTAACACATATTAATAACTTTTTAAAAGAGATACTAATTTTAAATAGAGATACTAATATATGTACTTTAAGATGAAGGAAATTTTAAAAATCTAATATACATACTTAATATTTCGTTTGCAGAACCAAATTAAGTTTAAAGCAACAGTTTGAAAAAAAAACGATCTATACAGGCAGACAATTTCTCTCTTAATATTGCAATAAAAATACAATTTATCAATATTAATAAAAATTGTACATGCATTAATAACCCCCAATATTCATAGAAAAAGTAATTTTCTTTTTAAGATGTTTATCTTTCTTTTGTTACCCTTTCTCTCTCGCACACACATGCAATAGTTAAAAATAGTATTAGATCTTTGCATTAAAATATTTTAGACTGACTTTTCAATAATTGCTTGAGGAATTCATTACGTTAATACGCTTCAAAATACAAAGAATAATTTTTATCCCATTATATGAGCATTTTCTTTGCTCTATAAATTAACCTTCACTTACGTTTATGCAATTTAAGCAGACCATAAAATGTTTCGTGCGTTATTTCATTTTGGTTGTCCAAATTGTTCTTCGAATTTAATAATGTAATGATAATTTGTAATTTATTTCATCGGTTGTTTGCTTTTCACTTTTGGGTGTCAAGAGAAAATCAGATATGAAACACACTTAGCTTAATCACATTTCTTCATTTATTGCAAATTATTGTAAAATTCGAATAAGAATAAAATGTTCATTCCACCTAAAGATATGTCGTTTCTTCAGACATATTTGCATATAAATAAATAAAAATATTAATGACATAAAAAAGAAACAAAAACCTCTAAGAAACAGATCAATCTTTTGTTATTTCTATTTAAGTTAATATAAATAACTGAAAATAACATGTAGGTAGGTTAAACCAACATTCTTTAAGCGTATCGCAATAGTAACACGTAGAGAAAAAAAAAGAAAATCGTAAAGTTTATTATAATTTTTTACCAATTCACTATATTTAAAAATATATACTACAGAAATATTCATTTTGCACTACCTATTTACTAACCATTAATTTTGCCTTATTTATATGAAGACTTGTTTAAAATTTGAAAAATAATCCAGGAAATTAGTGATGTTCAACAAACTTTAAACAGGCTAATTTGAAATTAACAAACTTCAAATATTTAATTTAGTATTTCCAAATTGAATATTTGTATAGCAGGAGTTTATCACATCTTCTATTTTACATTCATTCAAATAAAAATTGTTCTCATTCTACGCTCATTCCGTATAAGAATTATTTTAACAGAAGAATTATACAAGCTGTCTCTTTTTTAAATATATTTAAAAAAAGAGAGATAAAGATAAAGAAAAGGATGAAAAATAAAGATAAAAACTCTCATAGCTTAATAATATTAATATCATTAGAATATCTATAAATTCTTTATCCAAAATCCAATGGTGCGAATCAGGTCAATCAAACAATACATTTTATAGGAATAGCTTATAGAATTATATCTAAGAAAAAAATTTTGTAATCAAATTTTTAAGAGCTGAAATCCGAAGTCTTAAATAAGGAAATAGATAACACTTTCTTAATTTACGAGAATAATCAGGAAAGCAAAGAAAATTTGATTCTTTTCTTTCATTCAGATTTTTATTTTGACTCCAAAAGCACTGAAATCTGAAGGAATTAAGCCGATTAAGTAGAAATTAATTCTAGAATGTCCATACATGAGGAATAGTTTTTTTTTTATTTCTGTAATTTCATGGCAAAATTCCGATAAAGAAAATATATTTAAAAAATACTGACGGATAAATTTTCCAGTACCAACACTGTACATTAAGAACATTAAAATATATAAAGTGCTAAAAACTGAAACCATTTTAATGAAAAAATGAATCACTCTAAAACATTTTCTTATTTATAGATATCGTGTGCCTCTAACTAAAAAGTTTCAATCAAGTGGTGCAATAAATTATTGAAATATTCTTACCACGAAATTGATGCTATTACACCATTATTATAAAAGTTTCGCTTTTATAATATTTTTCAGAGTTTTTATTTTGTTCCGGAGAAATTCAAAAGTTTTCACATTTTCTCTTTGATCTATTCCTTTCCAGATATATTTCCCATTGCTCAATCAACTGTCAACTGTCTTCTAGTTTCGCGCCACAGCGACTCGGAAGACTTTCACGATTTCAGAGGCTATCGTTTGGCGTTTATCGCTTTTTTCGTGATTCATAATCGAATCCATTTCGCCAAGGATGTCGCCAAATGACGCGTTCAGCTAATTAAGCTTGTTTTTATAAATTTTTTTTATCGAACTTAGTAATAATACTGTCTTTAAGGAGCCTGCTATTTCATAAAGGGTTAAAATATTATCGGAAATGCTTTCTTAACATAAACAAAATCTTTTTCACTTTTTCTATTTCTATCACAATTTTCACAGGTACTTTTAAAAAAATGTTTTTTAGCAGATTCGTGAATGAAAAGAACGTAGTGCTATGATCATGTAAGAAAATTATTCAAGACTGAAATGTGGTAGGATCCAACATGAAATGAATTATTCGATTTGAAACGATTCTTATTGTTTTGGATAATATGAATTACCGAACTTTTTATTACTGTTATTTTCAGCTATTCGCATTCAAAGTATTCAATAATTCACTTTCTTATTTTAATAATTAAATCGATATTTCTCTTAAAATTTGAGACAAATGCGTAGTAATAAATTTGCTAAATTTTATTTTAGAAATTATCACAGATAAAAATGAATTTATTTCTATTTAAAATTATTAATTCTTTTTATTATTAATTTTAAAAAATAATAATATTTAGATGGATAATATAAATAAAAATTACAGAACAAATCATTGAAGGAAGTTCATCAATGAAAATTATGGAACTTATCTGAATCTTCCAAAAAGAGAAATTGTTTTCACTGGTTTTCATAGTTCAAACCTCGCATTATAATACTCGGAAGATACTCTGAATTTTTTTTTAATTTTAAAAATAATTGTCAGCAACTTCCTAAAATCCTCTTCATATTTATTTCCCTTTCACTCGAATGCCTTATTTATACTTTATGCTGTTGCTTTCGATGAGTATTCTTAGATATTTGCCACGGCATGATAGCCTGTTGGTCGATCTTTACCTTTGGAAGCGAAGTATTATTTGGAGATCCAACTCATAACGCCATTTATTTTGTATTTGTGGAATGTTCAACAGAAGGTTATAGGCTCAGATGTTGTTCTTGTCATCTCACAAAAAGTTCAAAATATTATCAAATTTACTTCTAATAACGTTTATATTTTTATAAAAAGGCCACCTGGCAAATGAATTCTAAGTTTGTGCCATTGAACGCTATGAGTATGTGTGCAATAGATTTTAAATCCTTCAGATTCATAAATATTTGACACTAGAGTAGAGGGCAGCAGTACTTCATTTAACAACAAAATGGAGTCGTTTGATGTTTCACGTCACACACGTCAAGTACTAATGCCAATTAAGGCTTGAAATCCATTGCATACATTGAAAAAGAAAAGAGGACGTGAAATCGCAGCATAGCATAAGGCTACATATAATTTTATAAAAGATGGGAGGTTAGATTTGACATTAAATATATGTTGTTGTTGTTTCTTATGGCACTTAAACAAGCCCGCTGTTACACATTAAATATATTAAATTATTACTTACTAAAATACCATCGAACCTCTATATGTCGAATAGTCTTGGGAAATAAATCAATATACAATAGAACTGATTTATAAAGATATTGTAGGACTCTAGAAAAAATATTTTTACACATATTTTAGAGTGCTGATGGATTCATCTTACAAGTAACTGACGATAAAAAAAAACTATACAATTGTGAATTTCATATTATTTAAACTCGTATTTTAAAATAAAGAATTTTAAAGTGAAAATTTTAGCTAAAACTTTTATCAACATAAAAGTATGCATAAAAGAATATCGAAATGTTTGGAGTTTTCTGGCGTAAGAGTCATGGTATTGATTAAACTGCCCCAATGCGTAGAAGAGAAACAAAAAGATGAAACCTATCCATCCAAGAAGGTTAGCCTTGAAATTGTTGTTTCTTATCAAAGATGCGAATCTTCTTGTTTTTTTTCAGAAATCATTGATTCACTAATGAGCTTTGCGCTCTCACCTGAAGAATAATGACAGCGTAACCCTGGTAACATCTTCATTTACGTCACCTTTAATTTGTTTTCGTGTGCCATATATTACTATTTATTCTATGACATCTTCAATATATTTTCTTTTTTTTCTTCAAAGAAAAATGGCCATTTTCGATTGAAAAATTACCATACATATTAGCAACACTGGCTTTAGTCCTTGATCAGTTTCGAATTATTTTCAAATGCCAATGTTTCATGGCGCACTAACATAGATTCAAGACTTTAACACATCAAAAAAGAAGTTAAAAGGGAAAAAAATGGCTAGACCGAAGTGTTAACTGTGAATGAATAAACAGTTTCGACAGCACCTACCCTGAGACAGAGGCAGCAAATATTTGTCAAAATACCAATCACCAATTATAACCTATTTCACACCAGATAGTGTCTCTTGCATGGAATCAAAATTTGATTATCAGCAATCGGTAAATTAATAAGGAAAACAAAGATATTACAATAGTGTTAATGATACACTATTGCATAAAATTTCACCATTATAATATATCAGGAAAAAAACTGAGAATTCTATTACAGTACTTGAAGTTTAAAAAATTAAAATTTACAAGGCTGGTCGAAGTTAAGGCAATAAAAAGCTGTAATTAATGGTGTTGAATCTAATAGGTAGTTCGTCTATTAAAAAATAAATATGTGAATTATTTTGGCGTCGTAAGACCACGGTTACAAGAACTATCTGCTATGAAGGACAGGAGCATAAAAAAAGAGAAAGAGGTAAAAAGAGATAGATTACTCAATTTTATGCACTGAAAGGATATGGGAACAATTTGCTTCAAAGTTTGCTAGGCAATAAAGGAAATGATCAGATATCCTGTATTAGGAGGGACAGTTCCATTTTTCATTAAGGCCGCGGTGGCCTGGTGGTAAGGTCTCGGCTTGTAAGCCGTAGGGTTTCAGGTTCGTGACCCGATTCCACCGAAGAACTGTCGTGTAACGGGTCTGTTGTACGTTAAGTCCGTCATGCCAAACGTCCTCCCGCTGGTGTGGTGTGGTGTGGAGAGGGGGGTGCCAGCTCAGGTGCCGTCCTCATCATCTGACCGCGGTTCAAAATTACGAGGTCCGTCTCAAAATAGCCCTAGTGTTGCTTTACAAATGGGACGTTAATATAACTAAACTAAAAAAAACTAAATCCACTTTTCATTCCTTTGTCTTAATTTCAGAAACTACTCTTGATTTGTCTCAAATTTCTTTTAGATATGCTAAACTGTCCCCGTTTTAACTGATCAGTATAAATAAAAATGATAAAAAAATCAACCTATATTGAATCTGTAACCCTCCAATCGGCCGAACTTCCTATTTTCATTGTCATGTACGGCTCATCTCCAAACCGAATAACAAAAGTTTATTACAATATTTACATAAAAATATCAATATCTTTATCCACTTTAAAAATATTATTTCTTGTTGCTGAAAGACATTCTTGCATGCTCGTTATATATATTTTATCAGTAAACTTCCCTTCGAATGTATATAGGCTCTGAATACGATCTCGCGATCTATTTTTGTGTCTTTCGCGTTGCATTTTTTATATAATGCTCCTCCTACCCCAGCTACTGATACCGATTGAAGTTCAGAAAATTTGATTCATTATAGGTGGCATTTGGTTAACTTAAAAAAAAAAAAAATACTATCCCCACCCTGCCGTATATTCGGTGGTAAACTAAAGACATGCATCGTTGTGCTAGCATCCTGGCAGAAGCAATGATTGAGATTTAATGTCCCTCTTCGGCTACGTTACAGCCCCACCCATAGGAGGTATGTTCTGTCATCGGTATATAAGAAGCCAATTCCACACCATTAGTTCATCCATCAGGGAAGAGAGAATCATCCACCATATTAGAACCTTTCCGTCCCCATTTTTGTGCCGCCCCGCGGTTAGTGTAAAGCCTTTGGTTAATTTTAAGTGCTATGTTCATGAAGACAAAATAAATTGGAATACAATTTTAATACTAATAATTTATTCCTAGTGTAGGATTTTCTCAGAAATTTTTTACATCATATATATACTTTGCTTTATTCTGTTATTTTTCATAAAAACGTGGGGAGATTTTACATATCAAATGAAAATCATTGTGGCGAAATATATTACTTTGTCCTTGTTTAAATGGATATTGTATTTTCATGAACTTTTGTGTAAAATTTAATAACACTGAACACTTTTTTGGTATAATTCATGTTAGAAAGTGGGTAATGTTATTTTGGATTTTGTGCGTTAACAAACCTAAACTTGCATCATTCGAAAGCTGATTTTAATTATACTATTTCTGAGTAACTCTCGCAATTCAGTTTATTGATTTGAAATTTCTTTTGCTGAAGTATAAGAGTCGTGCATTACGCAAATCAGTTGATAAAAAAATTTTAATTATAGGTTCAGCCATTTCGTACAAAAAATAAAATCTCGTATGATAATTTTCAACCAAATAAATATTGAAATATTTACAATCTGTAATAAAATAAATTAATCGCTTCTACCGATAAAAAAATCTTTACAGATATTTATATTTTTACTAACAGGAAACAGCTATCTATTGAATTAAATAAGCATAAACAGTAAAAAGAAAAAAATCAAATTAATCAGGTCGAACTTATTGCCATTTTTTATCTATAATTTTAAAACGTTACGACCTTAAAGATTGACAAATTGTAAAATGAAATGACCATATATTGCTTTGTGCATCAGAACGACATATTTTAAATTCTTCCAAAACATTGTTTTGATATGTTACATCTGCTCTCAAAATTTTGCTTGCGATTTGTGATTTTTGTTTGATTCCACAAAATGCCAGATGTTACATGTGGCTTCAGACGACATTTATTATCTTTTGCAGACGACATTTGAAACAACAGTGTATGTGTATGACGATATAAATAAGATTTAAAATAATCCGAGTACCATAAGTTTTATAAAATTGAATCGAATTCTGTTTATCTTTCTAAATGGAGAGATTTTAAGATTTATCCTCAGAGTCTATGCTTTATTCCATTAGATTAATAGAATCAAGAGAAAAGATCAGCATATCAAATTTACAGAGAATTTTGATGGAATATAATTACTTTTTTGCCTGTGTATTAAATATACATGCAATAACATTTCTTTTGAACGCATATAAAAGCAAAATACCGTGCAATTTTACATAAACAATTTACTATATTTATGTGTATATACAAATAAGACATGCTGTTCCAGACTACAAAGCTTAATGTTGCACCATCAAAAATTTAATTTAGTTTTTGGCGAGACTTTTTGATACCAAATTTAATTTTATTATTTTCAGATTTTGTTTTCTGTTCTTTTAAATTTTAATAAATATTAAAGGAAACCATAAATTTTTAACAGTACTACCGTTTTATTTAACCATCAACCGTTTAAATGCCCATTTCCAAACGAAGAAATATTAAAATATTAACTAATTTCAATAAAAAGTTATTATTCTAGAAATAATTTTTAAAAACGAAACAGAAAAATCGATATTATGTATAGTTCAAATTTTAAAAAATTTGCATGAAAAACATTGAATGCATGTTATGCTACAAGAAGAGGAAAAAATAAAGCGGATGTATGGATGAAATAATGTTAGTAAAAAATCACAGATAAACCATTATTAGCTTTTAAATAGAAATTTTCCATCTATTCACAGAAGAATTTATCACTGGCAATGGAATTACTCAATTTTTCATATTGAAGCCTGCTAAAAATTTGCATATGAATGAGAAAGCTCCCCTTATTTCCTATATGTGTAAATAAATGTTTTTGACTAATCTATATCTATACTTATAATAAAGCTCAATGTGTGTGTGTGTGTGTGTGTTGGCGCTCTACAGGCCAGGTCATTTGACATACAGCTACCAAATTTGGTACATGTATACCTTAGAGGTCGGGAATGTGCACCTGGGGTCCCTTTTTTTGAAATTTTAATTAGAATTTTAATTATTAATTAAAAACTAACTTTCCCGCCAAAAAAATCTTCCATTTTCCCCACCGCCAACTTTTCCGCCAAAATAATCTTCCATTTTCCCCAACGCCAAATGATTTAGGCTTTAGTTCTTTTTTTCTCCCAACAGTAATGAGGCTAGGGTTAAGTTTTTTCGGCGGATTATTTCAAACGATTCTGTTTATTTTCTTAATGTTTTATGCATTTAAAATTTAACATTGTTAATTAATCCATGTTTCAGATTCATTCTGAAGTACTTTTGAATTAAAATAACACTGAACAAAGGAAATTAAAAATGTATAATCTGCATAGCGTTATCCCAACTGGCGTAGAAAAATTCACGCATTTGCGTTACCGTAAAAGACGAAGAAAATTCACGCATGCGCACTGTGTTCTGATTGTTGGCATGGCAACCATTAACTACGGACGATTTAAATTACTTTTAGGTTAGTTGTATGCTTTTGTAAGTAAATTGTATTTATGTTAGTTATATATTTTTTTGTATATGCTTATAGTTTTAAGTACATCGTTTTTTAAGTAGTTTTTTTTAACCTGTTTTCAATGATTTAAATTATTTTTAGGCTAATTGCATGCTTTTGTAATTAAATTGTATTTATGTTAGTTATATATTTTTTGATATATGCTTATAGTTTTAAGTACATCGTTTTTTAAGTAGTTTTTTTAAACCTGTTTTCGACCGATTATTTTAAACGATTCATTTTATTTTCTTAGTGTTTGATGCATTTAAAATGAAACATTGTTAATGAATCGATCCGTTCATGATGAATCTGAGAAAATTTTGTTGACAAATTCTTGAGATATTATATAAATTAAGAAAGATATTCTTTAGTGCCCATAAAGTTTAAACGCTCAGTGACTCTATTATCAGTAATCATATTATTAAAAAAATGCTTTGTTTCAGTAAAAAATATTATTATGTTAATTGCAGATTAATCCTTTACACTTTAATTTAAAGCATAAATTCTACGAGGGGTAACAGAAAATTAGAGAGATACATATCACGTTATGACTGAAGGCCTTTATAATATTATGAGTGAATTATATGACTATCAAAATTTGAAGTTTTAAAATATTTTGCTGAAGAATCTATTAAAGTTGGAATTGCATAAAATATTTAATTATTAAAATTTTAACGAACATTAAGATTGGCGAACCGGCTGGTCGCCAAAGGCGGCTAGTATATAATAAAGATAGTTTTATCTGAATGGGTTATTGGCAATAACTGTACTCAGAAGTTTAAGCTGTATATGAATTTAATCTTAATCAAAAACTTGTTTTAACAATGATCTCTTTTTTTCAATTAGCGAAGGGTTTTTGTTTCGTTGGAAACAAATACAAATGAGGCTAAAAATCAGCATGGAAACAACTTTAAATTGTATTTATAGAAAACTAAAATGAGGCTGCTTATCACGATAGAGACTGTGAAATTATAAAGTAGATTTGTGGCATTGATTTCTTTTAGTTTTCCCTTTCAATACTTATACATCTGAGCATTCTTTTCTAAAGCTGAGTACTATTCGCACGCAATACTTCTAAACACTAACTTAAGTTAAAATGAAATCATGAAGTTTACACAGTTACTATAGTAACTGTTTGGGATAGTCACGTGGGAAATGACGTCATCGTCCATACCATGAGGCAACATCGCCTGAGATGGGACAAAATGCTTAGCTCATGCGCAGTCCGATACGGTAACCTTTTCGTTTTCGATTTTCTGTTCAACATGCGTGCTTTTTTTGTTTAAAAAAGAACAAAAAGATGTAAAAGAAATTGACTTTTTTGGATCTCTTTTAAAAGTCAAACCAGTGATAACTTTGAACATAATTCTGATTTGCATGCGCTTTTGCTTTCCTCTGTTATTATTTTTATAGATTTGTGCATTATAAGTTAAAAAATAACAACTGAAATAAGTGTGTTTGAGTAAGATGAAAAATGTATACGAATAAGATTTCAAAGTGAGCAAGCTAGGTGAATGACCGTTGCTTATCAACAAAATATCCAATTCATTCCAAAAATAATTTTTAAAAAATTCAAAGCATTGAACCCTTTTCCTGATCGTTTTACTGATTATTGAATGTAAACAAAAAAGTAATTTTACTTCATTCTTAATACAATGTTTCTTAAATTTTCTTTTGGCAGTTTTATTTTTATCAAAAACACTTTCTCACGATCTCGTACTAAATATATATAAAAAATAAAACTGACTAAACATGAACACGATTAAAAAATAAATTAAAAGGTTAAAAACCTAATTAAAAATCCAATAATAAAATCCAATGTTTATTAATGTTAATTTTAAAAAATGAATTCTTAATAATTATTCGACAGTTGAACTTGAGTATTATGAATAAAGTATAGTATCTTAATTGATTTTGGTTTCAAATATGGAAAAAGATAAAGAACAAGATGGTACGAAAATTTTAATTAAAGTTTAGTTATATTAACATTCCAATTTGAAACAATAGACAGCTGAACTGCCATACCCTCTTCAAACTTCAGTGCCACATCAGATAGAGAACATGTGAAAGTTTTCATAAAAACCCATGTTGTTCCAGGTAACCCCGTATGGGGTCACGAACCACAGTCTATAGCTCTATTTTATGCAACTGCCGTTATTTAATTATTTGACTTGTTTTCTTTTGTCTCATTACAGCAATAGGATTTATTACTGGAAGCGTTTTCAATTATGGCCTCATTTTTAACTCTCTGGATGGTATCATAAATTCAGTGCACACAATAGCCTGATAAATAAAATGTACACATACATCTCTTCCAAAGCATAATAACTATAATAATTAAGATTTTCACAATTCCTATAGTTTGTTAGTGACTAGTTAATAAGGAAGACCATGGTTGAGGTCTTATAATTTATATAAAAAAGAGTGTGTCTGAATTAATTTGCAAGTAATTTGTACTGTGAAATACGAGAAAGAATTAATGGAGAGATTGATAAAAGTTTCACAGAAAAAGGTGAGAATTTATGATAAATCTGATAATTTTAGGAGATTTGTGTTAATTTTTCCATCGTCTATTAACAATTAATTCTTTTTTATATAAGAAAGGAAGATGTTGCCCATCTACAAAGAGATAGATAATAATAAGCTGTTATTAAATCATCACTTAACAAGAACGTCCCCTATCTCAATTTCCTAAATTTTATGATAGGAAAGAGGGGAATGAATTTTTCGCAACCATTAAAAAATGTAGACGATTTTTTCTCATTTTTAAAGCAAATGCAGAAGCAGGTTTTATGTTCATACCAGATCGTATTCATTATGGGTTGCGAAAAATTGAGTCTTTTTAGTAAAACTGGGCAGCGGTGTCCTAGTGGTAAGACTTCAATCTTGAAGTCTGAGGATTCCGAGTTCGACACCAGATTCCGTTAAAGATTCGAGAGTATTTAAAATCCGAAGCTGTGAGTCAAACGTCCTTCCTTTTGTGTGGAGTGGAAGTTTAAAGCGGGAATAGTAACTCATATATCGTCCTCGTTGTCTGACTAGAGCTCAAAATTATGAGATCCGTCCCAAAATAACTTTTGTGTTGCTTTCAAAACGGTACATTAATATAGCTAAATTAAATAAATCATTTGAAAAATTAAATTGATATTTTTCTTTAAGCGATAAAACATAACAATGTATAAGAAAGAAGATAACTTTTGGATCTGGATAAAAGCTGGCCCATTTGTCTTATGAGTAGAAAGGAATTAGAGAAAAACTGTAGCATGTTCCCTTTACATTTTTATTTTGTTAACAGTTATTGTTTGTTATTCACTCAAAAAGGTCTAAATACAAGGCATTAGCAGTAAAGTAACATATAGTAACTCCATCTATACCTTTGATAAAGTAGCATGCAATCACTATTACTAGTATGTTATATTAACGTCCTATTTTGAATCAACATGAGAGTTGTAGCTCAATAATGTTAAACTCAATAATGCATAAAAGAAAGGATTACCTTTGTGAAGAAAATCTTAAATTGGTTCATATTCGCATTACGTAATACGTGATAGACATTTTTATTAAAACGCGAATTTAATTTAATGACCTAGAAAAAAATACTAATAAAGAGCACTACAATATCACATGTAACAGTTTCCTTCTATGAATAGCCCTTAATTTGATTAAATTATTTAGCAGAATGGAAAACAGAAAAATATTTCTCCAAGTATCAGCTGAGAGTACGATACAGAGACATAGTGTGAGACAGTAAAACTAGTAACATAATGCTGTGATAGTGATGACTAAAAATAAAAACTATATAAGTGCCAAAAATATTCAAAGATCGTTTTTCACGTTAAGTATTAAATGAATAATGTTTATAATGTATAAACATGGAAAGTGCCAAATAATCCTCTAATCCTCTAGAGGATATTAATGTGAATTTCTCTAAAGCTAATGAAACATTTTTTTAGCGATGTTTCAAAATTTTTGCTTGTGACATCTATAATATTTATCACTTTAAGATCTCATTTCACATAACACATTTCGGTGATATTTAACTGAAAGAAAACTTCACGGTGGTATCATTTCTATAAATTAAAGCCAAGGAGGAAACTAGAGGATGTGAAAGGATGCCGAATGCAAGAAGGATAAACTCTTAGAATCTATATAATTTAAATAATGGGCAAAACCAAAGAACTGGACTCCAGCCGCAACCGCTGGTCTGATTTTGCACCTTTTTATTTTATATGAAAGCTCATGATCCTTTGATACGTTATCAATGGCCGTCTGCCCCCCCCCCCCCCACCGCCTTCCATTTTTCAGACTAATCTCCCAAATACTGTGCATTTTCTATGGGAAAGCACCTTGCCCCAGTCCCACAGCCATTGTACCGATTTCGTCAATTTTAATTTCATTTGAAAGCTCATGACCCTTAGATCTGCCATCAAGAGTCGGCTATCCCCACCATCCTCTATCAGTTTCTATGAATATCAAAAAAATAAATCGTTAATAGAAACCTCAGCCTCAACAACGAGACCGATTTCGATAACTTATTTCATCACTTTGTACACAGCTAACCAATCAAAACGTTTTATGTTTATTGGGCAAGTAAAATTTAAAATAAGGCTTTTCTTTATTGTTATAAGATGTAGATCAGCTACACTGGCATGACAAAATTAGTACTGTTAATTTGGTGTGCGAACAGCTGGTCGTCAAAGGCGGTTAGTATTGCATTAAACTTCGGTTTGCAGGGACGTCAAGCAAAATCTATGGATGGAATTTTGAGGTTCTTTTAGTGTTATTTTAAACAATCAGATTAAAAAAATCCACAGATTAAAGTTCTACTCATTATAAAATAATTTTCAAAAGTATTTTATTTAACTTTAATACTATTGCATATGTAAACATAGAGAGTTTAAATTTATGATAATTAGATCCGCCTCTTTTATTAAAATCAATTCGCATCTTTTTGAGTTCTCGTTATTTTTATGTTTCCCCTTAACAAAGTGAGGCCAAAATATTAAAATATTTTGGTGTGCAGAAAATACCCAACAATTTTATGTCATAGCACCATTTGTAATTCCAGCAAACTCATTATTTATACTAATAAATAATTTTGTTGCTTTTTAACAAAGAAAGGACAAAAGTCTGCTTAGCATTTATTGCAATGCAAAAAAGTAATTATGAAAACCTTGTAATTGCAATGGCGCAGGAAATGATTGAAAAGAAATTACATGGATATTTCAAAATCCCCCCCCCCTCAAATGAAATGTCAGTAGAAAAATCTTTTATAGGACAAAAGAACAATTCAACGAAATCGAAATTGTTGCTGACGTGCTGATGAAGCTTCATTTTGTAAATCAAACATTTCACTAATGATGAAAGTTATGTCAGCATGAAATCAGCGAATTCTTACCAGACAAAAGAATAAAATGAACTCAAACATTACTCTCTGCTTTGAAGATGCAGATAAAAAATAAAAGGAGACTTTGATGGCAATAGAATTTAAAATAATTAAATGAAATTAAAAATTCTTTTTATAGCTAATAAAACCTTTCTAAAAATATCTTCTGTAATAAAACAGAAGCATCCAGAAATAGAGCAGTTCAGAGTTTCATCGTTGCCGTAGCAACGAAACTGCTTGTTTTCTCAGTCAATTTGAATTCACAATTTTGAGTAAAAATTAAATGCGTATCTTATACTGCTTTTGGATCTTATTTTTGATTGGAGAACGAAATCTCGCCAGACATGTGACTTCAAATGCGTTAAAAGCTTAAATTCGTCTTCTTACCAAAGAAAATACGTATCTATCAAACCTCTGCAGAAACAAGATAAAGTAAAACGGCGGATAAGGCGTTTCAATAAGGAGAATGTGCTTTTAAAAAATAATAAAAAATATCTTGATTGGGCTGTCTGACAGTCATAAAAATGACAGGTAGATGGTAGACAGTCGAAGGATGTTTCCCAGAATATGTGAATTCATTACTTTGTTTATGTCATTATTTGGCGGGGAGTGAGTATCATATAGAAAAGAACTTTTAAAAGAAATTTATGAAAAGATATCACGTAGTTCAATAAAATATTGAATTTGATACTAAAAATAAAGATTTTGGTTGATATGCAATTAAAATTTTTGACACCATACCTCCAAGAGAATTCTATATTGTCCAACAAGGCTACATTCTTTGTGAAACGATCTACAGTATATAGTATTCGACTTACCAATAGCTATTTGACGATGAAGATGTTTGTTGATTAGAAGCTACTATTTGACAATGGAGATTTTCGTTGATTAGAAGCTACTATTTGACAATGAATATGTTCGTTGATTAGAAGCTACTATTTGCAATGAATATGTTCGTTGATTAGAAGCTATTATTTGACAATGAAGATGTTCGTTGATTAGAAGCTATTAAATGCATTAAAGGTCATGGTTCATTATACTCCGTATACTGAAAGTCGGAAAAGTAGTTTCGTGAAAGAAAAAAAAATCATAGGAAACTCTTTGCATTTAAATTTAAAAGTCTAAAAATTATTTGTAGAACAGAAAAACTTAAAAAAAAAGATTGTATCTGATATTTATAGCGATGTTGCTTAGCTTATGATATAAAGTTAATTAGATTAATAAAATATGTTTACACAACTTATGAGAAACATACGTAGAATTTCAAGCGAAATGTACGTGAACGATTTTCCAAATATAAACCAGAAGAAAGCAGGAAAACGAAAGAATGATATTGATTGCATCTTCGATGAAGTAATATATAATCCAAAAATAACTTTAAGCACAGGGACTTCGATTGCTCTTTGATCTTCGTTGTAAAGACGAGTGTCAGCAACACCGTTACTGAGGATAACTTCTTTCTGTCTTTAATTTTGCTATTTTAATTTGACTTTTCTCATGGAAAGATATGCATAATAAAACTTTTTCAGGCCTAATTCAATAAAAATAAATGATGTTTTTATAACAAGGTTTACTTAAATTGATTTTTAAGAAGATAATTGCGCAACTGGACATTCAAAATTCACAAAATTCCGAATTGTTCAAGAATATCATATTTTTTTAATTATATTAATGTTTTGCATTTAATTTATTCGAATTGCATTCGGGTTAGTATACTATCTTAATTCAATGTATTAAATACAATGTATTTAAGACTGTAAGAAATCAGTAAAATGAAAAATCAGTTACTTTTGTCAAGATATTCTACTTCATAATTCATTTTAAGAAGGAAATATTTCATATTAAAATATTAACTAATTAATATATTTGCGCTACAATAGATTTGCATTTTAATTGAAATATGTGCAAATTAAATCTGAATTTAAAAGTTAAACGTTCTCAGGTAGATTTGGAATTTAGTAAAATAGAATGCCATCTGAAGCATCTTCGTCGTTTAATCGTGATTCAAAATTACATTCTCATGTAACATCAAGACATTTTAAACTAGTAAATTAAATTCGAAGAATATATTCTTGTACTTTAAATATTGGTCATTAATTAAACAAGTAAATGAATAAAAAAATTAAATCTTATTCCAAAAGTTTTTTTTTTAATATTTTTGTGTTCGAAACGAAGATTAACCAAAACATCCTTTTTCCAGAACTAAACGAGAATACGAAAAAACGGGTATAAATAACCCGATTTCCAGGAATTTTACTATCTCTTATATGAAGTATTCAAAGAAATAATATTGTAAACATCAAAATATTTTGTTTCCAGATTTTGAGGAATTACCAAATTTCAAATCTCTCTCTCTCTTTTTTTAAATTCGAAAGAAGCACTTTTGGAAAACTGCCTTTGCCTTTTTTCAAATGCAATTATTCAAAAATAAAGTGAATTAAAGAAGTGGAGTTTGACGAGAGATCTTTTAACAAAAACTGTAGATCTGTATAAATTTTGAACGAAATTCTTCAAAGACGTGTAGTGTAGATGCGAACACAATAGTTCGAAAATGATCAAATCGTTCAACGGTCTAAATGGCCGAATTTCAGCAAACTGTTTTATAGTCGAAATTGTTTATTTTTATCAAAAAGTGCCAATCTGTCTATTTATATGAACGTGATAATGAACAATACAGGCAGCTAAATAAATAAAATTTGACTTAAGGTTTTGACTCCTAGATTGTAGATCTGTATCAAGTTTTCAATCCAATCGATCAAAGGAAAGATGTCCAAAATATATAGAAGTCCAAATTTTCTTCACATTATTACGAAATTTAGGTAATATAAAATGTATCACATTGGGTCAGTAATAGATTAACGAGAGAACATATTCACTAGTTTAAAAATTCGATAGTAGGTCGACAAGAGAACATTCGAGCTGGTTTAAAATTCGACAGTAGGTCTACAAGAGAACATTCGAGCTGGTTTAAAAATTCGATATTAGGTCGACAAGAGAACATTCACGTTGGTTTAAAATTCGATAGTAGGTCGACAAGAGAACATTCGAGCTGGTTTAAAAATTCAATAGTAGGTCGACAAGAGAACATTCATGCTGGTTTAAAATTCGATGGTAGGTCGACGTGAGAACATTCGAGCTGGTTTAAAAGTTCAATAATAGGTCGACAAGAGAACATTTACACTGGTTTAAAATTCGACAGTAGGTCTACAAGAGAACATTCGAGCTGGTTTAAAATTCGATAGTAAGTCGGCAAGAGAAAATTCGAGCTGGTTTAAAAATTCGATAGTAGGTCGGCAAGAGAACCTTCATGCTGGTTAAAAAATCCAATAGTAGGTGGATAAGAGAACATATACTATAGTTTAAATTCATCTTAAAGTTCACACCAAGATAATTTACCTTTTTATTAAATATAAGTCGGGCTTATTTTTATAACTTAAACTCATTTATCGGAAAATCTTTATCTTATTAATTGAAATGCGCTTAAACATGAATTTGTTCTATAAAATCTAATATTATATAACTAAAATAATATTCAATAATATAAGAAAAGAATAGTCAGCTTTTCTTGATTAACATTCTTTTAAAATAATATGAAATTACTATTCTAAATGTCGGTTTTCAATTCTTACTTCAAACCAAAGATTTATAGCATAATTCATGTAGTTTTTAAAGAAACAAATAAGAACCCTTACCTATATATTTTTTAACTTTTATAAAATCAAAATAATTTTGTTTTCAAAATTTATCAATCAAACTGCGATTGAAATAGAAATCATAAATCTAAATTAGTAAATATATAAGAATTTTGAATAATATATTTACAATATTTAATGATTTCTAAAATTATTGTGCGATTTTGTGATTAGTTTATTTTCTACATACTCTTAAGGAAATAAGGACTCATTAAAGGAATGATTTTATATTTTTGTCGTTGCATCATTTTGTAACTGACCATTACATAGAAATACTGAAATAATTTCGTGGTTTCATTTCATGCTTGATTTGGCGCGCAAATCTATGAATTTTTTTTAACAAATCTTAGACAGAACTAACGATGAAAATAGATCAGAATACATTTAAAATTTTCATTTCATTTGCTATATTTAGATCATTTTTAAATTCCTTTTATTAGTACTTTAAGATGTGAACAGTTTTTATTGTATTTTTCGTGCAGATCTGTAAATGAATAACGGTTGAAATTTTTATTCTTTCTTGAGAGACTCTATAAAAAACACTCAGTTAGGATTCAAAGTTAAAATTAAAAAAAAATACTACTACTAAGTTTTTATAAACATTTTTACAAAAAAATAAACTTATTATGAAGTCATATGCAAATCTATAATTTCCAAGTATTACTGCACAAAAATAATTTTTACAAAATTTTGATGAATTGTTTCATAATGACTATTTCAATGGACTTCTTCAAATGAATTTAAAAGATGCTAAAAAATATATAGCTGGTATCTTTTTTTAATGATACCATTTATATTTATCGTATAATTTTTTCTCTTTTTTTACTGAAATTACAACAATATATTTTATTACTGCAAAGAAATTCAAACCGTTTTCATTATTTCATCAAATATTTAATCATGTGATTTACTTCCATTGTTCAAAATTAAAGAAAAATTCTGTTTATAATTTATGCAGTTTATATGAAGATAAAGGAACAAAAGTTATTTTACAGCGAAAGTTGACGCATAGTTAGATTACCTGGACTTAGATGGAATGAGAAAAGTAGGGAAGTCATATCACTGACTCTCCGATCCGCCAGAAGACACACGGATAAAAAACTGAATGACCAGACTGCCGCTACTGCAACACTAGCTGGAACTGTGATTGAGTCATAAGGACCATCACAGGCCACGGTACAACTCTTCCCTAAGGAAGTACGTCCCGTCATCGATAAGAGGAGCCAGACTCTCACCTTTTCATGTACCTTCCAGAGTGGTGAGAACCATCCACCATGCCGGAAGCTTCTCATCCTCATTTCGAAGTGCCCCCGGAGGGGAAAGAAAAGTGGGGAGATATTTTTTCTTAAATCTGCCTTAAAAGATAAAATATATATAAAAACAGGCAGTATAAGTGTTGGACTTTTTAATTTTAGAGATATCAGACACGCTTTCAAGGATCGGAACAAAAAAACTTTCAATTCATTCAAAAATCATCCTACAGAGATTGATACATCAAAATCAATCATTCTTGAAACGATGATAATGTTAATTTCATTAAGCAACTACATCCATCCAATGTTTGCAAAGAAAAAGGACAAATTTCACTGAACAATTACCTTCGGCCTATTTTTACAAAGGTATTTCCAAATTATTTCTAGCGCAGACGAAAGTACTTTGTAAAATTTACATCATATCGAAATGAATTGTTTTCCTCCTAAATTATTCTTATTTAATGATGCATTTACTTTCATTAAAACATTGCACAAATTACTTAATTGCGAGACAGACAAGGAGAAGGAACGATCCATTCTAAGGAACAGGTAAACAATGACATGCCCTATTTCACAGAGGAGGATGATAATAAAGACAAACCACGCAGCTCTTCTGTGTAAACATTAAACAAATTATTTCATTTCTGTTTTTTTTTTTTTTCTTCCCTTACTTCTAACCTTGTTACTTAGATTTTTCAGTAGCAATTAGAAAGCTTTGAAAATAAATGTTCCGTACAATCGTGAGAAAATTTTAATTGGTTTAAATAAGGTGGCAAAATGTACTGGATAACGAGGGACAGATCCTCATTCCGAGAAATTGTCGGCGGTTGAAAAAATTTTTTAGGTTTCCAATTAATTTAAATTAGATTTTTGATTAGCAGTTAGAAAGCTTTGAAAATAAATATCCCGTACAATCGTGAGAAAATTTTAGTTTGGTTTAAATAAAGTAGCAAGATGTCCTAGATAACCAGGGACAGATCCTCATTTCGACAAATTGTCAGGGGTTGAAAAATTTTCCAGGTTTTCAATTAATTTAAATTAAATTTTTGATTAGCAATTAGAAAACTCTCACAAGAAATGTTTCATGTCCTTTTGAAAAATGTTTTGTTATGCTTAAACATGGTGATCAAATGTCTCGGATAAGGGAGGACAAACCCACTCTTCGACTATTTGTCGTGGATTTAAAAAAATTATTAAGGGATTGTAATGAAATTGAATCAGATTTTTAAGCAGTAATTAGAAGGTTTGAAAAGAAACGTTTCGCTTTCTTGTCATAAGAATTTAATCTGATTTAAATTAGGTAACTAAATATTCCGGATAACAAAGGAAAGCTCCTCATTTGGTCTGTTTGTCAGAAAATGAAAACATTCGAGAATTTTGTGATTAATTTGAATTAAATTTTTGATTGGCAACAAGAAAGTTTTAAAAAGCAATGTTTTCGGAGCTTGAGAGAATATTTTCGTTAGGTTCATATAAGATGACTAGATGTATCGGACGGACTGTACCGAGTTTCAACTCTTTAAACAAGACTGAAAAACTATCCCTGATTTATAACTAATTTGATTTAAATGTCCCTGATGTTACCTATAAATAAATGGCTCATATTAAAAAAATAAATTAGATTTAATTTTAAACCCACAGGAGCGTTGTACCCTTAACTACGCTATATAGCTCGTTTTCAGCTTTCTGTGACTAATTGGTTCCTACATAATACTACTAATATACATATACGATTTTTGGTTCATTTAATTTAAGTGACCCGGGTTGCCTCAAATTGCAAATTTTGCTTATAAATAAATGACTCATATTAAAAGATGGTGGATTATATTCAATTTTAAGCCAGCTGGAGTGTCCCTCCTTTGACTTTCCGCGTAAATGTGTACGATATGATGCACTTTATGCCTCTCGATACAGCGAAAATGTCGAATATGTATTTGGACTCTTCTTCTTTGACTAATTAGATTTAAAATGTGAAATACATCTACGATTTTAGGTGTTAGACCAAGTACCAAATTTCATTTACCTTTCTTGATGCGTTATTCTATTATCGTTTTCACATACGCATAAAGAGAGAAATAGACAAACAGGTTAGCCATAAATGTATTTGCTTTAAAATACGGTTCTGATCTTCATTTTAATCATAAATTTATTTTCTAAATTTTGTCTATTTAGCTCGTTGTATGTTTGAATTGCAGGGTTCACATGCACTTGGCTACGCAGATAGACGTACATCCCTATCTCTACAATTTGATAGAAATCTACACTTTTGGTTCTAAAATTCAATGCTCAGTTCTTCAACTTGTTTCATTTTTTCAAAATTTGTTGCATATTCATGCTTTTGATATGAAAACACATAATAAATTTTATTTGTCTGGTTCTCTCCGTTTCTGAAATATCGTGTCTACAAATAGAAAAATAGGTATAATTTCAAAAGTAGTATTTTCGGTTTGAAGGAGATCTGAAACATGGAGATTCCTCAAAATCCCAAGGTCAAATATTTTGATGATAACAATTCTTTTTCTGTGCATGAAAGCCCATCTCTAGAAAATAAAAAGGGGAAAGAGAGATGACTAATGAAGTTTAGAAGAAATTGTTAGATAAACATTTGGACGATTTCTCATTTCGGGTTTGTATTCATTTTTTAAAAATATTATCATTTGCAGGCTTAAATGTATTTTCCTTCATATGTAATATTCATATCTGTTTTTAGTAGTTTAAACTTAACTCACATAGGTGTCTGAAACATCGTGAGATCCTAGAAAGCTATTGCAACGTATTGGCTCTCAGCAGTTCTTTAGTTTCACTTTCCAAACAAAAGGAATTTCCATTCTGAGTTGATAACAACTGTGTCTTGAAAACACATCTATTTGGTGTTGGACTTCACCTTTTTGTACTAGAGTCACTTACCAAGAACTGTACCTGAGTCGGCACAGACTCGCTAAACTTTTATATCGCGTAAGCTGAAAAAATTCGAAATAGGCAGATTTAATGTGTAGCAAGCCTACTCATATAGAGGCCTTTTGGCATAGAATTGCAAGCCCGTCAACCCCGTCTCCAAAGTGGTGACCATCTTCGATTTGTGAAGAAACGGTCTCTAATCAGCTAGGTGAAGATTTATTCAGTGTATGTGACGGTTCTATCTGTAAACTTAAAACACTGTATTTATGTCATAAATGGTGCAAATTAAAGAAAGTGAATTAAGAAGAAATAAAATAATAAAAAATGCTGATGAACTTATTAATCGTGCCCATTTCACCGAAAATATTTTATTGAAATCAGATATGATATAGGCAAGAAATAAATCACAAAAGATATTTTTAATTAACTCCAGTATATACAAGTGACAACTGTTTATCGCGGTTTATGGCATCCGATTTAGATTACGCAAAACCTATTTTATTTTAACTGTTGCCGAGATTCGATTGCTTTCTTATAACATAAATCTTTTTTATTTTTTCAAAAGTGTAGTAAAGTAAGAAATCTTTCAATCTGAAACAGCACAAAAGACAATTGCTGATTAAAAAAAATCATATCCATTGGCGAATGAATAAAACAAAATGCATAGTGTACTCGAACGCTCAAAATTTCAAACAATGAGTCATTAACTTTCATTAATCTTTATGCACAGAAATCGATTGACCCTCATATTATTCAACAGATTTCAAACAACACAATTCCCTTTTATATTGCTTGAAGAAAAAATTTCACAGCAGAAGTACTAAACTATCAACTCAAGTATGCTATTTAATTCCATAACGGCAAGAAAAAGAAGTTAGAAATTTCGTTTCTTAATTGAAACTCAGTTTTTTTCCTAAATTGATGGTGTTAGACTTTCCAAATATTATTAAATTACTAAGTGTGTGAAAAGCAATAAGTTATCATCGAGACATTTGGCTATTTCTAGATTGCGCAGTTTTCTTCATTTTCAGTTCGATGTCAGTCATCCGAGTCGCGTTTCACTTGAGTAAATAGTTCCTAGTTTTTACGTGAGTAATCTTGACTTTTCGGGAGAAAATGATTCTGACTCTGCTTGGGAATTCGCAAATGTATCGTTAAAATTCTTCCTGCACTGAGTCTATCAAAACTAACCTGAGTGCTCGCTTCTCTCTAATCATTTATATGCATACTATGGAGCGGCTTCTATTTAGACAATTGCCGTGATGTTTCGTTGCGTTTTTACGTGAAGAAGACTCTGGCTGGTTTTTGTAGTTATCTTGCGTTTTCGGAAGAAAATGCTTCTGCCTCTGCTTCGAAATTGACAAATGTATAGTACTAATTCTTCTTATCCGTTGTCACAAAAGCCAAACAAAATATTCTTCTCTCTATTTCCTCTTATATTTATTATTTTTTTATAACTAGCCGCGTTTTCTGCTTAGTTTCATGGAGTTTTTACGTGAGTAATTTTGACATTTGTAAAGAAAATGCTTCTGAATTTACTTGTAAGTTTTCTTGTTTGTTACCTATCGGGCCTAGCCACAGTGTTTCTCCTTCGATTTTTTTGTATATTTATATAGACAATTTGATTTATAATGTTTTAAATTTCCTTTATAGGGTTTGTTGTGTTTTTGAGTTATATTCACATACACACAAATAGGTAAGCAGACAGGTAGCCAACTCAGTGATGAATTTGGTTGAAAATTTGATACAGATCAGTAGTTTTTGTGAAAAAATTATGTGTTATAGTTTTTTGTCGGCACATTCTGTTTTTGAGTTGTCTACAGATCGAATTTATACGCTTATTACATTACTTTTTGCATTATTTCTTTCCCCAGAAAATAATACACAGATGGATTCCAATTATGAAGGAAAATTTAATTGATGATTTATAAATATAAGGAATAGAAAATGAATGGGAGAATGCAGTTCGGATATAACTGGCATTCAGGATTATTTTTACTTTATCATATTCGAAATTTCCAAATTCCTGCAACAGACTCACTATCTTTCTCAAATTTTGTACGGAGCAAACATATCATGCCGCGATTTCGCTAAATGTAACTTTAACGATAAAAGTCCACAAGGAGGTCAAACTCTTTATCATTTTTTAAATGTTATTACATCTTCATTAGTCTATTGTTTATTCTGACTAAAGAAAATTTAAAAAAAAAAGTTTTTTGCATCAGAAAATCCTATCTATAATTTTATAGATAAGCACTTCAAGGATAATTTGTTTAAAAGTCAAAAAAGAAAATTTTGTAAAAAAGAAAATACCTTATCAGATTTTTTTTTTTTTTTTTTTTTTTTTTTGTACATTCTCTAAAACATTCTCTTCCTGTTACTAGTTCCTCATTTCTAAGCAATTTTAATAAGTACAGAATTTTGAAATGGGTGATCACAATCACCCCTGTGAGTTAGTGTTTCAAATTCTTTGCTGATAAAGCTGGGTGCAAATATGCATGCATGCATGCAAAGGCAGATGTAAGTATTTTGCGGTCCGAGGCTGTACACATCATGAGGTGCCGTTTTAAATAACTGATCCATTCAGTTTCCAATTTCAACATATTTTTAAATTTAATCAACATGTGCTTGATTAATTTTAGTTCATTTTTTGTTTTAATGGATTTGTACATGTATATATATATATATATAGGAAAATTGACTAAAGTAATAAAATTCTTGAAGAATTATCCATAATTATTAGCTAATGATTTTCTTATTAACAAAAAAAAAGTATTTAAATATTTTGATAAGAAAATGATAAACTTCAAACAAATATATCATTAAAAATAATCTTTTCTTACAGATATTACCAAGAATATAACGCAACTAACAAATAAATAAACAAATTCTTATATATGATAAATAACTAACTTTCTACATTTCAATGCATTTAATAGTTTTAATAATTCAATATAATCACATATTATAGTCTTAATGTTTTTAATTTCATCGAATTTGCAAGTTTTACGATTTTTTTTTTATTTGCAACTAGACTTTTAATGCTTTTATAATTGAACTTTTACCTGCGGCCTCTTTAGTGAGAGATCCTAGACAACTTCCTAGTTGGAAATCGATCCTGTATGCATGCAGATATATGTTCTACATTAATGCACTGAATTATTTAAAATCAGGACGGATTTTTCATTCACCTTAATTTTCAGGATTTTTAAAATAAGGTTATAATCACCTCAATGAGACACAGTGTTAGAACTTTTCATTGTTTTCAAGAATGAAATTAGAAAAAGAAATTATGACTAATTAAGTAATTATTGCATTTACTATAAATTAGTGTACTCATTACAACTCGCTCAACTAAAGATATTTTTAGATAAAGCATGTAGTTAAGATAGAACTAATCATCAACGTATTAATTTATTTCGTATGACAATTTGCGGAAACTTTTTTGTTTACTTCTTAAACTGAAGTTTGCAACAAAGAAAATCGAAAAAATAATTATAAACTTAATCGATTATCATTGCTTGTCTTAAAAGGAAATTAAAATCATTACTTAGAGCAAGCAGAAATAATTGCTTGTTTTTTTTCTGATTTAAAGAATTAAGATTGGGGCTGTTTTTTAAAAAAATATTTCCTTCTTCTAAATTATAATCATTATTCAGTTATTTTTTTCTAAAAAGGGAGTGTTAATAAATATAAAAGTGCTGAATGTTTTAACTCTAAAAAAAGGAAATGCTCAATTTATAAAATAATTGTGCATATTTTTATTTAATCCTACAAGAAGCCAATTATTTTGATAAATAAATTTATGCACTTAGAAATGATCTTTTAAAGTAAATAAATCATAATTTTTGGTATATAAGAGAAATTTTGAGGTCGCGATAATATTTTAGCCTTGGAATGTAAAAGGAAATGTAAATAAATAAGAAAATTGGAGGTAAACATAAATAATTACAAAAATATATCAATTAAATGTAAACTATTTTAAAAAATATGGTTTTATAAATACACTAAAATGATTTTTTTATGTTAATTACTTTCTGCTTTTTAGTTTCTAAATTATATCTAAATTATAATTGTTATTAATTATATTATTATTAATTGCATTAATTATTATTAATTACATTATTAATTATGAAATCTTGAAATCAATTTTCCTCACATTCACTAGCAAGTGACACACATGTATGAAATCAAAATTTAATGGAATTATCGATTAGTTGATAATTAAGTGCCAAAAATATTAATATATGTATTCATTCTGCAATTTTTTCAGGATGTCTTCATTCAAACTCTAATCTTTGATATAATCATTAAACTGATATATGAATGTTAAAAATTGATAACTTTTATTATTTTTTGTAGTGCAAATATTTGTCGAAAAATGAGCCTTAATGTAATAATCAAATTAGTTCTGATTGCACTCATTATCTGTATTTCATAATTAATGCATCATGAATTATATTTATAACAGGAGCTATTCGCATATTTTTCCTTATTATTCGCTTTTGAATCTAACTTTACGGCATTTTTTCATTCATATTCTGAGACGTATACTGCCAAAACTTAGCGTTCTCATGGCAGTTTTTTATTACCACTTGCTTGGAATACGAATATTTTCCCAATCGTGTTTAAAATAGAAATGATTTTAAAATAGAATTATCAAATAGACAAAGTAGACAAATGTCTATGGGCAATTTTGGGGGATCAAGAGGTTTCAAATTTTTTTTCTTTTATTTTCAGAGTAATCTAATTTTGGACTTCCATTTGCTTTAGGGGGGGGGGGAGGGCTTTATTCGAACATATTGAATTTAAATTTGAGAATTCTTTAAATTTCAGAACATTATTCTTGGGATTTTTTTTTATATTTTTCGAATACGGGCCAAGCTGTGTGGCGCAATTTTTCGAATACAAAGGGCCATTTATTCGAACATATTCAATTTAAAATGGAGAATTCTTTAAATTTCAGAACATTATTCTTGAGATTTTTTTTTTATATTTTTCGAATACGCAGCGGTCTGTGTGGTGCAATTTTCCGAAATTGGCTAGATGACTCTTAAGTTAACAGGCCTGATGAATTTTCATTCAAAGTGCTTAAATTGTATTAAAAACGTTCATTTTTTTAATACTATTTTGTTAGAAATACTTTTAAGTTTAAAATAGAAATTTGTTTATACATTTTTAAGAGCAAACATTTGCAAAAAAAAAAAAAAAAAAAAAAAAAAATGTTTATATATTTGTTTTTGTCGAAATTGGTTTGAAAATTCTGAAATCAGTTCTCTTCAAAGTGACGCACAATTAAATGTTTTATTATTTCAATTTGTCTAAAATCTGTTACTTAAATATTCCTTTCATTGATATAGAAACACGATCAATAAAAAATATATTTGTGGAGCTCCTGACGGGGAAAAAAGTCCCTGAAACTCATATTGTCTAAAGACTCCTGCTTATCTTAATCTAAACCTAAATACTTTCCCTGCTATGCTCTGAATAGGGTTTTCCACTCATGTAGCATTCTAACCACATAGAATTTTAAGACAAGCATTTTTTTTTTTTCAAATTAAGTCTCTAATAAATCAAGCTGTCGAGCATCAAAAAATACACACAATTTGAAAAGACTTTTCATTAAAATTGTGTCTTTTGATATTCTCATTTCTGTCTGCATCTTCTTACCTGATTTAATAGACTAATGTCCGTTTCAGAGGTACTCGGAAGCTATTTTAGAAACGATCTAGCCTAAAGTCCGATGGCATTAATGACATCTCCAGCATCCTATTCTCCATTTTCCCGCCACATCATTGTATACATAATCACAAAAAAGTAACCTTCATCCTGTCAAAGTACTCCAGATAGACTGAATGTCTGTCGTCTCTATAGCAAGAGGCAGAAAATTGAGATTGGGCCCAAAAGTCCATTCTCAGCTACGATACAATCCCTCAGTCGGTGATATTTCCAGTCATTGTAGTTGAAGTAACTCGATCTCACAACATTATCTCCGCAAAGGAAGTGAGAATCATACCACTGAACTAGCGACTTGTGGCAAGCGCCAGTGGGGTCATATATAAAAAGTTTCCCAAAAAGTCGGTTAGGAACCTTAAATGGAGTTAGACATACAGAGTCTAGTCATTTTTACAACAGAACATGGAAACGCAAACACAAAGAGGGCCGGTTACTGGGCAGAATTTAATCAGTGAATTAAGTAAGAGAATATGCCGGATAAAGTGCACTGTACAGATTTATTCGTATAACTATGTTGTGCTATTGTAAATTTGCATTCCATCAAATCTTTGTTGTACATTTCATTTAATATATCCTTTTTTTATGCTTAATTCACTCCTAAGGAGCTGCCTATACGCCTCAATTTGCGTTTGCGATCGAAGATTTTATTTTAAAAACAACTTGTTTCCATATGCCGGACATACTCTTAAAGTTTGTAAATGACCTTTCGACACACTCTGTATATATCCCGTTTCGACCACTGAGTTCCAAAACGTGTGCGTGGATGGGGGATTTTCGTATAAATAAGAAGGTTCCCACTCTCCAGGTGGGCATAGCAATGTTGTAAGATCTAGTTACCTCTACTCTAATGATGAGACTTACTTCCATTGATTGGGAATGCGTCATAACGTTGAATACAGTTGTTTAAGTTGTGGCTCTTGGGACTCCAACCTCAGTTTCCCGCTTCCTGCTGTCAAGGCAATGATCTTTCAAAAACTTCGAAGTAATTCCGTAACCCGAAAGTAATTCCGATATAGTATACACCGCTTCTATGCCACGAAGCTCTAATTGCAAATCTGATGAACCAAGCTATCTTGAATTGAATGTTTCCGACCTTTCAACCTTTTCTCGAAATACAGCATGTCAATTGCAGAAAGTATATACATGAGTAAAGTTCTTACATAAACATATGTATTTTGAACAGTTTTTTAAATTTTTTATACAGGTTTAATTATTTTAAATTCTTATCCTTCGATATATCCTCTGATTTACTTCCTATCTTTTCTGAGGTTAAAATTGCTATTCGCATTAATTTTTAAACAAATTTTCAATTTCCCCCCCTCTCTATCTTAAATCAAATATCGTTTATAGTTAACTCTTCCCTCTTATGATTAGGTTTTGCATAATAGTACAGTAATAAATCTTGATCAATAAAATTTTTATGAATAAAGCAATAATTTTTTTTCTTTGTAAAGCATTTATGCTGCTTTCTAAATGATAAAAAAATTCGGGAGATTTTTTTCCTTTCCGAAATAAATTTTCGTAACTTTTATGATTTTTGTAGTGCTAAGAATTTTGTTGAAAAATAAACATACATCTTATCATCAAATCAAATCTCACTTGCTATTAATTTCTAATTTTATTGATTTCTTACTATAGTAATTATTTATTTATAGTTGCTATGCACATACTTTTAACAACATATGTGATCAATAGGAATTATTGTAGAGATTTGCTAAAAACGTCCAACAATGTTTATTGCCTCTCATTATTGTTTAAACAAACCGTTAAAAATTTAAGCACTCTTATAATAATTTTTCTTATAAATAATTTTTTCTAAATAAGCTGATTTACTCGTAATTTTTTCGAAAACAGTTTTAAAATCCTAATATTTTGGAAAACCCATGAAACCATGCAAGATATTAGTTTTAATCAGAAAAAAAGAGTGATGTTTAAAATATTTTGGGAAAAAAGAAAAATATTTTGAATTGAAAGCTGATTTTTAAAAAAAATGAAAGTATTAAGAAGATTATTTAAAAAGACTCTCTTATTTTGTTACTCGATTTAAATGCCAGCAAAATAATGGAAAAGATGTTTAGAGATTTGAAAATGGTAGTAGGAATACAACGAGAGGTAGCAAGAAAAAAAAAAAGAAAGTAAAACGTGAAAAAGAATTAACAACTTTCTAGTAGATTTTCTACCAAATACCTTTTAGCTATGCAAATAAACAAATAGTAGGCATTGACTGAATTGATTTAAATATCTTCCTTTAAATATTGATATTACTTAAAAGTGAGGCTTGTTGGTTAGAGATAGCACTAAGCTGTATATCCTCCATTGCATTTCAAAGCAGTCTTTGTGTAGCTGTTTCGCTTCTAGGCAGATGTTTCCCCGCTTTTTCTAGATTAGAAGCTTTATAGAAGAATAATTCACCTCTGTTTTGCAGTTTCAAACATCTGTTTATTAAGAGATAGCCATTTTTGGTTTACTGTCTTGTGAGTTGCTTTATTTTTAATTAATTTATTTTGAATTGATTTAAATAAAACAAGCGAGTATTCTGGCAGTTCACTAAAATCATTTTCCTTCTCATTATCTTGATTAAAATTCAATACTCTCTTCTTTAAATCGTATCATTGATTGTTATTGATTTTGAGTTTTCATTGATTGACTTTTTATGCATTAATATTAGTTCATCGAAACAAATGTCACGTTTTACATCGCTTATGCACATCTAAGGGCACTTAGGCACTGCAACAAAGTTATTTAATTTTGAAGGTGACATGAACTTCTGCCCCTAAAAATGTGAGTAACTATTATACTATAATAAAACATATCAAAGTTCCATGATTAAAATTATTTCATATATTGTCATCGTGAATTATTCATCATATATCAATTGAAGGCCCTTCTTGGTGATTTTTGGTGAAAATATGGTTAGAGTGAAAAGGGGGGATTGCGTTTCACCTTTTTCATATGTTTGGATCTTATTTCTTATTTTATTATTTGGATCCCTATATATAGAGAGAGCTAAGCCTGAAATGTTATATTTTAAGATCAGTTGCATTCAACTAGTTGAAAGCAGATATTTCAGCAGACTGCGTTTAAATGACAAATGATGTGTTTGTCGACTTTTGCAAGAACATCGGCCGAAATACCAAAATTAAACTAAATTAAGACAAATGTTTTGGTCATTTTCGATAATCGACGAGATTTACATATGTAATAATTTATCTCGAGAGAAATACTGAGTAAAGAAATTTTAATGTACAATCTTAATGTAATAATTATTCAAACTCTATATGACATTTTCGGGATATCTTGTGAAAGGAAAATAAGTTTGTCTGAGGCCCGTCCTGAAGTTATGTGAAAAAAGGAAATCTTCCCTCCCTCAAAAGCCGCCAATTTCGAGAACTTTACAATTATTCGTTCCAAATTCTTAGAAAAACTGGAAAATGATTGGAACACCAAATATAAGGAACAATGTAGTTAAATATAATTTTTAGTGGGTTTATGTTACACCCAATAATTTGAATACTGAACATATGAATAGGTTTTACATATATTTTTATTAAACTTATGAACTTATTTTTTAATGTTATGTATTTTTAACTGAGCACTGTGATGTTGTCTTATTCGTGACAGCATATTTTAAATCCTATTTTAAGAAAGGTGATTTTGAACTGGCATAACTTTTATAAAAATCCAAAATATGTTTTACCTAATTTACAATTTGCGTTTCAATATATACAAGGAAAAAAGATTTTAATTAAAACTTTGAACTACTTTGTCAACAGATTCATTAAAATTTCCAATATTCCATTCTACTTCTTGTTTCATGAAAGAAAAAGAATACATAGGGGTAATTAATAACATTAAAAAACGGACAAAAACATTGTCTAACGATTATGTTTACTCTTTTCCTATTTTGAATTAACTCCAAATGTGTTCTGTTAACATTCACACGCAAAAATGACAAGAAAGAAAAGATTAGATGAATGTCCGAAAAAGTTATTCTTCCCTACCCAAAATACAATTTTAATAAATAAATCAATTTTGAACCATGCTCAGTGGAAATAGAAATTATTCAATCGATGAAAGAAAAACCCACGCTATCGAATACAAAACAAAAGTTTCGAATGACATTCGATGCAACGAATTCTCAGAAACCAATAAAGCACTCGTTTTGTTTTCATTTTTTTTTTTGTGTTTGAGTTTACTTTCAGCTGCTATCATATTTTTCATTGGTGAATGAATATGAAGTGAAAGAACGAATACCACGCCCGCGTGTATCTAAATAGCCTCTCTAACAGTTCGAAATTCTGTTTGACAGCACTGAGTGATCAGTTGTTTGAGCGGAGAGGGGAAAAACTGAGCACATTTTCCGTGACAAGTGGTTCTGAGCAAACAATAAAACGCTCGAATTCATATATCGATGTTATTTCAAACGATCGCCACGCCATCTCAAGAGTAACCTTGATATTGACTAGTTCGTGTCATTCACCTCTTTTTAGGGAGTAACTTATTTTTCTATCTTCTTAATCCGGAATACAAGGGAAAAGAAATATTTTGTATCCTTTCCATCGAGTAGGTAGAAAGAAACAAATGTTTTTAATGGATTCTTGTTTTTCAAAAACAAAATCATTAACTCTTTGATAGTGATAACTGCATTTGGGACGCTGCGAAACAAAACAAAACAAAATGTAATAAATGTTTCTGCATTAAAAATGCAGTAAATGTTTATGCATTATAAAAAATATGGAAAAATACATTTTTACAAAAAATAATAAGAAATAAATTTTAGAACATCAACTTAACCAGTCAAAAGTTTTATTTATTAGTATTTCTAAAGCATAGTTTTTTTTTTTTTTTTTTGTAATTTCCAGAAAAAGATTCATAAGAGTCGAGGATTAAAACTCTACAAGACCTTTTGAAAAATACTCTGATAATAATTTCGATTCAGAAAATATATGTTCAGCTTCAGTCGGATGATTTGTGTAGAGTACATTAAATAAAATTCCATCTTTTCTGATCCTATTTGTTTATGTTGTCCGTGATTATTTTAAGAAAGTAGCGAAATCAAGTTTATGAACAAAGAAGCGTCTAAATATTTGTATATAATGAAAGGATTTTATAAGAAAGTTAAAATATTTCGAGGCTCACTATGTAGCCTAAAATTGTTTTGTACAACTTGATTGCAACAAAGAATTTTGACAACAATTTCAAGCCTATTCTGGCCCTGAAGTGCTGAAAAAAATCAACCAAACCTTCTGGTATAGGTTCGATCAGCGCGAATCTAATCTATGAGCTGCCAATCAAAAATTAAGCAAAAATACAGAAAAGTAGCAGATTAATCAGTAATTATTTTTGAAGCAAAATTTTAAAAACTTTAAAGCAAGAAACGTTATAAATTATGTAGATGATTCGATATAATGATATGCATAGTTCCTATAGATGCTGAAAATTTTCATTGCCACTAATTGGCAATCGCAGCTTCAAATTCGTTTTCAGTTTTATATCTATTTATCTACTTTTGAGTCTTGAGTGAAATGGCTTTTCTTATAATTTGCATTTGCTTTAGTTTTTCGAATTTTATTAATTCATATTGATTATTAAAAGAAAAATGAAATTATTATTAAAGAAATTTGAAATTTAAAATAAGAAATAATTTATTGATGTTATCATTATATTTTTATTCATTAGCATCACTAATAAGTTAAAAACTATTTTGTTTTTAACTGCATGAATAACTACACGAACTTCATGGTTTTTAAATTATTAAAGAATGAGATAGAATGATTTTACTAATATTTCACTGATTCGATATAGTGATATGCATAGATCCTATAGATGCGGCAAATTTTCATTTCCACTAATTGGCAATCGCAGCTTCAAATTCGTTTTCAGTTTTATATCTATTTATCTACTTTTGAGTCTTGAGTGAAATGGCTTTTCTTATAATTTGCATTTGCTTTAGTTTTCCAAATTTTATTAATTCATATTGATTATTAAAAGAAAAATGAAATTATTATTAAAGAAATTTGAAATTAGAAAAATGAAATTATTATTAAAGAAATTTGAAATTAGAAAAATGAAATTATTATTAAAGAAATTTGAAATTTAAAATAAGAAATAATTTATTGATGTTATCATTATATTTTTATTCATTAGCATCACTAATAAGTTAAAAACTATTTTGTTTTTAACTGCATGAATAACTACACGAACTTCATGGTTTTTAAATTATTAAAGAATGAGATAGAATGATTTTACTAATATTTCACTGATTCGATATAGTGATATGCATAGATCCTATAGATGCGGCAAATTTTCATTTCCACTAATTGGCAATCGCAGCTTCAAATTCGTTTTCAGTTTTATATCTATTTATCTACTTTTGATTCTTGAGTGAAATAGCTTTTCTTATAATTTGCATTTGCTTTAGTTTTTCGAATTTTATTAATTCATATTGATTATTAAAAGAAAAATGAAATTATTATTAAAGAAATTTGAAATTAGAAAAATGAAATTATTATTAAAGAAATTTGAAATTAGAAAAATGAAATTATTATTAAAGAAATTTGAAATTTAAAATAAGAAATAATTTATTGATGTTATCATTATATTTTTATTCATTAGCATCACTAATAAGTTAAAAACTATTTTGTTTTTAACTGCATGAATAACTACACGAACTTCATGGTTTTTAAATTATTAAAGAATGAGATAGAATGATTTTACTAATATTTCACTGATTCGATATAGTGATATGCATAGATCCTATAGATGCGGCAAATTTTCATTTCCACTAATTGGCAATCGCAGCTTCAAATTCGTTTTCAGTTTTATATCTATTTATCTACTTTTGAGTCTTGAGTGAAATGGCTTTTCTTATAATTTGCATTTGCTTTAGTTTTCCAAATTTTATTAATTCATATTGATTATTAAAAGAAAAATAAAATTATCATTAAAAAAATTTTAAATTTTAAATACGAAATAATTTATTGAAGTTATCACTATATTTTTACTCATTAGCATCACAAATAAGTTAAAAACTATTTTGTTTTTAACTACATGAATAACTATACGAATTTCATGGTTTTTAAATTATTAAAGAATGAGATAGAATGATTTTACTAATATTTCACTGTCAAGCAGGTAAGCAGGCTTATACCTGGCAATTTTCCATTTATTGTCATTATCAACTTTCATCAAAGTAATAGACTTTTAAATTCATTTGTTAAATTTTAAATAAATGACATTTGAGAAGCTTATATATTATTTATTGAAATGGATTTTTTTTTCAAATCTATCAAATTAGAATAGCATAAAGAATTAAATAAGGAATAGAATTAATTGGATTTGTATAAAGAATTTGAAATGTGAAATTTGGATAAGTGATATTTATAAAGTTTTAAAATAGCAGCAGTACCTCAAAAATCTATTTTTTAACTTCAAGACTGCTGATGCCATGTATTGGAAAAGAAACAGCTACTGTTTCGAAATATTTAAAACAAGTACTAACTTTCGGAATAAAATTTAAATCTTTCAAAGAATTTTAAATCCTGTTTCTTAATTTAAACGCTGTCGGAGTAAGTTACTATAAAACTACTAATATACTTTCTCTAATGTGAGAATTTTCGCCAAAAATAAGAAACTATAGCCTAGATTAGTAATTTCTCTCAGCGGGATTCTGTTAAATACGGTAAACGTGGAATATGTAATGAATTATTTTATCTATTTTTGGCTTGATTGGCATAGATTTGAATTCCCAGTCTCAAAGTCCTCTTATTCAGGCATTTTTCAGTGATTTTTTTTCAGAGAGAAAGTATTTCCAAGTAGGAAGTGATCTACTGGCGAGAAATTCTTTCAACAACTTTTGCTCCGTGACAGGTGAATCGTGAAATTATGCTCCACAACTGCCTTAGAGTTATCCATCATTTCTTTCAGTTCGATTGTTTCTCTGATGAAAACACAAAATATTTCTCGAAATCAGCGAATATTTTCACAAACTAAGTACATGTTTGCACAGAAAAAAAAATAATTATATCTAATAAAGAAGTAAAATATTATTTTCCTTCGAAAGTAATTTATTTTTGTCAAAAATGTCTGCTTACAGTTCGCATGAAAAGGCATTTATGACACATAAATGGAATATTTTAACACTTAGAGTTTTACAGAAGGAAAAACAAGTAAGGTTTGAGAAATTTAAAAATGTCAAGAAAGCAATAAATATTTGTCTTTTCGATCATATTGTTATTTTCAGTATGATTTCTCGAAATGATCCTTTTTTGCTCAAATTCTAACTGTAAATGTTAAAATAAAACAATGAAATATCAATATTTTTGTCAAGAAGAACTATTTCTTTAATAACGTTAGTTAATATTCGAATAATTTTTGTTCTGTAAAGAAGTTTTAATTTCATGGAGGAAAAGTTTCAAGACTCGGTTCAATTTTTTTATAAGTTTTAACTCGGTTAAAATGTTAATTTAAAATAAATAAAATTCAAGATCATCTGAATCACATTAAAAATAACTTTGAGTAAAATACATTTTAAAATTCATAAGTCCATTAGTTCCAAAAATATGTACTTAACTTCTTAGAAAAAATGCAAAAATTACGTTTCAAAGCATATTTATCAACGGAATATACAATTAATTGAATTCAAAATTCCCATTTGATGATATAATTGAATAATAATGTGTAAATATCTGATAACAAGGAATGTTAGTCGCCAATTTAACAACGCTAAGTCTTTTTACAAACAAATCACCAAAACGGCGTTGGGGTTTTAATTAAGGGGCAGGTGTTACAGTAGACTTCAACAAAGTCTCTAAAATATCGTTTGATTGATCACTTCTCTCTTAATCTCCATGTTTAGGCGAAGTACGCGAAACGCTGAAAGTCCATTCACCTATTTTTTTATAATCATCAATTAAAATAACTATTCTCATTACACCTGTAAAAACTTTTCAAGTTTTTCAAAAACATTCAATAATTTCTGTTTAGATTTGTTTAACAAAAGCCTACAGAAGACAAAAAGAGATGGATATGGCTATGAAAACTAAACATACTCAGAGTCTCAGTCTTTCAGTAAATCTTAATCCGTCCAACTTTTTCAAAACTTTCGAATAAAGTGTTTATAAAAAACAAAAGTTCAGGAAACGATCTGAAGTAATTATATTTATTACCTTGGTTTTAACACGGAACGATATAGATTTTGGGAAGCAAAGCCGGATAGTAAATAAAAATTCGTGATTCTGAAACGTTTTGTTCACTATTGACGCTATTATTCACTAAAAGTAGGCGACTATATTCAATGCATGCAAAAACATGTGAAGGATAATCTTCCGAAGTTAATCTTACAAAATCGTATCAAATGAAACTTAGTAATTTTTTGTAATTTGAACTATTTAATTATAAGTGAAAAAGGAGACATTTCAAGATAATTTACTTAAAATTGTGATAAATGTGAAACTATTTTTTTCCAATTCTGTACAAACAACTTGAAATTGGGAATATCCTGGCAAGTCCGGGAATTTGGTCACTTTATTAAAATATTAATTTAAATAAGAAATTTGATCCTTCTGATCGTTAGATGTGAATCTATTACATATTATTTCATCGATAATCTGTTATCAAAATATAAAAATATTATTTACATACAGTTTATAGAATTTACTGTCATTTTCGATTATATTTTAAAAAAGGAGTCTTTGCTATCCAAAATATTTTTTTTAAAGAATTCCATACAGAAATCATTTCTCTAATCTTTAAAAAAATTGATTATATGTTAAAGATTCGCAGCATAGAATTATATATTTTAATCTTGGAGTATAATTTTTTATTTAGTTAACCTTTTTTTCTAAATTTTGCTATCACATGACATAAATTATGATTTAAAGCAAAAATATGTGGAAAAGCAAATTTTTTTTCTGGGAATTATTTATTAGCCATTGCTTAGAAATTTCTGAATCAGCTTTTAATGGTATTATCTTTCCTTCTAATACAAACCTGAGTTATTTACGATACACATTTGTTAACTATTAGTCTAGATTTTAATTACTTAATCCTCTCTCCACGCCCTGTTAATTCCCACTTAATTTATAACTCGACACGATTTTTTTCGAGAACTGGATAATATAAATAGCAAGGATCAAATACAAACCAAATGAATTTATTTTGTAGAAGATTTTTTTTTCTTTCTTTTTTCTTATGAAAATATTTTCCTTTTTGAGCTTAACTAATTTTAATAATGGCCTGAATGTCAATGACCAGCTTATTATTAATAAGCTATGGGTTATTAAAAAGGTACTTTCAATTTCCTATTTGAAATATTGAGAATTAATTTCCAGATAAAATTATATTTGACGGCAAACCGAAGAAGAATAATTCTGTGTTATAAAAACTGAACAAGAATATCTACTGAAATCGTTGTTGTGTACTTGGCAATTAATAAACTTTTTTATTAATTCACGCTTTCTGTTCAGCTCTGGATAAAATTTACAGATACAGTTTTAAATAAAAAAAGAGGATAAAAATATAAAAATATGAAAAAAAAATTAGATTTGTATATTTATTCTTGCTTTTATATTTTTTTCGGCAGCAGCTGATACGGGAAATATCTGTCTGATCACGAGGAAAACAATAATAAGAAATATTTTACTTATGAAAATATTTTCTTGAAACTAATCCTATTTAATTAATGCATAATTATTCTAAATTCATGAAGTTAAATACTCATGACAAGGATAAAATAAGTCAACGTGTGCTTAATTACGCGTGAGTTAGAGAATTAGAAGTACAGTCGATTGAATTAGTTTTATTTCTAATTTGCGAATTTGGATGATAGAAAATTAATTTATTCATAAGTGAATTGGGTCACTAAAAAAACAAAGGATTGATTTAATTTAATCACATATGAATTAAGTCATTACAAGAATTGAAGACTGTTTAAACTGTCAAGACAGTGGTTCCCGACCGATGGTCCACTACACCTCCGGTAGTGTTACGCTGAAAGGTCTGGCAACATATATAAAAAAGCATATAACAAATAAATATATTATAAATGTGCCTCAAGATGCGCTTTTTAGCATCCTTTCAAAACTTTTCAAGGGAAGGGTGGGTATCCTCGTACTCCCTGAATGGTTTTCCCTCCCTTAAGTCGGAAGTGGAACATAGTTCAATTTTTGACTCAGTGGTCCTCAGATTTCTGCGAGTTGGGAATCACTGTTTTAAAGTAACGTATTGGAAGAAGGCCTTTCTAAACAACTTCCGGGTGAACCGATATTCGCATATTTCAAATGAAACATTTTTTCTTCTTCATATTATACATAAAGAAAACTATAAAAGCTTCACATGCCCTGTATAGTTCTAGCGTAATCTATCCATTCAGTCGTACATTCCATCTAAAAGTTTTTCAAGTGATGCTAGTTACAAATTTCGCAGAATCAAACAGATGGCATTCTTCAAACCTGCCAGAGATCCACTTCTCAGTCTTTAACGGTACAGGATACGATCCTTCTCATTCGCGCGTTAATAGTATTATGTACTAAATAAAAGATCACTTGGACTTTAAAAAATGAAACCACCTCATGACTGTTTCTTATATTAATCTAGAAATTTTGCAGAATCTCGACTGTAATAAGAATACTATAATATATCACTCATTAAAAAACTTCTTATATAAGAAATCAATTTTCCTCTTATAGCTCAACAAGTCTTTCCAATACCTTTAAGTTCAGCCAGCACTTGACAAATATATTGCAGACACAACCTACAGCTAAGATATAAGCATTTTTTCAAGGTGCAATTAATACCATAAGGTAATACCTAGGATAATTCTGTTATTTGTTGAAGCGAATTTACTATGAACTTAGCTAACGACGTTGTCTTATATCTGCTTCCTACAATGAGCAAACAAATAAAAATGCTCGACTGTAACAACCAAACACAGAATTTCACATTTTTTTTATTCATTTAAAAAAATTGCAATTTGAAGCGAATCTCATTTTTTTCCTTATTATCAAACCCACTGTACGTTTCCCTTAGTATGTGAGCAATTTTGTTTGAGTTTTCGCTTGTATTTGTGTATTTTATTGTTCCCCCCATTTTTATTTGCATTTGTGCTTGCGTTCTTTATATTTGAAATTTCCTCCACTATCAATTATGTACTGACTTACGTTTGTAAGCCTTGTGGTATGCTATGGCACACAAGGAGCTTATAAATCGAGATTCAAAAAAAAAAAAAAGTAACAAACCCAAAGATTTTTCGTTAATTTCACTCCCAAATAATATCCAACTGATTCATCCCACATATTCAGTTATATTCACCCATTTATATCTTAATAAACAACGTCTTATCTAATATAAGAAATAATTCTCATGTATTGAAAGCAAAATTATTATGAATTTATATAGTAAAAACTTCTTGTATCTGTTTTTTACATGAAACTGAAAATTTCACAGAATTTCCCAGCTGGTCTGTAATATCGTTTATCCGCACATTTTTCTTTTTTTCATTCAGAAACTTTACAGTTGGGAAAACGCCTTTTTTTTTTTTTTTCACAAATCTTACCAATTTCTCTTAGCTCGCACCCAACCAATATCTATTTGAATCATTTCGAAAACTCAGATATATGTGCTCATTTAAAGCAAAATTAATAATATCTATTTAGTATCAAAGTGAATCCTGTTATATATTAAAACCAAATTACTCTGAATTTATATAATAAAAACACATCATATATCCTTTTTATATTAAACTAAATATTTCACAATAGCAGCCATCCACGCATTCTTCTTTCATTCATTCAAAAACTTCGCGAGTGGGAACGCATTTCAGCTTTTTCTCACAAAGTAACAAACAGTACCGATTTCTCTTAGCCCACACCCAACAAATATCCACCCGACTCATCTCAAAAGCTCAGATATATGCGCTCATTTAAAGCACAATTAATAACGTCTCGTCTAATATCAGGGTTAATCTAATCAGAGGCCGTCAATGAATGAGCAGAGAAATCATCGTTGCTGCGAGGCTGGGGAACCGACCTGCACTCAAGACGACAGCAAAGTTTTTCCCGTCACCTACTTACAAAAGCCTTAGATACTGCCGCGGGCCAATGCAGAAATAGGTCTCACTTGGATCGGCCACTGACATCCCCAGCTGCTTCATTCATCCTCTAAACACAGCTGACAGATACTTTAATATCCACTGGGCTGTCGAACCATCAACCATACGCGCAAGCTTCATACGGATTACTATTTTGTATGTCTGGATCGGGTAAGTTCACGCTTTAGATAAATACTTATATTAGGATGTAGATTATTGCTTAGAAAAGCAAGCAGATTTTATATATACTATATATATTTTAAAATTTATCATAAATTTAAAAAAAATGCATAACTGATTGCCTATACATGTTTTTAAAGACTTATATTATATTAAAGATATAATATTGTATGAGATGGATGGGATATATAATATTAATTAAAGGTTATATCGTTTTTAGTTTGATGGTTTAATTAAAGAAACCTTTCAATCCTCATTTCAAAGTTATTCCAAATTTGTGATATCAACAACTTGGAGATTTAATGGGACAGAAAAGTTATTATTAAAAAATTGACATATCAATTTATTAGCATTATGGTATTGACAACATTATAATTCATTAAACTATTTTTCAATTTTTTAAAAATTATAAATATAAAAATTTTAATTTATGCCTAATAAGTTTTTAAAATATTAATGATCTTAAAATCTTAATGATGTTCATTTCATTATTTATAGACAGTTTCTGAAGATATCTGGAAGATATCAATAAAAAAGGGCTTATTTATTTTAATTATATAAATGAATTAAGTTTTGTTAACATCTTGGAATCAACATCCAACCATTTCTTAAAATATTTTATATGTTAAAAAAATGGCAGCTAATCAATTATTTGAAAAATTTTATAGCATTGCATCGGATGACTGTGATTTGGATTATTAAAGAAAAATATTTAATACTTTTAAATAAAATTTTTAGAAGTTATATAATATCGGAAGCCAAACATTTATTGGATATTGAACACCTAATTTTGATGATTTAGTATTGATCAGTGTGATGTTTATATTTAAAATTAATTTTTTATTGAATTAATTTAATCATATGAATCAAAAATTTAATTGCTTTTTATTTCTATTGCATTCACTTTTTAAAATCTTATAATATCGACTGTTTAGCAACCAGTTCGCAAGTTTTTAAAGTATTTTTTCAAGTAAAGAAAATTTAGATTCTTAAATTATGTGATGTCAATTTTGCGACTTTATGTTACTAGGAATTTACTTATATATTTAAATACTTTTATTGACAAATGACTAAAAAACGGAAACCTTTTTTTGTTGAAACTTGATTTTCCTGTTGAATATTATTTAATGGTATATTTTTTCAAGTGATATTAAATTTTTAAACTTTATCGCATTTAAACTTTCTTTTCTGCATCAAGTATGTGAGATTTTGAATATTATTCAATTTCAATGGTAGTTTGTAGGAGATTTTATGTTACTGGAATATAAAATTATAGAATTTTCTGCAATATTCCATGATAATCAATCAAATGAAATACTTATGAATTATTTTAGATGAAGAATGGGTTGTAGATCATTTTATTTAAGTGAAGTATCAAATTTTAAACATGGTATAACTATGTCTGTAAAGTAACATGTTAAATTTCGTATATGCCAATAATAGAAATATAAATTACTGTATAATATTAGATTTTCAGGAATTGGTAAATTTACAGGAATGTTTATTGGTAGCTGAACGGATTATTAAAACTTGTCTTTGCAATTTGTTGTCTGTTTTAATTCATTTTTAACTAAAACGGATACTATAAATAACTTGACTTTCAGATACGTGTTAATAGCGATATTTTTTACTATTTGTGTCATATTAATCCTAAATTGCGCATTTTTTATTTTTTAAATGCAATTTTGTAAATCGATATAAAATCAATTTTTAAACGAAGCAAACATTACAAATAGTTTGACTATCAGTTACACATTTTTAGTGACATTCTCTTCTATTTTTGCCGTATTAATCTTATATTGCAAAACTTTTTTTATTTTTTGCTCTCAATTTCATAAATTTGTATAAATAGTTTGATAAATTCATTTTGAGCTTACATTTTTAATAAAAATTAATTAATAAAAGGACAGTAATTGTTATATTAAAATCTTTTTATTTAAAACATTCCAATTTTGAGTTAAAATTTGAGAAATAAATCATTTTATTAATTAATCATTAGGTTATATAAAATTAATTATTAAATAAGGCAAAAATGTGATTAATCTAAATATCCCTTACAGTTAAATGTAAGGTTAAATACTCTGTAATCAATTTTGTTCGAAAAATTCAGAGTATAATTTATACTTTCTCACTAATTTGGATAGTCCATGCAACTCAATTTATGACTACGGTAGACTCGTACCCGACAGAGGATTATCCATGGTCCACTACAGATAAAATGTTATTGCAAAATTTCAATCATAAATTATAAAGAATTGCTTTAACACACATTAAAGTAAGTAAATAAAATAAAATAAAAACAAAAATAAGCGACTATTTTTTTAAAGGAAAAAATAAACCAACAAATTTGTAGATCCAGAAATCAACTGTTTAGGAAATTATGAATGTATATGCAGCCATTCAGCTTGAAATAAAAATTGTTCAGAAGTATTCTCATGTGGATTCATGTCGTTTTTCGACTATTTTGCGTATTATCTGGGGAATTCGCTAATGCATACTTGCCGCGTCACCCATATCCGTGGATAATTGGGAATTTACGGTATTTAATTATTTTCCTTCATAAAATTATCATCTACTTAATTCTGTAAAAAGACAAAGTGTCAATGCTCTAAAGAAATACGGTCTCAATTCTTCAGATTTTCAATAAACTTGTAGATATTTTTCTGTTTACATTTTCTAATCAGATTTTATTTTCATTTGCAAAATATCAGCTGCGAAAAAGAATTGTAACATACATAAGGTATTACATTAATTCTCAATTGAATTATGGAAAGACAAGCAGCCTCGGCTATACCAGTAAATTTAATGGAAATATTTTGTTAATCACTATGCAAATGTTTAGCTCTTCACTCTCAGTCGAAGATGTGATTTAGAAAAAATTGTGTTCACGGATATTCGTTTTGAAATGTTTTCGACGAGAATAAATAATCAAACTCCCTTTCGGAACTACCTTTTCCCACAATCAGAGTGGAAAAATTTTCCTGAGAAATAACATTGGAAATAAAATGATATTAAAAAAGATATTAAATTTGAAATATTTATCAAATAAAATTAAATGAATTTTTTTTGAAGTTCAGATGATTTTTTAGCTATTTTTACTTCCAAGTGTTGAATAATCTGAAAGAGTATTTTTACCCTCATTACCGTTAAAGGTTAACAATTTGCAATTTAACTCTCCAACACGCGTTAATTTATTACATTTGCTACTTTTTTTTTTTGCTACTTTTTTTTTTTTTGCTCATGCAATAGATACTAGCATGTGCAATAAATGTAGTATAATAATGCAATTAATTCATTGGTATAATCACAAAAGGCAAACGCACTAGCCAGTAGAAATTGAGAGTTATGCAATTGGAGAATTAGAAATCCTTTGACTGGATATTATTTAAAGTACATTTATCTGCATTCAAAGCGTAGTGACCAATGGGAAACGTCACATATTTCTTATTACTTTTCAATATTTTAAAGCGATGTCGTGGTCACTTTCCATAAACATTTAAAGCGATGTCACTTTCCATAAACATTGATTTCATAAGAATTATCTTTTTATTTTAATCTTAGAAAAGTTTACAAAATTATGTAATCTTAACAAAAAAAAATTAATATCTGTTAAACTTTTAGCAAACCAATTTAAAAGTTTTTAAATGTATCTATAATCCATTTTTTTTAATTTTGAATTTTCATTTATAAAGTAATTTTAATAAAATTGAGCGATATAATAAAAATATAAATAAAATGATTGAATAAAATCTAATAATATTATTAAATTAATTTTATGCATACAGAAGATGAAAAGATATTACATTTAATATGTACTGAAAGGATCAAAATTACAGAAAAGTACGGGATATTTGTAAGTTATTAAACTTCTTGTTTGAAAATACTTGTAAAAATGGTTGATTTCAAAGTATTCAAAGTATTAATAATCTCACATCTAATACTTAAAATATCACTAGATAAATATCATTGTATGTGGTCTTTGATTACATAGGTATCTTGAAAATTCAATCAGGCTGCGTGCGACGATTGTACTAATGATATTACTGTTCAATATAAACACAGAAAAGAATTGTAACAAGCAATATAAATTTTGCTTGGTAATTTATTTCATCTCTTAATTGAAATTTATTCAAAAAATTTCCTTTTAGCAGAAAAAACTTTTCTGCTAATTTCTTTCTTTCTGAGTCAATATTTTTTCAACCACAGATTCCATGGGAAACTGTAATTTCTTATTCTTAAAATATTTCCTTTTTTAATTTATAATCACAAAATTTCTAAGGAGGCAAATATCTTCAGCTACAAAAAAAAAAAAAAAAAAAAACGAATTTTAAGTATGCAACCATTTTTTTCTTCTATTTTACTTTCAAATGTAAATGAACTCATTTGGATTCTCTATTCATCGTTGTCTTAATTTAATCTCGTTTTTAACAGAGCTATAAATTCCAAACTATAAATAAGTTGAAACCATAATAAAATAATCATTTGTATCAAATCTGAAAGCCTACACAGTAAATTATGTATTCTCCATGCTTATGCATTTTAAAACTGTCATCTGTTTTGTTAACATGTCTCAGTTTACAAAAAAAAAAATGAAGTGGCTTGACCTTTTTAATCAAACAAATCAAAAAGAAGAACTCGCTTCTACTGTTTTCTTTTGTGAATTTAGCCGTATAAAATAAGGCTTCGCAAACTTTTTCCAACCGTGACCGCTTTTTAGACGGAAAAAGTTTTCGTGACTCTATTTCCGTCAGAAAAACGTTAGATGATTCCGAAATAAGAAACTTTTACGAGCAAAATTTCTAATCAATTATCAACAGAGAGAATTTTTAATTTCATTATTTCTTAAATTTCAAGGAAATATTTCGAAACAAGATCATTTTCCTAATTAATTTTGCTTATAGATAAAAGTTTGTGACAGTTTTTCCGAGTAAAAATCTTTTTGAAACTCAAATTAGGAAAATTTTGCAAATAAAATAAGATTTAATCAGTTAAAGACTTTGCTTATAAATAAAGTTTTTGACACCTTTTCAGTCAAAAAGACTTTTTTGCTACCTAAATTAACGAAATTGTGCAAGGAAACGCAACTCTTATCAATTATCCACACATACACAAAAGAAGGTTTCTGAATTTCATTATTTCTCAAATCTTAAATAAATTTTTAAAGTAAGATGACTCATTATTGACTCTTAATTTTTTGCTTACAAGAATTGGAAAAAATTCGAAGAAGAAATGGTGAAAGAGTTCTCGCAATCCTGCTCTTGTTTTTGACACCTTTTCTGTTAAAAAGACTTTTTTGCTACCTAAATTAACGAAATTGTACAAGGAAATGCAACTCTTATCAATTATCCACACACACACAAAAGAAGGCTTCCGAATTTCATTATTTCTCAAATCTTAAATAAATGTTTAAAATAAGGATGACTCATTATTGACTCTTAATTTTTTGCTTACAAGAACTGAAAAAATTTGAAGAAGAAATGATGGAAGAGTTTTCGCAATCCTGCTCTCGCGTCTATCAGAGCTCGTTTGGGGACATCATTCTGAATATAAGAATGAAATTTAATAATTTAAAAGGATGGTTGATAAATAATTTTAAATATTTTAAATATATTAAGTAAAATATATTAAAATTTCTAATCAAATCACCCCCACGTTTTACAAGTAGACCATTCTAATTTAACTTTGGTATCTACTGCGCAACATGGGTCGCAGAGCAGCATAGGAAAGCGTAGTTATTGGTTAGAAGATATAACAATTACGTTTATCACGTGACTGTGACGTCAAATGATGTGGGCCATTGGGATAACTGCAATTAAAATTTTTAATCAAAAAAAAGTAAAAATATTAAAGTCTGTCTCATATTAAAAATATGAGACTCAAAGAGTATTGAATTGCTATATCCATACTGCAGAAGGGCGAAATGTAAATAAATAAAAATATGAGAATTATGAAAAGTAATTAAGAGTTTTTGGACTAGTACATTAAACAACAAATGTACTAGCCCAAACTTTAAAAAAAAAATTCCAAGATTTCAGTAGAGACACGATTTCAAAATAAAAACGCGAAAAAAAAAATGTTTAACATACGTGATATGAAAAGGCTTAAAACATTTATCAAAAAGTGAATCACTGGATCGAGAAAAAAGGTATAAACTTTGTAGTTCAATATGCTTAGTTTAAATTCTTTTTATTCTTTTATGAAAGTGAATTAGATCGGTCTATTTATCACTCACAAGTGAATGATTTGTTCACAAAAACATTCATTTTCATTTAAAGATCATTTATGGTTTTATTTTTCAAAAACTAGTTTTAACTTTTAGAGAAATGTTCGGTATTCTTTATCTAAACCGTGTGAAGGAAAGAAAATGCTTTCGATTGACATAAAATAGTCTTGGTTTTCGATGTTAATCTCAGATTTGGTATAAGTGATTTTTGAAACTCGGTTCTCACTGTAAATAAGATATACCTGAGATTAATATTCCACTCTTACTTCAAATCTAAACTGTCACGGTTGAAAAGATGAAAAACATAATTTTTATTCTCTATTCTTTTAATTCTTTTTTAATTTTTTGTTTTCACTTTTGATTTTCATTTTTTAATCTGAAATTCTCTGAATACCTTTTTTTTTAATAATAGTGTAAATCTCCTATTTTTCTCAATAAATCCATGTCTGCTAAGCTTAATCGCAATTAAGCTAAACAAAGCAATGATAAAAAGACAAATTAGTTATTTTTATGAAATTTATTTTTATTTTATTTGCATCTTTATTTCCATTTGAAAAAGAAATTCAAATCTAATAAAAAGAATTCCAAAAGAGCATTCAAAATCTTTACTAATTACTAAAAAAATTCAAGCAATTAAAAAGTTTGAAGTCAGGAAATAAACGAAATGTGGCAGTATGAGTATTTCAGTAAAATGCTCATGAATTATGAAGGAATAATTGTAAGCACGTACTGCAGCCATTAGCGGCTTTTTTTAGTTAGGTTTAAGAAATCTTTTGTAATTCTGGCAAGAACCACAAAGTTCTTAGCTTTTTTTTTTTTTCAGAATAGTAGAGCCATTTTTTGGTAGTAATTTTAATTAACTCTGAAACTGCCAAGTAATCATTTTACCCTCAAACACATTATGAAATATTTTAAATTTTAATTTGCCAGCAGGTACCTAACATGATACCCAAAAATACTTACTATTTATAGAATTAAATTGTTTATATTGTCACTGAAAGGACAATCTATAAGAAATGTATTTTTAAAACTCTTAACAATGAAAAAGGTAACAAATAAATAGGAAATCGTTGAGTGAATAAGAATTGCTTTTAAAATTTCTTAATTAAGGGAATTCGTAATTGATGCGAAACATTCAAGTTGAAAATAACGATGAAATAAAAGAAAAAAAAATGAGTGGATATAGCTAGTCAATTTAACAATCATAGTAATTTAATTCAATATTTTCCTTTTCGTTTTTGACAATTTTATTTAATTATAATTAAAAAATGTATTAAATCAAGAAATATTTTCTTAATAAATCTCATGCTTATATTTTCAAATATTTATAATTCAAGTATTTGAATAAATTATCGACAAATTATTGCTTGGAAATAAATTTTTTTTTTCATTGTAGCAAGAAAATTCGATATCATTGAAAAACTAACAAAAGTTTTCTCGCGCGCGCGCGCGCGTGTGTGTGTGTGTGTGTTTTCACGAATGAAACGTAAATTCCACGAAATGAAATTCATTTTAGATTAAGATTACTATTTCTTTTTCAAACAACTGTGGTCTGTTGGAGATTAATACAGAGGTTTCTAAGTAATGCCAGATAATTGAGACAAAAAAAAAGCTGACATTCCATTGTCCAACTGTTTACACAGCATTCGCATGTATTGGATATTTTACACACGATGTAGCTTAAAGCGCCCTAGGCCTACAAGCAATGCAGGTTCTTTGTGGAATGTTTGCTCGAGCACGCAATACTCCAAACAGGAAATAGAGCACTTTAGCAATCTAAAGTGGTCCCCTCTATTTGAGTGAAAGAAAATATAAAAATCCTACCAGAAAGATTTTTATTTTTGTTCATTAATATCAAAAATTTGATAGGAATTTATTGATTTTCGAATTATATCTCCAGTTTCTTCATGATAGCGAACACAGTTAATGTGCAACAGATTTCATATCATATTAGATTTTATGTTTTTTATCATAGTTTTTCCCTCTTTTTTTCATATTCTTTTAAAGCAAATTCTCTTCAACAAGTCGTTCAAATTTACGCTCCAAAATAACACAGTAATGAGATTAACATACTATTGTAGTTGCGACTCAAAACACGATAAATTAGTTGCTTTAGTCATTCAGTATAATGGCATTTTTTTTTATTAGATTTCATGTTCATGTTGATATATTATTACGCTAACAATTTCTTGCAATAATGATAAAATTTTTAAATTGCAGCTTTTAAATAATTAAACAGCACATAGTGATAGTTGCTGCATTTTTCTTGTCATAACTTTTTTCGAATAAAACCAGATTTTTCCCTTCTTGCGTTTTTCTCCTGTAACATAATCAAGACATAATTCTCATCATTGCATATTTTACTATAATTTCAATACAGTTTTATCCGCAATAAAATGGCTACCTTTACCGCAATATACCTTATTGGTTTTTGATTTTCCTTCTGAGAAATTTCATAAGGAAGTACTAAAATTTCAATTTTGTCAGTTTCGATTGTCATGTTTCGATTCTAATTAAATTTTATTAGCTTCAATTGTCCTGTGTTACACAAAAACATCATTTATTCGGCTATCAAACACCTTTCTGCTCGAAATGCCAAATAATTTTAACGGTTCTTTATCTTTTAGTCGAATGTCCTGATTTTAATCACCATCGTATAAGATTTTTTCATGCTTCAACAGTGGACAAATGCTTGTGGGGGAACGTCCCCACAAAAATCTTTTTAAATTTGTAAAAGTAACTGCCTTTTATCATCTTATTTGATATTTCATTTTATTATATCATTTTTTACATCTTGTTCATAATATTAAGAGACATTGCCAAGAAATTTTATCAATTAGTTTCTACTTTTACATATTTTTATATAAAGACAAGTTTTTATATTTTAACCAAATGTCTGGCGCAATATGGTCAGGTATGGCACTTGAGCCACTAAACCTCACAATCAATTGTTCTGTTTCGATTCTAATTAATTTTTTTTAGTTTAGATTTTCATGTTTCGATTCTAATTAAATTTTGTTAATTTCGATTGCCATGTTTCGATTTTAATTAAATTATGTTAGTTTCGATTGTCATGTTTCGATTCGAATTAAATCCCCTGGAAGTGATTTTATGCACTTAAAATTTTTGTCTGTTTTTGTTTTAGGAGATGTACTATCAAATATTTGTGATATTATAAATATTTTTCTTGTACTGAAACATACAAGAAATAATTAAAAATTAAGAAAAAGCGACGTACAAACAAAAGCTGCGTATTAATGAAAGATGTGCTAAAGAAACTAAACTGCAAAAGGATTTGAAAAAAAAAAAATAACTATTTCGTCAGCTTTTACTCAGAACATGGCAAAATGGATCTTTTTCTTCTAAGGTACTCAGAGATGGCATTTAAAAAAAATAAGGTTCAACATTTGACCGACAACATTCAATAGAAATTCTGACGAAATACTGCGGAATGCAATGAGTAGGGAATTCTAAAACCAGCTTGGAGCCTTTTAACGGTTATGCTTTACCCTTGAGTAATTTGTTACGTGAGAAGACCTTAACACGAAGCACTCAAGTATCAGATGAACATCATGGATCATTGAAATATAGCTCTAGGGGCATCTCAGATAGAAGGCAGGAAGAGTATCCAAAAACTAACTAAAATAAAAATATATATATATAAAAAAAAGAGCTTGTTTGAGGGTCTGTTCCTAGAAACAATTTTAAAGGGATTACCGTGTTATTTGCTATTTTAAAGCATGAAATTACTAATCAAAAATATAGGTGGTTTAAAGAACACATAGTTAAAATTTGTTTTACTATGATCTTGTTCGTTTTATTTAAATCCAAAGAATTTTGTTAAAAAACATCCAATAAAAAAATCAGAGTTAAGGATAAATAGATAAGGAGTTTATAAATAGATCTCAATTTTAGAGCGGCATTGGTTAACAAAATTAAATATTAATTTAAAAATAAATTAAATATTTACAAAATCACTTTTTGTTTAATTATTAATTATATCCTTAAAAAACTAAGCAATGCAAGTTTTAATAATTAACAACGTAATAACATAATAATGAAATTAATTAATATTCAAAAAACAACCGCAAAATTTCTTAGACATAAATTTTTGTTTTTGTTGTCCTCTAATATTTAATTTTATATGATCTTACGATATTCTGAGATACATGTTCTTTTGCAGCAAAATGCGCAACATTAAATTGATGTGGCATCTTTGATATGCTTCACAAGAGCATGAATTGATTCTATTTCAAATCTAACATAATTTTTTCAATTTTTCAATCCAGTCTTATAATAACCTGTTAAATAAACTACGTTACACAACAACTTCAAGACTCTCTAAATATTTTTTGATAAAAAATGTTGGCATAAATGTGGATTAATACCTATGATTAAGTATTGTAATTACATTAAATTTACTTGATAAAAAAATATTTACATAGAAAATGAGTGCTTTAGAATTGAGTGAGTGAAAACAAAAGAATTGTGCAAGTATTGATAGCTTATTCAAAGATAAATAAAAGAATTATGCAAGTACTGACATCTAATTCAAAGATAAGATATAAAAATACATTTCCCTCTAATTTTTTTTATGATAAGGTATATGAATAAACTTTATGCAATTTGCTAGAAATACTATGCAACCACGTAATAATCTCGAACATCTTGCGTCATTATTTTTTTATTTATGGCGTCAAGTTGAACATACTTTTAATGAAATACATTCATAAAAAACTTTAAACTCAAATGTCAAGTTCTGTAAAATATGTAATGCGACTCTTTAAGCCGAAAATTCACGTAGTAAAATCCGATTTGAATTATATCAAAAAGTGACTGCTTATATTTTTTTAATTTCAAAAGCTATTTTCTCATTTCTTATTAATATTCAGAGATACTTCTCCAGTTTTTGAATTCAGGCTTATCATTTAAAAGAAAAGAGAAAAAAAATATACTTAAATTTTTTTTCTTGAAAAAATAATGCAAAATATAAAAAAAATGCAAAAAATCTAGAAATATATGTTTAGGCACGTTCCGTTATTTAATTGGTTTTTATTTCAAAATTAATTAAAAGAATGTCAATATAATTCTAAAATATTACTTGATTCTACTAATTGTTACTAACCACGGAGCAAATTTCAAAGATTTCTAAAAAATAAATTGAATTTTTGTTGTACATGGAACGTTATTGAATTGTAAAATAAATTAAAGCAGATTTACATGCCTAAAACTATTAAAATGTTGTTAAATATAAACCTACAGCGTTGAAAGAAATTCCTATAGAATTGAAAGGTTGGTAAATATAAGTAGAAGTAAAGTTTAAATTCTTAAATAAAATCCACAAAAAACATTAAAATAAATGTTTAAGAACAGATAAATTTTGCATCAATGTGAAATAAAATTTTGTAATTACCTTACTTTTTTATAGACCCCTTTTTTCAATTATGAATGCTCTCACTCTTCCTTAGTAAACTTCAAATAACGTAAAGAAAGAATAAACGAACACTATTTGATTTTAAATATGTGATGGAATGAAAAAAGGCAGACGATATTTTTAAAAGAATCAAATATAAATGAAATGCAGATAAAATAAATGAATGAATCTTTAGCAAGTGAAAAATAAATTTCAGATCATCGTGAAATAAAAGATATAATAATTTTATTTTTTATAAAATCCTAGAGATTGCTATAAAAATCATGATTTTATATTAAATTATGTTCTCACAGCTTCTTTTGAAATAAATAAAAAAGAATTCTACTCCATGCAAAGTCTATGATCGGAACAACAAAAAGCAGACGATATTTTTAAAAGAATCAAATATTGGCAAAATTCAGGAGAGATGAAAATGATAAAAAAGCAAAAATCATATTCATGGAATTAAATAGAAGAGAAAACAGTTTTCTCTTTGCAGATACATGCTTTTTTTATATACTTTCCTTCTTAGAAAGATTAAAACAATGAACTTGTGTTGAAAAGTGAACATTAGAAACAATGATAAGATCGTTTTATTTTATCCATTAATCCATTAAAGCTGCTTGTATTTCTTCTTTTATTATAACTTTTATTCATTCTATATTTTTACTTTGAGCATTGAAGGAGTGAATTTCACGAAATTATTCCTTAAACCAGATTATCAGATCTTTCTGATATGAATGCTGTTTTTATTTAAATTAGCGAAAATCAGTTTCTTAAAGATCATGCAACATTTTCCGCAAGCTTAGCATTGCGATTAAATTGGTGATACGACCGATTTACAAAACTTATCGCAGCTAACGAGGATAAACGTACTACTTTAGTTTAAAATCCGTGTTTAAGAGATGAAGAATGATATGAATTCATTAAAAAATACCATGTTACAGATGTAGGTAAAAAGGAATGCTGCACGATCATTTCTCTCGCAGGTCGTGAACAGTAATTGAGGATAAAATTCACTTAATCAAAAATAAAAATAATCTTCGAAAGTTATTTGCATTAGCCACGTAAACAATTTAAAATAACTAGAAAGTCTACTATCTGAATCAAGGGATTGAGTTCTAAGCAATCTAGTTTACTCAAACGGTAAATAAAAATAAAAAGTTTGTAAAAACTGTTTTTATTAAAGTATTAAAAAGGGGAATATTTTTTATCAAAAATATGCAAGCCAAAATAAAATTATAAAAGAATTATGTGCTGACTATGAGAATTTTAATCGCATTTGATAACATATTTTAATTTTTAAGGAATGCTTCGGAAATTTCTTTTGATATTCGTTTCTCATTTAATTTTTTCACAGGATTTTTATCAGAAGTTTATGATTATGATGAAACCTCATTTATGATTTTGTTTCTATGCTCTTATTTTCTCAATATTGTTTTTTTTGTACGTTTTAGTACAATAATTAGATTGTATCTTTAAAGAGCTTTGTATTTTATCTGCTCTCTAGTGTTTAGCATATTTCTTAACTCCTCATTATACCTGTCATGGTGCCCTGTAATTAATTTTCTGAAATTTACTAGTAGATGGAACTATATGTATTGTATCAAAACCCAATAAAGACATTTAATTGATAAAAATATCATATTGTCATGGAGACACGCAGTTACAAATAATTTCAGAACTCAAGTGCATGAAGAAGAAAAGGAAAAATTGGTTAGAAAATTTTATAAATTCTGTATTTACAAACATGAAACAATCCAAATGAAATGAAAGCACGTAAGAACCAATATAAATATCAAAGTTCATTACAAATCAATACCAATACGTATATATATATATAGATATATTATTTAAGTTTGTAAGGAATTTTTTTTTTTCGGATCAAAAAATTTTAGTAGCCCTACTTTTATTTCTACATTTTCGCGTCACAAATACATTGCACATCGCATACATTGTTACTTCAAAACAAAACCTGCCAATGAAGTTAATTAAATAACAGACAAATGAAAAATGACTTTAAAACATATATGAGATGAATTTTAGTGAAAAATTCCAAACCAGATAATCTATTAAATAATTACCAATATTCAATAATCGGATTATAGGCTATCCATTTTCTCTGCCCTAAAATGATATTGATTTGGGGATAGCAGTCCAAAACTGAAGAATCCCTGATGTAAGCGAGAATAAATACAATTATAAAATCTATCAATCCTTACAAAGAATTCAGCCATTTTTATTCTAAATCATTCTGAACGTTAAAAACTAAGTTGAACGTTGTGATGTTTTTTTTTTCTTCTGATATTGTCATTCCCTTATGAAATAGTTTTTCACAGATTGAGTTACTATTGAATTTCCTAAGTAATAATATAGTACGAATAAAATGCCGTTACACTCAAACAGGAACTGTATTGTTTTTAATCTAATTCATTTGAATGCTGAAAACTAAGTTAAATACTGAAACAATATATTTTATTTTTACATTTTCTCTTTCGTCTGCTCAAGGTTCCCACCTTGTGATGCATGTACCCTCTGGTGGTATGTAATGGATTAATTCTGGGTAGAAGAAAGTGGTTTAGGGAATGACGGACACAGATAAAAGATAAAAATAATAATAAAAACATCTAGAATTTTATTTCCCCAAATTCGAGTGAGAATTGAACATAGCTGCACTTGGAAAAACCTACTCATGAAATAAAACCAGCGGTAATGGTCTCTCTAATAGTTACGAAATAACCTATTAAACAGCTATTTTTGGCGATTAAATGTTGAGATGGGGTTAATGCAAAACTATCAGAAAATCGAATGGGGTTTTTGAATGTCCTTTTTCCGACCCATAATTGCAGTTGCAATCACAAAGTCACATATCAAATTTTATGTATTAAATCATTGCATTTTCGAGAAACCGAGAGACAACCTTTTGATGAATAGGGTTTGAAATTTGATACATATTCGCATATTAAGTGTTAAATATACTCAATTTTATTTATCCAGATCTCTTTTTTTTTTTGCAGTTATAGGGTTTACTTATATTCCGATAGCCGGGCACATAGACTTCCTCTAAACTGATTTAAATCAAAATTTGATAGAAATCAAGAAATCTACAAATCTGGAATGAAGATTATATACCAAATTTAATCCGTCTAGCTGAAATCTTTTTTGAGTTATCGTGCTCACAGATAGAGAGAGAGAGGCATATATAATTTCAAAAACGTAAAGAACGTCAAAATCTCAACATCAATTTTTTTTTTTGACAATTACAATATTTTTGCTTTAATGACTTCATATACTAGAAAGTAAAAAAGAAGGGATTAAATTAAAATCTAATAAATGATCTAATTTGCTGCTACTAACCCACTCACCATTAATAATATAGAACTAAAGTAGAACGAGCTATTCTTAAAAACTGAGTAGAATATAATTGAAGCATAGTTTAAAAGAAAAAAAAAACTTTTCTTGCGAGACTTTCAAAAATTTGCACTGCAAGCATCTGAATAATATTTATAAAAATTACCTATGCATCTTTTTCCGATGAACGATCTTTGACAAAAGTAAACAAATGTGTAAGGGGGGATACGGAAGTAGAATTGAAACTATAAAATAGCAAACGAGAGACAGCAAAAGAAAAAAAAATCAAGAGAGCGAATTTAGTTTTTGATATGAGGTAAAATTTGGTCTTTAGAAGTTGTCGGCAAACTCATTAGTCAACAGAGCTAATTATCAACAGTTCAACGATTGAAATCTCTTTTGTGAGCCACATTTTTTAAAACTTAAAATATATAGTTAGTTATAATGTTATTCACTTAATTGGGGTACTCTTATTCTGGCTTTTACTAAGAACGTCCTCAATCAGATCCTGACTCGCGAGCCACGGTTTGCTGACCACTGGCCTATAGCCAAACCTGAGCTGCAAATACTTTTAAATTCTCATTACTAAATTCAAGGGAAGAAAAGCGGTCTTTTGGTATCCGATCTGTCTTTTAGGGATGCGAAGTTAATGAATTTTAATGCTTTCGAGAATACATTGCCATGCAGGTACATGCAGCATGTGAAGATACACAGATTCCAGGCCTGTGTATCTTCACATGCTGATTCATTTTCTGCATTTTTTTTTTCTTGTTCATTGAACTTCCAGTACATAACCCCCCCCCCCCCAAAAAAAAAAGATTAAAAATGAAAGGGCAAGTTTTGAAAGGAGTGAACTGCATTCTCATGGACGATTCACGCTGATTGTACAATTATGCATAGGTCATCCAATAATTAACAAAAGCTGTAGCTTTATTAAGCTCCACTGTTCTTTCCGTCTTTTTCCTTTTAAACTTTATTGCCCGAAAAATTTCGAATTCGCTCAAGGCTTCTTGTTTCAACGTTTTTGCTAAAACACATTCAAAAATTGATAATTGATTATTATCATGAGTAATTTTTCCCAACATAAATACTATTATAAAAATAGAATAAAACGCAGAATCAAAATTAAATCCTGTAAATTTCATTAAGTTCGTTCACGTCGTTTGACCTTTATGCTTACTTAGGCTCGTAGTATTATTAATATTTTTTTTTGTTTTGTTTTTTTTCGTCGTGGGATGGTTTGGGGAGATATAACAGTAGGAGGGTACTCCAAAATAAAAGGATTAATAAAGGGGAAAGGGAGTAAAAAAGAAAGTTTGGGGACTGTTTCCCTGCTAGGCAGTTTTTTTTTTTAAACTTCTTAATTTCGTGGGAAATGACAAAAGAATCAAAGATGAAAATCATCCCTGTAAATTGCAATAACCATGTAATCCAACTGAAATAACCAGAAATTCTATTCGTGAGCAACAACAATGATTTTGAGTAACCCAGATCACTCTGAATATTAAAATCGAGGTTCAGTAATGAAAAACTATTCTTATCAAACATTTTCGGCCATATAAAAATATAGCAATTATTGCCAAACACGATTTAATCGTGCGACTCTAACTTATCAAAATCAAATCTAAAAATAAATTTTCAAAAATATTTATATTATTTACGATAAAAAAAACTAGAAAATCTATCGCCTAGAATAAAGATTTAAGTTCTTAGTTATCCAAATGACTATATATAAAAAACGAGGTTGAACATCAAAAAGCTATTTTAATCAAACATTTTCACTCTCTTACAAGGCAATTTCACTCCGATTGCAGAATAATGAACTGTTCTAAATGTTGACATTATGGAACATCAAAAAAAGAAAGTATTGCTTATTCATGACCTAAAATAATCTGTTGAAGATTATTTACTGCAGAAGCTGATGGTTGCTTCAATAAGGAAGGAGTAACAAATTGGGTATTTACAGGTCATGTTCCAGACGGTAAACTAAAATCTCACAGCTTGCGGTCTGTCTGCAGATGCGAGTTTTGTAGGGCATTCAAAAAGCTATTTTCATTCTCAACTTGTATTTCAAATATTTTTTATCACTTTTATCTTTTGTATTATTACTCTAAATACATTCAATAAGAGATAATATAATTTTAGCCAGAATCAACAGCGAAAAACTAGAGAAAATATGTAGACCACGTTTCGATCATGTCATCTCAATCTTATCATATCTGGTTTAATTTGATTTCATTTGTTAGATAAATATCCCGTCTTGAAGCCAGAGCTTTGGGGGACAAATCTCGTAATATTTTGCTCTTATCATATATCCTGACTCATTTTTTTCAGATAAGATATGGGGTCTTATCGAAATTAAGATATGGGCGATAACGAAATTTTGTAAAATTTTTAAATGTCGCTAACTATTTTAAGTAAACATTTTGCATTTATTTATTTCGAGCCTAAGTATTCATTTAATTCACATAAAATATTCTTAAAATTGTTAAAATATTATCAATAAATTAACCATATAAATTACTTATAAATTATCAATAAATTAACAGATGACCGTTTTCCTTGCAATTTTAATACATCTGTGAAATGTTAGCACTTTTAGGGTAGATATATTTTCAAGATAAATAACATCCTGCACATCTGAAGGTCGAAGTTAAATGTTATGAATATACGAATAACATGAAAAAAACTCAAAATGGCTAGATTTTTGTGATTTTATATTTTAAATGAAAATTAGATTACCTACATAATATTACAAAATTTCGAAATGTTTCACTTTACTAAGTACCAAATGCTGGAATATTCGAAAAGAAATTTTATTAGTTATATAGAACCTGCATTCTGCTGAAAATCCAAAATTAGTATTTTAATCTATTAGTAATTCTGATGTTTTCATTAAATACTAATATTTTAATCTTAATTAAATAATTTAATTTAGATTAAATACTTATTTTAATACTAAACACTAATTTTAAAATATTAAATACTAATATTTAAGATTAGATTAAAGATAATATTAAATATAATTATCGTATTAATCTTATTAAGATAATTATCTTACCATCTTATTAAGATTAATAAGATTTTTTAAATATAAAATTAATATAATTATTAATATTAAGATAAGATTAAATATTAAATACTAATTTTAATCCTAAATTAATACTTTAATTTTTATTAATTACTAATATTTTACATATTTTAATAAATTACTAATATTTTACATATTTTAATAAATTACTAATATTTTAATCTATTACTAATTTATTAGCATTTTAATCTTTAGATTTAAGTACGAACTTTCGAAATGTTTCACTTTACTAAGTACCAAATTCTGGAGTGATGATTACAATATGCTACATATTATATGAAATGATGAATACAAAATTAGGGCTGTTGTTTTCCAAAGCGCATTTCTTTGAAATATTTTATTAAAATAATTAATATTGTTAAGTTGCTTTTTGTCGCTTCTTCTATCGGTCATTTATTTCGCACTAAACATAGCTAATTAATATATAAGAAACATTTTCAAGGTTAACAATAACCTTAACATTTGCAAGGTGGAATTTGAATAGTAAAAATATGCTCATAACAGATAACAAAAGCATTAAGGATGACTAGGTTATTCGTGATTTTATATTTCAAATGAAAATTTGGTTACTTATGAAGTATTGCGAATTCTGTAAACATTTTAGGTAATCAAAAATCAATCGCCGAAGTCTTCTAATTGCATTTGCATCACATTTTCAATGTAAAGTCTTTCGTTTCTTGTAATAGTTTCAATGTTTACAATTCTTCGACAGATAAATGAATGTTTTCAATGTTAAAATGTTATTTCCTGCACCTTGGTTTCATCAACAATTTTGTTTTGTTTTTGTTGCTGTTGCTTTTATTGCATTTTTAAATCAAATAAGTGCTCTTTTTAAAAAACACCTTGAAAGAAGTTTCATATTTTCAAAAGAATCGTCAGACGTATTTACTTTTTTTTTATCTTCATTGAAAACTGAAAATCTCGCACATTTTGCAGAGTTCGTTTTTCGTTAAAATTATGCTTTCTTCCTTTTTTTCATTCTCTTAAAAATCATGCATTCAAATCGCAAATCCAATACTTAATATTTTATTAGCTTTAATTTTTCCAATTTGTAAAAGATTTATTTCATTGCAGTTCATCAAACCGATTATTTTGAATTTCGGCTTATTATTATTTTAAGAAAAAGTACTAATATGTATTTTTTAAAAATCATCAATTTCAAGACTGATATATTTAAATAATACTTTATTTGCATTGACGAAATCTGTAACTAACTCTTTGACATCCTATTAAACTAATGCATCTTTGATAAATAGCTTTTATTTATTAAATTTAATTAATCTTTTTCTTGTGGAGTTTTTAGTGTTCTGTTGCTTATCTTTGAATACTGTAAAAATATTGTTTGAATACTGTAAAAATATAGTTTTTTTTATTACAGTGAAGATAAGTTTTGTAAATTAATTAACTACATCGAGCTTGATTAACTATATACAGCTAAACTTCTGTATATAAAACTTGAAGATTTCTGAGAAAATAAATCCAACGTATAAAAATTTCAATATTCAAAAATGTATATTTTAAATTTTTTATCATTCCTTTATTGTAAACAATCATGCAGAGATAATTTTTATGCTCGAAGAAAATTTAAAAGTATTTAACAATCAATGCAATTTATTTTTCAAAATATTGATACTGTACTTATTAAAATTTCATTCTTTCTTGGCTTGTCTTTTTCTTCCATCCCACTTTTGTTAAACTGAACTTCTCACTGGCTCTTTAATAGTTCTGTTTGGAAGCCATATTTTATAAGAGGATTGAGCTAAATTTTATTTAAACTAAAAATTATCTTAAAATTATTACTAAAAATTTACTATAAATTAGAAAAAGATTTATAGAATAGAAGCTAAGAATACTGTTTGGCTCATTGGTAAAGATCTGTTATTATTTTTTATAAATACTTAAGGTTTTCTGGAGATTTCTACTGCAGTAAGAATTAGTGAAACAATCTTTCTTATTTAATTTATTCCCTTCCTGTGAATGAAATCAACAACCACTTTTTGATTCCAATAGATATACATAATTTTTATGGAAAGAGTTTTGTTTGATACACAAGAGACTGTTGAAAATCCAAAATTCCTGAAGAAAGTTCGATACATAGAGATTTTAGATAAATGGAATTCCACATATGGGAATTCCACTAAATCTAATATCTTCGAACGCATTTGAAAATTAAATACAATGTCATAGAAAAAAAATTATGAAATCAAAAATATTCTGATTCGAAGAATGAAAATCATACTTAAAATTATTGGAATGTGATTTACACTGAAGAAAAAAACAAGGTTTGAATAACAAGTTTCAATATGAATTATCAACCACGTACATCGACTGAACTGTCCTGCATATTACAATAACTATAAATCGAACTTTATACTGACGATTAATTTAGAACACTCTATAAAAATGATTTTATTAAAATTTTTAATCTTTAGAAATGAATTCATATTAGATGTCATAAAGATTTAAAAGCGTTTGTAACTGACTTTTATTTTAAGATAAACTTGAAAAGACCGCAACAAATTTAAACATTTTTTTTTTTATCTAAATGTGCATCTACTTATACACTATTGCCACACGTACGAAATGAATATATTTTTGTTATAAATATGAAAAGAATATAATTGTTGATATACATACGGAAAGATCATATTTTTGCTACAAACACGAAACGATAATATTGTTGCTACTGAACGAAAAGATTGTAATGTTGCTACTAATACTAAAAGAATATATTGTTGTTATATATATATGAAAATATTAAACTGTTGCTGCGGATACTAAATAATTACACTGTTATTTCCAATACGAAATAACAATGATGATAACACTTATATTAAAAATAAATTATAAATCATTAGAAGAGATTATTTATTGGACATCATTAATTATATTGAGTAAAAACACATTATTACTATGGTTATTCAAAATACAATTACACTATTATTGCAAATACAAAAACCACTTACTTTAAGTAGAATTTAATCACTTGGGATTTATTTTTTTGCGATATTTTGTATAAATTCTAAAGAAATAAAATTGCTGTCGATACTTTTTTTTCTCTTTTTTTTTTCAAATTCTATTTATTTAATTGGAATTATCCTTTTGAACTTAATACATTATATTTTTGAAATTGGTAATATTATATGAAATACTTAGTGTCATAACTTGCCAAAACACATCAGTATATCTCCAAGATATTAAATCTATACTTATAATAAAGCTCAATGTGTGTGTGTGTGTGTGTGTGTGTGTGTGTGTGTGTGTGTGTGTGTGTGTGTGTGTGTGTGTGTGTGTGTGTGTGTGTGTGTGTGTGTGTGTGTGTGTGTTGGCGCTCTACAGGCCAGGTCATTTGACATACAGCTATCAAATTTGGTACATGCATACCTTAGAGGTCAGGAATGTGCACCTGGGGTCCCTTTTTTTTGAAATTTTAATTAGAATTTTAATTATTAATTAAAAACTAACTTTCCCGCCAAAAAAATCTTCCATTTACCCCACCGCCAACTTTTCCGCCAAAAAAATCTTCCATTTTCCCCACCGCCAAATAAGTAAGGCATCAGTTGTTTTTTTCTCCCAACAGTAATGAGGCTAGGGTTAAAATTTTTCGACGGATTATTTCAAACGATTCTGTTTATTTTCTTAATGTTTTATGCATTTAAAATTAAACATTGTTAATTAATCCATATTTCAGATTCATTCTGAAGTACTTTTGAATTAAAATAACACAGAATAAAGGAAATTAAAAATGTCTAATCTGCATGGCGTTACCCCAATTGGCGTAGAAAAATTTACGCATTTGCGTTAACGTAACTGGCGAAGAAAATCCACGCATGCGCATTGTTCTGATTGTTGGCATGACAACCAACGGACGATTTAAATTATTTTTAGGTTAGTTGCATGCTTTTGTAGGTAAAATGTATTTATGTTAGCTATATATTTTTTGTATATGCTTATAGTTTTAAGTACATCGTTTTTTAAGTAGTTTTTTTTAAACCTGTTTTCGACCGGTTATTTTAAACGATTCGTTTTATTTTCTTAGTGTTTGATGCATTTAAAATTAAACATTGTTAATGAATCGATCTGTTCATGATGAATCTGAGAAATTTTTGTTGACAAATTCTTGAGATGTTACATAAATTAAGAAAGATATTCGTTAGTGACCATAAAGTTTAAACGCTCAGTGACTCTATTACCAGTAATCATATTATTAAAAAAATGCTTTGTTTCAGTAAAAAATATTATTATATTAATTGCAGATTAATCATTTACACTTTAATTTAAAGCATAATTTCTACGAGGGGTAACAGAACATTAGAGAGATACATATTACGCTATAACTGAAGGCCTTTATAATATTATGAGTGAATTATATGACTATCAAAATTTGAAGTTTTAAAATATTTTGCTGAAGAATCTATTAAAGTTGGAATTGCGTAAAATATTTAATGGTACGACCGGAGTTTAACCTCCTGCTTGCGCAATTTTTAAAAATCGCCAACAACGGCCTTGCGAAATGTTCAAAAGCAAAGGAGCAGATGTTCAATTATAGTGCATAATAAAGATTGCCAGCTTTGGGTCGTTATCGCAACTTGGCGAAGAAGGGGGTTAAACTCCGGTTCAACCTATTTAATTATTAAAATTTAAACGAACATTAAGATTGGCGAACCGGCTGGTCGCCAAAGGCGGCTAGTTATAAATAATGTAACTTACTTCCTATATATAAAGTATATAATGAAATATATACTTACAAAATAAATCTTGCTGAAGCATTAATACTAAAATCCGTTAACCAAAAAAAGGATTTAAGTCTTACTTAAATATTTAAAAAGTGATTTAAATTCCACGTAATATTAAACCTCTTTGGAAATACCTCTATTTTCAATCATCATCCCTTTTAAATAAATAATTGGAGAACAGGACTCTGATTCTTAAGAAGAAATGAAAAACCTTTTTTGCAATTGCTTTGAAGAATATCTACTTATCAAGCATAAACGTATTCTTCTGTTCATAGAATATACTAGAATTGCTTATTTTAAAAAACGAATACTATTGAATCCTGAATATTATAAAATGATCCTAAAAACCATTTAAATCTTTTCAAAATCTGAATAAAACGATTTTCGTTTCACTTACAATCATTTCTCCGGGTTTTTATATATATATATATATATAGTCAGCACTTATAACAAATAATTAGAAAAATAAGCTTTGATTCTAACGAACAAAATCAAATCAGCAGTTAATAAAATTATTGCCATTTATTTAAAAAAATATTCACTTATTCCTAATATTCACTAATTAAAAATCTTCACTAATTGAATTCTTCTGAAAACAGAATATATAATAAAGCACTTATTAAAAACATTAATATTCTAAGATAAATTTACCAAAAAGCAGTAAAGTCTTTCCAAAATATAAATAAAATAACTTATATTCCTCACAACAATCAAATCCCTTTGGAATTCATTTACTTTCAGTCAGAATCACTTGTAAATAATTGAAAATGCTGACGCTGATCATTAAGAGCAATTCGAAATATTAGTTTTAAACTTTTTGCAGTTTCCTTGTAAATGGTTTCACTTATAATTTCAAAATTTAATTATTTTTGATCATAGAATATATTATAAAAGCTATATTTTAACTAACACGTCTTTCTGATTCATTAATTTAAAAAAATGAATTTACCAGAAATCAATTTAAGTTTTTCCAAAATATGAAAAAAAAATGACTTACATTCCACGTACAATCAAAAACCAATGAAAATTCCTCTGTTTTCTCTTATCATCACTTAAAACAAGTGATTGAAGAAGTGGGCCTTGATCCTTAAGAAGAAATCAAATCATCAACAATTAAACTTTTGCAGCTTTTTTGAAGATATTTTTTTCTTATTTAATATTAACGGCCAACTTTTTTCTTAACTACAAAGATTATAACAATATCCGTTATCCCTTCGTTCCTCTCTTGTATATATACTCTTTGACGAGACTTTTATAGATTATGATTTTACGAGAGAAAACATAATCATAATCTTATAGATATTCAGTTTGTGTCTACAATGCGCTTCAGAATTGCAATCCGTGCAGACTCCAGTTCTTTTTCATGCCACGCCAGAATAACACATAATATTACCATAAGATTCTGAAAATCGTGATCGAAGTGACACTCTAAACCACCTATATTGTTGGAGAGAGTGATTTAGTCACATGATTCATCTTTTATTTTCTGGACGATAAAGAAGAAAGGAAATAATATGCCGTACCATCAGGCCTACAAATTGCTAAGTTGCCCGGGATATTGACCTTTTCATTGAATTAATTTTTTTAAGTTAATGTATCATTTCGAGAAGAATATAAACAAGATTCTAAAAACGAGCAATAAATGCTGCAATGGCACAAAAGTTGTATGAAACATAGGAATAAGTTATTTCTTTTTCATTCAGCCTTGATTCAAATTCGCATTGCTTTTATCTTTGTTCTTTCCATTCATTTATTTTATATAATTTAATAATTGATTAATTTAATTATCTAATTACTGCATTTTTTATTTGAAAAAGAATTGTTTAATTCTATTTATGTAATTTTAGTTACATGATTAATGTTCATGGAGTTCAAAATTAATTTGATGAATAATTTTTTCTGCTTTCTTTCTTTCAGCAAAAATTCATGTTTGCATCGCTGCTATTATCCCTCTTTCTATTAATTTACTTTGGAATAATTTAAGAATTTTTTAATATAATTATTTACTTACTACATTAATAACATGAAGATAATTTGTTTAAGTATGAAATTATAGCTAAACGACTAATGTTTTTATTAATTAATTTTAATTTTAATTATTTCCTGAAGTTCAAAATGAAGTTATTGAACTATTTTTATGGAGTTCTAATACCTTTATATATATATAATTACTCAACATTTATTTAAAAAAAGCATTAATGCGGTGTTAACTTTGTGCCATATATTATTTTCATTAAATTAATTCGTAAATCAATTTCATATATTTTACTCTTATAATTTATTGATATTTATTATGATAATAATTTACTGCATTTTTTTCCAAGAGATATATTGGCAACTGTTATAACGTACAATAATGCTGGAAATTGTACCAGATTGACAAAAATTGTGTTTTTATTACCATTTAAAACATGAGAAAATTATGTCCGTTTTGTTCAAAACAAGCATTTTTAATTCTATATTTCACAGTTTTCTATCTTGCAACAAAATTTGTGTGAATCTATATAATCGAATGTAAATAATGCTGGAAAAATATCTAAAATTTAATTTTAAGCTTAAATAAAATTGATTATTTAAAATCAAAATTATTCATTAGAAAATTTTTCATTCTTCAAGTAAGAAAATGTAGTAAATAAATAATTCATTTGTCTACTTCCGTCCTCGTATATAAAGAAATAAGAAACTGGAGAGTTAAAAGATTTTTCCTATTCTTCTCTGACAACAATCTGGTTATTTTTATTAGTCAAATCAAACCATCAGACAGAATCACATGACAAATGCTACATGCACGTCTTTTAACATTTAATTACACGTTGTTCCTTTAACGCTGTTCTTTATCTTCGCGTCCTTTTTTCTCCTATAAGACTAACAATGGAATCAAAAATCAAATTAGCGTGACATGTGCCACATGAGCAGGAATTAATTCCATTAAAATGTTTCTTTGGCATTTGTTATTATTATTTTATCCAAGCGCATTTGATTTGCGTTTGACCTATAAAAATGAATCCTTAAACATACTAAAAAATCTTTCACATTCAAACGCTTTGAGGTGCACGGATGAAATTTGGTATATGTCCTTTACACCAAATTTCTGGACTTATATCCAATCATGAACATTATATTTCTGTCTACTTTAGTATACTTTAGATCATGAAAATTATCTGTTTGTCTACTTTAGTACACTTTAGATCATGAAGATTATCTGTCTGTCTAATTTAATATAAATGAGAATGATAACTACAAAATATAGACAGTTAGATAAATAAAATTTGATATACAGTTTTTGCACCTAAAGTATTGACCAGTATCAATTTTTGAAACAAATCCGTTTACGGGTTGATTGTTTATTGATCTGTAAATTCGCATAACCGTAAAGCGATCAGTCAAAAGCGGAACGACTTTATATACGTAAAATTTAGAATGTGTCCTTCTCGCTAAAATTATAGTTTTGTGTCAAATTTTGATTTTAATTGATCGAAAGGAAATTCTCCAAAATGCATACTTGGTTTTCTTCACTATACAATGAAGTACGAAATGCTCATGTCAGAGACTCTGCCATTTCACACGAGGATCGGGAGAGTATGGAAACATTCCTTTCTCTTTGTCCCGCATTTCCGATTCCTTTTCCAGGCCCACGTGTAGTTCATAGTCTTGCCGGAAGTCTACAGTACAATTTTCATTCGGGAGAGGGCAACACCCTCGTCAGGGTGTATGTGAGAACGTTTCAAGGAGACCATTTCAGCAGGTTGGTTTTGTCTCCCTTTCTTGGCAACAAATGATTGTCTGGATTTGAAATAAAGAAAATTTGAAAATTATGATTTTGATCTAACTAAATTCAAACATTTTCTTACTTTGATTTGCTAGAGAAGCCTATTATGTATAACTCAGCCATGGACTGCAGATGAACATGATGGTAATTTCAAATTATTGTCAGATGAAATTTGATTCATGAATTAATGTCTACCTCTAACCTATACCAAATAGAGGATTTTTTATATCTAAGAAAATTCTCAAGACTTTGTTAAAACACATTAATGATGTAAATTGTATTATTATAGCTTGAGACTCTAACTACAAGTTCTCATTTGAGAAGATATGTAATGTATATGATAACATTCATACATATATGTTTGTTAGCAATTACTTAAATAGAGTTAAGAAGTGTGAAGTAAGACTTTTAATACAAACAGAAAATTTTAGAGTATCATGTCATTCATATTCAATTAATATAAGGAACAATCATCAATGAAATAATAATGAACGAAACCAGTTCGATGAAACAGTGAATTTATATGTTAACTGATATGGGAAAATAGCAACAGCCAGAAAACCTTTCAGATAAATTTTGATGCATCCTCATTTAAGCTATTTATGATAAAATTCTAATGGAAAAAAAGTAAATAAAACAGACAGTAAATAAAAAAGTCATAGAGCATAATATGAAGATTAAACGATGTCTTAAGACATGAATTTTCTCTCGACAGCAGAATAATATTTTTCCACGATCACTCCTTTTAATTGAAGCCAAAAATTCAATAGTAAAGACCCAAATGACGGAATGAGTTGATGCACATCAGTCATTATGAATAATCGTTTGATGATGAGCAAGCAGAGCAGGAATTCATTGGAAAAAAATCCCCTAAAAGTCCTGCAAATGCATCGACATAATTTTCAGCTCATCCTCATTAAAAAATTTGTAGGAGAAAAATATGATTGCATAATTCATTATTCATCAGTCTTTATGAGCTACAAAATTGGAAATACAGACTCAAATGGTCGAATTAATCATTATATCAGCAATCATTATAAATAAATATTTCCGAATGATACGGAACTCAGCGGTTGGTTGGGAATAAGATAAAAGTTCTGGAAATCTTCGGATATAATTTTTGGTCCGTCCTCGTCTAAAATATTTATATCACAAAAATATGATTGCAAAAAGTTTTATCAGAGAAATACAGACTGTTTTCCAGACTGATAATGATTATCTGTCATTTCACGCAATGCTTTTCACGCTTTATATAATTTCACTGGAGAGCTTCTGTTTATGTTCGCTTTTATTGTTTTCCAAATATAGCGTCAAGTTCACAAAGAAAAGGCATTGTAAAAAAATAAATTTAATAAAACCGCTGAATTAAGGAAAGAAGAGCTGAAATTTAAACCAAGTTATTAATAAATATAGTATGTCATTAAGAATTCGATATTGACAAATGAAAACAAACTTTTCTTTTGTTTACCTTTAAAATTCAAATCAATGTCTTTCCTTATGTTTTAAGAACTGATGCGGGCTAATAAAACATATAAGTAGAAAATTTTATAATTATTTTTATTCATTTTAGTCTGTAGTTTTTTTGTTTTCTTTATTAAAGCATTTAGTTACTAATTTTAAATAAAATTATTATTCGAATTCAGTCATTTTATTATGGATACTTGTGTTGAATTATATATATATATTCATGTTAAATTCTTCCGCTAACGTAGCTATTAAATGCCTCAATTATGTCAGATTTGATATTCCTCTTTCCTATCTATTTAAAGTTTTAAAAAAATTATTGCAGTAAATCATTCCCATTCCGTAATTTTTTTTTCTTCTGACTTGATTTATCTTTTCGTCTTCGCACAGTTATGGCCATATGAAAATAAATGGCCATGACTGTGTGTTGTACGTGCTTTTAGATGGAATATTTGAAATTTCTGATGTAAAAGGAAAAGGAAATTAGAAGTTTTATCTACTTCTGGACTGTTTGTGGTTAACCCCTTCGCATGAAATGACGTGTTTGACACATGTATCAAAGGACGCGGTGGCCTGATTCTTTGACTGGTGCTGAAGTGTTCCAGTCTCGAAGCGCAATTTCATTAACAAACTATCGATAACTGATTGGCGCTCGCCGCAAAGGTCATTATTTAAAAATATTTCAAATAATTTCTCTGTAAAATTTGATCTTTTAGTCATGAATTCTTATGTATTTTTGAATATCCACTCGATCAGGCCTGCTTAAATGGCTACCATTTCTAATTTTATACCTCCAATTGGAACCAATTTTTTTTATATTAAATCTTTACTAAGCACGGTAAAAAAATATGAAAAAATGTAACAGAAGCATAAAAAATAGTTATAAAGTTTCTTGATGCTTAGAAAATTTAAGCGAAATGAAGTATCTTAAGATTTTTTTGTATAATCTAAATGTTTTCTACAAAGTTTTATAATTAAAATGAAAATGTTTGCACTTGCTTTTAAGTTAGAAGCATTAAAAATTGTGAATCAGCCCAACGCAGTTTCAGTTAAGCCAAATTGGGTGTTCTTGGTGGAAACTGTAACCTTTCTGTCAAGCAACGACTTGTTTCATTGCCCGATCGCAGCTGAACTAATAAAAGTTGCTAATCGCCCTAATTCAAATGGTATGTCTGAATAGATACTCTACCGAAAGGATATTCTTGGATATATTCGAACCTTTTGTTCTGGCCGTGACTATCCACTCGGCTTAATCCATACCTATAAGACGCTAACTGACGCATTCCAAATTTTAGATCTGGAGCAGTTTTAATCATTCAAGTGAGAATAGATTGCTTCACGTTGCGATCTAGACGAAGATATTAAAAGGACTAATGAGCGCATTCCAAAATATATTCCTAAGTACACTTTGACTAAGTATTCTTGGAGCAGTTTTAATCTTTTGAAGTCAGATTGACATACTTCTCTGTGCGATTCAAGCCTAGCTATCATAGGTTGTTCAACTATCCATTTCAATTGACAGATATTAGATAAATCAGGTTAAGTAATTTTGGAGTAATTCTAAATTCACATACTAGAAAATGGACATTTGATGTATAAATTATTTCATTCTTGAAGCTGTAGCATCATGGAATTCTATATTTTTTAAGTTGCTAATTTGGGCACCATGCCAAATATAGAAAATTAATAAATATATCATCTTAAAGATGCTGAATAATTGAAGAAGAACTAATAATTGGGATTTTCCCCCTGCAGAAAATTTGCTTTGCGGATAAAAAAAAAAAGGATAAGCATGCTGACAGTGAGTTTTCAATGGTTATCAACTTCGTGAAAAAGTTTTAATTCAAAATCACAAACTCGTGAAGAATAATTCGAAATAGTGACTTATTCTATAGCAAATATACAGATAGTGTTTTAATATAATTTAATGCAACTTTATGAGCATGTGGTTTCAAAACTATATTCATCTTAGAATAAGAAATAATATGGCTTTTATCCGGTAATAAAAAAAAGATATAGGAGTTCCTAGACCATGAAATATATCTATGCTGCTCTTAATTAGGAATAGAAGAGTGAAAACGTTTAATTAATATAATGAAAACTTTCAATTGATCAAAACTTTAAAATTATGATAACACGCCATTTTTAGTATTAAGGAAAAAAATTTTAACTGCTCATTAAAATTTGAAAAGCATGTTCGTTAAAATCATTTGCGGACTGGTTTTCAAAACTTCGCGTGTCTCCCAATTATCAAGAATATTACCTGTTCTGAATGTTCATTCAAGCTCAACATTACGGATGTATCGATATTAATTTTGTAAAATTCGTTCATTTTCTAGTTAATTTATATTTTGTAATTAAACTTATAACGTGACTTCTCGCAACACAATCTTTTCGCTTCGATTAACATACAAGAATTTATGTGTAGATGCAATGAAACGAACGTGGCTAACTTTCTATTACGTTCATATCAATTTGATAGCTTGACCACAAACATTTAATGCTATAGAAAGCAACATATCACTTCGTTTTCTAACAAATTTATATTTTGCAATGAATATGATGACACAATTTTTGACAGCAGCAAATTTTCGCTAGAAAGCATGATCAATGCATAAATTGATATTAAATTAATGTAGTTTATTTTCTTTCTGTGTTCCTTTTTAGAGTGAAAAATGGTTTCATTACGTTATAAAATTCGAGGACTAGAAATTTAATAGTAGTAACCATATATTTTCAGCTGACACATAATTGACACTAGTTTGACCTTCGATGTAGTCACGAACTGCTTGCTTCTACTGATCTTATTATTGCTTCTGAAATTATCGAATACCTGAAACAGTACTTGTTGACGGTTTGGATGGAGCGGTCTATCGCTTTAAAAATTCTGAAACTATTAGGTAGGCACTCATGAATTATTTGTTTGCTCTTTATAGATGGGATTTATTCTTGCCCCTATGGTTATGTTGAATCTCTAAGAAGAAGGAACCACTTTGTGGCTTTCGCTACTGAATTGTTTCAAAAATTCTTTTATTCTTACATTCTTTAAAGTTTATTTTTACAGAATGTAAGAATAGAATATTATTCTTATTTATAGAATGTTATTTTCTATCTATAACTTTCTAAATTATCTAAATCACTATCTCAATTATCTATCTAATAATATAATTCTATCTAAATTACTTTCTACCATATGGTGAGGTTTTTTCTCAAAATGATATACACTAGCAAATGGAGCTTATTTGCAATGGATAAATTGTTATTTCGTTTAGCAAAAAAAAAAAAAAAAAAAAAAAAAAAAAGCTGTGGTGGCCTGGTGGTAAAGTCGCGACTTCGAAACCGGAGGGTTTCAGTTTCGAGACCTAATTACACTGAAGAACCGCCCTGTAAGCGGGTCTGATACACGTTAAATCCGTCGGGGCCAAACGTTCTCCCGCTGGTGTGATGTGGAAATTTAGAGAGGGGACTGACATCTGAAGTGGCGTCCTCGTCATCTGACCGCGTTTGAAGATTGTGAGGTCCGTCCTAAATTAGGCCTAGTGTTGCTTTAAAACGCTACGGAAACGCTTTAGCAAAAATTTACTTTACAATTACTTGTTAGTAGTTTCAGAAATGCAGTAATTTTAATAATATCATCCTCACAATTTGCACAGAATTCATACTGAGAGAATCTTTCCTGTATGAACGAAAGCCACGTCCGCTCTCACGAAACGATACGAGCAATTGGCAATCAACTTTAAAATCAAATTGAAAATTAAGTTTAAAGGCAAAAAAACACAAACAGTTGCAACAAATACACCCTATGAATTTTGTTCCATATTGAAAACAATAGAAAATGCTCACTTTCTTTTCTCATATAGTATAAAAAGAATTTATGCAACAGGAAGTGTTTGAGAGCATTAAGGAAAAGAATTTCCCTCAATTAAGGATTCAAGTTTTGCTCGGCCTTTAAAATATCGGCACCGTTTCCTTGAAATTTAATTTATTTTCTTTTGAATTTTCCTCGTATTTGAGTTATTGCTTTCATCCCATTCGATTACTCAATCATGTTATTAGGGTGAAAACATATTTTCTTGCTTCCGGTGCCAAAAGAGATTTATTTCAAAACGAATGTTTATTTTTCCTTAGAGTAATAAAAAGAAAGCTTTTTTTTTATTCATTTTGTTTCTCAGCTTTCCCTTGAAAGATGTGGCTTTCAACAAGGTAGAATAAAGTTAAAGATCAAAACGTTTATTTTCTAAAAGATTTTGGGAATTAAAAGTAATATATATGCAACTCGCTTTACTTTTTCTTGATGCATATGTGGAATGTAATCAAACTTTTCTTTTTCTTCCTTCTTCTTAGCGAATAAAGTTTAAATCAGAATAAGTGAAATAAAGATAAAAACAAGAATTTTCATACATACAAAAAATTATTCGGAATTGAAGATGAAATATATAATACTATTTGATATGATTTTTCTTGATTTTAATGCTGAATATAATAAATTATTTCGAAATAAGAATGTACAAATCAACGAGAGATTAGAGATTCAATGAAACAAATGCAACAAATCAACAAGGTATTAGAGATTTCCTTTTGATTTACTGTTCCGGAGATTAAATTTACTCATAAGTTTATTTTAGACGCTTATTAAAAAATTCATAACTTAGATTTTTTTCACTTCATGTGATTATAAATAAACACAAACATAACTTCTTACTTAGTTTTGGGAAAACTGATAAAAATCATTAAATAAATTATCAGAAATCAGAGCTAAAAATTAACATTCAAGAAACTTTGAAAAAGTTTTATGTAAGAAAACTTAATAACTTTTAAAGAGACAAACTTTACATATTTAAAGACCATCGGGAGTAGGATAAATAGAGGTCTTATTATTTTCCTCACAGCATAAAATTGTGGCCCTTGGGTAATACCACGAATGCTTGCATAGCATTGGTGGATATTAGATACGAAATATAAATCTTTGTCGTTAATCTAACATTTTTTTCTGAAACAATCGTACGTAAATATATTTTTCCGACTGATTGAAATCAAACTTTGATATTTAACTGCAGTTGTAGTTATCAAAACGAAATATACTGGACATAATTGCAGTCAACTACAATTCTGTTCAGTATATAGTTAACTGCAAGCTGAAATTGCATTGCTTTCTTCAGTTGTGGCGTTTACATGCATCCGAAAGTACAGACGGTTAATTCTTCGAAATATTAATTCAAAAGGTGGTAAGAATCTATATTTTAGATGCTAAATCAGTGTACCAAATTTTGTCTACCTAACTATTATACGTTTTGTAGATATCGAAAACGCTAACAACCGCATAGACAGACTTCTTGGGAATGAATTTCGTTCAAAAGTTAACAGAAATTTACAAATTTGATGTTTGACAAAAATAAGCAATGTATTTTAATAATTCCAGGTTATTTTAATTTTCTGCGCTTCAGTTATTTTTAGAAATTGCAAGCAATCAGTTCGTTGAAATCAAATGATACTTGAAAAAACATTATACATTTGCAATCCGTTTCATAAAATGTAGTTGCAATTCTGTTAATTTTCGTTATGATTTTCGTTGTGCATATATTTTTTTAAAGTTCTTACTTTTTTCCTACTGTAAAGAATTTAAATTTGTTTCTTTTATTCGAAAAATACCACATCAGTTAACTGGTGTCTTTAGAAGCTAAAAATACCATTAAAAGTAAACAAAATAATTTAAAGAATAGATGAACAAAAAAAATTGGTTATGATTTTGGTTGTGCATATATTTTTTTAAAGTCTTACTTTTTTCATATTGTTAAGAATTTAAATTTGTTTCTTTTATTCGAAAAATACCACATCAGTTAACTGGTGTCTTTAGAAGCTAAAAATACCATTAAAAGTAAGCAAAATAATTTAAAGAATAGATGAACAAAAAAATTACAGCGATTACAAATAATTTTTATATTCCTCTCGACATAGAAGACATTGAAATCGTCCAATAGATAATGTTAATGCTCAATTAAATGACATGAATACACAACTGTTTAAAAATGGTTCCTTCTCCAACCAGAAAATTATAATATGCTTTGCAACTGCTATATATATATATATATAACAATAGCAAAGCATATTGAATTTTTGAAGACACTTTGAATTTTTAAACTTCGCTTTTATTCCATCCCGGGAGGCATAATATATGTACAAGCAAGAAGCAAAGAGGTACATCAATCTACATCACACATCACAAAAAGAGGAAAGAGAAAAGAGCGTAAAAGGGACATAAATATTTATCCCGATGTTTATATACTGAGAGATTCTGATAGGGATTTCTTTACACGTGTCGATTTAGGTAAGGGAATTATAGGGATCTTTTAAAAGAATTTGTTTAGATGGACAAATTTTTATCCCTTCACTCGGAGAATGGGAACTGCTAACTTAAGCATTTTTACAGAGCATCTGTTGCATTAATTAAATAAAAAACATTGAATTGGATCAGGAAATAAGAGAAAGGTTGAAATTAATTAAGATAGAACTTGTGAAATTAATTTGAATTTAAATTAGATTTTAAATATTATTACATATATTGCAGAAGAAAAAAAGGGGGGATCGACTTTTTTTGAGAAACGATTACTTCCAATTTATAAAATTTTTATTTTATTTTATTTATTTATTTTGTATTCATCACTATTTTCTACATTTTCTGAGTCACATAATTAAACGACAAATGTCATATATGCTAAGTAAGATCACATAACTATAATTGTGCCTACTGAAAAGCCCATTTTATTGGCAAAATACTTCAAAACAATCATTTCAGAAAACCGTTTAGCGCATGTTTGTGAAAAATTATAATTATTTAAAAGATATCTATTTAATCAAACAAAACCAGAAGTTTTTAGTGGTATTATAGAATCCCAATTGTTTAGTTTTGTATTTATATTTTAATTCAATCTTTAATAATCATTACAGTTTTTTGTAATTTTGCATTTAAAACTTTGTGATTTGGAAGTTGAATATTTCCAATGATAAATAAGTTTTCGGAAAAGATTTTTTTTGTTTTTGTTGTTATTATTGTTAAACTTTATTTATTTATTTTGATATTGTGGAAGAAAGTAACTTTTTCTGCATGTAAAATATCTTCAAAAATAACGAACTCTAATATTATTCAATAATTTGTATATTGTTATCTCTATAACAAAAGATCACTTCCATCAGAAGTTTATTGAAATATAAAAGTTTACTAATTCACTGATGTTCTATCAGGGATTGTCTTTTTTATTTTATTAACATTTAAATTACTTTATTATTTTTTTTGTACATTTCCGAATACGATGAAATAAAATATTGTTCAATTTTTTGGTCTCCAAGATCATTTTAAAAGGTATTGATATTTTTGATATAATACAAGAATTTTCTTAAATCACTATTTATAACAAGAGATCACAAAATTTTGAACAGAGGTTTATTAGGGTTAAACACTTTCCAAATTCCTTGAGGTCAAATGAAGTTTTTATGTTTGTTTTGTTTGTTTTATATATATATAATTTATATATATATTTATATATATAATTTATATGTATATTTATATATAACAGAAGAATACATAGTGACAATCAGTGCGATCTCTTCTATCCTTGCTAAATTTGTTCGTTTCTCTTTCAGAACAATATATAAATTAAATGCAAACGAATCATGTCATGGGAAAATGTTTCCATATTCGAGCGAATGGAGTATTTTTTCCATATACTGTTATAATTAAATTAACTATAAATAACTTACAAACAAAGGCATGCGTCACGCGGATTCCAGACTGAATTTTAAAAATTTTTCGATCCTCTTATTTGCTTATGATGATTTCTGTAATTGCCATGTGAAATAGTCTTTAACTTTAACGTGAGAACATAGGTTATGATTTTACGCTCTGTTGAACTCACGAATACTGAAGCGTTTATTGAACTTGGGTGATCTAATTTACGTTCTTTCCTTATGTTTTGTTTACTTAGTGAGAAAATAAATTATTTACCCATCTTCGTTCTTTTATAACATCAATTTACATTTTGATGCTGCTGCTAAAACATTTTTTTATAAACGATAATCTGTCTTTGGCGACCAGCATGTTAGCCGACAATGTTAAATCTCTTACACATAACGTGAAGGTCATGATTTTCTCATAAAAAGGGAGAATTTGTATAATGAAGTTGTGCCCCATGATATCCTAATGCCATTTTAAATTTGAGTGTCTGGGTAATGTATTTTGATCTGCACGTTTCTTTTGATGCATTGTAATTTCACTTTCTGATTCATCATCTAAACTGGTGAGATAATTAGTAAAACCATTCTTCCTTAGTTTTCAACAATTGAAAATTTGCTGCATAGTATTGGATACATATTTGGTTAAACTGTGGAAGCTGCAACGATTGCAAAGACGGAATATCTATTGTTAAAAATCGTGTAGAAAATACTTTTTAAATTACCAAAATTCAGGAAATAAATACAATGCAATTTAATTGGTATCATTAATAAGACAATATTATGAAGTTTAAAATATTGTAAAAATCAAACTCGCTTTGAAATATTTTCGAAAGTTATGGCGGAAAAATTTCAGTGTTTCGCTTAATTCTTAATTAATTAAAATTCTAAAGGAATTTCAAAAATTCACTTTGTTTTCACCTTTTAAAATGTATATGTGGCAAATGTAAAAGCTCTGGTCTGAGGTCTGTCCTATAGAGCACCAACCGACGCACAAACACTTTTTTTATAAGAAAGCTCCATAAAGATAATGTTCATCTCTAAGAATTATTTGTTTGTGTTTGTGTGTGACAAACGCTTATTACACATTATTTATCTGTTATTATAATTATTTTGGATCTCAGATCAGTTGCCTTTGTGAAGTTTGAAACCATTCGTCAAATCGTTTTAAAGACAACACGTTTCATTCAATGGCCTGTAATTTTTATTTCATTTACTTTCTTTTTAAATTATTGCGTTTACATGCATGAGAAACAGACCAACAGACGGTCAACCTTTTGACAGATTTGGTTCAAAATTTGATAAGAATTTTCATTTTAGATGCTAAAATGGTGTACCAAATTTTATCTATCCAGCTCATTACGTTCTGTAGTTATCGTTGTATTGTAGTTTGTAGCTCGTTAGTTTTGTAGTAACATTTGTACTCTGACAGCCAAACAGACTTAATCAGAATAAATTTCATTGAGATTTATAAATTTGGCATAAAATACATACAACAAATTTCATCCGTCTAGCTCAAAGCGTGTAGTGTAAGATATCGCGTTCACAGGCAGATAGACGATCAATTAGTTATAATTCCCAAAATGGATTTTGAGAAATTGGAAAGAACTCGAGAGTCGTCAAAATGGTTTATTATTATTAAAGCTGGATGGTTTATTTATTTATTTACGACTATACTTCGTATACGAGAAAATAAAAAAAGCATCCGAGAAGCATAATTCAACAAATAATATTTTAATTAATCAGCACATAATATGTTGAGTACAAAGTTTTTTTAATTAAAAGCTTACTTGCAGGAACATTAATAGCAAAAAATAAGGTGGTCAAATAAGAAAGGAATGTATGAATTCCCTTCCCTTTATGATATACATTTGATTTTAAAATTTAATTATTGTTTTCAGTGCCATATAGTAGGAAATTAATAAAATTATTTACTGCTTTAAAGCTAATTTGTATTAGCATTAAATTTGTGTTATTGTTTTTAAAATTTTGATTATACGTCTTTTCATTCATATGCCATTTCTCTATAAAGTCCAGGTTTCCTTGGTAATCCCTGAAAAGATATATAAATGTTGGATTACTGCATATAAAAAGAAATAGGACAACATTTGCGAATCCATATTCAGACCATTTTTACCTTCTTGTACATGAAATACATAGAAAGTATTGTAACCTTCAAAAAATTCGAACTCGGGTTTTTAACGAATCTCCACTCAAGATTTTAACGACTTCCCTGAGCTATCGCCTAGTTCTGTCTATTTTGATACTTTTTCTAATTCATTAACTTAACCACCTCCCTGAGCTATCGTCTAGTTCTGTCTATTTTGATACTTTTTCTAATTCATTAACTTAACCACCTCTCTGAGTTATCGTCTAGTTCTGTCTATTTTGATACTTTTTCGAATTTATTAACTTAACCACCTCCCTGAGCTATCGTCTAGTTCTGTCTATTTTGACACTTTTTATAATTCAGTAACTTAACCACCTCCCTAAGCTATCGTCTAGTTCTACCTATTTCGACACTTTTTATAATTCATTAACTTAACCCTTCTCAGATCGTAAAAAGTATACTTTCCATTAAATTTATTATTTTAAAATATACCTAGTAAACTATTTAAAGAGAAAAAAGAAGTATAGACTTCAAAAATTTCGAAAACAAAATCCAAACTTTTCATATGCTAGAATTTGAAGACATTTTATATCGATTGCAAAAGCTAACAATGGCTTTAAAAAAATCTGATAAATAGTTTCATCACAATGCTATCAGTGAAAGTTTTAATAGTACTGATGAAACGGTGATTTAATTCCTTAAAAGCCAGCGGCTTGATTCAAGTCCTTTATCAACTGGGTACCCAAAATAGAATAGAGATATAATGTATCTAGAATTTAGAGGTCACATTACAGGTATATTGACATAGTTTCTTCTCGATGTGTGGCAACCACTCTAATAAAAAAAAAAGCTTAGTCCATTAGGAACTTCATTGTTCAAAACATTTTATTTTTGTTTTCGTCTCTTTTTAATCTTCGTAGTTCAAAATAATAACTTTTGATGAAACTACGTATTTAGAAATAAGATCAACGACAAGATAAAGAATATTATTTTTTGTAAATGTAAGACACTAGATGGTTAACACTAAAGTATCCATTTTCAGAACATTGTAGAAAAAAAAGTGCATGCTAAATATCTATCTTATGCATTTCAGAATAAATGGGTGGGAAAATGCAGGACAGTCAAGATGAAAGTATTCCTTTGCAGAATACTGTAGAGAAAAATAATAATTTAATTAAAAAATTAATATACTAAGTTTTTAAAACTAATTAAAAACAAGTTCCCCTTATCCCATAGTATATTTATAACCCCATACAGATTGTCCTGAAAATTTGAATTGCGAATTTTTAAAAATGTGCTGTATTAATCATTTTTACTTAAATAATTATTTTCTACTTTTTAATCTTGTGTGTGCGCGTGTGAAGTTACAATTGATTTTAAAGTAACTTCTAGATGAGTTAATGATTTGTCATGGCGCTATTTGTCGGCAATGGATTAATCGATTATAAAATTTTAACTGATTAGACAAATTAACAGACAGACGAGAAATATTGCATTGCCATTTAATTCTGAAAAATGTTTAAAGTTTCAATTCTCTAGCTCATCGGGAAGTTAGTTTAAAATCGATTCCAAATTTTCCAAAAATTTCCATTGTATCGAATTGTGCACCGAGATTCTGCAATCTTTTCAAAAGAAGTTTTTTCTTTTCTCCGCAGTTCTCTAAGCACGGAATTTTTAATTCAAATCAAACTATATTGAATAATTTTAATCATTTCTTCTTATTTCAATTTTCGGTTTCTCTATAAGTTATAAAACACATATCATGGTTAAAAATTTTTAATTAGTTTGATTTAGTTAGAAATTAACATCCTATTTTCAACGGTTTATTAATATTTTCATAGAAATATATTGAATCATTTTGCATATTTCAACTGAATTACCATACCAGCATCAAAAAAGGGTTGTTTTCTTTATTGATTTAGTGTATATTACACACAAAAGTTGAAAAATGAGAAAAAAAAATCTGCAAAAAACTATTAGTCAGTTTAGTTTTGATATCATAAATATTTTATTTGTTTGAATTCTTTCTTCCAACACGGTTTAAAAATATTCACACAGAAAAAAATGCTTCACTGAAATGTATTACAAATTATTCGTCGAATAAATAAAATTTTTTATTTGTCAAAATACTTGTCAAATAAAATCTGCAAGAGCCCGTAACATTTGTATTCTGAAGCATATTTAATTTGCTAAGATAATATAATTTTTACTTTGTGTAGACACAAAGCAAACTCTAAATTATGACATTTTTATCAAACTTTTTTTCAATTCTTAGCAAATCAATTTTTCAAATATTTATTTATTATTATCTAATTTTTTACTCTATTTGTAGTTTTGATACAGTAGAAATATTTTTATTTTACAACTGAAGTAAAAATATATGTAATCGTGAAATTCCATAATGTATTTATATTATGTGATTTTTTACATTGTAAAGACTTTCACTGAACATTAACATCGCATATAAGAAGCATTTACAGTTTCAAAAATATATGATGCAGCATCAGGTAAAAATTACTCGAATAATTGTCCGTTTCGCTTGAATTTTAACCAAAGTTGTATTTTATCTTGTCTATTTTTTTATCAAAGCAATTTTGAAGTTTTGTTAGAGGAACCCAATTATCAATAATTTCTCTACAGAACAATTTTTAAAGCACTAGTCAGATTATTATTTACAGTGGTGTTAGTAACTCTTTAAAGTTATTTACTGTTACTGCGACTGTTAGTCATTTACACAGCTGATATTAGCTCCATTTTATCATGTTATGATCAAAGATAATATTTTTCAGGCATATCATAAATTTTTTTGAGCAAAACTTTTTTATATTCTGTATAGTTTTGAAATTTTTATGAACACTAGTTTCTCAAATGAAAATAAAAACATCCGAAACTAGCCTAGCCTATTTATCCTTCAAATGTAAAACCAAATTCACTTGCTCAGGGTTGAAGCTTAAATTTTTCCTTTCGTCCCAATAGAGAAACCACGTGGGTGGAAAATTGATATTTTGAATGCTTGGCTTCCCGATCAATCGATTTTTCGTAAGGGGGATCCATAATGTCAACCGAACTGTACCGTGATGATTGTGCTGGCTGTTGGATATTGTAACTATACTGATCACAGAGCTCCATTGTGCACGTATAATTCTTATAAGTCGAGATTTATATCATTTATAGGCAGGGATAAGTTTTAGGCGGAGTTTTTGTTTGACTGCTCGTCACTTTTTACAATTATATATCCATATTTTTATAAATAAGCTCTGCAACTAATATGAAAAGGTATGAGCAAATGTATATAACAGTAAATCCTTTTTTAACGACACTTTTCGAAATAATTACTGTAACTAACTTTCAGTGTTTAAATCTGTCTCTAGGTTCTAATGAATTCTCGGGCTTTTTCAAATTGCTTTAAGAACTATTTCTCATCAATTGCATTTCGAAATAAGGGTATTCTCCATTTTGAGGTTACAAAAATTTAATTTAACCTACTCGTTTTGAAGATTTGGCGTTCATCGGTTATGCACAAACTTTCTTAGTCAGCATTCCATAATAATCATGTACTGGAACAATATCCTTCGGTCTTTAAATTTCATTGGAAAAAACTAATCAAGTTAAAGCTTAGAATAAAAGAGTGCACTCTTTTATAGAAAAAGACAGGGCCAATTACTTTTCATGTATTTCATGAACCTCCATCTCGTTGTCAAATTTATAGTTTAAAATTCTAAATATGAAAGTAATATTCGAAACTACTTTACAGATTGACGGACATAAAATGGATTCATTGGACGCTCTTCCATCTGCAGATTATGCATCTCTGATAACTTTATCTCCCCCAAACGATGCATCTGAACCAAAGAAGACCGATGCCTCCGACGAAAAGGAAGCTGCCAGAAAATACGATCAAGAACATATCTATGCTCAAGTTGCACAAATAACTCCATGCCCAGAAATTAAACGTCTACCTCCACCATCCAAAGACCATCGGAAACGCGATTCAAGCGAGAAAAAAGTTTTGTTGCACAACACTTATGTCCTCAGAAATCCGTCTGTTAACCTGATCCATGCAAATAGTACTCCAGACGTCAATAAATCAAGCTCAAACATACCCAACTTGTGTCCAAACAATTATGGGTCACTTAATGTTACCAAATTGGAGAGCAATAAAAAAATTATCCTTCAAAAATCGGAAACGACGATTGATCCTTCTGTTTTTTCCATAAGTGGCCGGCGGGTGGTTGTATCCAGTGGATTTAAAGTAAACGGTGTAAAAAAGAATGAAAATGTTCCGAAAGAACTGGATGCCGTTTCAAACCATTCTGAAGGGTCAGTTTTAGCTTTTTTATACATTTTATTTTATATAAAGTTACAATTTCTAAAAGTTGCGAATATAATTTGTGACAGTAATTAATGTTGTTCGATTATAAATTTACTCAATTTAATACAAGTTTCCATCTGATAGACACAAGCTAATCATTTAAATAGAAATTTTTCTTCATCAGAACAGACATTTCTAACATAGTCAAAAAATGTATACATTATACTAAAATAAATACTTCAATGAAAAAGTAAATCTAATATTCCAAATATTGCGTTCCAGAAAAAAAAAAAAAAATCAATTATTCATTATCTAAAGTTTAAAAATTGTTGTTAAAGTTTTTATTTTGGTAATATATAACTCATAACTGTATTGTTTCTTCCAGAAGTGCTAGTCTTTGGTCACAAAGTCCTTCAACTGACAGCCAAATCGAGCTGAAACGCCACAAACTTCAATTCTGTACAGAATGCTGCTCATTATGCCTGTTTGTTCCGGGAACTGTCCTTTGCGTTCTGGGTCCTTGGCTATTTGTGCCTATATATATAATCCCAAACTTTTCAGGGAGCCACTTCCAAACGCTAATTCTGATTACCTGCATATGCTCGGCAATCCTTGTTTTCATGAGCTGCCTGATTGGTAACGTCGTCTGGTACAGAAAGGGGAAAGACTGGAAGTGTCTTCTTCATTGCGGGAAAGGACCTAAAAACCATTATTGGGGTGACAGTTTAACGTCAAGAGCTTTACACACTGTCTAATACAATGAGACTGCTCTACTGTAAAATACCATAATGTATAATAAACGTTCATTTATGTAAAGTTCTTTTATAGACATTTAAATAAGCCAAATAAATAAATTATTTAATCCAGGTTGCTTCTTATTATGTATTTTCCATGCAAATTATCATTTATAAGACATTTTACAAAAGCAGCATGTACTAGCGAGTTTCGGATTAATAACAATAAATTTTTAACGCATTCGCTGCCACTACTCTCGCCTGATATTCAGACCATCTATCTAATAAGATGACCGCTTCTTCGCTATCTCTTAACTATAGCAGAGAAGGGGTCATCTAATAAGATAGATGGTTTGGTGCAATTGCATATTATCTGTAACACATAGGTGCGTAATGCAGCAGTCAATGTCTTACAGAATCTCTTAAGAACAGGTGGAGGTTTCTTTTCGTTGTTAAGTTCATTTGGTGAAGCAAATTATTAGTTTTTTTTTCAATCTACTGGGTGAAAGTGCTGTAACTTTAATAATTTAAAGGAATTAGTCATTTAAAGGATGTTTCAAAAATCATGTTATGAACTTTAGAGAGAGGCAGAACACATCGATACAAATATAGATCATCAAATAATACGAGTTATAGCTCGAGTTAAGCTTCGAGTTATAGAAAACGTTGAAGGTTGTAGTTGCTAAATCTTAAAATGAAGAAGAACGAGAAAGATGAAGAAGGAAAGAAACAAAATTGATAGATTTTAAAGAATATTTTTGTAGCAGAACAATTCAACAGAGTAGCTGCCAATATTGATACAGAATTTACACCATCTGTGTGGTGATTAGCATACACTGGGAGAAACATCAAGCATTTCTATAATATTTTGCAGTGATAGAAATCTTGCCAAAAATTCACTATTAAACTCTATGAAATCGCAAATGAAGCTCTTTATCCGGCCCCACGAGAAAAAAAATACATTCATAAAATATTAGATTATTGTGCCGGGCATTAGATGGGACCAACTCAGATGAATTTAGTTAAGATATATTAACGTCCTGTATTGAAGTAACCCATTTTGGCACGGACCTCACAGTTTTCAACTAAGGTCAGATGACGCCGTCTCGAATGGGAAACCTCTTTTAGCGCTGCAACACTTGTATTACAATCAAGTATTGGAAAATCCTTTGCGCTTTTCTAGATGTGTTCAAAAATCCCTTGAATTCGACACTAAAAGTTTTGAAACAATCTAAATCACAATGATAAGTCACAGATATGCAATTGGGAATCAACTACTACGGCATTAATGTCGGATTCGTTATAACAAATTGTATTTGAGCATATATAATTTTCTACACAACAAACGCGAGTCCATTGCATAACAGATTACGGTAATGTAGTAATTAAAATTCACCATTAAAAGTTATTGCAATATTTCTAGAAAACAATTGCGATTTAAACGGTATATTTTGAAACTAGTTCTCTGTTTTGTAGCTGCGTCCTGTTGCAAGTTACAGTTATACCTTTTAGGGAGACATTTTTATGATAATACATTTTTCAGACATTCTATAAAAGGTGATAAAAAGCAATTATTTCTCAATATCTAGGAAATAACTTGCAATCAGGTTTTTAATTCAATGAATCCATTTGGCAGCTTAATTCATATCATACTTTCACTTATCTACAAACAAAATGATTAGATAAGCTGAAACTTAAATCTCGGCAGAAAACAAGAGCATGTTAAAATGCTGATTGCTAAAGTGAAAATACAAATTACTCTCAATAGGTAAATTAATTTTCTTTGATTTGAAGCTTACCACGTTTAAAATATTTCCAAATAAATTCTTCTTAATTTAGAAGACTAAAAAATTATTTAGTTAAAACAAAAAAGTTTATTCATATTCAATAATAAAATTTCCAGAAAAATAAAAGGGACATTGTATGAATAGCACTTAAGAGAACAATTTAATTATTAATTGGATAATTTTTTTATGAAAAATGATCAAACCGAAATTTTAAAAATCTGAATGGCAATTTATACATCTTAACTAATTCAATGCTATCACCCTGATTTTTATTTTAGAGTTTGTCTCGAAGATTGATGTAAAAATCTTATGTATCAGTAATTTAAAAAATGAATTAAGATATTTTCATCACAAAGCTACAGAGTGTTAAATTTTAATTAAAAGTTAAATGCAAATGGAATGTAACTATTAACAGTCAATAACTTGGTATCATAAATTCTATCAAAAAATTTATTTGATTCTAAAATGCGGAAAATTTGAAATATTGTGCTCATTGTGTAGCATATTCAAGAATATTTTAGTTTGCGAAAATCATGCATTTAACACAATAGGTATTTTTCAATAACCACACATTCAAAAGAGCCTTTTTTATTGCCACATGTTGTAATCAGAATAATATAATTTAGACATCATGTTGTTTCACAACTAGGCACATGTATTATTTTAAACACACACTACTTATCAACATTTGAAGACTATTACAAACTATCTTAACACAAACATTCTCCTAACCGAAGGGCATTATTTGTTAAATTTTCTTTCTTTTCTTGTTTCTCTTGTTTTCAGTTCAGTATAAACATCACTATTTTCTAATTAAGTGAGAAAATCACTTATTCATTTTTGAGTGGAAAAGTCACTCACTCATTCATTATGAGTGAGTGACTATTGTACTATTTGTATTATGCTGTAAGGTGAAAGTTTTCGGTTAAGGAATTGAGATTGCATTTCCCTTTCCTATTCTCCTTTTTTTAAACTATCCAGATTGCCATCTATCCTCGAGCTTAAATCCTTTTTTGAAGTAGGATCATTTGCTATCAAATTATCTTCAGATGTAAACTCAAAACTACGCGCACTTTCGCCATTTGCTTTAAGTTCATCTTTTTCAATAAGGTTGGACATTTTATCAACCTTTTCTCTTACACTCTGTGCATTTTCAGAAACCATGTTCTGGTTACTCTTAATATTTTCTGATGACTCTCCAGTTTCATCATCTTTAATATTTGATATATTTCCTTGTGTATTGCCTTTAACTTCATCATCTATAGCATCGATTAGAACATCAACTTTGATATCTGAATGCACAACTTCTTCTTGAGGCTTTGAATGTTTGGTAGACGGCTTGACTAAAGCATTATTCATATCTGAAAAGTGTTGCTTTGATGGTTCGTGGATATCAGCTACAATATTCATTGTAGCTACTTTATCTGGAGATTTCTTACTCACAAAAGTATCTGGAAGGTTTAAAGTATTCCTCATGTGTTCTAATACTTCCTCATTGGGTGGTGAGTCTTCTAATAAATCGGCAGAGTTTTTTGGTGTTAGAAAAGCATGTCTGTTTATTACAGGCGAATACTCCTCTTTAGATTTTACCTCTCTAGGTTTTTCAAGTGTTTCTAACACATCTGCGTTAGAATTCTGTGGTGTCAAGAATTCGTGTCTTGCATTTCCAAGAGATTTTACAATAAGATTGCTAGGTATGTTCAAAGGAAGCTGTGGGGTCGGTACTTCATTGCTGTCTTGACTGCTAGGGAAACTTGCTGAGTCAATGAAAGAAGCAGAAGGTGTCTGAAATTCTGTACTGTATGTTCCAGAGCTGTTATAGGACTTCAGCAATGAGGCACTAGTTTGATTAACAGCATCTCGTTTTGCCCCTTGCATTTGTAAATCGTCTTGAGTAAAAGAACCAGGAGGCGTCAAAAATGTATCACTTGCATTCAAGAAGTTTCTGGAGCCTTTTCCAGAAATACTTATGGGTTCTGAAGACTGAGAACTAGACGAAGAAGCTTCGTTTGAAGAGTGAGATTTTTTACCATTTCTTGTTTTTCTAGGAGATTTTTTACCATGTTGGTGTTTTTTGTAATGTTTAGAATCTGATGGTATTGCTGTAGGATCAGATCCACCATTTATAGCTTCAATATCTCTTGAAGCAGACTCTCCACCTTCGCTATTAATGAGAGGATTGGAGTCTCCAGCTCTCCTACGAAATACTTTTGTTTCTACTAGGCACATAATGACACCAATAATTACAGTGAATCCACCAATGCCCATAATAACTGGTCCGACAAACACCAGTGGGGGTTTTTTCTGTAGATCACCATAATCATCTGATTTGTTTTCCTCTTCCCGATCCATTCCTATAGCTAACAGGATACCTCCAACAAGTATGAGCAGGAAACCAAAAATAACACTGCAAGAAATCAATTTTCCACTGAAATGAAAGTTGTGCCATCGTGAACCTGTATTGCCTGAGGGACGGTTGTGTTTAGAGTCCTTCTTTGTTCTTTGAGGCATTCTATGTTAACCTAAAACAAATATTAGAAAACATTGGTCAGTTAGCTTTTCTTCGATAAAATGATGAAAATAAGATATGCATATCTAATAATCTATCAACAATCTTTTTTTTGAGGAAATTATTTTTTATTCTGGTTAAAAATTCAATACATGCATACCGTACCATTTTGCAATACGCGATATTGCATGATATAAAACAATGAACAATAATTGAATAAAAATTATACAGTAAGTACACAAAGATAGAATATTTAAGAACCAATTGAAATTTCTCAAATATTAGCGTATGTTTTAGGTTTAGTTTCATTGCATTGAAGTCCCATTTAAAAACAATATGAGCACATGTGCAAAAAAAAAAAAAAAAAAAAAAAAAAAAAGCGTGTCATCTAGTTCCATATACTTCTAATAGTGACAGCTATTGGATGTATTCATTTAATTAATATTTGTCGATAAATAAAATTGCAAAAAATACGAAGGAAATACATTGCAGTTTCTCTCATTAAAAGGAATTATTTATTTCCTGAATTAGCAAAAAATCATTTATTTATTTTCGAATTTAAGTCAAATCTTATATCTTCGCAAGATTTATTTTAGAGAAATATTTTCTTGCTCTATGTAAGAAGCACTTTTTTCACTTGATACATCTAGATATCGAAGGGAAAAATTGGCTTGAAATCATAAAATTATGCTCAAGCCTGATAAAATTATGATGAAAGGACTAATTCTGAAAGTATGCTGAGGTTTTAAAAAATCTTGTAAAGAACATAAAATTATGATAAAGATTGTTGCAAATTTTAAGAAAGGCTTGTATTCATAAAATTATTTTTACTACATTTATTTTGTATAAGGCATATTGGAATATTGGTATAAAGGCAAGCTAAATTGAAAAAAGAGCTTTTTTAAAATTAATTTCAAATTAAAATATTTTCTACGGCTAATTCAAGTGAGATATATTATTGTACACACACACACACACATATATATATATATATATTATTTCGTTAGCTATCATCGTTAATAAGTATCCATTCGCAATTATAAGCAAATAAGGGAAAAAAATCATTAAAAACTAATTTCAAGCTTTCTCTGACATCTGATTATGAAGTTGTTCTTAAGCCATCCCAAATGAACTCCCCACACACATACACAAACGCTCTGTTTCTAGATCGGTCATAAGTCGTCATTTTGTGGAAGTGGTTACTGAAAAGATTTCAGATGGAGATGTCGAATTATTTCCTTTCCTTTTACCACTGCATATGGCTTTGTTTCCTAAATGAATGCATGATCTATACAATTCCATATTTGGAAAACCTCTGTGGTTTCGCACGTGCCCCAATCGGTTGTGATTTCTTCAAATTAAGAGTGCAATTAACTCGTGTGATTATTCGCCTGACAAAATACTCTGGAAAGACATTCGTATTTACTACGAATCACCCCATTAAGAAGTAAAGTTGTCCAAAGGTAGCGGACTTGGTTTACTGAAACTAAGCGAAGCATAAGTATTCAGCATTTTAAGAAATGCATTTCTTTCCTAATTCTTATAAATGGTTAACAAAAGTTGTTTTAAGTAATTACTATTTTAATTTATTTTGTCATGCAACAAATTTAAAAACTGCTACTTTATTATAGAGACACTTTTTTTGTGATAGAGACGTAATTTTGTGAGTGATTTCTCATTCACTCCATGATGTATAAAAGTACCGAAATTTTATCCTTATTTGTGTTCCTAATGTCAGCACAATTTTTTTTCAAAACCTAATTATCAGTTCATAGTTTAATTTTTAAATAAATTTTGATTTCTGTAAGAGAGCACGACCTAGTAGTCAATTTGAGGAAAAAATTTGATTACATGATTTTATAATATTTCAATTATTATGAAACATTAAAAAACTTGAAAGTGGGAAATTTCAAAACTAAAAATGTTTTAAAGCACGCTTTTATTAGTGAATTATAAAGCAAAAGATATCTTTTTAATCACAAACATAAAGGTCAAAACAAAATCGTAAGGCCTACTACGTAAAAACAATATTATAAAGAAATTAATACACTATAAATCTCATTACATTTAAAATTTATTTTTAATTTTGATCAAAAATTCGAAATGTATTTTTAAACGGGATTGAAATTACCGTTTATTTATAATATTTCTATTAATGCCCGACGATTATCATACTCTTTGATTTTCATATTATTTTAGAAAACTATTTTTATATATCTGTAATATATATTTTATATAGAAATATCTTTATATAAAAATATTTTCATTATTCTATCTACTTTAACCCTTAAATTGAAAACGAAAAAAAATTAGAATAACTTCTAAAACGCAGAAGTTTTAATTGAGAAATCGGAAAATGCTTTCACATTTTTGAATCATTTGAAGATAAAACCTGTGATTTTATCAATTATATCCAGCCATCATTATCTATAGATATAGTCATCACACATGAGATAATATAATAGAACAGGGGAGTAAAATTATCTGCAGAGTGATTTCAAAGAAAAAGAGAGTGGTTCGACTTGAACAGTGGAATTTTTATCTCATAATGGTTATTTGATCTACATGTAGACAAAAAAAAAATTGCGGAAGCCTTTTCTTTTCAATGTCCTTGATTATTTCTATAAAATAGCCTGCTCTGTGTATAGTTTTGTCATAAAATGAAGAGATACGAGTATTTGTCTTCATTTTCTGCCTTTTAATTGTTTAGATCTAAAATTTGATATGGTTTTACGATTTTTATTTCAAAATCACACATCAGATTTTATTTATCTAGCTTTTTTGGTTTGTGAATAATCGCGTTCACACACATAGGAATAAACATTTCAAAAGACAGCCAATAAGTAGATAATAACAAAATCATAAAAAAATTCCGAACATAGAAGGATACCTGAAAATTTTTGCATATTTTTATATGATAACAGTACTTTTTGCTTTGTCATATAGGAAGTATACAAAAAGAAAAAACGTTAAAAAATAACTTTAACGTAACGTTAAAAAACGTTAACGTAATAACGTTAAAAAAACGTTAACGTAATAACGTTAAAAACGTTAAAACATAATATAAACGTTAAAAAATTCGTAAACGTTAAAAAAATCGAATTCCAGATTTTGATGAATCTCACTCTTGAGACCTCTCTAAATCCGAAAAACAAATTGGAATTATATCTATCTATGAATAAAGTAACTCAAAAAAACTATGAAGTAGGCTTGACGAAATTTGGTGTCTATCAAATTTTGAATGAAATTTGTTCAGATGAATTATTTCTGTCCAGTTGTCCGAAAATAACTTGAAATCAAATCCATTGAATCAAATCCATTTTGAAATCAAATCCATTGAGGAGACGACCGTCTGTCGGTCTCCGCTTTCACAAATATGTAAACACGATAACTCAAAAAACACGACTTAAATATATGAAATTTGAATTGGAATTTTGTGATCACATTCGTATTTCTGTGTCAAATTTAGGTTTCAATCGGTTTGAAAAAGGCGTCCAAAACATACATTCTATTTTTGATATTTTTGTAATATTAACAGCACCTCAGTAACAAATCACCGAAAAAAAATTACTGAATATATGTTTTTTTATGTATATATGCTTTATCTTAACTATTGTTCACCACTGGCATTCGGTTAATAATTACAAGTACATTTATTAAAGAACATACGAGTTAGTTTTGGGGAGACCATTATGACTAGCTAATTTTTGGGACTCTCTTGATCTAAAATTTAAAATTTTCATGGCCAATTAGGATTTATAGTAATTATGCTAGATCCTGGCACGAAACGAATAAATTTTAAATGTTAATTATCCTTAAATAAGTTCAAAACTTGGATTTTATTGCCTTCGTTGCTTAGATCTCAGATCGTACTGACAAATTTCATGTGCTAGCTCATACCAAATTAAAACCAAACTATATAGCGATTCTTGGTTTTAAAAAAATGTTTAAGATAGTAAGAATAAATTCAAACCATTAATAATGTGAAATTTTCAAGGCAAATTCCTATGTTGTGATATTATCGTATAACCTTTAATATATAATATTGTTTCCAAAAATTTTAATACTTTTATTCTGTAATTAAGGTTTAAAAAAAAGAGTAAAGCAATTGAAAAATTCTTGACTCAGTTCATCGCTTGTTATTCTTGCTTTCAATTCAAACGGATTCAGTATATTTTCTCCATAGACACGATCTTTCAGGAATACCCACAACTAGAAATCACGAGAATTCGTGGCTGGAGAACGAGGAGACCATACAATCAGAAAATGCCTTGAAATTACCCGGTCATTAGTTCCTCCACCTATCGAGCAAATGAGGTGTTGTACCATGCTGCATGAAGACAATAGTCTCTAAATATTCATGGTCTTGTAGGGCAGGAATGACTTTCTGCCGTAGAGGGCACCCGTGACGGAACATCATTTAGGTCCTTGAGGAATGTGGAGGACGGGAGGAGGGCATGAAAGAAATCAACAATAAAGCCACACCATACAATAATGAAATCAGAATGCAGAAATTGTTCATTCACAGCGTTAGGACATACAGTACGTGATACGTGATATACAATAGTTCCGAGCATTCATTGCCCCATCTAGGATAAAATGTCCCACATCTAATCACAAAATGTCCCAAAGTCATGCTCTGCCAATGCTTATTCTGGCTAGAAACCGGTAAGCAAAATTGGTGCGTTATTCAAAGTCTTGAGTGTGCATTTTTTTGGACCATATGATATGTGTATAGCTGGCACTTTAAAATGGACCATAAAAACTTTCGTATTATAAAGTAAGGGAGAGGGAAAAATCACATGACATCGTTAGAGTATCTGCTGCTCTTTCAACCACAGCAATAGCGACTTCTTTCATTTAAAATCTATCCTTATCTTGGAAGCACACCCAATTTCCTGGTCTCTTTAAATTTATTAATCATCTTTTGCAATCCGTCCTCCAACAAGGGCTTTTTCGCTAGTCTTTCAAGAGTTGATATTCTTGAAATGCAACTAAACCACTACTACAACCAATAAAGTTAAGTATTTCTTGCCTAAACGCATGGCGAAGAATGATTTTATGGAAGTGATTACTGTCAATTTTAAACTTTCCTAATTTACATAACGATCTTTCTACATTGCATGGAAAACTTCCCTAGTGATCAAAATTTAAACAATTATTTTTGCAGCTTTCTTTTCCCCATGGTCTGTATAATGTATAGACCAAGTTTCAATGATGTACGTCAACCAGAAAGAGCATTACCTAGGACTGAGTTGGATCATTGTAAATAACCTCCTTGTGTGCTAGCCGTTTCCCGAAAGACAGATTTTGTGTTATCCTTATATTAGTGATAATTTTTATGTTTAAAAAGATCATAAAGCGTTTGGGTATTCAATCTATTAATATTTGGCATTGGCAATGGCATCCAGGTTCAGGGGGGAAGTTTACATCCGTATATCCTACCTCTTAAATCAAAATGACGTATACAAAAAGACAAACAGCAAAACATACAAAATTTTGAGGTAATAGCCGGAACCATTAGCGACAAATTTTATTTTGTAATAGTACACAACAGTTTCAGAGCAGATGTTACTTATATAAATGCTTTAGCTCTATAAAATGTTTTGGAAAATTTGACATACGACATTATGACATAATGGTGACGATAAACTGACCAATATTCTCGGTAACTTATTAGCACCCGATGGAAATCAGGACATTTTTCCATTATTACTCTAATTCAATATCATAAAATAGTCATTTCCAAAATGAGAGATTCTATAACAGCTCGAAATCTGTGACGTTTCTTATGATCGAGAGTGAAGTGTTCGGGTATTTTTTTTTACCCCAACGTATAGAAAAGACGCGAAGAAATAATTAGCTCGGTATATGCATATCTGTTAGAGAACAATCAGTTTATATGGACATGCGGGGGCTTTATTTCTAGAAGGCGCATGATTTTGAAGTATGTACTCTGGGCACAAATTTTTGAGTGTGATAAGTTCTTTCGTTAGGTAAGTAAATGGAATAGATATTCTCAAAGAATCGAGATCAGTCATTGCTGAAGTGAGCAAAGTGGGGTAACTTTTCTTTTTGGGCTATCGTGGAAATAAAATTTATGGGAATTCAAAAATTTCCTTTTGATATTATATGACGGTTTGGAAAAGAGAATGTCGTTCGGTAATCGTGTGCGTTGTTTGATAGTTTTTGAAAAAAAATGAAGCTAAAAATGCTCTGAAGTTAAACTTTTCGTTAGTAAAAACAATCATTCTAAAATGCGTTAAGTAATTTATATAACGAAGGATATCCAGTTAATTTTATGATTTCATATATGGTGTCTGATACATTTCAATCAAAGTTTATCAAGTAATCAATATAAGTATTTGAATCATTTGACTATGCTATCATCACCACTATGCTATCATTCCACTTAGGAGAATCTCACATATGTAAACGGGAAACTTCCATTATGGTAGTTGGCACCCATTTCCCTTTTGGGTACAATTAGGCTGTGAGGTTGAGTTACCTTCACTTTTATGACGGAGTGTACTGCCTGCGGAAGGGACTGTACCATGGCCAGTAATGGCCACGAGAACTCAATCTTAGATCTTACCTCCGTTTTCTTGCTACGACAGTCATTCAGTTGCCTAAGCAGGATGGGTAACTTCAATCTGTTTACACTATTATCAACTCATAGAGGGAGTATATTACAATTATGTGGAGGAAAAGTTGCATGATAGAGCAAGCGGGTTTTCATCTTCCCTGGAATAGAATAATGGTGATGCTGCTTGATTCACGTGCCCATTGCTGATGACAGGAGGTCTGTGCACGGTCCGTCCCCGTAATAGAATCCATTTTATACTTATCACAATATTCTTATTGTTATCTACAGCAACCCGTCATTCAATTTACCCGAACACTGAATCTGGCTGGATGGTCTTTTTGGTTATTCTATGCCATACTTTCTCGATCCTTTTTCCCCCGTCAACAAAATGTTTTGTTATTCAATGAGATTCTTTGCAACCAGCCTCCAAAAATAAAGCAATTTATGAAATACTAGAAGATAAATAGGTGAAAATGGGAGAAAAATTGGTAAACATTAAGTTACGTCTTCTTTTTTGTTACAGTCAAGCAAGTCATTAGTTGCGATTCATGAATTCTATCCGAAGAAGACGATACTTTAGTTGGGAATTTATTGTCCAATCTTCCATTCCACACTAACATACAATGTTGTCTTCACAAAAGAGTAATGCCTTGGGGGATCCAGTGTAACAGATAATAATAGTCATTCATTTTATTGTTTTTCCTGCCCTTAACCACCTTTTTCTTCTGATTTAGGGTCCCAAGATACTGCCCTTCTGGTGATTACGGTCCTGTGTTTTCACCCATTAAATGTGCAACCAACGAAACACAGTACATTTCAAAGTTATAATTATTGTTTTTGCATACTAATACTAAAACAAATAAACATATAAACTCATGTCAAAAAAATAAAGGATGGACACAGTAGCATAAATTTCAGTAGAATTTCCGAAATTGATTGAAAATTGAATTGATTAGCATAAAAATATTTGTGTTATAATGTGCATAGCTTTCCTTCAGTTATTGTGATACTTTTTCAACGCGCAATAAATGCACAGGGTAATTCAAAATTTCATAGACAAACTTTACATGTATTCGTGCAAACAGGGACAAAGGTGATTCAAAAGTTCTTAGACAAAAGATAATCCAGGCATTAAAAACAAGCTTTTCATTAGTGAACACGTGGTTTCAAATACAAAAGGCGAGCGCTATAGGATTTATTCCCCCAGATAATTAAATACAAGAAAGGAATACATCAGAATATAACACAAGTTTGATGTAACATAAATTAACAACAGTGCAACACTTCATTTGCATGAATAACAACTTCCGAAGTGGGCATTGCTTTGGATGGCAAGTCTTACTTTCAATATTTGTATAAATATATTTGCTTTTGATATTGCTTCCTACTTGCCACTGTCTCTGTCATGTTGAGCACTATTGTAAAGTTTTATTCATACTCTTATGCTGCTGGCTTTTGTGAACTTGCAACAACCCCGAGGTGGGGCACCTCGTAATTGAGAATGAGAAACTTCCGACATGGTGGTTGGTTCTCGCCACCCTGGAGGGTACACGAAAAGGTGGGGCCTGGCTCCTCCCATCGATGATGGGACGTTACTTCCTTAGGGAAGGGTTGTACCGTGGCCGGTGATGGCCCTTCGGACTCAACCACAGTTCAAGCCAGTGTTGCTGTTGTGGCGGTCCGATCATTCAAGTTTTTTTCCGTGTAAATCAATTACATGACTTTTGTAAATTTGCATCCCATTAAACCTTTGCATTTTATTTTATCTATGATTCTTTTATATAATTAATTGGCAAAGAACTCCTTGTAGCGATCACCTTTTGGGTTTGACTTTACATTCTATAATAAAAATAACTTGTTTCTGATACCTAGAGTATTCTTTAAATTTATCAAAGGACGTTTGAATCACCCTATATATTTTTTAAAGTTTACGTTTGATTGAATCAACTGGGAGATAACAAAAAAATATGAAACGATATAAGAAATATACTAAACCACTTTTTATATTTAAATCAAGTAATTATTGTAAAAACATTTCAAAGCCTTTGTTTGTTTGTTTTTTCTTTTGTTGCCTAAGTGGTGACTACCTAGAATTACCTCTAAAATTATTTAAAAATCAAACAACTTGGCCTCGTACTTCTTTTTTTTCAAGTTGCTACAACACTGATCATTTTACTTGAAACAACTAAAATGTTCAAACTCTACATTTTGATGTCATTGTAAATATTATTTATTTTATTCTACAAAAATATTTATAGCATTATAGTTCAGCTTTAATTAGCTTTCTATAAAATAGAAAAAAAATCATTTGTCAAGAATATAGATATCAAAACCAAATCGTAAAAACGTGAAGCGTTAGTTGAAATTGCATTTTTTTTGCACATTTTTAATTTTTAAAAATTATCTTACCTTTTGGAATATGCTAATATAAGTGTGCTCTCAAACTTTTTATTTAAATTGTTTTCTTCCCTTTAGCTTTTAATCTATCATTTTTATAAATATTATGCAATCGTATTATAAATTTTTCACAAATTCACAGAGAAGTGATGCCTCTCGTATAGAATCAAAATTTCATTAAAATTCGATTAAATGATAGTTAATAACTTCAGTTCAAATTCAACAAAGTTAATAAAACATCAGTGTATTTCGCTATAATATGTAAGCGCAACTCTACCAAGCTGCAGAACTTTTGTTCATCAAAAGTGATTGGAAAATCGATAACAAAACTATACTTTCATAAACATGAAAATAGTATTTTTAAAAAAACAGCGAATACAAAGAGAAAAATCTCAAATCGGAAAATAAAAGAATTATCAGTTTTTAACTGTAAATCAAGGCTTTTCTTACTTTTAAGAATAGATTATGTGTGGTGGAATGAATATCATTATGACCCGTGCAATGGAAGCAAGAGGAAGTATGTTTTCGGTAACATTTCTTTAATGATCACATTTCACACTAAACAAACACAAAACATGAAAGACAAGACAAGACATTTACACCCATTCCGCTTAGAACAGCATATCATCTCATTATAATTAGAATCACAGTGCATCATGGGATGCGTACCTATTGAGTATCGCCATCTATTATCCAAAAGAGAAGATAGAGTAATGCAACTACTACAACTGTTATATTCCTCTTAATTCATAGTTTTTCAAAAATTCATGCCAATATCCATCTAAAGCAGGATTTCTTATATTTTTACGGCAACACCTATTTAAATGTGGAAAATTTCATTGTACACTTTTCGTCCAAAAAGTACCGTAAAGACCCCACCCATATTTGGAAAATAAATAAGGAAGTGAAGAATTAATCATTAATATTTACTAAAAGGAAATTCAATAAAATATAATCAGTAAGAAAATACTAATGAAAAAGTCAAGAACTTTTCTTGGCTATTTTTGTTTACATATGTTAAAAAGATCTGAACAAAAGGTTCTTTGAGTTCGTAGGTCTGATATTTTACTGTGAATCCACTAAAGATCACAACCCATAATTTGAGAAGCTATGAAAACGAGAAACAGTATATGATGTTTCATGTGAATATCTCTTTTAACTCCAGGTTCTGTTTATCCAATTGAATTATCCATAATATTATAGACTCATATTTAGATTCCAAAAGGCCTACAATGCTATCTAAACTGTTATGAAGCAATTTTTAGATCCAAATGAAAGCAACTGTAACTCCGATCTGATAAATATCGACTAAGTAGTAGCTTTAGTTTCTGGGACGGAGAGTTGCGGTGTACAGAACCGAGTCCATCGAAGTCGTACTTCAGCTTGGTGCTGGATCCAAAAGTTCTGTAACTAATGTTATCCAGATATTTGAAAAAGAGATATCGGTTCAGATATCATCCCTGCTATCTGGCCATGACTCAGAAATATAGTTTCAGTGCTTCTTTACATCTAGTGGAGCATCGAAAGCAGAGAAGAATGTAATCAAACTACATTAAATCATATTTTCAATAAACAATAAATAGTCAGGCCAACAAAGATTATATGCAAAGATGATATTAACCCTTTTGCTGTCCTCTCCTGTCCCCAAAAATTTCTGTTTTTTCTTTGTTTTTAGCAGCATTAGAACAAACAAAAATAAAAATTCAAATAAGTAAACATTTACAAAGCGTTTTAAATGTTTAAAAGTTTTAAAATGTAGAAGAACGCTTGAAGCGCGTTACGGCCACCCTGCAGAAGTTTCACTTGAACGCTCCAGACGCGTTACGGACGATGAAGAGGTTAAAGAGATTTGAAAACTCCATTCGGATCCTTTGATTAATATATAATTTCGAATTCTTTCCAATTATTTGAAGATCACATCGACCTAGTAATTACCAGATAATCTCATATAAACAATAAATCGCAAATCTTAACATGAAACGATTTGATACCCACATACAAATTTTTATTTTCTTAATTTTTTCATTTAACATTCACTTGCTGCATAACCCGCTGGTGTGGTGTGGAAGTTTTGTGAGGGGGTGCCAGCTCTGGTGTCGTCCTAGTCATCTGACTGCAGTTCAAAATTACGAAGTTCGTCCCAAAATAGCCCTAGTATTGCTTTAAAACGGGACGTTAATGTAACTAAACTAAATACTTGCTGCATAAATGTGAACGATTTATTTGAATGGAGAAGTGAGGAGCTAAACACTGGTTATAACATTTATCGACCATGAATGATTCTGTTCTAAATTATCTTCTACATGCATATTGCCAAAGAAATCACTTGTCTTCACTCTCTCCGGTAATTTAAGGCATTCGGCTAATTTTAAATACTTCAAAACCTTTCACTACTATCTTCATAACCTTCCTTTTTTTTTTCTAAATGAATTGTCTCAACTGTATAATTTAAAATTATAATGCCTCATTCGGTTACATCTGGCAGAACATATCATTTTAAAAGATGCATGTAATGTTTTGGTTAAAGTAGGATACTTCAATAGATGATCTCTGTATTCGTTAATTGATTTGTATGCTAGATTAACATTCCGTTTTGAAGAGACTGTCTTTGTCACCAGTTCATGGTATTGACTCTCTAATTCATAAAACAGCTTCACAGTATATAATATCATTCATAACTTTCCCTTTTTTTTCCTAAATGAATTGTATCAACTGTATAATTTAAAATTATAATGCCTCATTCAGTTACATCTGGCAGAACATATCATTTTAAAAGATGCATGTAATGTTTTGATTAAAGTAGGATACTTCAATGGATGATCTCTGTATTCGTTAATTGATTTGTATGTTAGATTAACATTCCGTTTTGAAGAGACTGTCTATGTCACCAGTTCATGATTTTGAATCTCGAATTTTTAAAACAGCTTCACAATATATAATACCATTGGTGATCTGGTTGATATTAAATATCCTTAACGTAAAACTTTGATGCAATGTAAAAGATTAAAGAGTAGGTTACCAGCAATTATGTTGTCATTATCTTTATTTATTTGCGAGTTAAAATTAAGAGGTAACATCCAATTAGACATATGCGGCTTCAAAACTATAAGCGCCATTAGTCAAACAAATCAATCAAAAGCAAATAAAATTTCACAAATAAGTTTCTTTTAACAAACAACTTCCCCTAAGCATCTTTCTATAACGCAAACATTATAATGCGGTAAGAATGCATAATAAATTCACAATTCATTGATTTGTTAGATAAGAATGCCATTTTGAAAATATGCGAGTTACTGGGGACAGACTAAATTGCATGTGATGGATCTGCCTATTCATGCTATGAATTACGAATTTACAAAATTTGTAACTTCTTACAACAAGCCTTTCTCTTTATCCATTCATAATCTTCTGAATTATATGCATGCAATTTATAATTCTCACATCAAATAAGTTAAGGATAAATTTTGAAACATTTTGAAGACACTATAATCACCAAAAAAGTTATCTATAGCATTCTGAGCATGAGTCAAGAAAATTTAAATTCAATAAACTCCTAGTTATCGCGCCTAATTTGGCAGAAGGTTAGACCAAATAATGAAACTACCAGATATGTCTGAGAACCATTGTCACCATATTCATATCTCATGTGCGCAGTTATAAACACTCTTTTTATCCCAAAATCTGTTCACACTTATTTTGGGATAAAAAGAGTGTTTATAACTGCGCACATGAGATATGAATATGGTGACAATGGTTCTATATTTTCAATATAGGCCAATGTTTAATATATGTGTGTTATCCACTTATTGTACGTTAAAAAAGGTTATAGAAAAAGGAAATCCAGGAATAAAAATATTATATATATTTTTAAAAAGATTTTTAGCATTTAACTTAATTGCAGGAAACATAAAACCATATACATTGTGCAATATGAATACATAAACATTTCAAATAAATAAAGCATTAACTTAAGATGTAAGCTTAAGTCTTACAAAAATTTTCTTAATTTATCGTTTATTTATAAATTATAACACAGATACGGAAAATTAGCTCTAAGATGAAAGATTTTATTAAGATAACTAGAAAACTTTTATTTTTGAAAAAGTAAAAACTGTAGCAGATGTCTTGTTATTGCATCGCCTTGGAAAAGTAAATTCAATCATTTTATTAGAGAGAATCATTTTTTAACTTGGCTGGAAAATCAAGAACTTATTGTAATGCAATAACAAAAATAAGAATGAAACAAACTTCATATAAAATTTTGTTATAAGAAGCATTTCGCAACAGAATAATTCCTGGAACAGAATTCAACAATTCAACCAATAGAATAATTTCGCAGCAAAATTATTCAATAATTTTTTGATAAATAAAATAAATTTGTATACTTATACAAATTTGTGTTTATTTATCAATATTTCAATAGTTTTTTTTTAACTTATATAAGATTATTAGAGTTCATTCGAGCTTTTTAAAGTCCTACCCTAATAGTACGTTACTAAAATATACGCTCCATACCAAAATTATATTTCAAGGAATATTTCAGCATAAACATTCATCATTTAAAACTTTTTCAAAATAAATATTTCTCATAATTGCACAAGTCATAGCATCAAATAATTAAGAAAATTTAGGTAATTAATTTACGTCATAACCTAACAATTTCTAAATCTTTGGAAAATTATAGTATATATATAGTAGTTTTTTTTCATTTAATAAATAAATAATTAAAAGCAACTTGACTGCTGGCCAAAACCAAACACAGCCATCAATGTGTAGCTTTTTTAATATAATACTAATTAATAAGGTAACCAAAAAAGAAAAAAAGTTTTCTAGATAAACGTAAATTTTTCTAATAATCATTTTGAATAAAAGGCATTGATATTATAATGCTATATCAGCATGAGAATAGACATACCTGAGGGTTAATGAAAATTAATTGGCTCTTAAGTACCACAGGAATTCATTTAGAAGTTTCTGTGCTGATCAATATTGTAAAGTGGACGAATGTTTCGTTTCTTTAACTACAAAATACCATTGACCCACCCACAATGAACTTCGCATTGTGACGATTGTTTTATCATTTCACGTGTTACTGATTGTTTGACAGCGAACTTTATCATTATCTGGAAATGAATTATCTTAGATTGATAGTTCATACAGTTTTTAGATAATGAAATATCGCGAAACTGAAAAATTCAATTAATGATCTCAGTGTTCCTTTATTTCGAAAGATATGTCTTGGTAAAGAATAGTTTGATTCTCAGAAGCTTTTGTGGGCACGATCTTGAAGGGTCAAGTAACCAGTGAGAAATCGTAATCAAGGGTACATTTCAAATAACAAATGGGGATTCACAATCAAATATTCATTTCAAATACAGTGGAGATTCACAATTAAGTATTCATTTCATGTAAAAAATAGGGATTCGTAAATTAATACTCGTTAAATTTTACCTTATTACTATTGAATATTATATATTAATTGAATCCATTAATTACCTAAATAGGTTTTAATTGGCAACGGAGTTAATTTACAAGGCAAACATCACATGTAATCTAAGAACTAACTGCCTTACCTTGTTCCTTTTATAAAATGTGAGTTGGATTCCAGAATTAAATTGGCGTGTGAACCGTGATTTCATCGTTTTCACTGGACAGGCCATTTTACGTGCAGTTCTGTTGGATGCTGATCGGATGCCGAATCAATGATCTCAGAGCTAGGCGACAAACTTGGTGACTTTGGCGATAAAATAGATAATACTGGAAACTTTCAGAATTTTAGTTATTGAGGCCATAAGAACCGAGATATGCCTGATTGTTCCAGAACCTTTTCTGCCCGCCTCCCGGAATTATAAAAGGCCGGCAGCCTCAAGCCGAAGTCAGTCATGTATCAAGTCGTCGAGAGATAGCGAGCAACGGTGGTATAGTTGGATCAGTCCAGCGAAGAATAAGCGTTGTGCGGAGCTCGAGCGTTTGCTGAACTGAGCTGTGTGCCGAGTCCTGGTGTTTATTGTAGAAGCAGCATCGAGCCAGTCGTGCAGTAGTGAGTCGACATTTGGATACAGCTAAAGCGAGGAGACAATGAAGAATTGCAGACGTTTGGAGAGACCGTAGAGTGAAACTACGTAGATACCCTCCTCCTGCTGCATTCTGTCTGGCCGCTTTGTGGACTGTGGTTATTATTACTACCGATTACTATTTCTGGGCTAATATCTGTTACAATGTGCTGCTGTGTGTTGCCTGTATTCATCTCGACTGTGTATATTTGCTGTCCTTGTATTAGTGTCTTCGTGTTCAATAAACGTCGTCGTTTGTTACTAAAGGACTATGTTTATTTCATCGACAAACAAATCGGAAAAAGAACCCCGTAAAATTCGTAATTATAATATATATATATATATATATATATATATATATATATATATATATATATATATATATATATATATAATTTTATCTGCTGCTGATATGTTCTTTCCTTTTTGTTTCAATAATTCGTTATGAGAGTTTTTATGTTTTTGTATTTTTTTTATTGTATTTTTTGCTTAATTAGTTGTGTATTCTTTTATAATTTTTTGTTTTGTTTCATTTCTCTAAAAATGGTGAATATGTTAGGCCTTAATTTCAGGGGATTTTTAGGTCACGAGTGGCCAATACTGTTGGACTTAGGTCTGACTCCTCACAGAAAAAATCCCTTATTTCGTATCCCTGCCTGAGAGTGACCCTTGAGAAAGTCTTCAGGCCGGATTCTGATTTTATTTGGTTTAATTTTGGTTCTATTTTTTCCTTTTAACTTGGTCATTATTACTAATTAGTCTAGATTTATCTGTGTTTTAGTAGTAGCTGCATTTGCGCTCTCTAAATACAATGATTCTTTTTCTATTTTTATTAGTTTTTAATTTTTTAGTTTCGTTTTCGAAATGTTTTTAGTTTCGTTTCCGAAATAATTTAAATTGTTTCAGAAATAGGTTTTAATTTTATATTGCTTATATTTTTGATTACGTATATATATATATATATATATATATATATATATATATATATATATATATATATATATATATATATATATATATATATATATATATATATATATATGCCTTCCTTATAATACTATTTCAAATGGAATTATATACTTTGTAAGTCATTTCTTTAAATATTTAGAATTGTAATAGACTATTCCAAATTTATTACCATTCAATACAATGTTTTTTTTATCTGTTTATAACTGACATTTTAAGAAGTAGAATTATTCAAGAAAAATATCAAGTAGGGTTTGCTGTTGGAAGGCAAATTCAGCATTGAATTCCGAGCAGGGTTTTTAAAAAGTCAAAGAATTCACAAGAGATAAAGAATTCCCAGACTTCGAAATCACTTTTAAATCGAAAACGTATCACTGCGCGTTTTAGTTGATGCTGATTGTTAAGTCTGGTATCAATTTTATCTTATCTGTTTTGGTTTTACAAATATTGGCTAGCCATTTAATTTTATCAGTTGAAATGAAAACATCAAAGACATAAACACGAATATATATTTGATATATACATGAATATATAATTTAATGTAGGTTTGATATATCGTGTTCTGGTCTGCATATTGTGGGAACACGAATATATTAGTATTACCACAGTATGCAAAATAGTATATCAAGCCTACATTAAATTTAAAAATAAATTTTAAAATTTAAATGTATTTGTACTTTCCGTAAACTAAATACATGACACCGTCTTTATTCAAAAATATGTGCACTAAACAGAGTATAAAAATTTGTACATTTTAAACAGTGAAATAGTCGAGTATAAACAAGATATAAATTCTGAAATATTCAAATTATTTTTGAAAATATAAACGTAGACATGCATTGGTGGACAAAAATTGTGCTATTTTGCTGTGCTACTGAATGACATATTTTTAAAACTTTCCTATAAATAAATTGCTTTTGATTGAAAGAAAATCATTCTTCACCCAACTCTATCAAAAAATATTTTCTCAATATCGGATTTAAGTAATATGAAACTATTTTTTCGTCAATGATCGTGTTCCAATATTAAACAACTGAATCATCAAAAAAAAAATTCTTATAAAGGTGACCAGGGCTATTATTGTTAGGCGGGGCAAGTTATTATATCCGAATTTTAAATCAACTGACGGTTGAAACTGACTTTCCTCTAGCTAGATGGTAGCTCTCATTCGTGTGGCTTCTTCAACGATTTTTCTGCTTCTGCAATTTGTAGTAAAAAAATTGCTTTTGAAAATATTGATTATGGCAGTTATTTACAATTTTCTTTTTAAGTTTTCATATTTTATTTGCGTCGAAATCATTGGAAATATTTGTGCAAAATCTTTCTAAGAAAACCTGTATTTCAGATAAGTGATATCACATTCAAAAATTCTGTATGGCTGTATTATACTACTCAACAGTTATCAAAATATAAAATGATGCTACAAGGGCAAATTGTTACAATTCCATTGGCGTTGGTTGTTAGGATGTAATAACTTGCCTCGGATAAGTTTAAATTTTGTTGTATATGTTTTCTTTTTAACGTACAGGGTGAGGCAAAAAAACTCGGACAAAGTTATTACATCATAGAATAGAAGTTAATTAATTTCTTTTTAATTTTTGTTCATTTCTTTTTGTCTATCACTTCAATTGTAACATATTTTATGATGTATCTTTTAATTTACGTATTTATTTTATTTTATTTTGCAGCAATAACTGATTCTTTAATGCAATAGACGGCTAGCCAATGTAATATTAATTTAATGACACTCCAGAGAGCAATTAAATTTACGAGTAATGGTAAGCTGTAATTCCAATCAGTATAATTATCTAATTTAAATACTTTAAGAAAATAAAATTAATTAAATAAATAAACATGGATAAATTTCATTAATTTTTAAAGATATTTCTCGGAAATGTTGCTTATAAATTACACTAATGGGTCGATTATTGTTCAGATCCAGAATCCATTGTGCCTAACGTTGTCTATAAAAAATATCTCAATGTATTTTCATAGATAAGCATGAGATAGAGTTTCATTTGCACATGGACAGTGCTCCATAAATATATCATGGCCTTTCTAATAAGGAAATAAGCATAACAGTACGCGATTAACAAATCAAATAAAAATCTCAATGAACTCGACTGAATGTGAAAGCTCTGACTAGCCGTCAGCTTCTGTAATGGATAAAGCATAATTCTTTTACGCACTTTGCAGTCGGCTAACCTGCCTATGAGCTTTAATAGACACTTAATAAACGGATATTTGGTAAATTCAAATTCCAGTAACAAGATATTTGCAACGTTGACGAAACTGGATTAACAAAGATTCAGAGGCGAAGAAAGATAATTAATTGTCATAAAAAATACCAAACAGGATGGATCCTAAACATAAGCAAAGGAAGGTACTCTATTAAGAATGATTCTTGCTATTAGGACTGATTACAACTTAGTTCCTCTTTTTCTTGTTCTTTCCAGAAAAATTTTTAAATATTACTTCCGTTCAAACACATCTGAGATGAATGCAGACCCAAAGAATAAATTTGTGTTAAGTATTACGGCAGGATTTTTAAAGATTCATGAAACATTTTGTAAAATATACCAAAGCCACCATAGAAAAGCCTGTCCTGTTTCTTTTGGACAATCAGCTATGTCATCTGGAGTTACCAACAATAGCTTTCGTCAAAAAATACGGAAGAATGTTTTTGCCAAAATAACATAAAAGTACACCACATAAATAACATAAATTGCAATCATTAGGCAGATCTATGCTTAAAAAAGATTCAATAGTAGTCTTTTTGATTCTTGGCTGAAGAATAGTCTTGAAAAGACTGTGACCACGCATAAAATTATTTCTAAAGTAAAATTAGCCCTACTAAACTCTATAACGCCGTAAAAGGTTACAGTAAATTTCTTCGAAACTGAAATATGGCCATTTAATAAGGACATGTTTAGTAATAAAGACTTCTTGCCATAAGCCGGACTGATCGCTCAAAGCTAGTAAATTCGCTTATGGGTCGAGGTATTGCAGAAGATGCGCAAAGCAGTGATACAAAAACAAAAGGAGCTCCTGTCATATCAGTAAAAAATCCCTTTGATATCACAAGCAAGTCCTTACAGGTCTCTATTTCGAACAGAGGAAAAAGAGGCTCATGTCAGCCCACAGGGTACAAGGCCATTTCCAGAAACTTTCGATCAGTGGTCATCAGGAAAGGAAAATAGTCAAAGCAGAAGCAGATAGTGAGTTTCGTTTTAATATATTCACTGGTTTAAAAAAAAGTTTTGTAAACTCAAGTTGCAAAATTACAAAGAGAAAATTATCTATCACTAAACGAAAAGTATCACTAATCCAGACAAATAAACGAAGGAAAAGGACTCCTGAGCAGGCATCTTTGGACGAACAGGACAACTGATACTGCTTAGAATTCTCTGAAGCAGTCTTAAAATTCAGGCTGATTTCAATGCCACAATGGATTGGAACGGGCTTGTGACTATACCTCTAATTTCACAAATTATATATTTATAAATAATTTTACCGCTAATTCAGACATAAACAGACGTTTATCAAAATAACTCCAGAAATCAAGTGCATTATGAACAAGTTTATAGACTTATTGTTGTTCCATAGAATCCATGAAATAATAAAAACATAAATATATGATATTTTTTTATTGTTAACATATTTTATGTAACAATGCCATTCATGTAATGTAAATACATATTCCATTGTGGAACAGTTGTTACAATGTAGTACGTACGTGTATAAATTGTTAATACCATTGAATTTATTATTATTTAATCATATTTAAAAAATATGGATCCTTGATCGAAAACTGTGGAGTAGTCAAATAGTAAATTACTGTGTGGTTCAAAACCAGCTTCTTTTTTTTTTTTTTTTTAAAGTAAATACAATTTAGGAATTACACATCCAGGCTTATAATAAGCTTTCTAAGGACTCTTAGGCAATGTAAATCTTGGATGACTCCTGTTCCTCTTATTTTTAACTTCAAAAACTAATTTTTTTACTAATTTTAATTTAATCCCTCTATAAGATGTTTTAAGTAGCAAATTTTGAAATACAAAAATGACAAAGCTTTTAACTGTGAACCACTTTCTAGCGAACTGGTGTCAATACCTTGCATATAAAACCACTCAAAATGTAAATCAAAAAGTAATTTTAACCAAAAAAAAATAACAACATTTTTAATTTAATCCTACTTTTATTCCAGTATAAGACCAATTTTTTTTAATTATAAAGGAACATTTTTAAAATCATATAACAGAGCAACATAATATTAAATTTGTAAAAAGTAATTAATGAGGAATATTGTTAGTACAGTTTTCCAAAATTTAAACGATATTTGATTTTAATTGAAATAAGTTCAAATACACGACTCTGATAATTTAAATTAAAGTGCCGGCTTAAATTATTTTTAAAATACCGCAAAGAAATATGTTGAAACCTCTAAATAGTTGCCTACTTTACCTATAAGATGTTGCCTAAAGCTGATTAAAATAAAATATTAACGTTTCATAAAATGCAATACTAAAAGATTTCATAGAATTCAACTACTCTTGAAAAAAGATGTCGTTTCACTAACAAAAATTTATATTTTCTATTGTTTCATAAAAATCAATTTTTTTTAGCAAGCATTAGTTGGTTGCAATCAAAATATATTATTTTTTTATGCATAAGAATTTATCACATTCTTTTTCATCACTTTCCTTCACAAAATAGAGAAATCATTTCTTGATCTGGAGTTCAGTCAAGCTTAAGAATCTTTTACTTAGTTATCAGTTTATTGATAACAGCAAAAAAAAGAAAAAGAAAGAAAAGAAAAGAAAAAGAATAAATAAAATAAAAACCTCCAAAATCAAATTCAGAAGGCGAGATTTTTTTTTTTCCCACATTATCGGTTTGTTTTTTAAGTAACTTAAATGTAAAGAGTATAAATAACTGATTTAAGCAAACGTTACACTGAAAAGAAAAAAAAAATATTGATTATTTATTTGTTATTTTGTAATTATTTAATTATTATTTTGTAATTACTTAACGTCCCATTTTTGGATTTATATGCGAGCTATTGAGAACATTTTTCCTTTCAAATTTGTTGCGATACTTGTAAAGCTGTAGATTCATTATTTTTAAACTTTATTTCAGGAAGAGTCAAAACTGTACAGGAGCAGGCGAAAAATTTTCCAAACTTTGATTTGAGATTATGCGAAACGAATTCATGCTCTCTAATTTGCTGTAAGCTAACAGAGTTACGTCAAAATAAACTGATATGCAATCACCGCTCATTTTGATTTTCATTACACAATTTGATTTCCATATTCACAACCATTTCTAAGGAATTTTATATCAAAACCGTCCTATATCCTATCTTTTCACAATCAGTAATCTTTCACCTCGGAATAATTAGAGGGGGACACCTTCATAATCTCCCACACATAACAAAACACTCTGCATATTCATAAAACCCTTTCTTATTGCCTCTGCCAAAAGTAAAAATTAAAATACGTGATTACAATTTTTGTTTATTGAAAAGACAATGAAATTTCTTCAAGGAACTTTGTTATTCTCTGGAATAAAAGGAAAAAGCATTGTAATTGTTAAAAAAATCAACTAAAAAAACGATATTTTGATGAATTACTGTGTCTAAGTTCTCTCTACGCCAGAAAACATATTCTGGAACTACGCCCGTCTGTCAACACGATTACTCAAGAATGTATTGAATTAGGCAGATGAAAATCTGATATCTGATATTATCACCAAGTATCTGATATTATTACCACCAAATTTCTATTAAATTTTCAACAAAACGGGAAAGCTGTCTATCTATCTGTGTGCATGTGAACATGATTATTAAAAAACTACGAGTTGATTACGATGGATGACATTCGACGAAAAGTTTTGTTGTGAGACTTGTAGACTGGTGTTAAATTTTGGATCATATCTACCAAAGAGTTGACTACTTGTTTATTCGCGTATAACGTGATAGTTGGAAGATGCCAGAAGCTAAGTAAGCGAATTTAACTATGTGGTCTTGACACCATAGTTGAAGATTTTTAACCATTATTATGGACAATTTCACAGACGGTTATTTGATTCTCGATGGCAGAAAGTCCAACTATTTTTTTAAACTTTAGCCGAAATCTTTTTTTCTTTTTTTAATGTTACCAATGGTACCTTGCATGTATAAAAGTTCTTAATATATATATATATATATATATATATATATATATATATATATATATATATGCAATCTACACAACTCTAAATATTTTGAAGCTCTAAAGCAATCAATGTGCATGAAATAAAATATTTTCATCATTGAAAAGAAGATTTTGAGGAAATATTGTTATGAATCGGTAAAACTGTTTCCCTGTCATATTGGTTTTATGTTTGGATATAGAGATTTACAGAAATTCAAAATGGATATAAGGTCAATGACCCGGACTTTGGTGAAAAATATTAAAATTCTGGAAAATGCATCAATTATGTCTCTATCTCTGTTAGAAATCGAAATCTAAAGATTCTTTTGGGGCATTCCATGTGACGTCAGGCCTTGTCGGAGACTATATAAACCCCAGAAGGAGCACATAATAGGGTTATCTCCACGGAGGTTTGCTTGAAGAACGAGTTGGTGAGAAAGCACAGTCGCAAAGCACTTTTACAAGTACTGTTACTCTTATTTATTTGTGAATTGTTGTCTACTTGTACTGATAATTTCTACAAGCACTGCTCATTGTGTAATCCTTGTTGTGTTTTCGTATTATGTGCTTAGGGTTTTCTGGATTAAAATGTCGTTTTCCGTTATCCAACTTATTGCTGCTGAGTAGCATGTCGGCATCGATGCCACCGACGAACCATTAAATGGCATCTTTCAATTCAATAAAGTAGCTGGACACGTAGACACGAGACCTTAGATATCCCTACAACCAACAGTCCGCTGGAGTAAGGTTTGGCGATCGTAAAAACCACTTAATCTTACATCCACGGCTTATCACTCGTTCCTCAGCGAATATGTCAAGGAGGAATGTCTTGACGGAAAGAGAAACGTGAGATGTGGCCCCATCCAGCATGAAGGTGATGGCAGGTAATGCACGTCTTTGCTGCAAAGCGAGCACAATGTTGTCTCCCAAAAGCGTAAAATGCTGTTCTGTACTGACAAAACAGATTTTCCAACCGGATACAGAACAACTCTCTTCCAAAAAGAAAGGGCCCATAATGAAGGATGCGCTGAAGGCACACCAAAAATTCACATGGCATGAGAATGTAATGGTTTGGTCGGGTACTCAAGAGGATTTGATGTCGCCCAGATACGATTGTTTAGCGTATTGACGTCACCATGCAGTGAAAAGTGGGCTTCAACTGCCCACACGATTTTCAACAACTGTTGTGAGTCACGTTCCATTTGTATAAGCGCCCACGTTGCAAAGGCTTGCCTTTCACCTGAATTTACTGGCAATAATTGGTGAAGTGCCTGTATCTTGTACAGATGCAGGTTCAAAATGCAAGTGCAGAATGCATCGGATCGACATTTCTGGAATTTCCGATGACACTTTGTACAGCAGGGACGCGGTTCGCACTATCGGATGGTCCACCACTTCATGGATGATTTTCCCAACTCCCCTATTTCTTAAAACGGCATAATAAATTCAGTAACTGATTCAATGAAAATAGGGCTTTTATTCGCCTTGCGTCCTATTGCCATAAGGAACTTTCGCAATACTTTAGTCGAGGATTTACTATTCTTATTGAAAAGTTTGACCACAGATACTCGATCCGGTAACGATAGCATGCTGCTGGCATCGAACGACAAATCCATTTCCAGTCTTGTGTTTTATAGCTATCCTGATTTGCATAAACCGTCCTGGTTTGACATGTGAGCACCATCTATCGGTTATTTTTTGAAGTATTTTTAATGGGAAAAAATCCAAAGACTTTTAGAACATGTTCTTGCAAGGTTTGCACGAATTTATGGTGCACCCTGTATTTATTTATAACACTATGCGTGGCTATACTGGTTTTTAAGGAGGAACTTATTTCAGGTTATCACTTTAATGAAATTAAAGCTGTCCTGGATGAATGGTATTGTAAGCATACTTCATCTTCGGATAATTTTATCACTTATTTCGAAACGTTTTAACGCTAAAAGCGGACTCATGTGCTAAAAGGGAAAATCAGTGGAGTTGTCATTGATATTTATTTTTAGAAATATTTTTTAAAATTGCTTTTATTGCAAAAGATATTGTGTAAATAAATTATAAATAGCCTGAATTAAATTATTTTTATAATAGTCTGATGCTACATCATCTTGATTTATTTAAATCTTCATTTTATATCTTTGATATTTCGAATAAAAAATAAATCTGTATAAGCATACAAGAATTTTCTGTATTTATATTGCCAAATAACATTGTTTCTAGCACCAGAATATATATTTTTTTTAAAAAAAGAACATTTTAGTTAAGTGCATTTATTAATAAATTAAAAAGATTTTTAAATTTTTTACTTTCTACTTTTTTTCAATATTTTATTCATTATTTTGAATATAATGTAATATTGATATGAACAGCTTTTGAAATTCACAAAGAAGTGACAGCTCTAGTATTTAAGCAAGATTTAGTTCTATTTAAAAATTATTTGACAAGTTCTGCAAATACACTACTCAAAACAATTAAAGGATATTGCATAAAATAATGGTATAAGCATTTTTTTTTTTTTTTTTTTTTTTTTTTGCGTAAAATGGAAGAAGAGAGTCACAAATGCAATTTTTTCTTATTTTCAAACTTCGTAGTATGCAAATTTTGAGTCTGACGTCGAAGACGACGCTTTTTGATTTGGCTTTCAACTTAATGTAAGATAAAGCGGAAAAGAAAGATCGACATTCAGTAAGCACGTTGTTTCGATGAGTGCAATGTCTCAACGAAGTCATTTAACCGAATCAGAAGCTTGAAGAGTTGTTGGCTGGTTAGAGGGGCAGAAAACACAAGCCTTAGTAGCAGAAGCTATTGGAGTTTCACAAAGTGCGATTTCCAGGATCTGGAACCGTTTTTTGGAGACTGGAAATGCAGGCCAAAAATCAGGGCGTAGACGTGCAACAAAGCCCAATGAAGACCATTATTAAACGCTAACGGCTCGGAGACACCGAAATATGAATTCCACTCTTCTTCAATAACACCTTCGCTCGGCTACTGGCACCACAGTTACGACACAAACTGTCCGAAACCGCCTTCACGCTGTAGATCTGTATGCTCGCCGACCAATAGTGTGTGTCACGTTAACAGCAGGGCATTATCGCGCCCGCAGGGAGTGGGCAACAGAACATGTGAACTGGAGGAGAAATGAATGGCACAATATTATAGTCCCGTTTTTCTGCTCATCCTGATAATAAGCGTATTTTCATCTGGAGGGAACGTAGCACTAGAAACAATCTTGCGTTCGTGCACGAAAGTGTAAGATTTGGCGGTGGGGTTGTGAAGGTCTATCCCAGCATCTCCATTGATGGGCGCACCGATCTCAATATCGTTCAGAATGGAGCTATGACTGGTCGCCGATAGAGGGATGAAATCTTGAGACCTATTGTAGTCCCTTACGCTGCATCAATTGGAGATGGCGTCATGTTAATTGACGACAATTGCAGGCCACATCGTGCTAACTTGTGAATGATTTCCTTTTGAAGGAAGGAATCATACGAATGGATTGGCCAGCATGTTCTCCGAATATAAATCCAACCGAGCATGTTTGGGACATTCTAGGCAGACGAATTTCTGGACGCCTACCACCCCCCACAAACTCTCCAAGAACTACAAAGAGCTCTTCTGGAGGAGTGGAACAGAATACCCCAGCCTCTCATTAATAGCCTCATTGACTCGACGCCTCAAAGGTATTCAACGTTGCTGGCCATCCGGGGAAACCATACCCTCTACTAAAAATGATTTTCTTTTAAGGAAAAGCCTTTTTTTATTTGTTTTTCTCATATGCACAAATTGTGTGTTTTTCTTTTGTACCCGAATGCTCAATAAAACGCATTTTTTTTCTGCCAAACAAATGTCATTTTTATATCATATAGCCTAGTACGTCTGTCGATAATGTATCAATCATTCAAACAATTCTCCAGGTGCAAGTTTAACCCACAACCACAATTTCTTTTAATTGTTTTGAACAGAGTATTTAAGTAGGGTATATCGTCAAGCATATACATGAATATAAAATTTCCAAAGCTCCACGATATCAAGAAGTGAGAGAAAAATCGATTACAAATTTAATCGATTTTCCAAATTCTACTTTTCCTTACGTTTTTGGGTACAAATACCAAGGATTGTTGAAAGACTCTAAATCAACCTTGGATACTGACATCAATAAAGTTATAACAATAAAGCAAAAGTGGCTATGTAAAGAGATAATTGGTTAAACATATGTTCATCGAAAGCTACAGCAATTTTTCTAACTATAAGGATAGTTTTAGAAGTCTGATTGCAAAAGAAAACTGTTTTTTATCGGATATATGTGGGAAAAAACACTTCTGATGTAATTTTGATGGTGTGAACCAATTATTTTTATTAGTTAGAATTATTAGAATTATTTCTTTACGTCAAGGTAAGAACATTTTTTAAAAATATTATTTTATAGCACATTTGTAGTATCACACACACACTGATATACTAAAAAATAGATATGTTTAATTATTCTCTTCGTTGCAAGGCCTTACTTTATATTTCATTTATATTATTGAATCTTGAAACCAGTTTTTTAAATTCTAAAATACACCACCAGGAAACACCACTTGTATAGAATCAAATTTAATTAATCTATTGGCTGGTAATCAGGTTCTAAAAATACTAAAATTGTGAGTTCCTCCAATACAAAATTTGAAAACATCCGCAAATTAGGAAATGCGTGAAAAATTCCAACTTTAAAGCACAAAACAAGTTAAACAAAAGTGTATAAAAGGATTAACCATTTCCATTTTTGTTTAACTGTATTTACATGTCAATAAACATTTTTAGAGATTATACCATTTAAAACGCTTTCTCTCTCTCTCTTCAAATCAATGAATATCTCTAGAATGAATTTTCAGCCAATATTTATAAATCTTCAATGTTTAAAGAAAATGCCATATTTAAACACTACTGATTTGCAAGAAAACATTTTTATATGAAAATAGTTTTAATGCAATTAAAATTTCAGAAACTATCAAAATGTTTTTAAGCAGTTTTTACTGAATGTTCCATTGCTGACTTAAATGCAAATACACATTTCAAATAAATATGCTTTGAAATATAATATGCAAGTGCCGCATTATTCACAATCAAAAAATGAAGTAATAATTCCGGACACAATCCTAAAATTGTAATTTTCTTTGCTTTCCTTAGTTCCTAAAAAATTAGTTAGCTATTTTGTATCGAAAAAAGAACTTTAAATAGGGTAATTAGATAAATAAATACATCACTTAATTTAGTACAGTGAGAATAAATTCTTGAATAAGGTTAGATTTTACATAATGGTGTTAATTGTATTTTAGTTAATATTTAATCTATTAATTTCAAACATTTCCGATCTGCATATTTCTATAGACTTAATCCTAATCATTGTTACTAAGAAATATGGAAAACTGGCTGCAAGTTCATATCATCTTTATCAGCAGATTTGCAACTCAAAATTAAAACGTATCACTAAATAACCATTGTAATAAGTTCATCTAACATATCAAATCAGTTAAAGCTGAGAGTTACTTTCATAGAAAATAGCACTCATTTTTCATTTAAATTACAAGATTTGAATATATAAATTATATCTACTTTACATCCAATTATTAATCGGATATTAGAGAAACAAAGATACAATAATAACTGTAATATGCTATTTCATAAACTTCTTATTTATCTATTGATTAATTGTGGAAAGGCAAGATATTTCAACTCTTCATCACAAATGTGATTCACATACAGTGGAAACTGGCTACAACAAGTTTCCAGAATTACGATAAAAGTCCGATTTCTATAAAAATTCGAATTAGAAAAAATTGCATCTTAAAATGCAAAAAGCAAGAGAAAATGGCGTATTTGGAACTAAACTGGTCGATTAATTTTTAAGTTTTAATATACAGTTCATAATTTATATATAAGCGTTAATTTTAATAAAGTAAACTAATAATAAATTTTAAATAATTTTTATAAATATTAATTTAAAAAACAGTTTGTATTAGTTTGTAAAAATTGTACAATAAAAATCTCGAAATAAAAAAATATAGTTTATAAAAGAATTTTAAAAATAAAGAGGGTCATTTTTATTGCTTGCAAAAACATTTTAAGCATTAAAGTTCTCGAGCGAATTAAGGACTACACAAATTATAAACTTACAATAACTGAAAACGTAAGGTATGGAAGTTTTAATGAAAAAAAAAAAAGCTTAAAAAGATATTTTACAATTTTTAGCTTTGACATTGAAATAACCAATACAAATTCGAACATATATAAACATATTATTGGCAATTCAAAGAACTAGAGAAAAAAAATTCGATTTACCAAAAATTCGAAATGCTCGTATAGCCTAATTCCACTGCATATGTTAAACAATTTAAAATCTGATTATAAAGATATATTAAATATTAGGGAAATTGATGTCAGTATTGGTTTTTTTACTGATTTATTAATTTCTATATTGATTCTTCATAGAAGTGCACGCAATTTTAACAATAGAGGTGTGATTTATGTATTTAAGTCTAAAGTGTTGATTACACTGATAACACATGCATTTTAACAAAAGTACTCGATTATTTGGGGAACCAAAATAAATGGATACCATTGACATGCAATTTTATATTCATAAAATGTATTTATTTCCCTAAGTAGACATCTTATCAAAAAATGGAATAACTAAATGGATTTATTTACACACAATAAAAATTACAAACACATATGAACATTTAATTAAAATACATTTGTTTCAATTGCTCCATCGTATTCTCTGGACTAGTTACAGTATGACCTATGACAGCTTCATGGCTGAATAGTTCATAGTCGTTTCCTCCTGGGAATGTTTTGTCTCCAAAAAAATGAATGTTTTTAAAGGCATCTCTATCTATATGCTTCAAGCAAAATGTCTTATCCCAACCAGTGGGGAAACAATCAAAGCTTATTTGTCCACCTGTTAAAAAACAAAAAAAGAAATTAAAATTTTATTTGACACATTTTAAATTTTTTAGTTTTAAAGGTGATATTAAGTCCATACAAAAGTCTAAAAACATATGTTACAAGTGAAACACTTTCTTACTTTCAAAAATCTTACTGTCGACAAAAAAACACGTTTCATACGGATTGCAAAAATGATCATGAGACATTTTTGTAATTAATACAGGCATTAAAAAAAAGGTGGAATAAAATTATAGCCTCTTTAAACCGGAAGTTGAACTGATTACAAAATTTTGAAATCCTACTAGGTGAGAGCTTGATCAGCCTGGTACATAACAGAGCATTCACAAATCCCTTCTTTGCTTCTTTCATGTAATCGATGGCATTGCAGGTGGCTCTTTTGAACCATTATTGCCATTCTTATTCATTAATCTTTTCATTCTTGATCTACCCACTTAGTGTCACCTGTTTGATCATTCAGCAAGCTCTATTGTCTTTGCATTCCTTTAAAATTAGATTTCAGGAAACGCATGACTGTTGGTGCCCATCTTGCCAAAGCCTAAATAATGAAAGCAGACTTATAATGACAGCCTACATCAAACGAAGAAAAACGTCAAAACGCCAATTACTAAACATCAGTGTCAAGAAGTTGAAGCTGATTAACAAAGACAGACTGTGGCCAGAAAGCACAAAACATCCGAAATGAAAAAGCTGTAGCTTTAAAAGCTATCTGGTATTATCTTATGTGGTAAACCATGATGTTAAAATAGCTATTCTAAAACTATGGTTTTATAATACAATGTTTTTAAAAGATGAACACTGTAATGCGAGCATACAAAATAGGAAAAACAACAGGAAAATATCATCCAGGCAGACGAATCGCCATTCACATTATTTGGGACTAATTGACATGTTTACATTTGCTGAACATCAGGAGAAATACTTCATGTTGGACAACCTTCATCCCACCGTTAGGCATGGCAAGTCTTCAGTGATGATGCAGGATGCAATGTCGCACAGTGCATTATATTAATACTTTGCCTAACCATCTTCATCTAATAACACAAACTGTGTTTTCTGATAACTTGTGTACCAAAATGATTATGGTTCAATACATACTGCTCTTCCAGACTGGCTTAATGAGCATGGCGAGGTGCAATACTTTATACGCCCCCCCCCCAAGTTCCCCGATTTTTGTGGGGTACTTGGGGCAAGCTGCACATACGGTTTATATTCACGATACTTTGAGTTAGAAATTTTTTTTCAGGAAGAGTGAGTATGTATGCGACTGTTGTGAATGACGTATTTATCCGTCCCATGTTCTAAACAAACTATAATTCATATTATTTTATCCAAATCCTCTCTTTCTGAATATATAGTAACGGTGGAAATAAAATGTAAAACATAATGTGAAACCGGACAATTGATGCATTAGTCGCAGATCAAGGAATGAAATTAATGTGGACCATAAAAGCTATCATTGCTTGCTATATTCCTATAATTCTACAGCCACAAATATGAACATTTCACACTTTATCTGCACCAGTTATAATTAAAAAAAAAAGGAATAGAGCTTTGTATCTTAAAAAATCACAATTCAAAATACGAAAAATTCCACTCCGGGTGCAGATAAAATTCTGGCAACTTGGTTCAAAAAAGATACATACAAGTTCTCTTAAAAATCCTTCTTATCTTCGAGAAAACAACTACATTTTGCTTATATTCCAAAAAAACTGAATGCATGCTATCATCATATCAATTTCAAAGCCCAATAAAGATAAAACTAAAATAACTTCTTATAGATTCTTCAACTTTCTATCAGATTTTTTAATTGCAAAGTATATACGATAATCGATATTGCTCTTACCTGCAACAAAAAGTTTCATTCGAATCAACAAGCATTTATTCTTTTCAGAGATAATCATATTGCTAGCTACAAATTTATACAGAAATATCAGAAGCACACAAAGGGAAAAGAAATTGAAATCAGTCATGATATTAATAGTGCATACGACTCTGTTCATTATGACAAACTGATACATAAATGTTTTCAACTTGCAATTGTTGGTAATATTTGTAAATGGGTGCACAACTTTCTTCAGTAAAGAACTTTTCAAATTAAATGATGCAACAAATATGAAATGAAACCTCTCAATAAATGTTTTTATTTTTTCTGATGATACTTTCATTTACTGCCTGTAACATTAATTAAATTATATCAAAACTAAGCTCCAGAACATTATGGAGAACATCTATAAATAATATTCTAACTGGAAATTATTTATTAGTATGGGGGAAAGTGCAGCAACAGATTTATAAAAAAATATCTACCTCACATAATTTATGCTGGAATTCAACTGTCACGGAATGAAATGGTTACATATTTTTCAATTTAATTTACAAAATCTAATCAAAATTAAACAATTTAAAAAAATCTCAAGATCAAGGCCCTTAGAAAATTAAAGGTCTAAAAATTGTATGCTCCAAAGAAATTGCCCAAGAACACAAAAATCTCATCACAATCACAGCATCCTCAGTCCTTTTTATTAAAATTACCTTATCATTAATATGTTAGCTGAATCACATCTAGAATCCTGCAACATTATACAAACAATGGCTCTTAGAACAACCTTTGCTATACATATATGAAATCTGAACATCATTTCACTAAAATTATTAACACAAAAATATACTTGCCCAATCAAGCATTACATATAATTACCTTTTATCCCAAATTCTTCTTTACAAAAACCATCTGATCATCCAGATTTCATATACTTTGATAGCTATTAACTGCAACCATTCGGCATTCAGGAGGTAATAATCTACGTTACGATATATCCCATCTTTAATTCCTCCAAGTCAAGACAAACTTCATATATTACTTTAATAAACTTTAATTATTTTCATATTCATTTCTTATGAGTTCTGATAAAAAAAATGACAACATTAAAAAGGATTTTTAATTATTTAGAATAGTTTTAATAAAATTGAGATATTATTTTAATATCCTTTATAAAACAAGCTGAAGAAGAAAATCAGATTGAAAGAGACAGTACGGAAGCCAGATATATGCATATGGTACATATTTAAAACTGAAGTGTAATATTTTGTAAGATTTTTACTGGGAAACCTGCTTCACATTGAAAGGCTCTTTTTCTTATCCTCTTAAATTTTCTGCTTTTCTGGTCAGTTTCAGACATTATAAGTTTCTTTCATGACAAACATGTATATATATATAACATCATTTGAATAAATGTGATTATCATTTGATTAATGTAGTTTGATTCAGTATGAACACTTAATAAATTTTATTTGCATCTTTTATATGCATATGCAAGGTGTCCCAAAAATGTGGAGCAAGCACTTATTTTCTTAAATATTTCAATTAGATATACACTTCCAATAAAAAAGATTCAACAAATAATGTCGGAAATTTTATGAAAAACTTTGAATTCTGTTCAAGAGGATTATAAATTTAAAAAGTTATTTTTATTCAGTCTCCAAAACGCAAAATTGTCATTATAAAAATGATTCGATTACACTTGATTAAAAAAGTTCCAATCTCATATCTGCAAAATTTGCTGAGATATAAAAACGCAAGCTTATTGACTTAGACCACTTTTTCACACCTAAGTATAGTGTTTGAAAGAGGGTCTTGTAGTAACTTTGAGGGATAATACACATATAACAATGCATTATTAATTAGACGAATTCAGAAAATAGTTATGCATTTATTAACTCTCATTAAATGTTTGTAATGGCAAAATAATGCATTCATTGAAATTTTACAAAACTTGTTCAAATGAGCACTTTTGATGCATATACATAACTGCATACTTCTAGCAATATTTGCATATGTGCATTCCAATTCATCACTTGTGACAACAAATCAGATTTTTTGAATTCGAAGATCCACTACAGCTACAGGAATCGTGTTATACACTAAGGAACGTTAGCGACCCCATAAATAAAAGTTAACAAGTGTCAAGTCAGGCGATCTTGGAAAAAATTCAACAGGTCCTTATAAGCAAATCTATCTATTAGGAAATTCAGCATTCAGTCATTGTCTTATAACTGAAGCATGTTGAGCAGGAGCACCATCAAATTGCAACCACACTTGTGGATATACCACCAAAGGCAATTCATCCATTAATTCAGAAGCAATGCCATTTAAAACTAACTGAATCTTTCGAATGAAGAATAAATTTTTATCGCACCAAACGTGGTCGATCTGACGACTGATACTATTATCAAGATTAAAGTGGCATTCATTTGTCCAAATTATATTTCTCAGAAAGGATGAATTTGATCCTACTTGAAGTAAAACCCAATTGAAAAACTCTAAGCGTCGATCATGAGCTGACTATAGCAGCCAAATCATAATCGACGTCATTCAGTTCATGAATGTTATATAAATGCCAGTCATGCTGAAATATTCTCTGTACTGTAGTTTTTGAAATATTAAATTCTGAACTGACAGTTTTCATACTACCATGAGGATCACTTGAAAAATAAGTCAAAATGTGAATTTCCATATATTTTTGTATAGCGCCTCATCCTTCCCTTTCATCTCCGGGAAAGTAAAGATTCTGTAATTTGCAACCGAACTATTTTGTAAATCTACTTCTAAGAAGAATGCCAGGAATTCGTAAAACGATGTTTGTATTCTTCCACAGCAAGGTTAGTGTTATGACAGCATACAGAATAAATCAACATTTTAAAACATTCATCATTACTGAAATGCACCATTGCTTAGGAAAGCATAATATCATACACACAGCTGCGAACAAATAATTTTATTTTACAGTTAATAATTGCACTACTTTGACATATCTTAGATGTTTAGTTTTTCAATTTTCTCTTCTCATAATTTCAAAGTTACAGCGGGTGACCAATGAAAGTGATAACATTATGAGTGATTAGCAAATTTTTTTGAAGTCATGATTATTGGATGATGTATTACTAGAAAAATATATATGAAATATTTTCTGCATTGAATAGTTACATTTCTGAAATAAATATTTTAATCTAAATTTAACAATAAACATACCTCTGCAAATTTTATAAATGGGAATGTGAAATTTTGGAGGTATATAGATGAATGTAAGAAATATTTTTCTGACGACAACTGTATACTGCAGAGAGTGCATATATATGTAAGCATTATTTTATGTGAAGCAGGATGCAGTTTTGAAGACAGTGAAAATACTTTTTACCTTTTTAAATTCTTTTTAATCTATTGGAAAAGCATAATTATTTACAAGCAGAGACGCGGTACGAAAGCAAAAGTGGGGAAGAAGCGAGAAATAAATTATTCCTCGTCTAATATAACATGAGATTTTTATAGGGAAACTATTTCTTCATAGTGCTAATATTTTAAGAAGATTCTGATAGGGATTTCTGACGCATGTCAATCACATGTAAGGGAAACACAGGGATCTTTTTAAAAGAATGCGCTTACTGGACAGTTTTTTACCCCTTCACGCCGAGCGTGTTAAAATGTCGGCGTTTAGTCGATTCAGCAATTTTATAAAGTTTCTCTTGAATTAATTAAGTAGAGAAAGTGGAATTGGATCAAGAAATAAGAGAATGAACTTACTATGGGCTAAATTAAGATAAAACTTTGAAATTAATTACATTGAAATTAAGAGTTTAAAATATCATTACATATATATATATATATTACTTTTTACTATCAATATGCTTGGAATCCAAAGTGTTTTCATGTTATTTCCTATCTTATTTAGCTTCCAATTAGAAATATATGTCTGATGCAATATTTAAGAAATAAACGTTTGTTCCACTTTTTGGAGACATAGTGTATATTTGCAATATATATATTTAAAATTTTTTAAATAGAAAAATTCGAAATTTTATAAAGACCAAAAGCAAAACAAAAAAAAAGCTTTCTGGGTGTTTCACTATATTGTTTTTCATTTGAATTTGGCTCTTGTGGGTTTTAAATTGTTCTTCCGACATTAAAATTTTAAATATAAAATGTAAATATGTCACAGCATGGTTTATCACATTTAATAATTGCATGGAGCATTAGCACATCAGATGTGTTGTTTTGAGTTATTTCTATTGGCTTCTGAAGAAAAATTAATTTTACCTTCTGATACTTGGCTCATGATTGGAATGCTTTTTTTTTTTTAATTTGCTATGACAATTTCTTTTTCAAAGGTTGATTATTCTATTGTCTGTGTTCAATAAAACCTGATTGATTTTTTTTTTAAATTTCAGTCATATTTGACTGTAATTAAATCTGACTTTTTTGTATCTCTGATATATATTACCAAAAGGTAATAAAATTCGTAGATTCAGAAGTCTATCCATGAATTCAATTATTTAGAAAACAGCAAAAATCCATTTTTGTTCTTTGAAAAACACTAGAAAGTATATATGTAAAATTGTGATATTGAAACCACAATCTTAATAATGAATATAATGTTGTAAAAAGTTAACATTTTGAAAACGTAAATTTCAAAAATAGAAAAAGGAAAAGATTAGATGTATATTAATATGCAGCAAATAAAACTTAAGTATTACCTATAGTATAAGTCAAGCCTAGATCAGGAAATTCCTTTTGAACAGCCTCAATAAATTTTTCTCGGATTTTATGCACCTACAAATGAATGCAAAAAAGTAACAAAATGTTTGCATAGTTTAAATATTGAAATTATACGAAATACAATTTAATTTCTTTTTTTAATTTAATAAATTAAAATTGTACTTTATCATAAGCAGCAAATTCTTCTCGTTCTTTTTGTGTACAAGATCTCCCAACAGGACATATATTAATAAGACCTGATCGGAATTCTACGAAATTGCCTCTAGAATAAAAATGATTTGAATAAGAAAGCTAATTATTAACTATTTTAGTAAATAATTGCATTGGCTAAAGCTAATTAGAAAGTTAATAGTCCACAGAAACCTATAGGAGACCAAATCATAGGACAATGATTAACACATTTTTCAATACGTCTTAAGACTACAGAAAAAGATTCATGAAATTAAAAAAAAAATTATTTTAAATACACATATTGAGAGCTGGTTTTTCAAATTAAATTATATTCTAATATATCAATCGTTTTAATAATTTACTATTGAGTTTTAAACTATATTAGAATAATATTCATAACTAATTGAATATAACGATACATTACATAACATATCCTATTGTGTTAACTTGTGTTGTCATAGATTATAATAAATTTAACACCTTAAACTCAAGTTTTACATCTGAAATTGCATTGATTTAACTATATATATATATATATATATATATATATATATAATAAAATTCTGCATAATCGACCTAAAATGACAAGCAATTCAAGTAAATAAGATTTGTGGGGAAGAGATGTTTTATAAGTTATATGAACTAACCAAGAATGAAATGACTTAAATATTTTACATAATATTTATGCAACCGGTGGTATTCCTTTTAATTGTAAATATTGGTATTAGTGCGTCGTTTAACATACAGACAAAGAAAAAATTCAAGAAATATCATAAGATAGTTTCATAAGAAAAATATATCTGAATTATTTTTTTAATTAAGCTTTTTCAGAAAATAATTAGATAAAAAACTTTTAGCACAGAAAAATTTAAAATAATTTGATAATTTTGTAAATAGAGGAATTGTTTTTGATAATTATGTTATTTCATTGTTCTTCACAAATAAGGTTAGAAAATTCAATGTATTTAAATTTATATAATTGCATAAATATCAAAACAGTTAGTAGATAGAAAATATAAATAATTAACTAAGGATAAAAAGTACGATATCATGAATATAAAATACAAATAAGATAATTAGAAATGAGTTATTACAAATATTAGCAGTTCTGCGATATTTTAATTACATTTTATATATTTTGCACATTAAAACATGGAATATAGTTTGACTATATCCCTTCGACGGAACATCGCAAAAATATGATAAACTAGCCACATTGAATTTAGGCACCTCAGATAGTGTACAATGATAAATTAACTTTTCAAAAAGATAATTATTATATATACAAGATTCAACAATAAGCCAAAACTCTTTTGTAATGATTGACTGATACAAATATACATGGTTTTAATTTCTATAAATTGAATATGGTGTGATATCCATTACATTAAAATTTTGTTATAAAAAACCAGTTCTAGACAAATACTTCCATATCGGATTTAAACACATCAAGACATTAATGGGATCAAATCATATAAACTCATGAAAAACACAACAGTAAATGTTATTTAACTATAAATGTTGTTAAATCTGCATTGCATATGTTGAACTGCCACAACAGGTGCTCTGTTCTCAAACAGAATCAGGGTTGCCACTCAAATCTGGGGGAAAAAAAATCCCTGTATTTCCCTGTATTCAATATACAAGGAAATGTGCGAATAGCACTCATGTGCTAGTTATAATGGAATATGGTTTTTAAGTAGTAGAAAAAGCAAGGAAAGGAAGCAACAATTTAACTTTATTCGAAATAGCATATTAAAAGAAGGTTTATATTTACATACAGAAAACAGACACACAGTTTTATCTTTATTTATTATCTACAATTTAGTAAAACAAAATTTATATATTGGGGAAGGGGAGAGGGAGATTGATCACTTTTCAGGCTCTGTAATTGTAAGTCACACAAAATGAAGAAATCAGAGGAAATAAAACACGAAACATTTTTGTTATCATGATACAAATCCTTTAATGATTATGTAACAAAAAGGCCTTACAAAGTAAGATTTTTTTTTTATTATTTATTTATCCACTTTTGCCACTTTATGTATTTGGGCATCAATTTCTGCAACTTTTGCAGCCATCAGTTTCATGAACCTAATCCTTAACAAATAAGGTACGACATTTTTGTACGGCCTAAAGTACATTTTTTTTTTTTTTTTTAAACTCTTTCAGTTTCAGTGAACATATGTGAAAATCACTGAATGTATGAAAGGATGAATGTGACGCAACAAGTTTTAATGCCCATAAAAATTCAGTTTTAAATGATTGTTCTTGAATTAAAAATTTCGAAATTGCTTTATTTTTGGACATTAAGTTTGACATTTCCGTATTTGAAGAGCCATCTTTTCTTGTATTCCTTTTAGATTCTAAGTCCAACATCAAGAATGACTCTTTTGAACTGGTAGGCAGTCTTGTATATTTTCCTCTTTTGGCATGACTAGTAAGTATTTGTTTTCCCATATTACTTAAGCTTATTATCTTCTTACAAAGCAAACAGTATGCAGCTAATGATTTTGCATAACTTTCCCCCATTCAGAAAAATCAGGATTGATTTTTTTTTATCCGTCCAATTCGTATTTAATACGGATTTTAGCAGCTCATTGGTTGGTTGGTACGCAAATTAAATGTTGCTACTTCCGCCAGAGAAATGTATCATATTCTTTCACGTAGATATACAAGTCTCGCGCATGCTCATTAGCTACAATTCGGGAATCTCATGGCAAAAGAACAACTATTTCGCAAATCGAAACTGGAATGATCTATACAGGGGAAAAAAAAAAAGAAAAAAACGGAAGAGAGAAAAGGGGTGAATTATCGCATTACACAAACGCGAATGGTATTGTTTCTTTTTTAGAAGCTATGAATATGATCTTTCATTCTTGCAATCTTTAGAGATCGGCATTTTTTAGATGGGGAAAAAATAACTAAGAAACTTAAATTCTCTGAATTTTCCTTGTTTTATGAAAAAAAATTTAATTTTCCTGCATTTCCCAGTTTTTTTAGACGATTTTTAAATTCCCTGTGCTTTCCCTGTTCTCCTGAGTGGCGATCTGAGTTGGCGTAGCAACCCTGAGAATATATAATGGGATTTGAAATTATATTGGTATGATGTGTTTGATGAGAAATCATGTGATTATAAATCGATTTCACATTGAAATGTACTTTTTACTTAGTTTCCATAAACTGAATACTTAATCACAAGTATACAATTCTTTGAGTACAATCCAGAATAATGAGAAAATATATAAATTATATATGACATCTTGAAAATTTTCATGTATTTCTGAACAGAATGAGAAATGGGTAAAGAGAGCAATACTTTAATAATAAAGCTTTAATGCTTAAAAAGGAATAAAATAATTATTTTTATCTTGAAACACTATACACATTTTTTGCTTCCTTTTTGGGGGCTTGATATATTATCAAACTAAGAAAAAAAATCAAAATACATCATGTATTTTTCAGACTGATAAAAAAAAAAAAAATAGCAAACCGTTTTGCAGGCAGATGTAATTTTGACATATATGCTAAGCAAAAATTAATGAAAGGCTGCAACTTTTCTTCTCCCATATGTTCAAGAATACTCTAAAAGTAAAAAAAGAAGAAAATATTATACCATTGAAAATAAATCCAAGTTAATTAGCATAACTTCTAAATCACTAAAATCGCTTTTTATTAATACCTCTTTCCCAACAAGTTTTCCGTCCCTGAATGCAACAAGTCCATTCTGGGCAAAAACATAATCATACGCCTTTTCCACTGAAAAATAAAATGAAACCAGGAAAAAATATTTTGAATTAATTTAATAATAGCTTATTAAACTGAAAAATATTTTTAAAAATATCACTGTTAAAGTGATAAATATTTGCATTAATTCTTATTAAAATATATACTGAATAATTTAGGATTAAAAAACATGCTTTTTTAAACAGGCTGCTATCCTGTTTACAACTTCTTGGATATGATTGTTACAGTTTAATAAATGAAAGTTGTAGTAGAAAATTTCATGCACAGTAGCTTACTGATTAAGAATTTTTTTTCAAAAAATTACTGTTTACAGTATAATTTAGATATAAATATATAGTTACATTAAAAGTTTTGCTTCCTTGCAGTGATGTTCATAAAAATTCAAATCAAAACTAATCACTAAAATTGGTTTAAAACAAATAGAGATCCACTAACAGAAAAAAATGCAATTCCACATACAAAATAAAAATAATGCTGAAAGAAAATATTAGAATATTTTGAGTCAGCAAACTTCAGCTCATTAACCTTCACTACAAGTAATAGAAATAGCTTCCAATTGTCCCATGAAACGAGAATATGATGATCTGACAAGGAAAATTATTCATTTGCCCACATAAAAAAAAATGCTTAGTAACTAAATACGAATGTATTAATTCTTATCTTTTCTTCTTAATAATCTATTTTGTTATGATACATATGCCAATATATAATGGGCTAGAGGAATAAAATGATTTACAGAGTTTAAATTATTAAGATTACAGAAAGAGGAAATCCTAACGAGTTACTAGTAAAGTAGCTACAGTCACCTGATATGCAAAAGAATCTGCTAGTATGATGTTTTAATCATCAATAAGGAGAAGTTCAGAACAGTCTCTGTTCCATGAAATATGTAAGAATGTCGAATTTAAATAAACTGATATCTTCTATTGAAGCTTGTTCTTTGGATTCTTTTCAGTTGCAAGAGTTCAACTATAGAAAATGCAATTGTTTTATTTCAAAGGTATTTTAGGTTTTTGAACATTGTAATTTATTAAAACACACGTTTTAACTATTTGAGTTTGATTTGATGCATAAAATGTAATAAGATTTGAAATTTATCTTAAAATTTTTATTTTATTTGCATAAATAAATGTTTTATTATGCCTCATAAAATAAGAATAATAGTGAGACAACAAATCTTAAAATATAAAGCCATTAAGTCATTTAATTTTAACAAACAGAAAGAGGATTCTGTTTGGGAGGATTACATTCATTTTATTTAATTCAACCATGTAACCAAAAACAAAAGTTTGATGCAAATATCTGATAGTAAATAATTTTTAATACAAGAATTTCACCATTTAGGAAGTTTAAATACAGTAGCAGGTTTCTGACTAGGCAGACTTAGGCTTTTAGGCTAATGAAGACTACAGGTAGTATGATTAAACATGCTATTAATCAAACAGCCAAATAAATAAATTTATTTAAAAAATACAAATTCTTACATTATACAAAATTAGAGCAACAATATACACGTAATTGAATTATTAAAATCATTATCAAATAAATTAAAATATAACTAAATACTTATTTATAACCAGTGGCTTAACTAGGGTGGGGTAGACAGGGTAAGTACCCTGGGTGCAATAACTAGGATGAGCAAAATGATAGAATAAATTAGTTGAATTCTATAAAAAGCCTTTAAAAAAACTCTTATCCTACAAAACTAAAATAAAACTTCTTAAAAACAAAAATAAAAATTATATATATATAGTATATATAAGGTAATGTTTGTTTACTATAGACCTATAAACTACTGGACAGATTTTATTCAAAATTGCACACAGAAGTATTGAGGTATACAGATACTTGGATACCTTCCTAGGATACAGATGTATCGCAGGCAGTTTCATAATAATTAACTGAATGATTTTTTTATTAATTAAAACTCTTTTTCATGCCTTAACAGTTTGCACCTGTACCTTGACTTTTTCTACTTCTTTTCCTATACCGATGGAGAAAAGCAGCTGATTTTTTTTCCCAGACCAATGAGACACATTATTCATGCATGTACTATTATTAAAACTATTTTAAATTATTAACCTATTTTTCCCACTTATAGAATTTTAGATGTTGTGCTGTTTCTTTCTTTCTTCTTCCCCCCCCCCCTCTTTTCCATGCCAATGAAACAAGGCTTAGAAAATGTTTTGCCTATTAGTTCAAAGGAAAATATTTTTTTTTAATGATTTATTATTTTGAAAACTAAAAATTTAATATATTAATCTTTCAGATTTATTTTGGTGTACTTCTGATTCAATTAAAAAAGAATAAAGAAAATTATAAACTTCTAATCTAATTTCATGGCCTATAAAGGCATGAAAAATAAAAATTCATTTTCATGCATGTGCAGTGTTTTATTTACATCCTGATTTATAATGGAAACGTTAAATTTTGTGAAGCTTGTTAATGTTCAGTACTAACTGTTATAATTTTACAGCTATATGTCTTTCAATTAAAAGTTTTTTTTTATTATCTTTAATTTGATGAAATATGAATTGCAATTCCTTATCATTTGCTCTTATTTCACTGATTTGGACATTGTGCATTTAATTTGAATGATTTTGAATTTTTATTTGACACTCTCATTTTAATAAAAAGTTCAAACATTATATGTATTTAAAAGATGTACACATTCAATAGTATTAATCCTGGGCAAAGCCGGGATATCAGCTAGTTTTCATATATTCAGTTATCTCAATTAATTCCCAAATTCAAACCATTACTAAAGTTCAGTATACAAATGAACAAACCATTATTAAAGTCATAATTATTTGAAAAACTAAATTCAATGTAAAATCATAGTTAATATCAATTAGCTCAGAAGATAGATTATTCATCTAATGAACAGCCAAAAACTTATTCGTGTTTTTAAATGTCTAATAGATTGCTTAGAATTTTTATAAACTTAAGTAAATAAAAAGAACTAGGAAAACATTTCATTAATAATAAAAATGAAAATACAGAAATTATAAGTAAAAAAAAAACCTTTAATGTGAAAAAAGAAGTATGGGAAGCACACACACACACACACACACATCTTTATTATAAGTATAGATTTAGATATAAAAATAATTTTTTTTTCTTGAAGGTCAATACCAAATTTATGATTAATTAGATATTTTTACTACTTTCCAAGACTGGAATCTACTTCATAGTAAATTTGTATCTTGATAATTTTTTCTCCATAATATTAACATTGGCTTGAAAATGAATCTTTCAAAAGTGTCTTTGAGGAACATTATTTTTAAGGAGAACATATTCAAATATTTAGAAACTTGCTTTCCATTTTATTAAGAAAATAACTCGGCAATTAATATGCAAAAATAAGAACAGAATATTGATGAAAATATTTACTTTTATAAGAAATTTACTGAACTTTATTTTTTAACAAAAATTTAAAAAAATTTCTTTGAAATTAAATGAGAACAATAAATTAATATATTCCATTTTAACAAACTTGGTATTAAGCTTTGCCAAATGAAAATATTTTGAATTTTTAGGAAATTTATACCTATTCTGAAGTTTAATGAGATAATATAACTGCACAGGAGCTATTTGATTTATAATTCAGTGTCAAATAATGTGCAGGAATAGTCAAAAATATTTTTAAGTCTAGAAGTTGCGAAAATCTCCTAAATAATTTATGTACATTTAATAAATACAACATGAAAAATCTAATCTTGAATAAAAGTTATCATACGATTGCTAATAAAGAGAGAAATCTAATATTTGTAAAATACCAAACCACTTATTATCTTTTCATAGCTGAAGTGTAAAGTAAAATTCTTGATTTAAAAAGTTACCTGAGATACAATAAACTTTTTCAATAGAAAAAAAGTGATTTATATGTTTGGTGAAGGGAGGAAAAAAGGTGAACTTAAATTTCAAAACTGAAACTACAATTGTGAATAATAAACATAAATGTTTTTTTTTTTTTTTTATTTGTTGAAGTAGGGGAGAAATTGCATAATTAATTATATCATTAAAAATATGAGAACTTAAATCTCAATTTAGTGTTTTTATCTCTCCTCCTTTCTCTCAAGTTTAAAATAATCATAGTCGTTAACTATTTTTATGCGAGATAGTATTTTGAGAAATTTTAACTAAAATCATTTAAATTTGCTTCTTTTTGTGTAATTAAAACTCATTCAAAAGTCAAAAAAATTGCTTTAAGGTGCATGTTTAAATCCTCCAAAGTGTAGTGTTTAATTTGGTAACTTTAATTTTAACAGTTTGGCTTACAATGCACTAATATTTCTGCTTTTAATATTTATAGATATAACTCCATAATGAAAATTAAATACAGATAGCAGTTTTATCTAAAAGGCATAATGACATATCATAAAAATGCATTTAAAATTTTAAAATTGCATTGACAGTTTTTAATGAAATCCATCCTTCTCATGAAATGTTTAATATATTAATAGTTTAAACCATTAAAAAAAATATATAAATAAAAAAATTCAAACAGTTATTTGTATAAAAATTTTGATATATTAAAAAAAATATAAAATCAATATGCATTCCATTGATCTTTTCAGGGCTGATATAAGTTTGCTGAAGACCCATGGCACTGACAGTGCTGGGGCAGTGGGTCTCTGAAATAATCACATATAATATTCATTTCAATTTGTTTGACATTACATTTTAAAATATAATTTTAAAGCTTTTTCATTTCTAACTATATATTTGTTATTAATTGTCTTTATAACTGATATAATATTTTTTATAAATAGCTTAATTAATTTGTTTGAAAAACTAAGATGTGTTAATCAGTTGTTAGGCCATATTACTTTAAAAATGTTTTTGTGTAATTGTTTAGATTTAAATTCAATTCTTCCTCCCTGACATAACATTTTTTAGGGGGTGCAGAGTAACAATGAGGATTACAATTTTAAAAAATGAGGTGGTGCAGAGTTTTGCTATTTGGCCAGAGCCCCATTTTATGTAGGTACGCCTCCATTTATAACATATTCGAGTATTACTTATTCATTCAAAAGTTATGTTACATTCCATTGGTTACACCTAATACAATAATTTTTAATGCAAGATTAATTTGGAGTTTCTTATTTCTTTATAATCAATAATAATTAAATGTTTTTATTTGCCAGTTACAAAATTATTAATAATTAAGATTAATTTTTCAAGAATTTTATTACCTTAATAATCTTTCCCATGATATAAATATTAAAAAAATAAATAAAAACAGATATTTTTATAAAATTACTAGAATAAGAAACTAAAATCATTAACATGTTAATTATGTTAAAAAACTTTTGAAAAGTAAAACCAAATTAACAAGTAATTAACAGAGCAGTCACATAATATACACTGCTTACAGATGCAAAATACTGTAATCCACCACTGTTTAGTTTATATAATTTTGTTTCAATTATATACAGTTTATCTAATTGTTGCTTAAAAATTTATCTCTTAATTTCATGAATGTAAAATCATAATGAAGAATTTATTTAATAAGACTAACAGAAGCAAGTACAAAAATATCTATAAAAACATAATGAAGAATTTATTTAATAAGACTAACAGAAGCAAGTACAAAAATATCTATAAAAACTATCAGAGTTAAAAGGAAACTTTAAAAGAATATATTCAAGAGTAAGCTAATACAAGATCAAATTATGAAATTTACCACAGAAAAAATTATAATAATTATTTTACAAATACTTAAACTTATCATGCCCATCATTTCAATATTTAGTAAATTTTAAATAGTAATAATTTATCAAAAGTATATAAAATATCTTCAAAATAAAAAACATAAGTTTTTAATTTTTAAATGTAGAAACAGAAATTATTATAATACTAACGCTGTGGGTCCAACATTTGTTCCTGAATTTTTTTTAAATCTGATCCTCCAACCAAGCCAATGGCAACTTTTTTATGTAGTTCTGTCAAAAAAGCTTTCATATCTGGATCAATTGGCTGTTTTAAACAAAAATGAAACAATGATTTTTAATTTCCAAAAAATTTTAATACCTTTGAACATTTAAAAATATTAAAAGTTTCAATTAAATAGTGAAAAAGAAATCAGAAAGAACTGCACGAAATTAGATAAAAATTTGCAACAATGTTTTTTTTTAATTTTATGAGTCCCGTATAAAATTTATTTTCATAATATTTTTAGAATTTGATTATAATAATAACAATACTTGGCGAGAAAGAGTCAAGGTCCCATCGATATCAAACAAACAAAGATCTTTTCCATCCATTTTGACAAAGATTTTCAATCAAGAAACTTTAAAAAAATTATTTCGTCCTTTAAATTACTAACACCGGCATTAAATTTGTTTACAACAGTTCTAAATGAACGTGTCAATCTCATGTTGCCATTCTCAAACAGTCAACATATATTATTTCTATTTTTCGCAAAATAGATTCTCACCGAGTTCGCAGAATAGCTAAGGAGAGACCATTAACTCTTGAAGAGACCTATTTTCTTCTTTACGAAGTAGTTCTAGCAATGAAATTGCTTCGACTGCAACTGGAGAAGAAAGTTCAGCACCTTGCAATGGAAATATAGAAACAGTGAAATTCGTTGAAGAAGCATATGTCCATAAAAAAGGATTAAATCAGAAAATAGCGACGAAAATGACAATAACAAATATGAGTATATGTGATCCAAGTTAATATATTAGAGTAGTCTTTATCAAAACCAGCTTTCAAATTATTTTTTGGTACCCCCAATGGAACTGTAACTGTGTGTTAAATTACAGATATGGCTAAGTTTTCAAAAAATTGAAGGAAAATCAGTGACAGATTTTGACAACTTGAGGCCAGAAGATCTAAATTATTCTGAGGCTCTTTTTAGTTTCACAAAAGTTAAGAAAGTAATATGAACCAAACTTATTTGCACATTTAAATTCATCTTTATGATTTCTTTATTTATGTGATATATATCAGGTAAATAAAGTTTCTGTCTTTTATCTTCATTTTTTTAGTTATTTTTCAAAGATACCCTGCCATCCTATTCTCCTTATAAAATATTGCCTACCTTCTGTCCAAATGTCCACAGATGCCAACGGCCATTTGGGAGGAGGGCGGATGTTATGCACCGGGGCGCCAACTTGATCAAGAACTAAAATAATGTTCTGAACAATAATAGCGAGGTGGAAAGAGAGAGGAAGAAATTTAACTGGAAAAATCAACGGGTTTGGAAGTATATGAATTTCGCAGATATATTAAAGTCGTGCAATATATTATAAACATAAGGTAAGTATATTTACAGTCGTTTACTTCACCGACAAAGTTATATTGATATAGTATTTTGAAAATTCATGCTATAAAATATATATGTTTAATATTGTTAGGTCTAATCATGTCTATTCCAAGGAAATGTCTCTCTGAGCTTCATAAAAAGCTCATTTTTAGGAAGTCACAAGTAGACCTATTTTCTTCTTTACGAAGTAGTTCTAGCAATGAAATTGCTTCGACTGCAACTGGAGAAGAAAGTTCAGCACCTTGCAATGGAAATATAGAAACAGTGAAATTCGTTGAAGAACCACATGTCCATAAAAAAGGATTAAATCAGAAAATAGCGACGAAAATGACAATAACAAATATGAGTATATGTGATCCAAGTTTATGGCTATGTATTATAAATCATAAGTGTAGAATGCTTTATATTAAAACTGAATCTGTACAACTCAAAGGAGCTTTTGTTAAGAATGTTCAGGATAGATCATTTTCCACTACGTATTATTTAAAGAAAATGTCAAATGGTGAAATTCAGCTTCACAGTTGTTTAATTTATTCAAAAACACAAGAATCGGTATTTTGTTTGTGTTGTATACTGTTTTCCAAAAAAAAGAGAAAATCAATAATCTATACGATTTATAGGGGGCTATAATAACTGAAGAAAGCGCTGTCAACTGTAATTCAAGATCATGAGCATTCTAATTGTCTCACTTTAATTGGTTTAGTGCTTGGAAAGAGGTTTTAGACGACTAAATTTATGTTCAACTATTGATAAAACAAATCAAGTTACAGTAAATACGGAAATAGAACAACTTAAATTACTGCTTCAAGAAATTATAGATATGATTCTTTTTTTAGCATGTAATAATCTTCAACTTTGAGAAACCCATGAAATAGTAGGAACGCCTAATTATAGAAATTTTTTTGTTTAATCAGATGGTAAAGTGAATACGACTCTGTACTAATAGATCAAACAGAATAAAAAATTCGAAAAATAGAATTTTGCATCACTCAGTACATAGATTACAAGAACAAATTATTTTTGCTTACGAAATGAAGTCCTTAAGAAAATTTTAAAAGCAGCATCGCCCTATAGTATCCAAATGGATTGCACTCCTGGTATTTCATTAAAAAACAAACTTCAGTCATTGTTAGGTATGCAAATTTTGAAAAGAAATGATTAACTATAAATGAGTCATTTCTAAGGTTTACTGAAGTAACTGGTGTGACTGAAAGACTAGCAAAAACTCAATTAAAAAGATTTAGTGAGTTTCATTTAGATATTATGAACTGTAGAGGACATGCATACGGCAACGGTAACAATATGAACGGGAAATATAAAGGTGTACAATCTAGAATAATTGCTCTACACCTCACGCAATTTATGTGCCTTGCCTATCACACTCGTTCAGTTTTTCAATTTGTAATACTGCTTCCAGCAGTATATATAGTAAAAAAAAAAATTTGAATACTGCAATGCTTACATTACTTATTTCCAGTATCTACAAAAAGATCGAAAATTCTACAAAAACATTTAAAAATTAGTCTTAAACCATTATGCGACACTCGTCGGGAAGCCAAAATAGATTCGATTAGACGATTGTATTCACACTTTGAACAAATTTGTAATGCCATTGAAGAATTTGATACAAATAACGATAATATAGCATTATATGAGTCTAAAATTCTATTGGATTTAATATAAGATTTTTTTTTTTTGTCATGTGACTATTTAAGCCAAATTTTGTGCAGTAGCTTCTGAGGGTAAAGATCCCTGAGCACCCGAGGGCAGAAGTCTGACTTCTAGCTCAAATAAAAATATCACACACACACTCGCTTGCACAATCCCTTTTTACAGGGGGGGGGGGCTCATTCACGCACGTCACAGAAAGAACACAGGGAAGAGAACAACCATGCCCGAACCAGTAAGAGAACCCGGGACACCTAGATCACGGGAAAGACGCGCTACCGCTGGGCCAGGACGCAGGCAATACAAGAAATGCCATTTATTTTATATTTAATAATAGTGTTTCTAATATTATCCAAAATTAGTACTATCAACAAAATATTTCAATCAAAAATAATTTGTTTTAATTGGTTTAATTTAATTTAGTCAATAAAATTAAAATCGAAATAAAAAATTTAAGAACAAAATTTAACACATTTTTAGACGAAGCAAAAGTGATCACACGCAGTCTGAATATTTCAGAACATTTTCCTCAAAGACGAACATGAAATAGAAAAAAATATATATTCTGAAATAGTAGAAGATGAAAGTATAGAAAAAAAACCTGGTAGAGAAATTTATGTATTATTTTTTAACACTGTAATTGATAATGTTATTGTACAGATAGCAGAAAGATTTAAAAGTATTTCAAATTAATTACTGATATAAAAAATTTTAGAAAACCATGACTTAGAAAAATGTACCACAAACATTGTAAAGTTTTATAACAAAGATGAGGATAAAAACCTAATCCAGGAAATTTGGTTTGCTATGGGCTATGATTTCGAATAAAAAGGATGCAAGTAACACACAATACATACTGCAATACATAATTAATAATAATTGTAATGAATTATTTCTAAATGTATTAACTATGTTTAAACTTTTCTTTACGTTTCTAGTTATTGCAAAGAATGCTGAGCACTCTTTCAACAAATAAAAATTAATAAAGAACTGTCTTTGCCGAAGCATGTGTGCAGAACGCTTAAATGCATTTGCTATATTAAGCTCAAAAAAAAAAAAGTGCAAAAAATTGTAATTATTCTGAAGTAATTAATAACAGAAACAAAAACACGCATTAAATAAATATGCAATATTAATATATGTTCGTGCTTGTAATTTTTTTTTTTTTTTTTTTTTTTTTTACTTTACAAAAACGTTAGGGTCCCAAATGATTTCTTGCAACCAGGCCCCTTTATAGAGAAAGCCGGTTCTGAACAGATGTTTCTTTCCATCAGTAGCATGTCTCTCTTTCATGCTTACTGTTTTGGGATGAATCACATTTTTTTAACCTTGGTATTTAAAAAAAATTCTCTGTCTGCGCTGAAAACAATTAATACACATACATATTTCAAATTCATTATGCTTCTAACTATAAATTTTTGAGCCATGCTGTCCACATGTTCACAGAAAATGAATTAAAACAGACTAATTTTTGCTTTTAATATATTAGATGAAACTTTTAATTAAATTTAATAAATTAGATAAACATTTTATCTAAAAATGATTTACATTTAATTTTTTTTATGATACTTACATTATTTTGGATATATTAAGAAAAATTAGCAGAATTGCTTGTCAAATCCTGAAAAAAAAATTCACTGTATTTCCCTCGGACGTATGCACAATAATAGAGAAAATGTGCTAAAAGCAACCGTGTGTTAATTATAATGGAATAATAGTATTGCAGCTTTAATGAAAGAAAAAAGCAAGGTTATTCAACAAATATGGATTGAAACAAAATGCAGTTTTTAAAACATAAAAATGTTTGTTCATGCGTTCAAATATTTTTTATAGTATTCTTCACAAATATAAATACACTGCTAAAAAACCTCTTTCTCTTTCAGTTTCAGTAATTCCACTAGTAATTAAGTACCTTGTAGTCACTATATCAAAACTAAGAGTCGAATGTTTTTGCTACTTGTCACTGTGCTTTTAATTAATTATTTAACAAAAATGAAAAGATTTTCATATAAGAAATTTACCATTGGTTCAGATGTCTGAATTTTTTAAAAAATGACTGAAAAATATTAGCAATATAAGAGAAGCTAATTTTAGGTGGATTCAATTTATCCTGACAAGCATTTATAATATTAACATACATGGCAGATCAAAGAAGTGTTCTTTTTTTTTTTTTTTTTTTTATGATGTCAAAAACTTTTAGAATACTTCTACAAACACTGATATTTTCTACCCAATGAAAAGAAGAAAACTTCAAAGAAAATTCAGAAGAATCAATAACATCCAGGAAATTGACACATCTAGCTGGACTATCATCAAATATTCTACACATTGCTCATAGAATAATATTGTTACGAATCTGTAATGCTGCTTTCCAGCATAGTTGGTTCCACCATTGGAAAGAATGTTTTACAGTCATCGGTATTGGATGGAGTCCGGTGTCGCGTCGGAGGGTCCCGGAGCTTGGCGACTTTGGCGCCAAAATAGATTATACCCGAAACATCGAGAATTTTCCGATCCGTCCAGTAGGAAAGGAGATACGCCTCGAACGTTCCTGATTGGTTGAGAGGCGTCTAGCCCCGCCTCCTGAGACCTATAAAAGGAAGCGGCCGCAGCTGCTAGGGCAGAATAGTCGGAAACGACAGTAAAGAACTGGCCTTCCAGAGATAAGCGGAGCAGCGACGGAGTGAAGCTAGTGCTGAACTAAGCTGTGTTCTATTGTCTGCAGTAGAGTCTGTTGTATGCTGCACGTCTCGACTGAAGATAATCGTCTTCTGTGCTGTATATAATTGCCGTCTTTGTGCTGTCCTGTGTGTCTTCGTGTAAATAAACGTCGTTGTTTTATTTTCTACTACCGCCTGGTGATTGAGCGTTCTTCACACCATATAACTTCCACTATCCAAACGAACCCCGGAAATTTCGTAACAATATCTACTTACCATTTAATATATTTATGTTCATGTTGAAACGGTGTTAGAGTTTTGACTCCCTCCGGTGGAGAAAAGGGGAAATTCTGTTCCCCTAACCAGATGCATTCGAGACGCCGACGCGGCGACATGTACATACTCTTTCTCCCGTCTTTTGTGTTGTGATGTGTTTGTGTGGTAGCTTAGAAATGTCTGTGTCTATATATGTGTGAAAATAAAACATATGAAAGTTTCAACTCCTGCTTCGTCATTAATGGAATTGTCATGCACTGACTGAACATCGTGGTGTACCCTGGACGTGATACGTTGAAATTTGGAAAGCAGACAATTTGGAGGAAGCGCAGTGAGGAGCTGAAACCAGAGGTGGGCACATTTATTATTTGTTCTAAGCTTTTTTTGAATTGTTTAGTTTAAAATGGATATTAATAGATTAAAGGAAAAAAGGAAAGGATTACGTACTATCTTCACGAAACATTTAACTAAAATAAAAAAATTCCTTAAGCAGAGAAATTTGTAATGAATATACGAAAGAAACAAAAATTAATGAGCTTGTGAGTTTAAAAGCTCAGCTCACGGAAAAATTGAAGGATTTAATTAACTTGGATGATAGTATTCAATTAATTATAGATTTAAGCGAAATGGAAGGAGAAATTGAGGTATGCGAAGATTACAAAGACAAAGCAATCGAACTAACATCTAAGCTAGAAAGACAAATAGAAAATTTGAGGGATATTCCACAAGTAAGGACAAACAGTCCAGTTAAAAATAATGCGGAAAATGTTATCCCCTTAAGAAATCAAAGTGTTAATTTACCGAAATTAAATATACAAACTTTTCAGGGCGATTTCAGTGAATTTATAGATTTTTGGAATTCTTTTGAAGTCGCAATCCATAAAAATGATTCATTAACAAAAATTGAGAAATTTACTTATCTAAAAACGTATCTTCGTGGAATTGCCTTAAATGCTGTATCGGGATTTTCATTAACTGAGCAAAATTATGATGCCTCGATACAGTTATTAAAAGAAAGATTTGGCCGAACAGATATAATCATATCTTCTCACATGCATAAACTTTTATTGATTGATCCAGTAAAAACTTATGATGCAATAGAAAAGTGTATGATGCAATAGAAACCCAAATTAAATCGTTGCAATCATTAAATGTAGCTTATAGTAACTTATTGTGTCCTGTAATATTACAAAAGCTACCCGAAGAATTAAATTTAAACTATAATCGTCACCGTAGGGCAGGTGAATTATTTGATATCACTAATTTAGTAGAATTCTTAAGAATAGAAGTAGAGTGCAGGGAAGTTTCTTTATTATCAGAAAACCCTAAAATTTCTAATGTAAAGGAGTATTCATTTAGAAGCAAACCTGATCAAGGTTACAAAAATAGATATTCGCATACGAATGCCTTAACGACACACGCTGATTCATTTCACCATAAATCTGAATCGAATCGTAAATTTAATCCAAAAAGAAACTATTATCCTTCTTCCGATGACAGAATGAGTAATCAAAATTGTATCTTTTGCACTGAAAAACACATGAGCCATGATTGCTCAGTTAATATTAATGAAAAGAAAAAATCGTTAATGGTTTTCAGAATCACATAAGAAAATTCTGCAATAGTAACTATCAATGTAAGCTCTGTGGTTCTTTTTCGCGTCATTCCTTAATTTGCGAAGGACAGCAACCCGATACCGTAACTAAGAATATTTACCCTCCAGTCGAAGAAGGGACTTCTATCCCCGAAGAAAATAATACAGCTTCTACCATATCTTTCAGCACCGAACAAAATAAAAGAAAAAATAGGGTCCCTGGATCGGTTTTATTACAAACGTTTTCAGCTGTGGTGAACGGACGGAGGGGGAGTAGGACGCACCTGCGTTGCATGTTGGATTGCGGTTGGTGGTCGAGGAATTGGGATTGAAAACAGTACTAGACCTTAGTCCGCGCCCGTAACAATTTGCCAAAGGCAAAACTGCGCATGCTCCAAAAGATGAGCAGCTTTCTCGAGCAGTAAACGCGCCGATTTACTTTTTTGTTTGCCTTATTTTTCGTTTTTGAAATCTTTGCTTTTGAAGAACGACGATTCTGGAGCACACGGCGGAGAACACTCCTTCTTTGTTTTTGAATGTCTTTTCAGGAATCTTCAAACAAACGGCCCTATTAGGGCCTTGATATAAACATTTGAGTCAAATAAATAAATGCATTTGAGTAATTATTCATCTCAAATTTCATATTAATAAATTTTATAGGAATAATAAAAATATTAATAATTAGTTTTTTTCTTTTGTAATCATAATTCTTTAAGGAACAGTATAATATCACTTGAAGTTTCGCATGTTAAAAGTATTTATTTTAAAAGCATTAATTTTCAAACCTAAGTTAAAAGAAATTTCATATTATTTAAAAACTCAAGCATTAATGCCTATCATGTGAACATAGAAAACAAAATGTGCTTTATTAATACAGTCATATATGAATTTAAAAAATATTTGAAAAAATTAACTGTGCAAATAAATAATGTTTGTCTATAATAATCAAGGCTGTTTTGTTTAAAGACGTGTTTTGTTAATAAACCTTCAATGACACAATATTTGGTACTAGACTCTAGAGCCAGCACCAAAATTTTGCTCATAGGGAAAAACCGTTTTTTCAGTCCACCTGATTTCTTTGTCAAATTCCTGAGCTGTATTGCTAATGCTGCATGTTAAAAATGATTGGAAATGTGTCTTTGGAATTATGAAATGTAGATGTCTTTTATTTTTAAGACAGTGTTATTGAATTAAACATAAAGACAGATTATGGCGTTCTTTTTTATGAAAGTAAATGACAATATTTATATGAAAAGCATGATGCTGGAAAAAGTTATGGCCCAAGAAAAGAATACATTATAAATTTCTGTGTCAACTAATTGATTGGTTTATTTTTTATTATTTAATTAAATACCTAAATTAATTTGAGAATAGCACAATTTATTTACAAACATATCCCAAAATACCAAATGCAATGTATGTTATTTGTTTAGGTGGAGTTTTTGTAACATACAGACAAACATTTTTTGTTGTTTATTATAAATAAGCATCAATTGAAATTTTTTCTGTTTATTTAAAGAAAAATATGATTTGATTAATGTACTGTTACATATATTTCAGTGCCAGCATGTATTTTTAAGGAATATTTTTAAACATATAGTTGGGTATTTGGTACTATTAAATACATAGATCTGACAGTGTAATTATCAAGAAATATGAATATATACGAGTTTAATCATTTGATCGTATCAATAAAAAATAAATTTGTATATTAAAATACATATATCTCAGTTGCATTATTTAAATGAATATTATTATCATAGTAGAGATTATTCTTTAAAAAATGGATCAAAAGTGATAAATTTTGTGCTTCCTCCTTTTCTGACAGCAAAATAATTTATTATGTTATTTAAAATAGTATTTAAATATATATATTGAAAGGAAAAAAAATTAATTTAAATTAAACGATAATTAGTTATAGATTATAAAAAAACCCAATAAAAAATGAATTTTTATGATATTAGAGGTGTTCTTTTTTATTATTTAAAAATCTAAACAATACCTTATTTAGAGGTTTATATAAGCATATGTTTTACTACCTGAAGTGTGGAAGTAATATTTCAAAAAAGATTGGCAAAAAATCATTACTCCTCTTCAAATTATGTTAACCACATCAGTTAGGTGAAAAATTAGTGTTTTTTAATATTTATTTAATTGTTCAATGTCTATTGTTTATAAGTTTAAATCTGTAATAGTAATAATCTTTGGGATCAAAATTTGGATGGCTTAAGAAACTAAAGAAGTTATAAATGAAAATGAAAGCTATAAACCAAAGAAGGATGATGGCAGAAAATGTTTTAATGTGTTTACTTAATCATAAGTCTGTGATCTATCAGTCACTTAGTAAATTCTATTAATGTATTTAACATTGAATTTTTTTTAATTCCTTCGGGATTTTAAATTTTAAGAGCTTGGAAAATGCTACATTCCCCAGAAATATATTTACTGTGAATAAATTATTCCCTCCTTTTAAATTCATTATAAAAAAGGTAAGGAAATATTAAAAATAACATACTTTATTAAAAAGATTATTTTTTTTTTTAATATTTGCTTATTTCTGTATAATATAAGTAAATCTATATGTACAGCACTAATCTAATTGGTGAGGCATGAAAAAAGAAAGGTGAAATATTATAAGAAAATTTCTGTATACTTTCTAACAAATAACCGAAATATGACTTAAATTTAGAAAATTTATTCTCATAAACACATCTATTAAAAATTGTCTTGTAAATGTGCTTATAATTTCTATGTGCTTAATATAAAATTTCTAAGAAATCAGATTACAAATAAATACTTATTTACTTTATAATTTCTTTCAACACTTGGGATGAAAAATCCTTTTAAAAAATACAGAACTTTAAAAATAATATTGTGTATAGCAAAAGCAGTAGTAGTAATAATGATGAGAATAATCTTAATTATATTGTATACGTACAACATTTTTTATGAGAATTTTTCAGAAGTATGCAAGTATACATTTATCATACAAGTTTGTGAATTCTATTACTGAGTGATTTTAGAAATTTCAGGAGAAAGAAATGCGAACAAATAATTTATTTTTAAATTATCACATTTCTTATCTCTCAGAGCCACAGTAAATATGTTAATGGCCAGTAGCCATATTAGTATATAATAAAATTGTAAATAAAATGTTTTTATTATAATTTTTAAAATTCTTAATTAAACTCCTTAATAGATTAATTTCAGTAGAAACTGGATAGTATGAAAAATTTACAGGGAAAAAACATTTTGTATAAAATATTTATTATGAGTTGTATATGAAACAAGTTTGAGGATTTAAAATCCTTCGAAATATAGTTTTATTGCATTTCTCTAAATTTTCTCCATAGATATAGAATGTATATTTCTCAAACAGGTTTGAAAATTGAAATATAAAGTTATTTCCCTGTTTTGAATAGCTTATAGATATGAAAAATTATTTTCATTTCACATGAAATAAGTTCTCCATAAAATGCAGAATTACTAATATTCACCTTGCATAGAACTAACATTTAATCCTATATCTGCTTAAATGACATGGACAGTTTCACAAACAGAAATATGTGATGAATCGTACAAGATTCAAACTATTTAAATTGTGTACAATTTGCAATTCTTGCATTCATATTAAATATTAATTCACAAAATATATATATTTATAATTGACTGAAAGATAGTAGTTTTTCAATTTTCAGTTATCTATAAATTCATTTATAAATAACTGAAAATATTTCAAATCGCTAATACTAAATTATTAATGCTTTTTATGCTGGATTTTATATATGAACACGGAATAAAAACCTTTTTTAATTAATCATATACATTGACATTTCTGTCATGCTTAAAAATAATCGAAACTACATTCAAAATATTTTCAACACAAACAATAATCCCCTCGCAACTTCTCCCTGCGGAGCAGAATTTTTGGAGCAGCCCCTAGAAGCTTCTACATTTGGCTCGATAGCGCCTTATCCAAAACAACTTGGCACGTTCGAAGCTTGAGCATGCGCAGTTTTGCCTTTGGCAAATTGTTACGGGCGCGGACTAAGGTCTAGTGAAAACAGTGGGCAGGGAAGTTCTAGCTATTCACACTTTCGGTAGTGAAACCGCTGAGCGTCCTGTTTACGATATAGTGGAGATTACGTTAAGGAATGTACGTACGACTCGGTGTGTTAAAATACAAGCGGTTGTAAATGACTCGATTACGTCGGCGAAAATTCATACTCCATCGCAGTTTGTTAGAAACATAGCGTTAGAAAAGGGAATTGATTTAGCAGATGTTAGTACTTCTGAGAGGATTGATGTTTTGATTGGTTCGGATTATATTTCAGAGATTTTAGGCGAAAGGAATATAAGGATTAGTAAAAGATTAATTGCAGCTGATAGTTCGGATATTTGCTTGTCAACTCTCCTGATCAATGTTTAAGTGAATTTTTAATTTCAGAATCTATTGAATGGAAATACATTCCACCTAAATCACCGAATTTTGGAGGTATTTGGGAAGCCGGAGTAAAATCCTTTAAATTCCATTTAAAACGCGTACTAGGAAATCAGAAACTAACTCTGGAAGAATTTCTAACAATTTTGGCTGAAATTGAAGGCGTCCTAAATTCTAGACCCCTTACTCCGCTATCTCCAGAATTCGACGATTTTGAAACTTTGTCACCTGGACATTTTTTGATTGGCAGACCAATTAATGGAATTACCAAACCATTGTTAATTAATTTAAATGGAAATCGATTATCAGAATGGCAAAAAATTACAAAATTTTCTCAAAGTATATGGAAAATATGAAAACGTGATTATCTTTGCAGTTTACAACAACGTTACAAATGGAAATTCAATAAGAATGATGTAAAACTCGGAACACTTGTTCTGATAAAAAATGAAAATTTACCTGGAACTAAGTGGTTGTTAGGAAGAATTACTGAAGTTTTCTCCGGTAATGACAACCACATTAGAGTAGTTAATATTAAATTACCAAATGGCAATATAATAAAACGAAATGTTCGTGATGTAGCTATTTTACCCTCTGGAAATGAAGTGTATTAATGTTATTGTTATTTGTTTTAGTTTATATAATATATATATAATGGAATTTAATAATCAGAATTGTATTTGTATTTATACTAATTGTATTATTGTGAACTTATTGTTTTATTGTATCTATAGTATGCAATTTTATGAAGGTCTTCAACCGGGGGGTGGATGTTAGAGTTTTGACTCCCTCCGGTGGAGAAAAGGGGAAATTCTGTTCCCCTAACCAGATGTATTCGAGACGCCGGCATGTACATACTCTTTCTCCCGTCTTTTGTGTTGTGATGTGTTTGTGTGGTAGCTTAGAAATGTCCGTGTCTATATATGTGTGAAAATAAAACATATGAAAGTTTCAACTCCAGCTTCGTCATTAATGGAATTGTCATGCACTGACTGAACAAACGGGCAATGGATTATGCGTAGTCCACAAGTACCTAGATCTAAAATCTTAAACAGGGCTTCCACTCAAATCTGGGAAAAAAATCCCTGTACGTCTATTCAAGATACGAGAAAATGAGCGAAACATTCATGTGCTAGTTATAATGAAGTATGGTTTTAAGGAGTGGAAAAAGCAAGGAAAGGAAGCAACAATTTAACATTATTTGAAATAGCCTATTAAAAGAAGGTTCATATATACATACAGAATTTTTTTTCCCTTTATTTATTATCTAGAATTTAGCATGACAAAATTTATATATTAAGGTGGGATATATGACCTCTCATGCTCTTTAATTGTAAGTCACACTAAATTAAGAACTCGTGTGAAACAAAACATTTTTGTCATCATGATGCAAATTATTTAATTACTTAAAAACATTACAAAGCAAGATTACTTTTTTTATTTATTCATTTTTGCCAATTCAAGTATTTGGGCATCAATTTTTGCAGATTTTTCAGCCATCAGTTTCATGTAACTAATGGATCTAATGCGTGACAAATAAGGTACGACATTTCTGTACGGCCTAACATATATATATTTTCTTTAGCTATTTCACTTTCAGCGAACATATGCGAAAATATTTGCGATATATCATTGAATACATTAAAGGTCGCATGTGACGCAACAAATTTTAATGCCCATAAGAATTCAAATTTCCATGACTGTTCTTGAACTAAAATGGTTTCAAAATCGGCTTATTTTTGGACATTAAATCTGACATTTTCGGATTTTAAGCGTCATTTTTTCCTGTATTCCTTTTCGATACTAAACCCAGCATCAATGAAGACTCTTTTGTACTGGCATGTAGTCTTATATGTTTTTCTCTTTTGGCATGACTAATAAATGCCTGTATTCCCATATTACTTAGGCTTATTCTATTCTTTCGCGCAGTTGCAAAAGTCTTGTGTATGCTCATTAGCTGCAGTTCGGGAATCTCATGGAAAAAGAAGACTCGCAAATCGAAACTGGAATAATCTATACAGAAGGAAAAAAAAAAAAAAAAAAAAAAAAAAACGGAAGAGAGAAAAGGGGTGAGTTTCTTCATTACACAATCACGAATGCTATTGCTCCGCTTTTGGATGCTACGACTACGATCGTTAGAGATCAGCCTCTTTTGGATGGGAAAAACTAATTAAGAAACTTAAAATTCCCTGTATTTTCCCGGGTTTTATGAAAATGTTCAAATTTCGCTGCATTTTCCGGTTTTTTTTAGATGATTTTTAAATTCTCTCTGTTTTTCCAGTTCTCCCGGGGGCGTGATAACTCTATTACAGTCATTTTTGCACGAAAGTTTTTTTTTACACGTTTTAAAATTTTTAATTTACATTTGGTCTATCCATACTAATTTGTAAAATTAATTGTATGTCCAAACTTGATATACCTTCTTTAAAATTCTCAAACAAATCTTGAAGAGTGGTATTTCTTAAAAATATTGAATTCCAATATTTTGTGGAGAATATTAGTCGATGCTTACTAATATCTTACCATAAGATCCGTTAGACACTTTTGTGAAATGCGGTTTAAAGTTTCTTCAACGCATATTACAAATTGTCTTTATTATTTAAAGATTTCCAGAGAGATTGTTAAAAAAAATGGAGCTAATCCGTAACAAATAACGTACGACATTTTTGTATGACCTAGAGTATTTTTTTTTTATTTTTTTTTTTTTTGTGCTGTTTCACTATCAGTGAACAGATGTGAAAATATTTCTGATATATCATTGAATGCATTAAAGGATGAATGTGACCCAACGAGTTTTAATGCCCTTAAAAGTTCAGCTTTAAAATGATTGTTCTTGAATTAAAAAGTTCAAAATCGGTTATTTCCGGAAATCAAATTTCACGTGTCTTCTTCTCCTGTATTCCTTCCAAAGTCCAATATCAGTTATGACTTTTTCGGACTGGCACTCGATTTTGTATATTTTCCTCTTTTGGCATGACTAATATATGCCTGTTTTTCCATATTACTTCAGTTTATCATCTTAAAAAGTGAGCAGTACGCAGCAGACGGATTTTGCAGAACTTTTCTAACACTTTCAGAAAAGTTAGTTCATATTTTTATCTGTCCAATCTGTATCAAATAGGAATTTTGAGCAGCTTATTGTTAGAGAAAATTCTCTAATCTAATCTGAAGCTCACAATTTCTCAAATAATTAACAAACCATTCAATAAACTCATATGTGAGTGACCAAACATCACCGCGATGCTTTCGTAGATTAAACATAGTAATTCCATCAAGAGGTATTTATTCATACTCTCCCATAGTTTTATAGCAGTCTCGCCCATCCTCATTAACTACAATCCGGGAATCTCATGGAAAGAGAACTGTCTCTGAAATCAAAATTAGACTGATCTATACAGAAAAAAAAAAGGGGGGGGCGAGTTCCACGATTACATAATTGTTTAATTTTTGGCGCTACGGCTAAGATATTCTATTCTTGCAATGTTCAGAGGTCAGCATTTGTTAGATGAAAGAAGGGGAAAAAACCAACTAAGAAACTTATAATTTCCTGTATTTTCTCAATTTTTATCGAAATTTTCAAATTTCCCTGTTTTTTAGATGATTTTTAAATTTCCTATATTTTCCAGATGCCATGGCAACACTAATAAGCGAAAAAGTAAAAAGAATTTTGTAGTAAAGCTTTCTAATTTTAGTTTTATATTTCCACCCAATACGCCTTTTACAAGAAAACCAACACACTATACAATAACACTCATTATGATCTATAATGGTTAAGACCCAGGCTTTTGTCAATTGTTTTAATCGCTCAACTCTTTACTGCAATGTTTTTCAGTCAATTTCGCATATTATTCACAATTTATAAGCTGCTACCCTCCAACATTTCCAAACATTTTACGCATATACGAAAAATCAAACTATGCTATGATTAGGAGAGGTCAGCAGACAAAAATAATGAAGTTGCATCACTGGAATGAACTGTTACAAATTCTTGCTTTAGTTACATTAGGCTCATTTGTCTTTCATTGTATTTAATGCAATAAATTATTTTTTCCTAATTATTATGCATTTTCTGTTCTTAAAATAGCATATAGATGGTTTCATTTCTCTATGGCTGTTAATTATACAATTATTATGTCACCGTTTAAATTTAGTATTCACAAGCGAATGATTGTTGAGGAATAGTGTTCTATGATCGCTTCATCTATATATTTTAAATATTCAGTAAAACCAAAGAGCCAGTCTCAACCAATAGTCAGATATGGGCATTTTTGTTTCAAATGAAAATAATTTATTATTTCCAGATATGTCTTCAAAGATCGCCTCCCCCCGCCCTAACCACTTCATTTTCAAGAGAAATCTCAAAAACATTTAATTCTTTGTGCATTCTCAATGGGGGAAAAGCCAATAGCCCTAGCCTTTAAGTCCTTCACCCCCAAACCACTGAGCTGATTTCAAAATTTTGTTTTATATGAATGCTAACTATATGTAGATACATTATTAATGATCGCTTGCTGCCCACTGTCTTAAATTTTTAAGAGATATCACAAAATAAGCATTTGGCAAAGCCCCTAGCCTTAACAACTGGCAGATTTCAATAATTGTATTCACCAATCAATTTCATTTACCACAATTTCCTGCATATTATATCTGCAGCGGGATATAATCCACAGGTGCTAGTTTTACCCAACAAGAAAAAAAAAAGAAAAAAAAAAAAAGCTAATCAGAAAAAGATGGTTCCATGTTTACTTTTCAAGTTTAAATTATAATATTCTTTTGTTGTAATAAGATGTAATTCATCAAGGTTAGTCGACGTGACCATATTAATTCTATAAACATGGATGATGGACACCTGGCCACTGAAGTAGACTACTAATATTTTAATTATAATATGCACAGATTAATCGTAATTATTAGTGCAATATAAATAAGTTTTGTGTTCATACACAATAAAGTATTTAAATTGGAAAATTAACAAACAAGGACAGCATCTAGATAAAAAAGTATCCATCAATTAAAGACTTTCTGTTCCTTTAAATAAAAATTTGGAAATTGACATATATTACTTTATAATACTTTCCATTAGGAAGAAGTAAGCAAACTCTAAATTATAGTTTACTCAGAAAATTAATTCAATTAAGCAAACATCAAAAATACTATTGCAAGAAGATTAATATTTTCAGTACAAATATCAAAGATTCAAAATTTTTGCAAATAAATAATAAATTTCCTAAATATAGTATTTATAATCATTCAAAATGCTGTCTCAAGATAGCAAATGTAACAAATGAATTAGAAGATGTAAAGGCAACTTAATTTTCTATTCAATTATACAATTAAAATATGACTGCAATTATTTTAAATCACCTCAAAATATTTCACATAAATTATGCATTAGTTAAAATTATTAATTAATTGAATTTACTTATACCAGCATCATTAAGGACGACAAATTATATGCAAATCAGTTTATGTATAAATTAATTACTAAACTTAAAAAAAAAATCCTAATTAAAGAAACAACAGTTGCTCCTCACTACCAGAAATTCAAAACACCCCAACTATTTTAACTACTGCAGAAATTAATATGAGCTATTGCAAATTTTACCGGAAAAACTTTTCATGTTTGCTTACTTCCCCATTAGACAACATAACAGCTACACAGCAATTGTCATTGATATACATTGAAAATGAAATCCTGATATTAATAAATGCAATTTCAAGACCTCCAAGAGGAGAAAAAAAAACTTTATATAGCCACTCTCTTTTTCCATGTGAATAATTTTTAATTTGTTTACCGTGTATTTTTCAAAATAAAATATCAATAACAAATATCAAGTTTTTTTTAAACATAAAAATTGATTATTAGATATAGATATTGAATTATTTTGCCTCAATTAAAATTTACAGAATTAAATTAATAAGCACAATGAATAAAAATTAAGCACCTACAATTCAGCTGGATATTTTAAGAACCTTAGGTCTAGTTATCTGAGCATGAAAAACAATTAGTTGGTCACATAAATTCAGTCTAAAATAATGCATCAACAAGCAAAATAATTATATGCACTTTGACTATTTCACTGTTAAATAGGTTAAGTAAATACTATTGAAACAATGTTACATAATAGTAAAACACATTTCATGAATATAAAATGTTAATTTATATCCTGATTTACTAATATTCAAATTGCACACAAAAAAATTTACTCTAATAAAAAAAAGTATTTTTTATGAATAAATGTATACTGCATAATGTTGCATTTTAAACTATTGAAGCAATGTTTATCAATTGTTCAGTTTATTTGTTAAATAATACACTGGCACAATACAATAAAACTAATCCAGCTTATTAATTGACAATAAAAACATTACAGTAATTACAGCAGGGAAAAATAGTTTGAAAAAATGATGAATGATGAGAATTGGTACAAATGATGAAACAGTTCAATTACGTCGTGGAAAAATTGTCTTGGTCCGTCCACGCCCTCGAGCAGCTGAAATGATAAACATTTAAGTAAATCTAGAAACATTTTTTCAAGTATACATAAACACATGTTCTTTCTATAATAAAAGAAAGCAAGCATGGCATTCATAAAACAATATATTTTACTCTTTTATGATTATCAGAAGAGTTCAATTTTTAACCATCATTAAGATTTCTTTGCTAGAATCAAGACCAGTTAGAGATGCATCCAAACATAAATGCGGATAGCAGGGAAAAGAAACTGAGAAAACATTTTATACATATATAGGCTGCCCAAAAAAAATATGTACATATCTGTAAAAATATGTTCAATTTTAAATTTAAAAAGGCTACTCACACACTTAGATGAAGAAATTTGCATTTCTAAAATAAATATTTTCAGAAATGCAAATTTCTTCCATACATGAAAATTATCGAAAGCAAATTTCTGTTTTGTAGCACATCCTCGTCATGACCTCACAAATTTACTATTCACCAATACTATTATTGACTTTCATTAGTTGACATCTGTAACTTGGACTTAATAAAGAAGAGAAATAGAACAGTTATGGTATCACAGAAAAGTAGTGCAATTCTGAACGGAAAAAAAAAAATTCTTTGTTTGCAATTACATGCGTAATATCAAGTTTCCTTTAAACAAAAACAAAAAAAAAAAAAAAAAAAAAGATACATTTCAGTAATGAGGAATATTCCAAAATTTTTATGACTTATGCTGTATATAATAGCAATGCAGCTGCATACACTTGTAAGTAATGCTAAAGAAATGTAAAATATTAAAAGTGTATACTTTGAACACTTGTAATATGTATATTTGAACACTGAAGATTTTTAAACACTTAAATTAAGGTATTTATCCACTTTTTAAAATATGAGTTGATAAATAGATCATTTTTTGACCCTGCCCTTTAAATAAATTATTGCAATGTGTGTATTACCCTTGAAATGTGCAATGAAAGGCTCATTCAAATACCAGATAGAAATATCAAAAAATTGGAAGTCAATAAATTTGCCTTTTAAGATCTTTACGAGCTTCACAGATAAAAGCATGAATCTTTTTATATAGATGAATGCAGGACGATTATTTTATTAACATTTTTACACAATAAATGCTATATAAACAGTTTTCAAAAATTAACTTTTAATAATCAACCTACACTGATTTCAAAGTATATTCATATTATTGCCTACTTTATTTAATGAAACTTTGCAACTGGAGGTGTCCATCTAGATATAATATATAAGGAAATAAGTAGTCATTCCACTTTTTTAAGGCAGCCTGCATAACTTTAGAAGGGAATTTAACTAAGATAGCATTTTGATTTCAGAGGTGCAGCTTCAGCATGAGAAAATAAAAGCCAGCATAACTTAAAATTTGGAGTGAATCCGGAATTCAAGCAACTAAAAATTAAATTACTAAATCATATAAACTGATATTATATACAAATGGATATATAACATGCATACATGATCATTATCTAATTTTTTCCATTTCCATTTTTAAAAACATGGCTTTGTTTAATGTAATTATAATTATACACTAACTTATAGTTTGCTTATTAGTTTTTTCCACTACATACTTTCAGTTTACTTATTCACACAAAAGATATTTACAATCATTTTTTCCTTTTTGAAAAATACATTAGTTGCATAAAGTTTGATTCAAAATAATAACAATTTTCCCCAAAGATAATCTATTCTTGGGTATCACAAATCTTAATAAAGTATAATAAATTGAGGTGAAAGCAGAAAAAGATAAAATTCCTTCATGAATGATATTAATCTGAAAAAGGTTTTTAAAAGGGAAGTGCTAATTTCCTTTAAACACTCCTTAAAAAACAGAATTACAGACAAGGTATGACAATTTGATGGAATATTGTTGCAGTTTAAATTAATAAAAAAATAACCAATATTACTAAGTATATCAAAAGAAATACAAAATAATGAGCTGTCCATAACTAATTTTTTTCCTCCAAGCAATTCTCGTAAACTCTAGAAAATAACTGCAACAAATAGGAATGTCTAGTTTAAGCCATATACAAGCAGGTAATAAGAGCTTTACATAGCTAAAAAAGAAGCATACAAAAAACATCCAAATGAAAAATAGACACTTCTGATATTTACGGGCCCTAGATTTTATAGCCGAGATAGTTACACTGTATAATGAAGCTTGGCAACCTTGGCACAATCTGAAATTGCCAAGTAAACAAGGGGCTATAATATCAACAACTACTCAAAAGTATGATCAAAACAAAGAGTATATACTATTAAATAAACATAGTAAGTAAACCAGTTATTAATGTTTTATCACCTTTGCAATTAATTATTCAAAGCATATACAAGTCTACCATACATATTTAAGGAAAAGAAAAATTTTACTTGAAATGTATTACTTCCATCAACCAATCATAATCACTATCTGATATATTAGATGTGCAAATTTATCACAATGTGCACAAATCACCAAATTAGTTTGCTTGCATGCTATAAAATCAGTTAACATAATTAAATAATCATTTATAAGTCTAATGTGCAAATGAAAACGAATTTCACAGGTACAATTAATTCATCTTAGCTTAGCTAGAATCAACTACCTCGAGTGCCATCGAATGAAAAGTATAATTAAAAACGATCTTTGGTGAAAAGTAGCATATAGAAAGTTACTAAGCATACCTTGTGCTCGAAGAATTGCGGACTTTCCACGATTTCCGGCACCGACTCTGGCACCAGCTTTTTTGAACATAGGTGCGTTTTTCAACATGTCCGGCAAAATAAAGAACCTGATTTTACTACCTCTGATGTACATATTTTCCAATTTGCCTACTTTTCCGTCTCTATATGTAACTGTAATATCAGCCATATGACAGTTCATATTATCTTCGGCTTCTATCAATTTACCGCGATACACCTCGCCGGTGTTCGTTTCCAAAGTAATTATGTGCCCTTCTGCTTCATGGAGTATTTTAACAGGTACCCCGAGAGACATGTTTAAAATGACCACTAATAACGGGCTTTCAAATACAAAAATTCAATAGGAATTATGCACTTGAAAGAACCTCAAAGTTCTTAGAAAAGAATAGAACAGAATATTTGAATACTTATATAAACAGCCTCGAGACTCGTTAACCGGAGGACGCTTGAACCCCCCATTTGAAGTTGAAAGGGGGGAGAAGTGGGGGGAAGCAGCACTGGAGGACGGATTTCATTCCGCTAGTGATGGAAATGGGGGAATCGATGTATGGTTGCTTTCGGAAAAGCTTTTTTCGCCAAAATTTGAAAATTTACTTACCCGCTAAGAATGAAGCGCATTTTTGGAATGTATAGGGTGGAGTGTGGACGAATGTCGGTTGGATCTATGATGAAGGCAGACCTTATTTATGCACGATCTTTTTTAATAAAAGAATAATACCGTGTTATATTATATTTATTGTTGCTCATAATTAAGTTTTATGAATCTAATTTTTGACTAGAAATTAATGTTGACTGTGGCTGGGAACTTGGGAAAGCTGAATTTTCTACAGGCGCCTTCTATTTATAATTAATTAAATGGCAAGAAACTAATATGTTAACTCATAATTAAATTCTATCTTCTATTGGTTTGTTAAATGAAATTTAAAGATTTCACAAAGTAATGGAATGAACTTACAAGTTTCATTTAAATTCTTAATGGAAGCTAAAAATGATGCTTTATTCGGAATACAAATTCGATGTAGTTTTCATTTTATTTCTTGCAATTTGGCTGTATTCATTGGAAAGTATTTTAGTTTTTTTATACTATTAATTTTAATGCCCATATTTTGTTTGTTTGTTGTTGTACAAAGCTAAATGTTTTTTTTTTTAATTAGCTAAAAAAATTTTTAAATGATGCTTTTAAAAAATTATATATATTTTTTTACCTAATTAAGTAATAAATTAGTGCTATAGAACATTTAAAACATTTTTTATAACTGCAGACATGCTTTGATTTTGTTATTTGCTAGTATTTATAGTAGCAATAAAGCATTTATATTTTGTGGTCTAAAAATTGCAATAATAAAAATTTGTAATCTCTTTCTTGCAGTTTTGTCCATTCTTTTTTTTTTTTTTTTAATGTTAATAATGTGCATGATGAACTCTTTAAAATTTGTTTTCAAATTGAATAAGTCATGCTTGTAAAAATATGCATTGTAAAGATATATATATATTATTTTAGTTAAGTTTTTGATAAAATATGGCTTATTCTCCTTTAAGAAAGTATGATAACTAAAAATCCTCAAAGGAATCATCAAAATATTCAATATTTTCTATTTAATAAAAACTAATTTTTGTTTTGTTAAAATAAGATTTATATTGAATTAAAAATTATATGCATAAGCTGATTAATATTACATGATTTTAAAAAGTACTTTTTCAATACATATATTTCTTATTCTAATTTATTAATTTTTTTTCATAAATGCTTAATACATTTATTTATGCATACAGCAATTTAATTCTTCTTTTAATGCTAAAAATCAGAATTTTGATTGAAAGTAGCCAAACTAAATTTGAAAAGGTAATAGAATCAATTATTTCTAATTATACGATTGGTGTAATAATATTTTAAAAGAAAATTTGTATTAAAATTTCTAATATCGTGGATAAATTTGTTCTAAATGTTGAATTTTCTACTTTTATAATAATGCACAGAAATTGAAACTTTTAAAGAAAATTTGGAATGTAATTTTTAATTTCAAAAAATAAAAATTATTTTTTAATTTAATATAAAAATATTAGTGTATTCTAAATTAGTCAATAGAATTTTCAATTAAATTGTAAAATATCATTTGTTAATTTTTGCATAATATTTAAGTCATATTTTATTCAACACTTATATTTTCTCAAGAAATTTTTCTTTTTCTTAGTTTTTTGAAGCTTAATTTCTTCTCATTTTGATTTTCAATAATAATTCATGAAATAAAAATGATTTGCTTCACAAGCATTCATTATTGTAATATACAAATGTATATTAGTTAACCAAACCATTAACAAAATAAACATTTACTCCACCTTAAAAAATGCTATACTAATATTGTAAACTTATTCAAATGAGTGGATAAATACCAAGTAATGAATAGTTCTGAGATATTGTGTAAAAAAAATTATAAAGGATGATAAAAATCCTTAAAACCTATAAAACTTATATAGTTTATATACATACTTTATCTTTTAGAATTAAGGTTTTGACTAAATTATTAAAAAAGACAATTTCTATGAGGATATAGAAAGAAGAAAAAAATGTTTTAGAAAAATAAAATGGGAAAATAATTTTTTTTTGTTTTAAAGTAATGAATAATTACAATGGAATAATGCATTTTAACACTGTTTATGTTAAATTGAAAAAAATTATTTAGAATCAATAATAAAAATAATCATAATCTCTGAATCAAATTATCTGCAAATTCATTTGTTCAATAGGAGTTTAATAACTTGGAGAATATGACTTTAGTCACTTGGAGACTTTAAATCAACTTCCATTGTCCCCATTACTAAAACGTAAAGAAAGGCTAATTTCCAAAAATAATTTAGTATTGATTCAATTCACCTTCAGTAAAAATTTTAAACTACTGACACAAGTAGGTTAAAACTGTCTGAGTGGTTTAACTTACATATATCAATTGGATCAATAAAAGAAAATAGATGGCAATCAACTGAAGACAGATTTTATTCATTACAGAAAAAAGGATGGGCAGAGAATGAATAATATCAGAAGGATCACAAAATATGTTCTGTTCATTGTTTTGATGAAGGAGTTTGTATGAAACCAGTATTTTAAAAATCAAAGTAGTTTTGTACATTTTAAATGCAACTGAAAGAACTTCCTGGGCCATTGTATTCACAAAAGAAGAAAAAAGAAATCTTTTAGCATATGAAAGAGCAGTTGAACTTGGATATGTATCATATAATTGGGGACTTCTAAAGAGATAAAGAGAACTTGACAGGAAAAAAATAAACTTAATGAACAAAGAGAAAGCACAATCATTTACAATTGAAATATATGATATAATATATTCTCAAGATATTGTATCAAAGCTGATAATCTATGCAACTCCTCTCAAAATTCAAATTCTACCTCTAAAACATGATTCTTATTAATGCTTAAACCACAGCCTGAAAATTGGAAGGAAAAAAACTGTAAACAGTATCTTTCACTTTTGTTTCCAATATCATTTTTACAAAAATCTTTCTTTTTTATTTAGTTAAAATTACTTTTTAAAAAATCGTCTACCTCATTATTATTCATTGTAACTAAAAAGAATTTAAATTAAGTATGTTAAATGTATAATGTGTTATTCTTTGTTTTTTTATTAATTTTTAAAAAATTTTATGAAATAAAAAAAAATGATATGCTTCCCTCCCTTTCTCTCTTTTATCTTTATACTTTTTCTGCCTCTTTATAACATTAGCATATAAGATCATACAGTTTTTTTATATGAATACAATTAATTGAAAAATAAATAACCATTGTGGATATTTATCCTTAAAATTAGATACCTGAATGCCATCACTAATCAACTCGCACTAAAAGAAAATTTTACTTTTGAAGAAAAATAATTATTTTGCAAATAAAAGAAACTGGTTAATGCTTCAGAAGAAAATTTCATAATTTCCACATGTATTTTTTGAAGTTTTAAATACTAAATCTGAATGATAAAATGGTATTTTAACAAAATTTCGAATATGGCTGTGTTAATTTACCTAAGCATTTTTATTGAACAAATAAAATATCTTGAAGGGTACGAGAAATTGTTGTTTCAAGATGTCATAAGGAATTGTTTACCTCGTTTGTAGATTTTTCAGCTACTACTGCAAACATAATATTCCATTTTTTTTCAAAGATTATTGTTATCAAATAATATTATTGCTGTCATACTTTTTTTTTTTTTTTTTTGTAATCACTATATTGCATACAAACAAACGCGTAATGTTGAGTGACAGAAAAAACAAGTTTAAATTAATGACAAAAGAATAAATTCATCTTTACTTGATTAGTTAAATTTTGATAGTCTTGGGAATGAAATGAATTTTATTACAATAATAAAAATTATTGTAGAAATACATTCTAAAATATTTTTTTAGTTTATTTATATTAAAAAGACAATTGTATGATAATGAAATTGATATCAATAAAAGGATTTTGATATTAAGTTTGGAAAATGGTGTTAGTATCATTTTTGTACAATAATATATTTGGGAATTATAAGAGGAAAACATCAACATTTTGTTTAGTTAAAATTATAACTGGAAATTTTGATGCATTGCATCAAAGCACACGCTTTCATCTTTTAAAGCATGTTTGATAGATTTTCAGTTTCTGGAGTCGGCAGTCTGTCTTATAATTCATGTTAAAGTATAGATAAATATATGAACAACTATATATTTCTTCAGTAAGATTGAAATTACAATTGCATATCTGTATATTGACCTAATGTTATTCTTTGATTTGATATCCACCGGAATGCAGCATCTTGTAAAATTTTTATTCATCTACTATTCTATTTAAAAGTGAAGGGTTTTTTTTATCAATTAATTTTAATAAACATTATTTTGATATTTTTCTCTTTTTTTCTTTCGCATTTTAATCATCAAAATAAAATTGCTTAAACATAGTTTCTCAAAGAAAGCTTATTTACAGAAAAATATTTCTTAGATAGCGTAGTAACCGATGCTTTTATGAGCATAAAGAAAGAAAAATAGATACTTATGACAGTTCTGTAATTGATTTTTCCACTTCCATTAGAGGTGGGTCGTTCGCGAACGAACGGGTCGAAACGAACGGTTCCTTTAAGTGAACGAACTGAATCGGGTCGCTATCTTCTGAGTAAGTCGTTCGTTCTCGAACGACTGTGTGGACCCGGCTATTTTCGTTCATTAGCTGTGTGGACCTGGCTATTTCCATTCTCGAACGACTGTGTAGACCTGGCTATTTCCGTTCTCGAACGACTGTGTGGACCCGGCTATTCCCGTTCATTAACTGTGTGGACCTGGCTATTTCCGTTCGCGAACGACGGTGTGGAACTTGCTAATTTCATGCATGAACCTCCTACAGATAAGGAGACAAATGCGGAAATGGCACCTGTTTATTTTCTTCCCCTTTTCTCAATAGGGTCGTAAAACGGTGCGGGGCGATTTTGTCTTTTTAACAGTGGTTGTTTCCGTTCCCCCTGTCACTGTTGATAGGTGTTTCCAAAAATTATTTGAGGGTAGATGCTTAATTTACAGTACGCTTTCTGCAGCTACTAAAATCTCTTGCTAAAATGCCAGGTTATCAGAAAGTTTTAATTCAAAAAGAAATTAATAAAATACTCTGTGAAGATTTAGATGAATCTGATTTGATATAAGTGATGAGGAAGATGCTGAATTTGACATTTCAAATTCTTTTCAAGAAGAAAATATTTCTACTTTGTTAGAAAATGATTCTGATAGCGAGGACTATATTGAAGTTCCTGAAAATAGATAAGTCGGGACAGATTATTGAATAGAAATCAAATTTGATAGAAAATGAAATTATTTCCATTCCAAAATTCGACCAACTTTTAGGCCCAACACATAATTTACAAATATCGGAAAGTATGTAAAAATAATAAATTAAAAAAATAAGTGAATTAAAATGCTTATTGTTTCAGAAAACTGTGTTTAAAATAGTATTAATTATTTTTTGTGGCTCAATCTTCTCCCTACCAGTTCTTGAAGCAGTTTTAATTATAAAATAACAAATTAAATATTCCTTCCTTAAAGAATTTTGTAAATCATTTGAAAATTGGCTGATATTATATCTTTTGTGCATTGCTTAAATCAACGAACATAATTTAAAAAAAAATGCTAGCAAACGTTATCATCTAACTATTATTGTGGGTATGCAGAATCGTTTGGAAGTGAAATAAGAGGTTTTGATTTGGATAATTTTGAGAGGATACCTGCAAATTTTAATTGGTATATATCGACCAAAAAAAAAATTTTTTTCCATAAAATATTATTTGCCCTGTGTTACTATTCTATCATTTTAAATAAATAAATTTAGTAATTTTTTAAAATTTACATTGTTAATGAAGTTATTTCTTAGATTTGAATCTACATATATCCTAATAAGTTTTCAACATTAGAATATTATTCTCTTTATATTCTAATAAAAGCAGTTGCTTTGGGAATTAAGTAATACAAAATTAAAATTTATAAGAATTGTTAAGTACTTACAGTAAGTTATTTATATCAATAACTTTTAAAATAAACAGGGAAAAAAAAAGACGAAAAAAAAAAAAAAAACAAGAAAAAAAAACTCTCGAATGATTAAATTTTCTGATGCAGCAATGATTTTAATAAATATGCAAATATACTATTTCAATGTTATATTTCAACATCAAACGCGTCTTTCCGTAATTAATAAATTATAATCAAACACAGCGATAAAAAAAATGGAACGTCTGGAAAATCTTTATGTGAAACTATAAAGTATTATTAAATTTTGTATGAAATTTCTCTTCTTATATAAAGTCTTGTCGTGATCGATGCTTAGCATAAAGCCATTGAAATTAGGAGCATGAAATTTGGGAAGTTATTTTTTTGCACGTTAGAGGCATACTAAAAACGGATTTCTCAAACTCTTAATTCAAAATTTACTTTAAAAAATAGAATTGTAATGTGTTTTTATCAAAACATCAAAGCATATTATCGCATAAAAATTATTTTAACACCGTTTTAAAGGTTAAAAAAGCAAAGGTTAAAAAGTCGCATTTGAATAATAGAAATTTTGTTTGGTTGAAGGTAATTTTTTAAAAATAATTTCTGAGAAATAAGTGGACACAGTTTATAACAAATACTTTTATTATAATGAAATTCAAAATGCTATTTCTTGTTCGAATCATTGAATCGTATTATTTTGCTGATGATAAAATAATTATAAAAGAAGAAAAAGGCCTTTATTCTTATTTCTATTTTGTTAAAATTGCTTTTATGTTATACGAAAAAGCACTTTGAGCTAGATGGATGAAATTTGGTATTCGGTCTTCACACTGAACTTGTAGATTTCGATCCAATTTTCTGCAACATCTGTGTATAGGAAATCTGTCTATCTGATTGTTTCAAATATAAGTTAGCATGGTAACTACAAAATGAAGAGAGCTAGATAGTTTGGTACACAGATTTAGTATCTATTGCATAAACATCTGTCAAATTTTGTGCTAAAACCAACAAAGGATTCACCGCATGTCGGTCTGTACTTTCAGATATATGTAAACGCGATAACTCAAAAATAACTAATTTGAACTAAAATAATCAAATTTGGTATGTAATTTTGTGACTATAAGTGTAGTTTTGAGTAAAAATTTTGTTTTAATCATTTCTATTAAAAAGGATTTTAAAAACTTATTTAGAACTTGGCACTTTTCTATCATCCATTTCATGGCGATTTTGCCAGTCGTATGATGATAGCCATAGGTATGCTTTAGTTTTTAGCTTTATAAGATTGCAAATAAAATTACTTAATTGAACGAGCATTACTTACTTAATAGAATGAGTAAGAATGATTATTTAATACTCTTTCTATCCCAGCCATGTTTGATCGTAATAGTTGTTGCTTCTATAAAAATCACACACAAAATTTGTGGTCATATTGAAAATGCATCAGTTGTGCTTCTATATCACTATCGGCATTTTCAGAAATGTTTATATATGTATTATTTTAATTTTAAGAAATGTTGGAAAAGCTCATAAATCTTTATTGTTAATCTTATAAAAGTTAACTTATTTTTTTTTTGGTATTAATATTTTTTTCATTTATATAATTATTTCTATGTTTTTATCAAATCCAAAAAAGCATAATTTTACAATAGAAGATATTGTGCAAATAGAAAAATAAATATTAAATTTTAATAAGATTTTTTTCATTAAAAATTATATATTGTTATAAAATTAAAAAAAAAAATTCTATGATTAGAAAATATGCAGTTTACATATGCATACTTATACAAAGGTGATTAAAAGTACTTTATTTTTGCAGGCAGATTGTCACTACGTACCCTGTAAGGCAAGAACAATCTTTTACTTATCATATTATAAATTATTAAATGATAATTTAAGATATATTTTTCTACTAAAGAGTGAACATAAAAGATGCAAGTAACCATATATAAGAATAAATGTAATAGTACCGCTCTTAAACAATAAAAATCTAATGAAATTTGTGCAAGTATAAAACAATAGGAATATCAAAATTCTAAAAGCTCGAGTTCTAAATGAGTCCTGCCCTCAATTACGTAGACACGACTATTGGCATATATTCCAGGAAGTAAAAATAAATAAATAAAATTTAAAAATAAAAATAAAAGCTGAATAAATAAATATATAACTAAATGATGATTTATAATGTTACTTTAAAATTTATTGAGCAATATTAAAATGATGTAATATCTCGTAAAACGAAATACTTTTATACTTAGTAAACAGTGGTGAGCTTAATTTTTTATGGAATTATCTAAACGTAATAGGAAACTCCGTACTGCCAAAATAACCAATCATGAAAGATATTTCATAATAAAATAAAAAGTAAAAACGGAAATAAAAAAAACGTCTTTAAAAAACCATTAATTAACACTGTAATCTCAGGCAGTAGAATAACAGAAATGATCAAAATTACAAAGCCTGTTCCTTCATTCCGACCTGCGAGAGGGGAAGGAAATCATTAGAAGTCACCTTTCTTTACGAGACTCAATACAACCGGAAATTTCCGGTTTGGCCATTGACGTAATGAGTCAAAAGCAACAAAGTCGTTCGTTCTCGAACGAAAGAGCCTAGTTCTTTCGTTCCCGAACGAAAGAGCTAATTCATTCGTTCTCGAACGAAAGAGCCTAGTTCTTTCGTTCGCGAACGAAAGAGTCTAACTCATTCGTTCGAAGAGTCGAAATCGTTCGCGAACGACCTGAAACGAACGGGTCAAATTGGTGAACGAACGATTTTGAGCCGAATCTTTCAAATGAACGACATTTCCCATCACTAACTTCCATCTACTTATCTATCTCTGCTGCTTTTGAAAAGCTACCCCAATTTGCTTACGGCAATAAAACCACCGGGTGGTGGTAAGCAGATGCGCTCTTATCTAGTATCCTATTTGCTAAAATTGTAGGATTAACGGAATTTAACTAGCTTTTAGAGAAAACTTGGTAAACAGTTAGAAAAGCTGTAGGGAAGGCATATTTCTCTTTCTTATAATGTGAGTGATTGATGGATAATGATTCTTTTTTTATGGGATAATCAACATTTTTCCCACGCGAAACTTGATAATTACAATTTAACCCATGCCTGGAGATGGGAAAATTCAGTGAACTCATGATCTAATTTCTTTCAAACAAATGCCTTCATTTTATAAAGGCAAATGAATAAATTTTTATTGAATTAAAAAAAAGACAAATTAAGGAATAATTAAACAGATAGTTATTTGTTTACACAAATGATATAACAAAGTATTTGACATTCGCATTGGTCTGTGAATATCCATTTTGAACAGATGATTTTTAAGTAAAGTTGATTAAACTGAATCTATTTTTCCCTTGTAGCATATAAATATTACAAACACTTGATAAAGAATATTGGGATTATTATTACGATTTATTTCTTATTTAATACTTTTTTATCGATATATTTTAGTCAGTTTTTGAGTTTGCTGCTTTGAGCTGCATTTTAATATAGTTAATGTTTTGATAGCAATAATGGACGAAACCATTTTTTATACAACCATGTCGAATGAGTTTTATTTCAATATATGGTATGTATAAATATATATATATATATATAGAGAGAGAGAGAGAGATTAATTAAAATTATAGTTGTAAATTTTGATAAATTGCCTAAAAGTACACATTTTTATCCTCTAAATCACGGTTGCTAAATGTTAAGCTTTGGGGCGGCAGTCTGTCTTGTAACTCATGTTAACATATAGATAAACACATTAATAATTATATTATTCTTCAGTAAGACTGAAATTACGAACGGGTATCAGCATCTTACTCTAACGTTATTCTGTTGATTTAATATTCATTAAAAAGGACCGAGAAGAGCTATTTGGAAGGCAGCATATAGCAAAATTTTTATTATTTTTATTAATCTGCTTAATGATCAAGATTTTTAACCAAAAAATTTTAATAACATGAGTTTTATATTTTCCTCTTTCTTGTTTGGTATTGTATTCATCAAAGAAAGAAATCGCTTAAAAGTAGCTTCTCAAATAAAGGCAATCGTTTGCAAAAATAAATTCAAGTTAAAATATCGATTCTGAAAAGGATGTTGCATTATTTACAAAAATGTTAACATGATTAAATTTATAGATTGGATGTTGTCTCTGAATTAAGTTAGAACATTTATAAGGCAAAAACATATTTTAGATTTCTGAAGGCTAGACCGTTCGACCGAAAGTTGGTTCGTAATTTGAATAATAAATGTTCACTAAGAAAAGTTTTTAAAATTGCAAATAGGTTTTTTTTCTTTAAAAATTTATTGACGTTTTAACCCTTCGTCTCAATAACTTCGGAGCGTATTGTTGCATAGAAGCCATTCTTACGCCATTTTAAAATTCAAAATATTAATTATTCAGTGATATCAATTTTATTTCTGTGTAATTTCTTTTCATATTTTAATTAAATATTTGAAAATATTTTAAAGAATATTTTATAATAATACTTTCTAGTACCTTTGTTACAGGGTTGGTCTTAGAAAACGCGAGGCCCAATCTGAAACTATTTTCTATAATACTTATTTCTAGACAATTTTTACCAGTTATATAAAATAACTTTTGTAAAAAAAAAAAAAAAAAAAAAAAAAAATTTAAAAGATATTCTAATTAGTGAATTAAAAGCAGATTTTAAAAAAATTTAATTGATTTTTTTTAAATTTTAAATTATTGTTACTATTTCCCTTTGGCAACTAGCTGGTTTGCCTAGAATTAACATTTGCTTTTCAATTAAATATTTTATGTAACTTGCTCTCTTAATAGATTCTCAAGCAAAATGTTTTTAAGCTTCAAATTTTTATAAACATATCACCGATACTATTATAGAAGCCTTTCCTTATTCTGTTCGTTCTTCGATGCCTTTCTCTAATTTTCTATGAGCTTCCGTAAAATGTAAACTTGAAATTGAAGCCGGAATTGATAAAACTTCAATAAATACATTTTTTAAAAACCAGATACGTCTTTAAAAAATATATGAGTTCAGAATTAATATCTAATTTGTATTACATAATATTTACATATTTTATGAATTAAATAAAAACATAATTCAATAATATTTTTTTTGGTCTCGTCATAAAATTTTATTTTTAATTTTGCTTTCTAAAAGATTTAAATGACGTAATATTTTATTTTATTTCAATTAAAAAAGTACTTCTGTAAACGATTATGAAGTCTAAATTTTATACGATCCTTCAGACTTAGGAATCCTATTCAGTAAAATAATCTTGATCATCTAACGTTTCCATCTTTGCGGCAAATCTGACCGAGTTATAAAGCCTTGAATATCCTTATTTTAGGACAATCAAAAATGTAATTATTTTTGGTTGATCAATCGTGGGGAAACTCAGGGCACTGATTTTGTATCTTCGAGGCAGTCAATGGAGTTCCGAGTTTTTATAAAACAGTGACATTCAAATTGTCATAATTCACTCAGTTTTGGTCACAAAAGGGCGAACTTTTTTTTATATAATATAACAAAATATATATGGAAAAATTATTAAAAGCATGCCTCATATTTAAGTCAACTCAACATGGGAAAATAAACCAAACCTTCATATCTTGGTCATATCAGTGGGAAAAGGCTAAGATGAGGTATTAGAAGCAACAATGTAAATGGTTTCAGTTTCACTTCAGTAATAAAATAGAATGCTGTAAAATAAACTTAAAAACTTTTAAAAAATAAATTATATGGTAAAAAATTTTTCATCATTAAAAAGATAATGTTTTGAATTTTAAGATGCTGTGCAAATTGTTTTTCTGCTATAATATTTTCAGAAATTATTTCAAAAACACCAAAATTTCACAAATTTTAATTAACTGAAAATTCAAAAAATCCCACCGAAATTTCAAATTTCCGCACTGAATATATGTGCAAAATTTGGTTGTTATAGATCAAACGATTTTCCCTGTACAGTACCAATACAAACACACACAAATTTATCTTTATAATTAGTGCAGATTATATGCATTATGTAATTTAAAAATAAATTGTTTTTTTTTCTCATATTCAGTACCGGATGACACTACTCATGTGAAATTAAAAATTAAGTAAATTGACAAGTTAATTTCTAGCAAAATTATGTATAGTCATAGAGAATACAAACGTGTAGTGCAATTTTGAACTCTGTCACTTGAGAGGGTGAATAAAAATTCCATAACAAAACTTCATCTTTACAAACATGAAATGCATTATCTACTAATAATAAAGCGTATTATTAGTAGAGCTATCTCTACTAATAATAAAGATGACTATGTGTTTGCGCGTCTGTATATCTGGGTGTTGACGCTCTATTAATCAAACCGTAAGACATATAGCTACCAAACTTAGTACGCACTTACTATGTTGGACGGATAAAATGTGCACTTCGGAGCAATTTTTTAAAATTTCATTTAGAATTTTAATTAATTATAAATTAAGCAAGTTCTTGATGTTTTTTTCCCTCGATAACTTTCGAAAATATTACAGTATAAATGTTATTTTTATATATTCAGAAATTTTTTTTTTCAATGATTGTAATTTTTTGCAGTATAAATATTTTTTTCATATTTAATCAATTTTCTAAAAATATTTTAAGCACATTTTCCAGCAAAAATCTTAAGAATTCTGAGCAAATATTAAGCGTATCAAGAATAATCATACAAAAGCATAAGAATTCTTGATGAACACCAAAGTTATTATTAAATTTGCAAAAAAAATGTTCAGTTTTCGTTTCACTGTGCGAATTATTATTCTGTCCTTTAAAAAAATTATGACTGGCAAAACTGATCTCAGGAAAGTAAGCAATATAATTATCTAATTCTGCAAAAAAAAAAAAAAAAAAAAAAAAAAAAAAAAAAAATCTGAAAAATTTACATTTAAAATATTTTTAATATGAAGAAAAATGCCAATTTTGGTTTTGCTCTAGTTTAGAAATTAGATTGTATTGTTAAAAGACTAAAAATATCAAAGTGCATCCACGATGGTTTAGTGGCGTTGGCAGAAAATAAGGAAAATGCATAATAAAAGAATAGAATCATAGAAGTCTTCTAATATAATATTTATTATAGACTATCTATCAAAATTTGAAGCTAATAAATAACTTGCTTAAGAAGCTATTAAGACCCAGTTACGTAAAGTATTTAATTGAAAATTTTAGTGGCCATTAACGTTGGCTAGCCAGTTGGTCGGTGACTAGTATTAAATAAAATGTTGCTATAGATATAACTCAGCAGTAGAATGGAAATCACAAATAGAAATTTACGCTAAATAGAAAATGATTAAAACGTGTTTTTCACACTGATTAATAAACCAAACATACTCGTAAATTTATATATACTTTAAAACATATGCTTTAATTTTTAATTCATGAATGTACATAAGCTAGCCAACAAATGAACAAAAATTTGTATACTATTTGTAATAAGTAAATAGGTTACTATACTATTTATTTCAGTGACTTAACAAAGATTTATGAAAATTCTTTATTTGGTACAAAAAGAAAATTGAAATGCAAGAACATTGTCAGAAATAAATAATTTTTAGGACTTACATAAAAAATAATTGAAAATTCATAGATCATTATTGTCGTTTATTATTAGGGAGCAATTTTTCTTGTTTTTATTTCCTTTTGCGAACTTTTTATATAAATCCGAAATCCAGCTGATTTCAGATCCAATCGATATAACTGCTCAACAATTTAAGCGTCCTTGCTGAATTAATGATCGTAAGTTTGTTTTATAATTAATGATTTAATGATCGTAAGTATGTTTTATAATTAATTATTTAATGATCGTAATTAATTTCAAGTTGGAAAACTTTCTTTCTACAAATGCTAAAGAAACTGAAACTGTCAAGAGAATCCGTAGATGAATATATAAATTTGAAATGCGTCTTATCTGTTATCACAAGCCAGAAATTCAAAATTTTCATGGTTTTTATTTTTATTTTTAATTTTACTTTATTTCCAAATGCATTCTTCAATTTCCTCACAAAGCATTCAACTATCATATTTTCATTCAAAAAAGAAATCGGAATGGGATTTTTTTCCCCTTCTGCAAATTATTTCACGAAAAAAACTATATTATTCCAAATGTTCCCATTAATGACATATGGATAAATGCGTCTTGTTAAAATGGTGATTAATAAAGAAAAATGTTGATAGAATATCCATATCTACCATAATGGAAAAAAGTTTTAAAAATTTTAAAAAAATACTTATTTTTGTTAGCATTTGAGCTCGCAAAAGTTAAAATAAAATTTTTAAAAATAACCCTTTAGGATTACAAGATAATTCGAATTAAGAACAAATATCTTGTTTTTGAATAAATTCAGTGCAGAATAATAATTTCATAAATTCACATTTCCTAGTTAAAAGGCTTTTATTTAAAAATTCCTTTATTCAAATTTTATAGAAAACACCACTTTTATAGTGAACCAGAATCCAATGCATAAAAATGCTAATTATTTTTTAAAAAAGAAATGCCTTGAAATTTTTATTTTCTGCTCATGAAAAATTTCGCCACAGATCCATTAGTAAATAGCATGTTAAGTGGAATAGAAGTTAGTAATTTCCGTTGATGAAGAGTTTTAACTTTCCGAATTCTTCTAAATTGTAAATTCTAAAAAAAAGATAGAAACAATGATAGACAAAAAACTGGTAACAATGATGGAAACAGGGAAAAAAAAAAAAAAAAAAAAAAAAAAAAAAAAGCTGATACAAAATTAGCAGTAACATTAAAAACGGCTTTGAGCTTTTTTTTTTTTTTTCAACAGTGAAATATATATTGTTGCAAAATACGTTTAAAATATATTTCAAAAAATTTATTAAATATTGTAAGAAAAATTGCATGATAAACAAATTTGGTATCATTAAAAGGATATATATATATTTTTTAATTTTATAATGCTATAAAAACTATTTTTCTACTGTAAACTTTTAAAAAGTTATCCCGAATAAAGACCAATATTTCGCTTAATTTTTAATTAATTAAAAAAAATTTTAATCGCTCTGAAAAGCACATTTTTACCCACCAAACTAAATATTTGCCAAATTTCATTGATACATGTCAAAAAGTCTGGTTTGTAAAGTCAGCACATGTACAAACAGACAGAAGCTTTTTCCTTAAGTTTAAATATCAAAATTTAGTTAAAATACCAATACATTTTCTCACTAAACATTCTTACCAGCAGCCTTATGTGTTTTTAGCAAAGACTAATCACTCCCTAGCCCCTTTTTTCAATGAGCTAAGAATGATTTATTGGACGTTTAACTCGTACGGAAATGTCTGATCCCAATACCCTTCTCGTACCCCCCCCATTTTTTCCCCTACTAAATAGACAAAGTAGCTGTAAATTTTATGTTACGAACATACGATACCCTTCGTAAAAAGACTACTAGGATTCTTTTATGTTTGTTAAGGTCCATGGCAAGGCGGAAGAAAAATTAACCCTGTATGCAGGAAATATGAAAGAGACCTTATGAACGTCGCCCAATTGGAAGCAATCGACTAATGACCGATCCTGCTTAATTCTTGGTCTTATGCTCAAGAATGTGTTTGATATTGTCGATATTAAACACCATTTTTATTTACTTTATTGCTGTTGTAATTAAGGAAAAAGAACAATATAAAGATAGATTAAAATGAAACCTAAAATATTATTATACTACGGTATTTCGAATTAAAGGTTCGAATCACCTTAATATTTATTTTTTGTATAATTTCTGTGATAAATTTGAAAAGAGAATATAAGTAGTGTATAGAAAATATAAGGATCTTTTTGATCTGCCGTCAAAGACATTTTTTTTTCCTTACTCTGTTCTCTCCTAGCAGATAACAAGTGGTCAAGATCAATTACATGATGTTATTGATACCGGATAAGATTAATGTATTAATCATTGGAAGGAGTAATAGGATTTAATTGAACAAAATTAAAACACAGTGCCTGAAAATTTGCCATTGTAGGATGTCCCCTTTCCGAAAACTAAGAGAACTGCTCCACTTCGGTCTCCTTCATGGTTTTTTTCTATCATTTTTCCTAATAGGTTTTCCAATATCCTTCTATTGATAGCGTTTGAAAAAGTCATAACAATAGTTTTTGATGCAAATTTAATTGAATTTTTTTATTTCTTAAGATTTAAAGTCTGATTGGAAGAATTTACTTGATAAAATCAAATATCATAAATCCCATTATGGGTTTGAAGGGGTTTATACATTCCAGCTTATTTTCATCAAATAATCTACAAACAAGTTCATTGCATTTTCAGAGAATAAATGTAGATTATTCAAAGAATAGTAGTTGATTAGAAAAGATATGTAGAAATTTATAGAACAATTAAAGGTCCATGCTACACATTCAACATTAATATAACAATATAGGCGCATACCCGGCAGCTGAATATAAATGCTAAATAGAGAATCAGTCAATAAATATTAATTTTGGATTTTAAGAGGAGTCGGTGCATAACTAAGCAGGTATTCCATGTATGACATGGCTAGAGCCGAAGAAGAAATATGAGCTCTAATGTTAGCTAACTATTTAATAAATAAACACCGCGTTCCCCAATGATATAAGTAGACTGTTTTGTTTCACATTGAAAACACATTTACATTATAAGGATGATTATTGTTAGATGTACACTTTGGAAACGAAATCGAAATAATTAGGGATGTACCAGCTGCTTTCGGTGACCAGCTGGTCTGTCCATCATACATTTAGTATTATTTTAATTATGTCAATTAAAGTATTTGCAATAAATTTAATTTTTGTTAAATTAATGCATGAATTGCAAAAAAAAAAAAAATAACAAGCTACATATAGTTGTAAATTATTATAAAAAATACTGTTTATAAGAATTTTTTTTAATACTTAATTTTAGTTTAATTCTTCTTTAATTCTTAGTTTTTTATGAGAATTACTGTTTAAGCAAACTATAATATATAAATAATTAACATAACCTTCGAAAAGAATTATCTTGCAGTTGATAGAGGACTTATTTAATGATTGAGCTAAGAAGTAAATATATTAAAACTAATAGAAAGTTAATTTTTAAAATTGCTTTTTATTAAATGATAAAAAAAAAGTAATAAAAAGCTGGTCAAATAAAAAAAATCAACTGTATTTTATTAGGAAAAAAAAAGATGATGCTCCAGTTATACCTAATTTTTAATTTTATGTTAACCTAAAATAAATGAAATAAAATAAAGAAAAAATAAATAATAGAAATGAAAATAATAAAGTAGATTTGAATCTTCATCCAAAATATTATAGAAAGCCAAGATTATAGATTTTAATTGTTTAGTTTTATATTATCTTTAAAAAATTAAAATGACAATAATATGCGCATAAAATTGTATTGAATATCACTGCAATGTGCTCATATAGAAGTATAGTTTACTAAACCAATGAAAAATATTTTTGAAAAATATGTTTAAAAGTATTTTGAAAAATACTAAGATCAAAGAAATAAAATATTAAATGGAGTTAAAAAAAAAGATAACTGAAAAATTAATTTTTTAAAAATTTAAAATGTTTTTGATCAGTGATATATTTTGAAGTTATAAAGAAAATGTTGGAATTTTGTTAATTTTTTATTAAAATTTTAATTTAATTTTTGAAACAAGATTTCTTAATATTGCTATCTAAGAAATAGCTAATTGCCAGCCAAATTTGGAAGCTCTAAGTCCAACAACCTGCCTCGAAAGATGCAATTTATTGATAGCATGCCAGCCTATAAATTTTATTATATTAAAAGTATGAATAATTTTATCTCATATTTTTTAATAAAGAAAAATCGTTCAGCTTTGATTGAAAAATGAAAATGATTTGTCTTTCATTTACAATATTGCTGTAAATCAAAATTTAAAAATTTGTTAAAATAAAGAATATTATAAGATTTTATAATTAAAAAGATATATGTCTAAATATACTTTTATTTTAAAGATGAATTGAAATCTTTTTTTAATTTGGAAACATTTTCGAAAGTTATTGCAGAAAAACTTCAAACTTTTTTGCTGTTTTTAAATAATAAAAATTAAAAAATTACTTTACCAAACATTACACTTTCCTACCCTCCAAAACATATTTATTCTTCTCTGCATACACACGCGCACGTTCTCTTTTATTAGAAAAAAAATTTGCATTTAGTAAAAAATTTATATATATATTATATGGAGAGTCCTTGCAGTCAAATGTTATTTCGAATCGCAATAACATAAAAGCATTTATTTATTCAAATTTCGCATGAAAATATTTCTATTATTTTCGACTGTTGGAGACGTTTTCTTTCAAATGAAAAATAATTATACAATAATAAAATAAATAAAAAATAATAAATAAATACATTTACATTTTCAATAAGTTATTTAATAAATAATAATTTTTAACAAATGACTTAAAAAAATTCTTAATAAATAAATACATTTTAATAATAATAAAGAATTTATTTACATCAAAATCAATTTAAAATAAAAAAATTATCAGATGAATTTCTGAAAGAGTGTAAAAGAAACGAGTAAAGTTTCAGAAAGAGTAAAAGAAACGAAACAGTTTGACGATTCCAAGTTTTGGCGGAATAAAATAAAAAACAAAATCGCATAATAGGAAAAGAAAATGATTGGCATAATTCGCCACAAATGTGCATATTTGCCAAATCTTATAACCCCTATTATAGCTAATCCTGCAATTGGGATAGTTCTTGTTAGCGCCTATAGATGGCTGTAGACTGCTGGCGCCTTCTACAGGCACTAATTGGAACCTAGCTTGATCCTCCAATACGTCCTCCGGTTAACTCTACCCAACAGCCTCCAGCGACAAAAGTTGTTTATCTACTAGGTGCACAAAAGTTACAGTTAAGGTGCGTTCAAATGAGGCCAACTGTTGGGCGCAATTGTTGTCTCTCTGCTGTTGTCCCTGTATTTTCCTGATGTGAATAGAGATGCATAATCCACGATTTTGCAATAACAAATAATATTGCTATTGTTATTTTTAAATATGCGTTCCAAATATCTGTTATTTCAATCATATTATTAATTAAAAATTACTACTTAATATTAAATATAAAATTTATTAATTGTAATTAATACTTAATTTACTAATTTAATTAACGTGTGATTGAATTAATTTATCTGTTTCAGCTTACTTCTTAAATTTCATTTTTTTTCTCAAAACTATTTATTTAATTTATTTATTAGAGTGAACCATTTTCTGGAAAAGATGAGTTAAAAATATATGTCATTTCTTTAAAATGTTTACTTTAGTCCTATATTCTACCAATAGATGGCGCCAGCAGTAAACAGAGTACATGTAATCAAAGTCAATCATGTCACGAGCAATTACAAATGATCTGTATGCAATAGTGCATCATAATAATATGATTGAAATAACAGATATTTGGAACGCATATTTAAAAATAACAATAGCAATATTATTTGTTATTCAAAAAATCGTGGATTATGCCTCTCTACAGTTGAGACAACGTCGGCAATGGCAAATGGTTTTCCAAACGGGACAACCATTTGCCATTGTCCCATTGAGGTCACGTGATTCTCCTGAAGTAGGCGTGACCTTCCTATTGCGCGCAATAGTTGGCCTCATGTGAACCCACCTTTAGTAGATATAAAAATACTTGCGGGCTTGAATAAAGATGCTTAGATGATGTTTACTTGCGAGAGCTTCAGACAAAAGAAATATGTGTTTGCTCAATTTTAAGTTCTTTCCAGAGAGCGCCTCTGTAGATTGTATACTTTGAACATTTTAACAAGATGTGTGAAATGTCGTTGTCTTCGTTGCATTTGATGCACAAGAAGTTGTCTGAGAAGACTTGAGAAACTGAACATTAATTGGATAAAGGTTAAAATTATATTTCTGTTCTAATTTTGGCATTGGAAATTAGTAGCAGTAAATTTTAATTGTTATCCTTGAGGCAATTGTTAAATTGAGGCACTCTAATCACAACTTTATAAAGTCCATCAGGATTTTTTATTCATGTACCACTTTTCTAGAGAAACTAATTATCTATAATCATTATCTTTAGTTAGCATCAGCAGTTTTCTTTGTTGTAAATTTATTAAATACATAAAAGTTTGAAATCAAAGTCTTCATACAATTATAACTTAGAAAATACTCTGCATAATTATAAATATTTTTGAGAATACTATGAGAAAGTACTACAATTTTCATAACATACTCCACCAATTTCATCCAAGCGCTCGGATATATCAGAAGCTTGGAATTCCGAGAGTTCTGTTCTCACTTGAGGATCACGAGAACGTTGCCAAAGTCTGCGCAGGTAATTTCACAGTTTAATTTTGTTTTGGATTTCTAAGGAAGCTTCTCTGGAGGTTTATTCAATTTTGGTTTTGAGGTATCTGCGAGTGCCTCAGTTAAAATTTTTCCTAAACTACCAACTGCATCACCTTCGTTGTCTTTGGAAGGAAGGTGATCTGAATCTGAACAATTTAACACTCTAATTTGAGAGTGAAAAGGAATTCGCTTTAATATTGCGAAATCTATGACGGAATCATTAACACTAACTTCATTAATGTGGGTTGGAGAGTGGGGCGCCAAAACATTGATTCCGTCCTGACTTGCTAAAAATTTAAATAGTTGATTACCATACTCGGTTGTTTTGTAATTATTCCAAGCGATATGACCCTCATTCATATCGCGCGCAAGATGACGTTAGGGCCTAAATTTAAAAGTTTTTTTAAATCCTCCAGAGGAAACATATGAGACCTCCCAGATCTTACATATGATTACACAATATTGAGAGGGGGGGGAGAGATTTCCTAATTTAACCTCAATAATTGTCGTGTCCATCTTCTCTAAAACGGGAGGGGGATGACGTGATGTTCAATGATGGATTTCACATAAATACAAGTACCTCCGTAAATGCGCTGATCGTCATTCCTAACTCCGGATCTCTCATTTTTATAAATTCGGTAATAGGCGATTAGGGGTGTGCACTCCGGGGAGAGTCGGGTCTCTTGAACCAAGCACACATCAAGATTTTGCTCTAAAACAAAGTCTCTTACCTAAGCGATCCTGGGACGCAAGCTACTTGCATTCCAGGGGCAAACTTTAAGATTATGCAAGTTTATTGTGTTGTAACGATTGAATGTTAATGTTGGGGACCGTTACTAAGACTGACGCATTGTTCAAAAAGAAAATACGCCATATCAGCACCGTGGGATGCAACACGAATTGCTGTAAAGGTTTTTTGAAAGCTTGGAGTAAAAGAGGTGCGTCGCACCAATCTTCTCTCATGAGTATAGCTTGGCCTGAAAAAATGTCATATTTTTTATTTACACATTACAAAAAAAAATATAGATAAAATATATATGATAATTATTTGAAAAAATATTATCAAATGGATGTTCAATGTACTCACTTTTTCAAAAAAAACTAAAAAACTATTTACTATTTATCAACATTTATTTTTCTAGACACTTAGAAAAAATATATACACAATATGACAAGAATGTCAATGTAAATGATGAAATCAATTTTATTCAACAGAAACATCCTAGATACTAATCAAAAGTTTTTTTTTATCACCAATAAAAACATAATGTTGAACAATACACTTTTAAAGCAGAACATTTACGAAATTTTTTTTAATGCTAAAGTTACATTGATAAAAATTACATTGAATGAATATGATAAAATAAAACAAAAACATACAATACAGAAAATTTAATAAACAAGAATAAGGTCATGATATATATATATATATATATATATATATATATAAAGAGAGAGAGAGAGAGAGAGAGAGAAGTTAAATAGGATATAAAGAGGAGTTGGAAGAAACACTTTTATGCTTTTACAGAATTTTATAATTCAAAATAGATAAGTTAAAGAAATAGAAAAAAAAGTGAAATATGCATGTAGCAATGAAGTTGGGAATAAAAATTATATAATAAATGCTGATATGGAAATTGATTTTCAATGAAAAGACCTGTATTTATTAAAACAAAAATCACTGAGGTGCACAATGGTATAACATGATATTATGATAACAGTCCATTTCAGTTTAAATACAATAAACTATTGACATTTCATTTTCAACAATAGAAAAGTTGCTTGATATAACTTCACTTTGAATCCATCACAAATCTGCAAATGCAATTAGAAATAATGCTTTCTGGAGCCATCCATTTTGCTCTTTTGTTATTAGACATGATTACCCTGCAATAACTGAATAACGTGAATTACTAAAAGTTAAAGAAAAAGTTAAAGTTCATAATAAAAAAGTAAAACCTCATAATGCATTTTATTATAATACCAAAAACTAAAAATCAAATGCAAAAAACTGTTGTTAACTTTTCTTAAAAAACTGTTGTTACAAAATAAAAATATCTTGAAACTGTAGAATCTGAAATTTCAAACAAAACAGATAAAAATTCATTTGAAATTCTAGTCCTTAATTTTTTAAAGAACACAACATATAGATCAATTGGATGCTTCGACAAATTTTATTTTTGAAGATGTGCTTCAAAATTCAAAAAAAAAAAAAAAAAAAAAAAACATACATAGAGAAAAACCTTTCTTTAGTGAAATCTGTCAATGCCCTCATTTTCATATCATTAACAATATTTTCTGGAATGAATCTCTTTCTTTCTTGAAGAATCCTGAAGTTCTTGTAGCTCATTTTGCAAATTGCTGATCCTGTCGATTATTTCAGAAAAAGTAATAGTTTGGGAAGAAGCAGAGTACATTCCACGGAAATCAGAACTCATATAATTTTGCTTAGTAATCAATTATCTTACATTTATGTACTTAACTAAATGACATGTGTTTTCAAAACTTAAACATAAATATATATTTCTTATATATAGCATTCAATTTATCAAATTAAGAGCACTGTAAATAAAATACATCAATTATATATATATTATAACAGTCAATAAGAAAATTGGATTTTCAGTAGTTAGTAAAGGATTCCCTTATTAAATAAATATTTAAGAAATTTATTCACTTCCACCTAAGTTTAGCATTGTAGCATTTTTTTTTTTTTTTTTTTTTTTTTTTGCAGCAGGAGTTTGTTTGCTTACATTAATTAAATTTAGATAAGATTTTGTAAAAAATGCAATGTAATATTCATGTAAACATTTTAAAACCTTCTAAGCATATTCAAAATTATCAGAAATTTCATCAAATGTGAATAAAGTAAATTAGAAATGCACTCACGATTTTGTTTAATTGTTTTTGTAGGCAAATCGCTTACCGAATTCTTTTTTCAAAGAATTTTTCTAAAAAATTACTGGAACAGCTGTATTTAATAAATGGACGCACACTGAATGAATTCTTCAAAATGATCGTAGCATATCATCGACTTCAAAGGCTTGAAAAAATCTATACCAAAGGTAACAACCCAAGTCAGGATTGTTGAAAGGAAAATAAAAAAAACATTTTATCATGACAGTCATTCTTGTGTTTCGCATTAAAGCATCCATCAGCACACCAGTATTTCCTCTTTTAACACATAATAAGAGGAAAGAAAATTACTCAAGATTATAACTTCAAATGTAAACAAAAAATTCGCTTCATACTTGGCGGAGAACGTTAATAGCAGACTAATCGACAAAAGCGATGCAGATGAAACTTAAATGCCATGCTCAGAAGTTCATGACATGTGACCCATTAGCACAAGTAGCTTATCCTCAAAGGCTAGAGTGCAGTTCTTAGTCCTATGAGGTCCTGCACATTTTAGACATTTTATTGGTAATTTACAAGCTACAGAGCTGTGGAAGAAGCCCTGACACCGTCAGCATTGAGAAGGCCCCTTCCTTCCTCTGTAACGCTCTACTGAAATTTTGGTGCCGAACATTTCAGTGAGAGTGTAAACCGTTTCTAACAGAGGGCCGTTTGCAATCTGTGCATAAAATAACGGCATCATTGACTTGGTTTGAAATTTAGACTGTTGAGTAATGCTAACAACTGTGAACCCTTTCTTTATTAATTCCTCTTTAATTTCCTCTATGGGAGTGCAGGAGGGAAGTCCTCGAAGTACGACTTTTATGGGCCTATCTGTTTTTAACATAAAGGTTTTAAACTCAGCACCCTGAGCTCCTAAGAGATGGGAAAAGCTCCGGTGCTCTTCCTCGGTTTCTACAGTTAACTTTAAAAATTTGTTGCTCATTACTGAGCGTAGGGAAGGAGCCTCAAGCTTTAAGATATTCAGCATTATTTTAAAGTCTGCTCTGGGGGTAACAAAGAAGGGCGGCACTCTTCTCCGTTTTTGTTATGCAGGCGGTTGATTAGCATCGACTTTGTCGTCTAACACAACCTCTTCTATTCCTTCTGGATGTTCTTTAATTTTAATTTCATCATTAGTTTTATCATTATTAATTTTTAAGTTTTTCACTTTTCTGATGAGGTGCGCAGCCGGAACTATGAAGCCATCCTCATCAGCTACTCTTTTTTTTTTTCCTTTCTTTCTTTAACTGGACTGCCTTTCGGCGAAGCTACATTTTTATTTATTGATTTAACATTTAAGTCTATTTTTATTTTAGGAACGTTTTTAGATTAGAACATTAGATTTAGCTTCAGTTGAGGTAATGCTAGGAGTATTTTTGATTCTTACTCTCTCACAAATTTGATTTAACTTCCTCACATTTTCGGGTAGTTTAAAGAGGGGGATCCCTAATTTCAGCAGTAAATTGTTTAAACAGCCGCTTACCTGCGCAATCTCCTTTTTAACCTGGATGTGTTTCTTCTCCGTCTTGGCTGCAGAGAGAGCTTGGGCCCAGTTGCCTAGCGTTTCTTTTAGTGAGATGGCTTGGGTTACTTGTAGGCTGTTCTCTGCGATATAATCCTCTGTAATTTGGATTGAAGACATAGAGATGGGTCTTTGGTCTTTATTTTCTTTGATTACTTCCATTGATGTTCCTTGGGTTGGTTCTGCATTAACTTGGAACGGTTGTGTTTCCATCATTTCTTCCTTTGAAGATGAGCTTTGGTCGCCCTTTCCACTTCGATCCTGAAAAGGACCAGTCCGGGAGGCCTTAGCTCTGTTTTTTTTTTTTAACTTTGACTTTTGGGGGGACTTATCCCGCGAAAGCAGCTCCTCCTCCGTCAAAGCTGACGGAGCGTCTTTCTCGGACATCTTTTCCATATGGAGTTCAGAACGAGAATCACGTCATTAGGAGCACGGCAACCATAGAACGTTGGCAAGCTATCCGTATTGGCTTAAAAAAGGGTAGTCATTGAGCATTAGGGTGGAACAAAAGTGGCCTCGATTTTTTTTTATTATTATTATTATTTTTATTTTTTTTTAGATTTGGTTTGGTAATAGTGCGGGAAAGTTGCCTTTTAGGTTCAATAACAATATTAAAAAGTTTGGTTGCAATATTACATTATCTCGAGGTGCGGCAAAGGGCTTGAAATCTGTAAAAAAATTTAAGAAATGGAAATTTTTAAAAAGGGCCTTTGAAAAATTTTCTTAAATTTTAGTTTGACAATACTGGTGAAAAATTAGCTTTTAGTTTCAAAAAGAAATTTTTTTTAAAAAATCCTGGTTGCAATACAAGAATATTTCGAGATACCTAAAAAAAATGAAAGGTTGTAAAAAAAAATTGAAAAATTATAGACTTTGAAAAAAAAATTATGAATTTTTGGTGCATATAATGTTACAGAAGATGATTTTAAATAAATATATAAGCATTACAATTGAAAAAACTATTAATTATAAAGTATAATAATAAAAAATATTTTTTTTGACCAATTTTGCGTTTCTTACTTCCGTATCCTTAATAATTACAAATGTTACAACTACAAAATGTTTGTTTCTACTTCATTTCCACATTAAACAGTTTATTTTTAATTAAATTTTGGCAAATTTACACGTGAGTTAATTTTTGCTTTTATGTATCCTTCTCTTGAGATTAAACCACAGACATTTTGAGCCGATTCGGCCACCAGTCTCACAGCTCTTTCCACTGCCTGCATGTGACAACGAAGCCAGGGAAAGTCGATAACCGAGTCCCCGAAACTATTTGGTTCAGCTTCAGATGCCATCTGTATAAAGTTTTAACTTAATATTAAATCACACAGGATCTTTATAGTTTTATCGCTTCTTATCTATTTGATGGATCTGGTTGGCTTGCCTCTTTTTGTAAAGAACACTGTAGTTCTTCAGCGTTGTCATTGTCGCCAGTAATCGTTTCTGATGCATTCGTATTTTTTGCACGTTCATGATTAAACTTAACTATTCCCTGAAGTTCTTTACTCTTTCTTGCTTCTTTCTTCCTCAAAGCACTTGTGGTAGCAATATCAATATTACATATAACCATTTTCCTGTGGCTCCCGCATTGATCGTTTAGAACCTTTTATTATATAACTGGCATTTTTTTTATACAAGTCAGCAATATCAAATAAACGTCTAGTTTCTGATCTAAATTCTGTGAGGTTGAAATTAAACTTATTTGAACATTTTTTTTTCTTGCTTTGCTTTTAGACTTTAATAAATTCCTGTATTTAGCGTGATAAGCTTTTATCATTTGTGAAATTCTTTTGCTTGTAGCAACGGGCATAGAAGCTCTTAACCATATTTGTTCTCTTATGAGAACTAAAGTATCACATATTTCGCTTACAGAAGGATCTTTCTCTGAATCAAATTTGATGTTATGTCTAATATAACAGTAGCACTAGATTCGTCAGTAGTGTATTCAATTTCAAACAAATCATTAAATTTCCCAAAAATAGAACACTCCGATATTTGTCTTGTCTTCACTAATTTAGACTGAGTCTTTTTACTCACAGCAAAGCACACAAGAACAAACTAACAAATCAATTATGTTAATCAGTTACACAATAAACAGAGGGGAGACGTCAACTCAACTGAACTCGGCAAAGCTACTGATTTGAAACCAGCTCTGTTCTTATCACCGGACGCAGACAAATCCCCACCTTACCTCAATAACAACAACCGGTCATGGCTTAGTGCCATGTCAGTGCAATAGTAAAACTGTTTTTATACTTTTATTCATATAACAATGCCTAATGAAAGGTTTTTGTTTCATAATCGAAACACGCAAAAATTCTTAAAAAGTTGTAAAAAGTATATTTTTATGAAACTTTAACATCCTTGTGGCACCTTAAGATGTACTCCAATATTTTTTATATTTATAATTTATTTTATCTACATCAAAAGGCAACTTTTCTGCGCTATTACAAATTAAATATCAAAAGTTGATTATTTCGTAAAAAAACTTTAAATGTAGCAAAATTTTCAATTTTAGGAAACTTTAACGTCCTTGCAGCACCTCAAGGCCTACTCCAATATTTTTCATATTTATAATTTGTTTTATCTACACCAAAAGCCAAATTTTCCGCGCTATTACAAATTAAAAATCAAAAATTTGTTTTTTCGTTCCACCCTATTGAGCATTTCTCTCCCTGTCGTGTATGTATCTAATGTAAAAGGAATTACACGTGCAACTTATGTGACGCTCAATTCTACAAAATAAAACAATATTTAAATGCCCAGTTGTCCCGCGTCCATAAGCAATCTGCTGAAGAACGATTTAAAAACTTTTCGTGTATTTATTGCGAGAAGAAATTTTCTTTAAAAAACACGTCCAAACATCTAGTTATTATCATAACATTCATAATGGCAGTAACTTGCCAGTTCAGGGCCAAAAACAAAATTGTATTGAAAGATATCTCCCATTTAAGACTACATTTGTGGTATCCACCTCTCTGGAAACTGTGTAAAGAAATAAAAATAAAAAATCTATTCTTTTAAAAGAAGAGCTTTGCACAAATAAAGGAAATTTTGACCACTTATGTTTTTAAACTAGTATGCATTTTGAAGAGAACATAAATTTATTCTCGCACTGTCCTTAAATAAATTTGTAGCATACATATCTACTACATAATCAGGATGATGGTTCTCAACATATGATACTATAATTTTGCATGCTTTCAACATCTCTCTTATTTCACTGGAAGGTTATTGTTCTGATGTCAGAGGCGGCGGTAGCAGGGGAGCAATTGCCCCCCTGTCGGCAGCCTCTTGCCCGTCGGCGAACGATTGAGAGTTTTGTCGGCAAAAATGTTTACCACTTCAGGACGGTTGTAGAGAGAGGCGCATTATCGAATATGATTATTTAAAAACACCTTAAAGTTAATATATTGTAAGCAGTTGAAATATCCAAATAACGGTTTAAATGTTTTGACTATATTTGGCAAAATAATCGATAGGGTGGTAGGTCAATAATATCCCGTATTTTGCGGACAATTTTTGCTAGACCGACTAAGAAATGAATGCAATGGATGTTAAAGACATTAAGTTCGCAAATTTTCGGACATCTATGTCGTTTATTCAGCTTATAATTTGTACTACTTTTGGAAATATAATCAATAAGGTAACAAGTAAATAAGCTATCGATAAGGTGATAGGCTCATTTTGCTGGCAATTTTTGTTCGGCCGGCTATGAACTGAATGCGGTGAGTATCGAAGAGTTAAGTTCCAGACATTTGATTGAAATGTCTTTCATTTAGCTTATAATTTGCACTAGTTTTGGCAATATACCTGATAAGTGAATAAGATATCGCATTCTGCCGACAATTTTTGATTGGCCGACTCTTATGCGATGAATGTCGAAGACTATATCCACAGATTTTCAGACATTTGATTCAAATGTCTTTCATCAAGCTTTTAATTTTCACTGCTTTTGCCAATATAACCGACATGGCGACATGTGAATAAGATATGTCGCACTTTGCCAAACAAAAATTTTGATCGGTCGTCTGAGAATTCAATGCGGTGGTTGTCGACGATGTTAAGTCCAAATTCTCAGTCATTTGATTTAAATGTTATAACGTTCATTCAGAAATACTTTATATTATATTTAGCAGAATAATCAATAAGCTGGCCAGTGAATAAGACGTCACATTTTTCTCGACTAATCTTTTCCCCTATAGCTAAGATTTTATCATAGATTATGGGAAAAATATTATTTTCATCGAACACTTCGATTACCTACCAGTGGAATTATTAGAGAGATTGAAGCTCTTATATTATTCATGAATAGGAACGATAGAGTTGTTTTCCATAATTCATCATTAAAATTCAAGTTCTAAAGTTAATCGTCGTCTTATTCATTTAATTGTTACTTCTACAACAACGAATTGGTAAATTTATTTTATTCATTTCACTATGAGAATTGTCTGACTATAATCTAGTTAATGGTTAAACTAAATTTCATAAAACACTCTTTTTTTCACATTTTAGTGCATATTTATGATAAAAAGAGTTAACTTTGCTGTAGCCAAATTACGTTAATTCATTATAAATCATGGAGTAAATAAACTGCATAACTGTAAATCAAGCTTATTTAACAGTAAAATATTTTCTTTTTCAATCTAATTTATCAGGCTACACTTATTACATTAAAGAGATATTGCCGACTGCAATTGACGACAAAAAAAAAAAATTGTGTTATGGTAGCTTTTTAACCACACTAAAAGAGCTTATCTAAGTATACACTAAATTTGTTAAATAAATTACTACCTACATTCTTCAGACTCTGCATTAAATATTTTGACTATGTAATCGGGGAACTATCGTTTTTTTCTTCTTTCAATTGCTATTCGTGGCAAAAACTATATAATTTCAGATGCTTCTAAATTTTTAATAGACTTTGATTAAAGATGTCTTGATGATTAAAATAATTATTCATAGAATATTTATATACAACACATTAACCCCTTGGCATACGATTTTACTTAACTTCCTAATTATATGGCAGATCTTACTTGGGACAATTATTATTATTTTAATCCCTAGAATAATATAAGGACATTTGAGGTAATGATGCGTTTTCAAGTGATTATTGCATCTTAAATTACTTAATACTTTCACTTAATTGCAGATTAAAATTTAAAAATTTAGTAATTCTATACACAAGTCAGACTCGTTATTTTTACGAAGGTCTTAAGAAAAACTAATGCTTGTAACTGGGAATAAAACTCATTTTTTGGGAATAATATTAGCTTGCACTAATTTTATATTAAAAAAGTACTTAACCATAAGAACGCATGCCTAAAAATGAAGATAGGGAATTTCATATTCAATATTTAACTGTTTCTTATTAAAATGTATTGGCTTTTTAAACCTAAATATACATTGAGAAACAAATACGTGGAGGATCAATCGTTTAAACAATCCATTTTTCATAACAGCATTTTTCATATATTACATAAAATAGTAAGTTTGTGCATATATTTAGAAAATATTTTCTCCAGCCTTCTGAAGAAACATCATTATATACATTCCGCATTTTATATTGTTCGTATCCGAACTATAGTAAATTTTTGTTGAGCATGCGCTCTATTCTCCTCGGATTATTCGAAACACCTCTGAATTCCTGCTTATTGTTGCAATCCTTATTTAACAAATATTTTAGGTAGGGAACTATGCTGAAAAATCGATATTGGCGAAAATATCGACTGTTTTGTATTTGTTATTTATTTCTAAAAAAAATTCTTTTATAAAACTTTTTTGTTTCAACATTCATTTTATATAGCTTCTGATATAAAATAATTAGTGAATGCGTTTTAGCATGACACAATCTGTGTTTCTATTTATATACTACAAATTAAAATGCAATATAACCATATTTTTTTCTAAAATTGGATATCAGAGAACTTAAATCTCAAGAGTCTCATAGTTTTAATTTAGTTTAGTTATATTAACGTACCGTTTTAAAACTATGCTAAGGCTATTTGGGACGGACATCGGAATTCTGAGTCGCTGTCTGATAACGAGGACGGCACCTGAGCTGGCAGCCTCCTCTCCAAGCTTCCTCACTGCACCAGCGGGAGGGTGTTTGGCTACAACGGATGTAACATGCCCGCTTACACGTCAGTTCTTTGGCTCTCGAACTTCAGGCCCTCCGGTTCCGAAGCCGAGACCTTACCACCAGGCTATCGCGAACCTCAAGACTCTCATAAAGTAATAGATTCAAATATTGGCAATTTTTTGATGGCCAGTAAAAGAAACTGAGAACATTTTTTTAAAAATACCTTTGTAAAGTTTTAACAGTGAAAAAAAGAATTAGCATTTGAATAAAAAAGAAACTAAATAATACTTGATTTTCTTTAATTAAATGTAAAATTAGTTATTATGAGTGGTTTTGAAGCCAAATCAGAGATATTGTGCTTGCCCCCCTGTCGGATTTGTCTTGCCCCCCCCCCCCCCGTCGGCAAATCTGTGCCGCCGCCTCTGTCTGCTGTATCTAATATTTCTTTCTGTCCTAACCACATCTCTACAGTTTTTATTTGTGACACACAATGCAACTTCATGAGTTCTTCAATAGTACTGGCTGTATTCTTCAGAAGCGGATAGCGAAAGAACGATCATACAATGTTATTTGACTTAGAAATTTTCTGAACAGGAGTGAGTGTCTCTGCGCATGCTCCGATTTTACTGGAGAAAATAAGTAATATTCACTATGGTTCATGATCGTTCTCTCGCTATCCGCTTATGTCAGGAGCATCATCAAGATGAAGAATATTTTCGTGTTAAGAAAATCAAAAATGTTAAAAATATTTAATCATTTACAACTATTAAAAAAAGTAGGAACGTTTTTTTTAATGTTTTTTGAAAGTTAATTAAAAAAGTATTTTATAAATAAATTGTTTTATAATTCAAACTTTAAAAATAGGGTTGATTTTTGGTTTCTTAAATATTTAATGAGACTTCCTGAAAAATGACAGTAAAATTAATGTGCCTTCAGAACTATATTGAGGATGTAAGTTAGGAAAGTAGGGTTATGTTTTTTCCCCCTTATATTTAAAGTAAAATAAAGGTTAACCTTATTTTTTTTAATTTTTAAATGCTTTATTTAAAAATGTTAGTAATCAAATACCCATATATATGAATTTAATATAATAATTTAGAAAATTTAAAGAAATTTATCTTCTTTTGAGGAATTTCTGAGAATAACATTTGAAATCATTTTAAAAAGGGCTTTTGAGTAACAAGGAAGTATCAACCAGCATATTAATTGAAGCTGCTGTTTTTCTTCATATCTTCTTTTGTTGAGTATTTTAGTTAAAAAAATTTCTTCGTTTTTTTTTTTTAATTGAAAGATGAGCTGATAAAAAATTACAAATTCCAGATCTTATTTTTATAGTAATTTGAAGTGAGAATAAAAAATACAATAATTATATATAATACTAAAGATTAACTATCATAGTAATCCTAATTCATAAAAAACAGGATTATTTACATCATGTTTCCTAACTTTTCTAAGAATTTAATAAATCTTCTACTTAAAGATTGCTTGTAATCAATCCAAATTCCATTTAATCAATGTATTTTTTAAGGAAATAATCACTTTAACTATTTTTGCAATAAAAGTACTTTGTGTGCATAATAATTTTAAATATAATAAGCATCTACATCCTATTAATGGAGCAAAAATTTGATCTAAAACCTTTTTTTGAGCAAGGAATTTAAGGGGATATACTCCTACTGATTTTAATCATTCCTTAAATTTTATTTCAGTCTAATAAATAATTGAAAAAATAATAATAATGAATTATAGTTTTGAAATTCAGTTCTGGCAAAGAAAAAAAAAAGCTATTTGTCAATTAACTGTGATAAACGTGAACTATTCTGCAGCTGCATTTTTTTTTTTTTCCCCTTCAGTGGCAAGGACTTTCTTTTAAAACATATACACTTTTTGTTACTGCATATACTTTAAGTTTGATGAGTACTTAAGTTTTTATTATGGTAGCATCAGAGAAAGATAACCTGAAAAAAAATCATCAGTTTAAATTAATAGTAAAATGTTTATCAAAAGAGACAAAAATAAAATTTAATAAGATCCTCTCCCCAAATTCTTTGGATTCTTAAAAATAAACAATATTTAGATAAAATTTAACATGACTATATACTCAAAAGGGAGTCAATCATGGAATAACATCTTGGTCATGTCTTGCTGAAATAGTTTTCTGTAGTTAGGCAAGTAAGATAAAATAGAAAATCTACATGTTTTCACCACCATGATTGATATGCATTTATCAGAAACAAAATTAATCAATAATCCAAGAATAGCTATTAACCATTTCTTCTTTAAAAAAAAAACCTTAATAACTCATATGATTTCAACTTTTGTCCATCCAGGACTACTGGTGTAGCTGCCAAGATTTTTCAGCATTTTTTTTTTTTAATTCAGAGAATTTAATTTACTATCTCATTCTTTCAGATATATTTAAATAATACAAATATGTTTTTAAAAATTTGATTTCTGAACATTTTAATTTAAATCAAAGTTTCAATATTTTTGTTTGAAATTATGAATTATAAATATTAATAATTTTATATTTTTATAAAAATCTGATAAGATATATTATGTTGTCATACCAAAATGTTAGTGTTTTTATAGAAAAATTATAAGAGATTTCTTATATCATATTCATTTTATTTATTTTAAGCAATAAATATTTTGATATTTTTACTTGACATTTTTCGAAGCTAAATGAAAGAAAAAGTGTACTGAAATGTAAAACTGGATGAGAATAATAAATTAGAAGAATTATAAACAATTTTGAAATTTTTATTACAGATATCAGAACTACAAAATGCATCTGATTACTCTTTACAAAATATAAGATGAATACTGCACTAAGTTATAAACATTTTTCAAATATATCAAAATCACAGAACAAATTTTGAAATTATAAAGTAAATTATTATGAGTATAATTTAATGTAGAATTTACAAAAGTTTTACAATGTATAGGTAGAAAAGATAAAAATCAAAGTAAGAAAAAAAAAAAGATTAATTCTCTAAAATATCTTAAAATCACGCAACATAAATATAATTGCCATTGTATACAAATTATAAAAATTAAAAAGCATACCAAATTCTGAATCTTCTGGGCTAATTAATAATACAAAAACTCAAACAATATAATTGAAGAGATTTTGAGGAAAAAAATTGCAGAATAGTAATAGAACTCTAGATTGACAAGATAGAAAATTCAAAATAAAGTTTACAACCAAATATACATAAAATATAACATATATTGTGCCATTATTGAAAATCAATGCCATTTTTCATGAAGTAATCAGTAATACAAAAATTCAAACAACAATATAATGAAAATTTTAAATTATATACGTTTAAAAAAATTGCAAAATATAGAGGGTTAAAGCAATACATGAGTGACTTGATAGAGAATCTAAAATAATGTAAAATTTATAAATGAATTTTAAATCAGATATGCAAGATTATTATATTCCTTATGAAACCTTATCACCATATTCCTAGTGTTATAATTGAAAAAAATATATATTGCTTTTGGATATGCACTAATCAGAAATATATAAAAATTAAATAATAATGAAAGTGATATATGTAATTGTGAAAGTATGTTATTAATAAAGCATATATTGATAAATAGTACAAAACAATAAAGAATTTTATATGGCTGAAGCAACATAAACAGTTTTAATATAAAGCTTTATATATATATATATAGTCGGATAATATATATGATTCAGTAGGAGAAAATGATAATAAATAAAATAGTATAAACTTTTATTTTTAATAATTGCAGTTTCAAAAATTTGATAAAATTAATCACTCAAATGATTAAAATTTTAATTTAAATCACTGCATAGAATACTTCAATTAAAATTATTTATATGCCTATCTATACATATATATGCATAATTCTAGATAATGACACATTTAAAGTGTTAAACAAAAATCTAATTCAAAGCAAAAATATTACAGAATTAATAAAACAAATAGCCTAAAAGTATTTGCATACAATAATAAACTTTAAATAATATTATATCTGATCCAGGGTGCGTAGTGTGAAATGGATGCAAAAATTAAGCACCTTAGCGAAATATTATCGATTAGAGCTGCCTGGTGGATATTTCTCCCGAAAAATTTTTCTAAGTCCGTTAACATTACATGATCGTTCTCTCGCTATCCGCTTCTGTATTCTTCTACCAGGTCATCAATGCCAATGCTATCCACCTCTATCTCAATGCCAATGCTATCCACCTCTATCCCCATAATCTTAGCCAGAATCGAAATCTTATGGATTGAAACTCCATATGCCTTCAAAGTTGTGTTCGACAATGCTATTGATCAAAACTTTTTCCATGTAGATATAAAGGTTCCCTTCAAACAAACACTCAATACAGACTGATAAAGTCAATCCAGCGTGTGATATCACTGTGTATTCTCGTCACTTGCTCTGCAAAATATTGCTTGTTAAGCAATTACATTAAGCATTTTACATTTTGTTTTACTCGTTATCAAGGTTTTTGTTAAAAGAGGTTTGAGTGTAGTTTCAAAGCTGAAACTATAAAAATAAATAAGGTCTTTGTTTTTCCTATTTGTGACTTGCAGAAAATTTGTAAAAATAAACAAAAGATAAAGATAGCAGAATTGGATAAATTACTAAATCTGATTATTTATTTTTCCTCAATTTCAAACCATATTTTAAACTTCATATTATTCTGATGGCATTGCAGTTTTGAATTTTTACCTACAAATTGTTGAATTCATCTACTGGCTTAAACATCTGAAATATTGTTACTCCTGATTTCAACTTGGCAATTTTTAGAATTCCAGATAGTGTTACAAAAATCATCCTATAATCCAACTAACTGGATAACGGGAAATGATGCTTTATTCCATGAATATTCTAGAAAACATAAAGCATAGGTTATAAAAAATATTACAAAAATGCATTCAAAGAACAGCACTTGTAGAATTTAGCACAAGCAGATAGTAAATAACTAATTAAATAACAGTAATAACACACTAAACAACTTATCAGCATGCTGTACGGGGGAGGGGGAAAAAAAACTCTTGAGAGATTAACTAGAGATTGAGCTCTATGGGTTTATGAAGTTTTCCAACAGAGCATGATATCACATTAAATCCTCCAGATCTTGGTCCTTAAGAAGGATAGGACCATAATCCTTTCATTTCTACTTTACTTTTCATTTTTGTTGCCAAGGTCAGAGATTTATTGGTTTGCCATCCATTAAGAATCTCTCTAAAACTCTTTTATCACAAGGCTAATATAACATGGAAAGGGTATTATAAATCCCTAACAGTAGATTTTTAATTTGATTATGCTCTTTCAAAATACTTAATTATTCTAAATAGATAGTGAGTATGGATAAGTAGGATACCGAATATGTATTCAAGCAAAGGCAATAAAATCGTGCATCTTCTTGAACTTGCAGATAATAAACTCCTCAAATGAAATGTGAGCAATGTATTGTGTTTACTTTGTAAAGATATTTATCACAAATTACACTACATTATAAACCAAGTGAATTTATAATTTGGTAAAACAGTTTCTATTTCAATTGAAGGGAAAAGATAAAAGCCCATATGCATTTAGATAAGGTGATTTGTTCACTTTAAAGTAGTTGTAAAAATTTGAAGCAATATTTGAATTATGAAATGATGATTATAGAATGCTTCTTATTCCTACTCCTTCACCAAGAGAATTCTGAAGAGTTCATTAATGAAGCAGTTTACACTTTTGAATCCTCGTTAATTGTAATGGAATGATTTTTTAAAATTTATTGTTGAATTTATTGGTTTATGAGAGTATCTTCTTTATCAACTGTAACAGTTGGTTATTTATTTAAAATGAAAGGGACAAAAAATATTTTCATCTGTTCCTATGTGTAATTTGTACATGGTTAATCCTTTTTAAAACCATGGGAAAAATAATAGTTACCAAATTCATCAGTTCATTAATACCACCAGTAAGACTTCTGATTAACACTGTATCTCTTAATAAGTTGAGAACCCCCTCCCCAAAAAAAAGAAATAGAGATAAATATTGTGGCCACATTAATGTAGTCTTAAAAATAAAATAGTTATTACTGTTAAACTGTAATGTGCCAATATCTAACATTATTACTGATTGAATATAAATGAGGTAGGCCTCTGTATTTAATCTCCTTTCCTTTGCATTGTGTCAAATATTGATATATCAGGAATGAATTAACCAAATACTGAGCAACTTTACTTTTGAAGCATGATTGTTAGATCAGAATATGGCCAAATTTATAAAATTGATTTAAACACATATTTCCCCCTTATTTTTCATTAGAAATAAGATGTCTTTCTTGGAAACAAATGTGATTAGATTGACATGTGTACAATACTCTCATATTAAATTAAAGAGAAAATTAAATTAAAATTAAAGAGAAAAAATGTTAAAATATTTTCATAAACAGTTTTGCAAAAAAGAAATTCTGTTCGTACCAACACAAAATGAAATAATCAAAGGTATATTCAAATCGTATTTAAAAAAAAAGTTCCATATTTTAATCTTATTATTATAAATGAATCTATTTCTTATTCATAATAACTGATTAATATTTAAAAAATTAAATTCCATTAATATAAATAAAATTGTTTTCAGATTCATACTAAATGTCTATGTTTATATGATAGCCAAGAATCATCAAAATTTCAAAAATGCTCTATTTTTAGTTTTGATGACATTTAGTTAATTTATAGACTCAATATGCTGCATATCTAAATATTGATTTTGATTAGGGATCTTTTCTCTTTATCTTACATTTAAAATTTTAAAAAACACATGTTGCATAATTGTGTATATAATTAATTCTGTCAATACCAAAATTACATGCAAAACGTTTTTTAAGCAAGCTGTTAAAAATTATTTTCCTTCTTTCCTCCTTCTGAAAAAAAAAAAAGAAAAGTAATATTTTTTATCTTCATCTAGAGGTTTTCATTGAAGAATTCAGTCAAGAATAATAACAAAGAAGGTGGTTTTTATATGCTGTGTAGAAACACAAGCTCTTACTAGAGACATTCTCACAATTATAGCCTGAGGAAAGAGAACATAAACATTTAAAGACGAAATAGTAAGCTTTGAATTGGAGAGTTCTCTTGGCTGCATATCTCAAATGAGTGACAATGCAAAATGACCTGAATCATCAAAACACCAACTGTTCAGTTCTCTTGTAATATTATGCATCTTTTTTCCTAAAAGGGTGATTTATTAAATATAGGGTTCTTATGTACTTCAAGCTGATTATGTACTTCAAGTACTTTATCTATTTTATATTATAACAAATTTTAGGTAAAGGCTGAGTTTTTCTGTTGAATTTTTAATTAAAATAGCATAAGAAATAATGAAGTATTATTATTTCTTGGCAGAATTCTCTGTACAGAAAATTTGTACTCAAATGAATGATCAAATTAAACACTCAGTTTTGGAACAGTACAGTTGTGAATAACATATTTGAAGAAAGTGACCAATTTTTTAATGTTAATTTATAGGCAAAGTACCAGTTGAACCATACATGTTAAAAAGATCCTATCCTTATTTCATTCATAATGTTGCATCAACCCTATCATTGGCAATTTCAGTTTATTTCCTCTTCTTATGGCAATGCCATAAGAAGGAAGGCCCAATTTTCATTGGTTCAATAAATTGGTTGAGCTCCTCTTGATAGAGCTGCATTGTTAAGAAAGTAATTTTTATCATGTAATGACTTGTAACTCTTTTTAAAATTTAATATTTTACATGTTGAAAGCCCTACTTTTAGAGATCTGTTTTGATCTCTTGTATAGAAATAATTTATTCAACTCCTCTTTCTTTGGAAAACAAAACATTCTTAATAATAACAAAGTTTTTCTTTCAAAATAACTCAGTTAAATAATTGAAAATAAATATGCCTCTTAAAGGCTACATAATGAATTATTCAGAATAACCCATGTAATATTTAAAGATATGGTCCGGATGATATCAATGGTATCATGATTTTATTCTTGAAATTATCAAATTTCCAGGTGAACACTTGAGCCATGAAAATCTGATGGAATTCAATTTGTATGCACAGAAAACTTTCATCATGAAAAAAAGTAAAAGATTTAAGCCTTTCAGCATTTCTATTGGGACTTAAACATATTCAGAAAAAAATATGACTTTTCCCGGCTTGCATGATCCTATGTGTTTGTGTTATGGAAGTTCAGTAATAATTTAGACATCAAAGTCTGATGTTACAAATATGTTTTTCTTACAAAAGCATGCAGGTAGAATTTACAAATTATTCTATCTTTTATTAAGGCAAACAAAAGTTGATTTACAACAGGTAAAATATTTGTTTAAATTTATGCTAAATTAATTATTATAAGGGAAAAAAATATGGGTAAAATGCATATATTTATGAAAACATTTATAAAAATTACAGAATTTTTGAAAGAATACATTCTGAGAGATTTCAAAAATTAAGAACCTTTGCAAGCCTTTACCCATTCAAACCTGATGGGACTCCTAATTACAAAAATTATTTATGTTACATTATAGGAGCTACAAAGGAAATAGGCCTGAAAAAGTTAATTTAACATTTCATTTATATAATATTATCATCAATAAAATATTATAATGGAAATAAACAAGATGTAGAATTTCATTTTTAAGGATAAATAACACTTTGTTTTATAACGATTTCTGTGATTTTTTAATGAAAATCTTGTGCAATAAAATTTGACAATACTTTTTGTATTCATTGTTTTTCTTCTTTTTTTGGATATGGTTTTACCAGTAAGAGTTACTTTCACATATTGTATTAATTTTGTTTGCTCCTAATGAAATTTACCTTTACAACATAAGTAAAAAATTGCATTCCTCCCTCCTTTTCTTGGTAGGTTCCTTTTTTTTTTTTTTTTTTTTTTTTTACATTTTGAGATTTGATTTTAATTAAAGCAACAACTGTGAGAAATTGTTATACAAGGTAAGAATGCTATGTACCTCCTTTTCTTGTAAAAAGGATCTTGTATGCAATTGTTACTGAAATGATGTCTTTGCGAAAAAAATTGATTAGGGTTGACATTAGAAACACGTAAACAATATTCAAAGTTCAGATTGTGTATCTGGTAGTGTTCATAATAAACTAAACTTTGTATTGTGTATCTAAGTATAATATATGTGCACTTGCTAAAAATATACGCAACCATTTTTTCAAAACCAGCTTTGGGAAGAAAAGGATCGGTTTACTTTCTAAAAATAAAGAGCAGGAAATCAAGTTAAATTATCTGTCGCCTTTTGAAATACTGAATTTCTCTAATACTTTCTGATATTTTTACTAATGTTTTTTAATAAATAATCAGATAGAATTCAATTATTTTCAGTGGCATTGTTTTAGTGAGAATTTCATGTGCATCCATTTAATCATTTTAACTGGAAAAATAATAAGAAAGTCCTTTAATAGATAAATATATCAATAACTTATAAATCCATTTAATTGGGTGTAGTTTTATCATAGTTACTTTTCTTATTTAAATAAATGGCAGTTGTCCTTTTTTCATTATGCATTTTGGTAAAAATGATATTTTTTAATCAGAACAAAGATTTGCTAGAAAGAATGAAAGAAAAACTCAATTATTTTCAGTATAATTGTTTTAGTAAGAAGTTTATGTGCATTCATTTACAGTGATTTTAGCTGAAAAAACAATCAATTTTTAAAAATTCTTTCTTGTATAATTATATTAATAACTGATAGTAAATCCATTTAATTGCATGTAGTTTTATTTTAGTTACTTTTCTTATGAAATAAATAATTCTGTTTCCATTATATATTCGTGTAAAAGTTATATTTTTAAATCAAAACAAAGATTTTCTATTTTTAAATCCATTTTATTATGAAATAAGTAACTCATGAATTTAGAAAGAAAAAAAAATGTCTTGTTTACTTTATTATAACTTCTAAATGCCATTTACTGATTAAGTGTTAATTCAATTTACTACCAAGAAGTTTATAGAGTAGTCAAAGAGAAAAGTTGCTTATTTGTTGTTGGAAAATCGAAGTATAAAAAAAGATTTTTGTGAATATATTGTCAAGAAAAATCCCTCCCCCTTTTATGTCTTCTTTATTATTATTTCTTTTACAATATATCATTCCCACCTATATATTCTTGTAAAAATGTGTCTGTAACAGTGAATTCCACTCTTCAAAGTTTATTCTGTTATTTTAGACTTGCTTGTGTTTTAAATTATATTTGATTATACTCTTTCAATAAATTCTATGAAAAAAAGTTCTTGTAGCAGCTCTACTTTATATTTGACACTTTATATCTTACTGTTAAAATAACTTGTTTTTGTGTGCCTGTACTACCCTTAAAGTTTCTTCTATGGTTTTAGAATCACCTGTATAAGTAGCTAATATTTGTACAAAGAAAAAAAAAAGAAAATTTTCTGAAATCTTATCTAGATAGTACACAGTATTCTATCAGAAATTTGAAAGAAAAAATAAAAGTTCTTCAAAGAAATTCAAAATCAAAAAATTCACCATATTAAAAATAGAATAAAAAAGTAGGTAATGGAAGAAATTACTTTAAAAGATTAGAATGCATGCATGAATGCCATGTCAAGGAATAAGTTCATCAACACACACTCATACAAAAAAATGCATTTCAGCATTGTCACTGCAAGTTTAATAGGATAAAATGACGCCAATGTTTAATTTTATCAATAACTTTTTCAATGTTTCTGATAATTTTTTAATGTCATGTCATGTAGTCATGTTGTAGTTCAATGTCATGTAGAAGAGCATCTATTATATCTTTAATAGATGCTTTGTTCTTACAGGAGATAAAAGTATTCAAATTATATTTTCATTGTGCTTTCTTTCCTTATATTCAAATTATATTTCTTTCCTTATTTCAAAGGTTGGTAGTTGCATTTTTCTTATTCCCAATTTGCTAATTATAGAGTATTAAAAAAATGTTTCCTGCTAATGTCAACATTTTAATATTTAATAAAAGCAGGATCTAATTATATGTATAAACATATGACAAAAATTTGTTTCCTGCTAAAAAATTTATTATTTTTAGGGCTTTAATATAGTTCAGAAGATGGCATGGGTGAATTGGTGAAAGTCAGAAGCAGCATTAAATGAAAATATATAGATGAGTTTTTGCAGCACCCTCTTAAAATGCAAAAGATATCAATAGCATAACTTTTTGATATTAGCATGCCAACTACTGTGTTGTTACTATCCAAATATAATATTTAAAATATTTATCTAATTCCATACAATTAAAATAATTACTCATTGCTATTGCATAACTTTAAGGTACACAACACATCAATTAAAATATCAACACTTTTTAAAAAAAAACTTAGAGAAACAGATAAATCAAAGCTAAACTTCATTTTCATGAATAATTATTACTGCCTATCTATGTAGTCATTTTTCAGTATCTAAACTGAAGAACATAGTTATTTATTAAAAAGAAAATTGTTGTTCCATATACTTAAAAAAAAAGATTGAAAATTTATTTTATTCCTAAACTAGATAGCTGCTATCTTCAGAATGAAACTGCTGCATGAAGACAACAAAAATTATTTTTTATCTTTGATTCAAATGCTTCAACAATGCATATTAGCATGAAATCCAAATTATATTGTTAAAATGTTGGTAGAAAAAAAATGAAATTAAATTTTTGGAATATGTTGCATTATTCATGAAAATTGCATTAATTCATGGATTATCTATTTGGTAGTTTCAGGGATACAATTTTTGACTTATCTACAAATTGAGCTACTAAGATTTATATACTGATATATCTTAATAGAGGAATGTATATCCATGAATTCAGATAGCACCTGTGATGCAAATCTTTTGTATTCTGATTGAATGATCTTCCATACAATGACAGTTACATTACTTGTGTTTCTTGGTACAGATTCACATACTCATTTTTAAAACTTTACCCTCTATTATAATTCTAACATTACATTTAACTTTTATAATTTATTAATTAAGAATTACTTCTAATTATTTTGTTTTTATAACCTATTAAATGCTCATGAATTCTTTGGGTTTTTTTTCTTTAATGAGACTGATGTTTTACCTTAATGAAAAGTAAATACATGTTTGGTTCAGTACATCTAGTATATTTCTACAAAATTTCCAACCAAACCAAAGTTTGTTCATGCTAATATTCTAAATAATTTTGCTGGGAAAATACATGTTATATTTTGTCTTTAAAAATGAATGTTGAAAATATGAATCAATATAATTATCTTAGCATGTTATTCGCGTGTTATAACATCTTAGCATGTTATTCGCTAATTCTTCCTCCAGAGAACTAAGATAACATAATTTTAAAAAAAAGGTATTATTCTCTGTTTTTCAAATGTACCTGCTAATATTTAACAAAATTTTATAATACAGTAATAATCTATAATTTTTATTTTTAAAAAAACCAATGGTAATTTTCATGCATATAAAATTGCAGAACTATAAGATAAAAGTTCAAACAGAATTTATGCTTATTATTAGAAATAATGATTCATAAAAGATAAATAAATGTCTCACTCAATGCACAAATGCAATTTGAAAAAAAATATGTGAACATAAGATTTTAATTTTAAAGACCTTTTCCAGTATCTGAAATAATTCATGTTTACAGACGATGATATCAAATAAACATTAAAATTATTTAAAATTCATGTACTTTAGTTTTTTTTAACAAATTTATATATTTTCTTATAAGTCAGTCGACATATCATATGTAATTGTAAATATAAAAATAAATACAATTAAAGTAAATACCAGATTTGCTAACAATGCTGAATTTGAACAAGTAATTTTATATTTTAGTTTAATTTTAAACCAAAAATAAACATATTCTGCTTTGCAGGAAAAAAATAATTAAGCATGTATTTGCAATCTCTTAAATAATTTTAATGATTAAAATAAACAAACCTAACTAAATAACTTGTATTCACTTTTATTACTCTTTGGAACTATAATAGTATATACTTTCAAATTATGACATGCTATATATTATTAAAACGACACTACATGGCAATTATTATATGAATTTAGGAGACATTTTTTTTATTATCATGCTTTATTCTAAAAAAATGAAATAAAAGCAGTCATTAATGGCTCTCTTATTTTGTTTTTATTCATATTTAACAGCAATATTACAAGGGAACACATTAAAAAGGCATATGAATTCCTGAAGCATAAATTTAAAACATATTTTATGAATAAGAATATTAAACATTAATGAAATTGTTCAGTCCGTAATATATATAATCTTTAGCTTAAAACAAACTTTTAACTTGGGGTAGGGTTGTTGTTGTTTTTTAACTTGAAAACACACAAAAGAATACAATTAATATCCATATACATAAAAATTAGTAATCTGCATCTGTTACAGTAAATTACTAGGCAGTTTAAAAATTACAGAAGTGATGGATATATAAATTTTTAAACAGGAATGCTAAATTGAAAATTTAAAAGAAAAATAGCTTATAAAGTCAAATTATAACATTAAAAGACATATTTTTAAACACTGCATGACAATGATATAGTAAAGAATTTTCAATACATTAAAATATATTTCAACATTTTAATGTATTGAACAATGGAAACAATGTATTAAATAATGGAAAAGCTCAGACTTATCAAGAATATTTCCACAGGAGAAAGATCTTATATCTTAGTTGAAAATTTCTCAGTTTGTCCAAAAAAAAAAGTTAAAATGGCTATTACTTAATAGTTCTGCACTCATTTTCCCTTCGTGGCAGTTAGATATTTGTGAAAAAGCACATGCATTTTGCTTAAATTAAAAGGAATCTTTAATCTCGGGGAAAGCATAATTTTTTCCTGGTTTGATCTTTGCAGTTTATTATTATTTTCTTGTATCTTTGCCTAAAAATTTTATAATTTAATCTTTGCTCATAAAATTTCTCAGCTTATACATGATATTGACTGTTATTCACTTATCTCCAACGACTACCAGATGTTGCCTTTGAGGGTTTATTTTCATCTGCCTTAGCTTTAGAAGCAACTGTAGATTTAGAAGCAACAGAAGGCTCTTTTTTTTCGGTTTGTTTCCTAGTGGCATCTGTTCTTTGTGTAGCAATAGTTAAGCTATTTTTTGCATCACATTTCTTGGCTCCATATCTTTCTTTGGTATCTTTAGCATGATAATTTTTGGGTTGTATGAGTGGCAATCCTTGGCTGGCAGCTGATGAATTCTCTCCAGGAACAAATTTCCTAGTTTTTGAAAGATTACAGATATGGGGTAACAGTTTGCCACTTGTTGGGTCAGTGGCCCTAACAGAAGTTGTCCAATCAGCTTCTATACTTTTTTTAGTAGGGGATGAAACTAAAGTTTTTTTCGGATAAATATTATCAGTATCTTCTGGCATTTTTAACATATCAATATCCACACCTGTAATTTCACTTATTAATTTAAAAAATGCAAAACGTTTGGGTTCAAGTACACGGAATCTAATTGGTTCCTGATGACTACTAAGTGACTTTTCTGAGATAGTAGTCCCTTTAACTCCAGAAAGAGGATCATATACTTTTTTTTCTGTTTTGGTCTTAACAGATGCTCCAGTTTTTAATCCTCGGCTATCAGCTTTAGAGGAAATAAAAGATTCTATGTTCTTACCAGCAGCTTCTAATCTTTTTCTAGTAACGGATGAAATAAATCTCTTTTCTGGAGAATTTTTGGAATTTTTGGAATTTCTGCCTGCTAAATATGCTTCAGCCCACCCCTTAAATTTAGGATATACGAATGCCGGAGGGTTTAATGGTGTCACAAAACTAGGGGTTTGTTTAGCATTCCTTTTAACTCCAGATGGAGTGAAAGTTTTAGAAGAAATAAAAGGTTCTGTTTTCATTCCAACAGCTTTCATTCTTTTTCTAGTAGCAGGTGAAATGAATCTCTCTCTTCGATAATATTTACTGTCACTACCTAACCCTGCTGCAACCTGTTCATTCACATTAACTGCAGGAAATTTAATTGGTTCCTGATGACTAATAAGAGGTTTTATTGAGATAGCAAACTCTTCAACTTCAGAAGGAGGAGGAATAGATATGTTTTTTTCTGTTTTGGTCTTAACATGTGCTTCAGTTTTTAATTCTTGGCTGCCAGCATTAGAGGAAGTAAAATGTTCTGTTATCATCCTAGGAGCTTCTATTGTTTTTCTAATAACGGATGAATTGATTCTCTCTCTTGGACAAATTTTTCTTCCTAGCCTTGCTGCAACCCACTCCTTCTTGTCTAATACAATAAATTTAGATTTTTCCTGATGACCTACAGATGACTTTTTTGAGATAGTACTCTCTTTAACTCTGTTTAACTCTCTTTCATTTTCTGTTCCAGCTTCTAATTCACAGGTTTTAACATATACATTTCTTTCTGCATCCTGATGGTTAGCAGGGGTCACTGACAGATTAGTTATTTTAGCTTTGGGAGAGGCAACAGGTATTCTAGTTTTAAATTTTTTGACAGCTTTAAAGGAAGCAAAATATTCTTTTATCTTCCCAATAGCTTCCATTCTTTTTTTAGTAGTGGATAAAATGACTTTCTTTCTTGAATAATATTTAGAATATCCCCAATCTGGTCCTAACTTTGCTGCAAGTTTCTCACAAACATGTTTTACCGCTGGTTTAGATGGTTCCTTTTTACGACTACGTAGTGTTTCTGTAATAGTAATACTTTTAATTGCGCATGCATCCTGATGACTAGCAGATGGTATCACTTTGATAGTAGTTATTTTAACTGTAGAAGCAAAAATTACTGTTTTTTCTGTTTTGATCCAATGAGTTCCTTGAACTGATGCTTTTTTTTCTGCATCCTGTTTAATAGTAGATCTTGTTTCTGAGGAAGTAGTCACCTTAAATCCAAAACGGCCAACAGATAATCCCTTTTCTTTTTGGATTTTAACAGTTTGTCTAGTTTTTAATCCTTGACTTTCAATTGACATATTTTTTCCTACATCAACTTTCTCAGTTTGTTGCGATTTGACACACATTATTCCCTGAGTCTTGGCACATGATGTTGGTAAAAATTTAATTTCATTATTTTTAAATCCAGAAACATCTTTAGCTTCAGAGGAAATAGAAGACACCTTGTCTATTCTCTTTTTAGCAGTTCCTGACTTTTGTCCTACAGTTGATGAATTATCTCTTGAATCACGTTTTACAATTTTTTTCGTAACTCCAAACTTTTCAGTAATATGCTCATTCTCATTTATTATATTCAAAATGAATGGTTGTTGGTGGCCAGAAGTTGATACTTTTGAGAAAGAAGTAACAGTTTGCTTAGATTTAGAAAGAGCTCCTCCTTTTTCTTTACTTCCAATGTAAGTAAAAGATGATTGTTTTCCTGTTTTCATCTTAACAGTTTCTCCAGTTTTCAATTCTGGTTTTCCAACTGATGAACTTTTTTCTGCATCAGCTTGCTCCGTCCGTAAAAGACAACGTTTATTATGCAGCTGTTTTACATTTGCCTTACTTTGAGTCCTGGCACAAGCTGTTGGTAAAATATTAATCTCTTTTGTTTCAGATTTGGAAGCATCTTTAGATACAAAGGAAACAGATGACACTTTTTTGTCTATTTTCACGGTAGCAGGTTTTGATCTTCGTCTAATAGCTGATGATTTTTTTTTTGAATCACATTTCTTAGTTCCCTGATTGGCTCCAAACTTTTTAACAATCTCTTTTTTCCAGTCTATTGCACTTACCTTAAATCGCTCCTGAAGACTGGGAAGAATAAGTGGCATTTGTGAGAAAAAAAGCTCATTTATACGCAGCATTTTAGCATAATCAGAGGAAACAACAGGCATATTAGTTTCCATTTCAGTATTTGTAGTTTCAAACCTTTGTTGACAATTTAATGAATTATTTTTTGTATCAGGTTTTTGCGAGAAAGTGTTCAAATTTGGGTCAGATTTAAAAACAATTTCAGCAGAAGATAAACTTTCATTAGTTTGTAAAGCAGATTCTTCATTTAATTCTTGAGAAGCTGATAATTCCGTATACACTTTTTCCATTTGTATAAGAGTAACAGGGGTGCTAGGAGGTTTAGGAAATTCTTCTTTGAATTTTCTCGTTTTACCTGGCTCTTTTAGAATAATAGAAGCATTTTGTTGAGGTTTAGAAGTATCTTTGGTACGACAGGAAATAGAAGATTTTTTTTTCCGTGGTTTGATCTTCCCAATTTTAACACGTTTCAATCCTTGGATATCAGTAGACGAATTATTCTTTGCAACAAATTTCCTTGTTTTTGAAGGATGACTGATTATAGGTAACTGCTTCATTTTTGTTTGTCTCTGAAGGTTAACAGGTGATCTTTGAGAGATATTAGCCACATTTTGCTTAGATTTAGAAGCACCTTGAACCCCAGTGGCACTAATAGTTTTTGCATTTTTCCATCCTTGTCTAACAGATAAATTACTTTTTGCATTATATTTTTTAGTTTTTAAAGGATTGCTACGGTTAGGCAATTGTTTTGCATTTCTTTGAATCTGACGATTCAAAGAAATGTAATTCACATTTTTGTTAGATTTAGAAACAAATTTAGCTCTAACAGAAGACCGAGGCAATTTCTGACCAGTTCTTTTGTCAGGTTTATCATTTGATTCTTCAGAACCTATTATTTTTTTAAACTCTGAATCTAAATTACTAATAATAGATACCACAAATTCTTTTTGATTACGGCCTTCTTTAACAGCATGTGAATAATTAGACTTTAAAAGAGCAGGTGTAGATTTTTTTTTAAATCTCTCAAAGTTATTAATTTGTGTTTCTAACTCATCATTAATAATGTTTTCCTCGTAATTGAATCTACCAACACAAAATGAGCTCTTAAAAGCTTTGAAGAATTCAAAAAAAGATATATGTACTTCATGTTTTTGTCCTGGTTTTTCAAAGCTTTTGAAAGAGGCTTGAACAACATCAAATGGAAAATCAGGCCATATCAATAGCAGTAAACTGTGATATCCTTTAACAGTCCTTTTAATATCATTATAGAGTAATGCTTTATAAATATCCCACATTCTTTTTAAAACACATAGACGGTTATACAGAGTTGCATTGATAAATGAATACTTACGAAATAAAACATGCGTTCCTTTTTTAACATTGTTAAAATATTCCTTAAGAAATTCTCTTGGTGTGATCTTATTTTCCTCATTATTTGCATTGAAGGATATCATTTGAGCTATAGCATCATCTAGATAAACATAAATTTTATATTTTTCTAAATAAGCCCTGCCTTCAAGCGCTTCAAAACCTACTTCATCATCTACACTATCAAAATCTGAGGATTCAGAAATTGTGGAATCTTTAAAAGTTGTATAACTATCTACATTATTTTTGCATTTTTCAAAATAATACTTATTTTTACATGCTGATGCAGCTAATTCTTGATCTGAGCTATAAAAGTCTGTGGTTTCAATCTCCAACATTTTCTTATATTTAAGAAAATCAGATTTAGTGATTTTCGAAAATTCATTATAAATTTCATAACAATATTTTAAAGTATCCTCATCTATTTCATCCATTGGATGTAGTTTGTGCAAGCTAAAAGTATCACTGTTATCATCACTTACACCATCATCTTCTGATAAGGTAGAAATATCACCATCATATTCTACGCTCTCATTATCTGCTTCAGACAAGCTAGAAATATCACTGTCATCATCTGTCTTAAGTAAAGCAGAAATATCCATACTATCATCCTTCATTTTAAACAAAGTAGAAGTTTCTATATTATCTTTATCCATGTTATTATCTACAGTTTTAAACAAGATAGAAATTTCTCATAAAAATAAGATGTTCAAACACTGCACAGTAAAATAACTGCAACAGACATAAAAAGAAACCTCTGGAAAATTAAAAATTGGATGGATATTTTTTCATATTTAAATTTACAAAATAATCCTTATTTTAAATTTCAAGCTCACTAATCCCAAATATTGCCAACAACTTTATGTACAATATTCTTGTTAATTGCTCTTATCTGCTTTTACCACTAAAGTAATAGTGATATCTTTTCAAGTTTATTTACTAATTATCACACTAGATGCTCTATGATATGTTGTCATAAGAATCTTAGATAAGAAAATATATAGCAAAACATATTTAATAAGTTAGAATATATTCTGATTGAAAAAGAAATCATATTATTTTTAAACTTCCACAATCCCATAAAATATATATGAAATCTGGAAAAAATTTTTATTCTTGAAAATTTTTTAAGGAGGTTGTGACCTCCCATCTCTTGTTCTGCATAAAAACAAATAAAATTTACTCTATATGTGGAAAGATAAACAAAATAGGAAGAAAGCTTTTTATAAAATGCATTACATTGTGTTTATTTCAAATCCTACATATATATGTGCTGATATCATTCTATTCAAAATTTATTTAATTTAAATATCATACAATAGGGATTTTAAAATTTTATTAATTTTAAAATCATATGCAGTCATAGTGGCTAACACAGTGAATAAAACTTCCACTAGCAGCCTTGCCTATATGGTTGCACTACTATTACATACAGGGAAGAGATACCTCTCCCCCTAGTTTTAACACTGAAGAAATAAATTCTACTAGGTATGTTAAAATTTACTACTATTATAAATTGCAAGCATAGCTTTAAAAACTATACAATTGATAGACATAAAATATTTAAACAGAAATGAAAGCGAAAACTACACGGAAAATTAACTAACCTAGCTAAATAGCATAAAAAGAGGTATCTTTATTGGAGTTAGTTTAATTTCATATGAAATGTACTTTCTCAATTTAATTTTGAAACCATAGCATTGGTTAATTTATATAGATAGTATGTATAGCTGTTTTCATTATGCAACGATCATGTAAATTGATTCCATTAACAATGACATTGATAGAGTAGGAAACTATTTCAATAGAAATTTTAAGATTGTTTTCATGCTTATATAGTTATTTCAAAAATATTTTAACACTTCTCAGCATTAATTCATCTCAGGCTTGCCATGAAGATTTCTTTGGAATGCAACAGCAGATTTTGATCTATGTCTACTTGATAAATTATTTTCAGCATCAAGTTTTTCAGTTTGTAAAAGAGTGAGACTATTAGACAATTGTTTTCTACTTAGTCGCCCCTGAAGACTAGCAGATGATGTTCGTGAGAAAGTACTGACATTTTGTTCAGATTTAGAAGCATCTTTAGAGCCAGAAGAAGAACGTGATAATTTTCCTCCAGTTCCTTCTACAGGTTCATCACTTGAAAATGAATTTGATTCTTTCAAACCTAATATTCTCTTAAATTCTGTACTCTGGACCAAATTGCTATTAACTGACCACAATGATGCTTGATCACTTCCACTTTCTTCTAGAGAATGCATAAAATCGGCTTCTGAAATACTTGATGTGGTTTTTTCTCCTTGCTTGGCAATTCTAACAAATTCACTAATTTTTACTTCTAACTGACGATTAATAATGCTTGCTTCATAATCAAATGCACCAACACAAAATGAGCTTTTTAAAACTCTAATAAATTCAGTGAAAGATGCACCCACTTCTTTTTGCTCCTGTGTTTCAAAGCTTTTGAAAGAAGCCTGCACAACATCAAATGGGAAAATTAGGCCACACCAACTGAAGCAAACAGTGATATTCTTTAGCATTTAGTCTATCATCCCTGTATAATAATGGTTTATAAATTTGCATTACTGCTTTCATAACACAAAGACGGTTATACAGTGTTGCACTTATAAAGGAATATTCACGAAATAAAATGCAAGTTCCTTGATGAACACTGCAAAAATATTCCTTCAGAAATTTGGTTGGTTTGATTTTATTTGCTTGATTCTCTATATGCAAAGACATCATTTGTGCTACAGCATCGTCTAGATAAATCAGTAAATTGTGTTTTTCTAAATAATTTGTATTTTCAACACATTCTAAGGCAACTCTTGTATCCTCCATGTTATAAATTTTACACAGCATTCAAATTTCTCAAAATAGAGAAAAATACAATATGCAGAAGAAAAAAATTTGCAAGATTCAAAATAATGCTGTGTAATAGAATATTTTTCCTATTCCTATGCACTACCCAATTAAACACTTTTATGATAACTTATTCTATAAGAAACTTGGAAAGAGGAAAAGTGAAAACTAAAATTTTTTTAAAAAGATTAGACTTTAAAACAAATTGAAAATTAAAAATAGCGAGGTAATTTTTCACAATTATGTTATTGAAACGAGTAAATTATTAAAAAATTCGAGCAATTGAGTTAGTTACTAAATGAAATTTGTACTTGCTTTTCAGCCGTTTTATATCTGCTTAACTTAAAAATTCTAACTCACCGTTCGTATCGAAAGAGTTGGCTGATTTGTATGCTTTGAAACGCAGGTTCAGCTACTTTTTCTTTAAATCTTTCGCGGTTTTGTTTTTTCTGTTTAACTAGATTACACCTTTCGTTTCTAAAATGTGTATTATTATTTCATCTAATTGCCCGTTTAACATTTGGAATAAATATGAATTCCATGCAAATTTTGTATACAATTAAGACATTTATGACTAATTTAATTTTTGCTTGCAAGCTAAAAATACGATAATTCGAATCGCGTATAGCATATGTGCACAAAGGTGGCTAGGCTTATCCAAAAATTGCAGTCAAAGGAAGGAATGAGGGTTTTTTTTCGGCGTGTGCTCCTGAACGGATTCTTAGCTTGTGCCGGGTTAACAAAAATCAAAACTCGAATATCACAAAAATGCAGTCAAAATATCGCGTAAGAAAGCTATCAACAATACATTTGTCCAAACCTTTGATTGATTGATTGAACGAGGGCGATTGTCATCCCAGCGTTCAACAGTATCTCCAATTAATAAATGTCAAAAGATTTCAAGTGTTGAAGGAAAATTATGCAGAGACAGTTTATCTGCAAATGCTTTGCTCGTGAGTTGTTAAAAAAATTATAGGTTGAAAGAAAGTTGAGGCCCAATTTCGACCAAAGGCAACGTCTGATGCTTGAGTATTTTCGGCAGTGCAGTAAGATATGATCCAGATTATTCAAAGAGTGGCATGTTTCGCAATCTGGTTGATTCGACAGGTTAAAACGATGTAGAAGTCCAGGTGTAATGAGTGTTTTGGTAGAAATTCTAGCGCAAATGATATCTTCTCTTCTATTAGTTGTCCATTTAGCAATATTTTTTATGTCTGGAATTTCTCAAAGAATTTAATAATATTTGCTCTGTCTATAACTGCCTGATGTTTTTCTTTTTGAGATTTGTTTGATGCGTGATGTGATATCTTCCGATGTGATCCATTCAATGCATGGGCTGATTTCTGTTACTGATTTTGCGATCAAGTCCACTTTTTCATTCCATAATATTGTCGAATGCCATGGGATCCATAGAAAAGTAATATGTTGATTACTCTGAGATTTTTTCACAATTTTGCCCACAATTTTATGAATGATGGATGGGGATTTATATGAAATTTTTTCAATTGCTGTAAGAACTGAAAGACTAAAGACTACATTTAAGAAGAAGTAAAGGTTTCTCAGGAACGGAAAGATAGTCCAGAGCCTGGTAAATTGCAGAGCTTTAGCTGTAAAAATTGAGTTGATGTTGTGGGTACGAAACGCAAATTGAGACAGATCCGAAATGTCGGCGATTGAAGTTAAGTTTTGCGATTTCGATGCATCAGTTACGATTATGAAACATTGTTTGAAGTCCTTTTGTAGCGTTTCTTGAAAACTGCCATTAATAGCTGAGTGTGGGAGAGATTTGTTTTGAAAAGGATATTTTGAAATAATAATATTGCATTTTTCTCTTGGAAGTTGTTGAAAATGTTGATCAGAAATAATGCGATTCCAATTAATGTTTAGATCAGAAAATTTTTTGTCCTGTTCAATAAGAGCAAGATTGAAATGTTCTAAATCTAATTTGTAGATGGCGGAGAAGGAACTGATAGAAATCTGCTTAATGAGAAATTGTAAGGATAAACGTTTGATTTTTTTCACTGAGAATTTCCTGATTGGAGATGTGAAGGAGAGCTTTATTTGGTGTCCACTGTGGAACGCCAAGTGCAATGCGAAGTGCTTTGGTTTGAATAATATTACATGCTTTCATGTGAGTTTCTGGAAATGTGTTGATAATTTGACTGGCGTAAAAAAATAAGCTGCAAATGCTATTGTCTGTGATTGTGATTAAATCTTTTGTTCTTGAGCCATAATGTTTCTATGCAAAAACCTTTAATGCATTGATTTTTTTAAAGCTTTATTTTAGATTTTATTGAAGATCGATCCGTTTTGATTTCTTTTTGAAAAAGGAATTCCGAGGAATATAATTGAGTTTTCCATTGGATGTTCGTTCCTGCTAGTGAGATATTTGGGTGGGTAAAATTAATTTTATTTGAAAGATCGGCTATGTAACTTTTCTCTGCATTAACTGAAAGTTTCCAATACGTACACCATTGATGTACGTTTTCCATTGTTTTTTGTAATTTCTTAGTAATAAGTTCTATAGACTGGTGTGAGCAAAAAATAAATATGTCGTCCGCAAAAATCAAACAGTCAACTTCATTTTCAAGAGTTTCAAAAAAATCCGATATAAAAATTGCCCATAAGATTGGCGAGAGGACACTACCTTGTGCCAGTCCTTTGTTTGTAATTCTAAGGTCAGAGAGTGTTTCTCTCCATCGCACTTGGAACGTACGGTGACTAAGGAATTGATACAACCAAGCGCCTGTCATCCCGCTGATGCCCAATTCCAAGCATTTATATATCAACTCGTCAATATAAACCGAATCATAAGCTTTTGCGATGTCGAGACTAATACCAATGAAATGTTTTTTTTTTCCCCTCTTTGCTTTTGAAATGCAGTAATATAATGAGCATGTGGCTGCCTTATTGTCCTTGTATGGTAAAAAACCAAATTGTTTAGGATGAAGTTTTATGTTCTTTGTAAGATAATCAGTAATTCTCTTACATAAGATACGTTCAAAGAGTTTGGAAAAAACAGAAGTTAGAGCTATTGGCCTATATGATGTTATCTGAAGCTTGTCTTTACTTGGTTTTGGAATGGGAATAATAATTGCATGTTTCCATGTTTTGGGAACATATGTTGTGTTAAAAATCTGTTGAAATAATTGAAGGATGTAATAATTTGCATGTTTGTTAAGTTTTTTGAAAAAAGATGCGGGAATATTGTCTGGACCTGGGGTTGTTGTTTTTGATTTTTTAATTTCGAATTGTAATTCTTCGATTTGTAGTGCTCCGTTTAATTCGCTTTCCTGATTGTCCGTAAATTGGATTGGTAATGGTTCGTGAGAACTCTCCCAACGGTTTCTTATCAGAATCCGGTCTTACATAAAACGTCCAAACCTTATTGGCAGATATCACCGGACGGAAACAAATACGAAGCGTTTATATCAGAAGCTCGGAATTAGTGCATCCTAACGCTGATTGGATGATTCATATGACTTCACTAGAATCTTGGCAACCATAGACGGTTGGTAAGCTATCCGTACTGGCTTAGAAAGAAGGTAGTAATTGGCCATTTCTCTCCTTGCCGTGTATGTATCTAATGTAAAAGGGATTACACGTGCAACAAATGTGATGCTCAATTCCATATTAAAAAAAAAAAAAAATTAAATGCCCCCTTTCAAAAGCAATCTGCTATCACTGAAAAACGATCTAAAAACGTTTCGTGTATTTAGTGCGAGAAGAAATTTTCTTTAAAAAACACGGTTGCCCAAACACCTAGTTATAACATTCATAATGACAGTCACTTGCCAGTTCAGTACCAAAAACCAAATTGCATTGAAAGATATTTCGCAATTAAGATTACATTTGTGGTACCCACCTCTGTAAAAACTGTGTTAAAAAAAAAAAAAATTCCTTTCAAAAGAAGAGCGAAAGGAAATTTTGACCACTCATATTTTTAAACTTGTATGCCTCTTGAAGGGAATAAATTTAATTGCTAATTTTTTTAAATGTATAAAAATGAATTATTTATTATGTAAATAAAGTATTTGCAAAGTATTCTCTTTATTTTTTAAATTTGATATTTTGTAACATTGTCTTCACAATTTGGTTTTTAAATAAAGGGAACACTTTTGTATCCTTTGACTTATTTAATTTCTATTTTTAAAAGTAAATGTTAAATATTTTTCTTATGCTTATTCAGTGACAAATAACTACCCTAAACTTGTTAATCGCAAATTTATGAAATTAACAAAATCAAAATTGTATAGTTATGAATTAATCTTTTTTAATTTCTTATATACAAAGAAAAATATTGCAATCATTATAAAAAAGCAACTTTTTTGAGATTTTGGTGAATATCCATGCTTTACACTTTCCGGTATCTAGAAAACACATATTTGGAATTATGTCTGTTTGTAAACATAATGGAGTCCATTCATGTGACGTAAAAGTCACATGTCATGAACTTATGCGCATGGCATTTACGTTTACATCCGCAACGCTTTCGTCGATGAGTCTGTCATTAACGTTTTCCGCCAAGTATGAAGCGGATTTTTTGTTTACCTTTGAAGTTATACTTTTGAGTCACTTTCTTTCATCTTATTATATGTTAAAAGATGAAATACTGGTGTTCTGTTGGATGCTGTAATGCGAAACAAAAGAGTGATTGTCTTGATAAAATGTTTTTTAGTTTCCTTTCCACAATCTTGATTTGAAATTGAATTACGGTTTCACGCCTTCTTCGAAGTTGGTGATATTCTCCGATAATTTTGAAGAATTCATTCAGTGTGTGTCCCTTTACTAAATATAGGGAATTGAAACTCAAAGCTCTTCCCATAATTTTTTTTAAAAACCCTTCGAAGAAAAAGAAATTGGAAGGCGATTTTCCATCAAAAACAAGTGGGGACAATCAAGCAAAATCGTGAGTGCATTTCTAATTTACTTTATTGACATTTGATGAAATTTCTGATAATTTTGTATATGCTTAAAAGGTGTTAAAATGTTTGCATGGATATTGTATTTTACCTGCAAAATCATATCTAAATTTAATTAATGTAAGAAAACGAACTCCTGTTGCAAAAAAATCACTCCTAATTTAAAATTAACAACTGATATAATGCTAATCTTGGGTGGAAGTGAATAAATTTCTTAAAGGTTTATTTAATAAGTGAATCCTTTACTAATTACTGAAAATCCAATTTTCTTATTGACTGTTTCAGCATTTATAATTGATGATAATTTGATAAATTGAATGTTATATTATATATATATATATATATATATATATATATATATATATATATATATATATATATATATATATATATATATATATATATATATATATATATATATATATATATATATATATATATACTTTTATGCTTTTACAGAGTTTTATTATTCAAAATCGACTTGTTAATGAAATAGAAGGGGAAAAAAAAAGAGCGAAACATTTATCTAGCAATGAATTTGGGAATAAAAATTACCTAATAAATGCTGATATGGAAATTGAGTTTTAATGAAAAGACTATTTATTAAAACAGAAATCACTGTGGTGCACCATGGTATAACATGATATTATGATAACCGTCAATTTCAGTTTAAATATAATAAACTATTGACATTTCATTTTTAACAATAGAAAAGATGTTTGATATAAATTCACTTTGAATCCATCACAAATCTGCAAAAGTAATTAGAAATAATGCTTTCTGCAGCCATCCATTTTGCTCTTTTGTTATTAGACATGATTACCCAGCAATAACTGAATAACATGAATTACTAAAAGATTAAGAAAACTTAAAGGTTCATAATAAAAAAATAAAACCTCATAATGCATTTTATTATAATGCCAAAAATTAACAATCAAATGCAAAAATTATTTGACGTTAATTAATGGTTTTTGAAAGTTACATAACATGCAAGTAATAAAAAATTCAGAAGTGACATTATATAAATATGTATAATGGGAGAGCCCCTGCAAAATATTTGTACATTTAAATTCTTGAAATAGCTCTTTCTACTGTAACCATTAGATTAAATATCTTGCAGTTATCGATTCTTTCAGTATTATTAAACTGAATGCAGTCCTTTAAAAATTTAGAATATTTCTATCCTATTTTGTATATCCTATTTCTTTCAATTTATATCCTATTTATTTATCCTAATTTGGAAGCCTAATACATCCGCCAGATTGCTTTTAACAAAAACTTCCTTGTCAGATATGCTATCACAGTATAATGTTGAAATGAAGCTGATGGCTCTTGAAGGCATTACGACTATCATATCTTTCAAAGTATTTGTTTTCTTATAAAAATTTAAAGTCATTTGCTGTTCTACTGGATTACTAAGTTTCTATATAGGAAATTCAGTGCAATCAATAATGACTCTGGAGTCTTTATTTTCAGAACCAAACTGTTTCATCACGGTTTAAATAAATAATGACTTTGGAGGAAATATAGGCAATAATTTCAACTTTTCATAAAAAACTGTTACAAAATTAAAATTCCTTGAAACAGCAGAATCTGAAATTTCAAACAAAATAGATAAAAATTCATTCGACATTCCAGTCCTTAATTTTGAAAAGAACATAACATATAAATCAGTTAGATGCTTCGACAAATTTAATTTTTGAAGATCTGCTTCAGAATTCAAGAAAAAGAACATATACAGAGAAAAACCTTTCTTTAGCGAAATCTGTCAATGCCCTCATTTTCATATCAATAACAATATTTTCTGGAATGAATCTCGTTCTTTCTTACAGAATCCTGAAGTTCTTGTAGCTCATTTTACAAATTGCTGATCCTGTCGATTATTTCAGAAAAAGTAATAGTCCGGGAAGAAGCAGACTACATTCCATTGAAATCAGAATTCATATAATTTTGCTTAGTAACCAATTCTCTTGTACTTATATACTTATCTAAATGACATGTGTTTTCAAAACTTAAATATATATATATATTTCTTATATATAGAATTCAATTTATGAAATTAAGAGCACTGTAAATAAAATACATCAATTATATATATATTATAACAGTCGATAAGAAAATTGGATTTTCAGTAGTTAGTAAAGGATTCACTTATTAAATAAATATTTAAGAAATTTATTGACTTCCACCTAAGTTTAGCATTATAGCAGTTGTTATTTTTGCAACAGGAGTTTGTTTACTTACAATAATTAAATATAGATGAGATTTTGTAGAAAAATGTAACGTAATATTCATGTAATCATTTAAAAAAATTCTAAGCGTATTCAAAATTATCAGAAATTTTATCAAATGTGAATAAAGTAAATTAGAAATGCAATCACGATTTTGTTCGATTGTTTTTGACGGCATATCGCATACTCTTTCTTTTTCTTCGAAGAGTCTTTCTAAAAAGTTACTGGAACAGCTATATTTAATAAATGGACACACACTGAATGAATTCTTCAAAATGATCGTGGCATATCACTGACTTCGAAGGCTTGAAAAAATCTATACCAAAGCTATCAACCCAATTTATGATTGTTGAAAGGAAAATAAGAAAGCATTTTATCATGACAATTACTCTTGCGTTTCGTATTAAAGCATCCATCAGCACACTAGTATTTTCTCTTTTAACACATAATAAGAGGAAAGAAAAATTACTCAAGATTATAACTTCAAAGGTAAGCAAAAAATCCGCTTCATACTTGACGGAGAACGTTAATGGCAGACTGATCTACGAAAGCGGTGCGGATGAAACTTAAATGCCATGCGCAGAAGTTCATGGCATGTGACTTTTACATCATATGAATTGACCCCATTGATAAATACTGTGATACAAAAATTTTAGTTTTTTTTCGTTAAGACATTTATTATTTTTATTTTTTTATATTTTAGTACAAGTTGAACTTGATTGTCAACAGAGTAGGATGGGCAACGGTTGTTAATCCCTTGTCATAAGTTATTATATTATCTAACTTTGAATAAAATGTCACCATAAACCCAATAAAAGCTAATGCTTAATATCCAAAAATAGAAAATACAAACGAGATGAAAGTAATTCATTTAATAGCTATGAAATTTTTCAAGGAGAAAAAAAAACCAGCTATAAACTACTCAGCTCTTATAGAAATAATAATAATAACAATAAAAAGAAATAATTATATCGAGGCAACGGAAAGAGAATGTCCTCGATTCCTTTGCACTACCAGAGTGAACGGCAATCATTCGTTCCTCGGACCAAAAGCTTTTGTGAGGTTAAGGGAGTTAGAGCAGAAAAGACATGTTGCTTTATTTTATCGGGAAAGCCAATGAATATTATTTATGTACCATAATAATCACGTGATGGAATAAAGCAATAACAGCTGATCAGCGAGTTTGGAGTCGATTTCGCCATTCAAACGTCCCATTTGTTACTCCTGAGCGATGGGTAGTCAGTCCCAAGCTGCACTCCCGCATCTGCAAGTTAGAATGTTTGACAGACAGGATTGCATTGTTACTTGTGTTCTATCGCAACACTTTACCCAATGCGTTAGAGCCAAATACTTTTTTTTTTAATCATGAGTCAACAATTTAGCTTAAAACATTTGTTCAGCATTCTTTTATCTTAAGAATGATTATTTAATTTATATTCCTTGTTTGAAAATTTAATCATGAAATGAAGTACACAATACCGTTTCATGTTTTATAAACTGTAGAATATTTCAACGCATTGGCGAAAAATGAGAATATTCATACTAATCTTGGAAGTGGAAAGTTTCTGGCTTCATATTTTTCTACTGAGTTTTTGTTGTCAGTAGAAACATTCCTGTTAGTTTAACATTCAAAAGTAAAATTCATTAAATTTTAAATTAGCAAAAATTTTAGCAGCAGTTAAAAAAAAAAAAAAAAAAAAAAAAAAAAACGATTTTTAAAATCCCGTAAGCAAGCCGAATGAGTTTTAATTGTATTTTACTTTCCTCGAATGGCAACATTAAAGTTTGTTCTTCTTTCAAATGAAAATAAATAGAGCTTATAAAAGTTCAATGGAATTTTCAAAGTATTTTTCAATGAAATCTTGACAGAATGACACTGCCACTTCATGTGGCATGTTCTACTGGAAAACGAAATGCTGTCAAGAAAATAATTGAATCTGTCCCTTTACATAACTTAGAAACTAAAGATGAAACGGGAAAAACTCCTTTGATGTTGAGTGTTATGCACAATCAAATAGAATGTGCTACTCTTTTGCTAAAAGCTGGTGTTCATGTAGACAATTCCGACTGTTCTGGACAAACGGGGCTTCATATAGCTACGAATAAAGTATGATGTTTTGGAATAATATAAGCAGTTTTTATAAAAAACGTTATTTATCTTGTAATATAAAAGAATTTCGTCAAATTGAATGAGGAAGTTACTTTATTTGCTTGAATTAAGTGAAGTATTCACATCATAAGTGAAGGTTAATTTCAAGGGAATTAAAATATTTGTTCTGTTTGCTTAATTTTAATTTTCAAGGAATAATTTATTTTATTAGTCCTTTGGTAATTGCATAATTTTGGTTACCTCTTTGGATGCTGTTGTGTTTGATTATTCTGAGCAGTCTTTAAAAAAAATTTTTTTTGCAGTATTTTTCTATAATCTCTACATTGCTATTATGAAAGGAAACAAATTTTCAACCAAAGAAGTTGTAACAATTATTTGTTATATGCATGTATTTATATAATTATTTGTATTATTATGAACAGTTATTTGTGTTATATTTATATTACAAAAAATTTGGAAATGACGTTGATTTTAATCTTTTTCGGGAAGCATTTTCCATATCATAAAGTTTCTTAAAATTAATTAAATGCATCATTTGTATAAATATAATGTATTCTGATTAATTTTTGTTGATTATTTTGTGCTTTTATGACCTTTTCCAAACATGTCTTACAACTTTAAATATATACTATTAATTAATTTATTGCTTTTAAGTTTTTGCGGATGCATATAATTTGTAAATTTAAACATATACAGAATACAACTTTCTAAAGTGTGAGTTAATTTCATCTTATCAATATTATAAGTGTGTAGTAAGATACACAGAAGATTTGAAAATTGATTAACTTTGCTCCTTGATAAGACATTTTAAACTGTATTCTACTTTCATAAATCTATAGGTAAAATTATACTTTAGTGTGCCCATTCTTATACCAATGATGCCAAGTCGCCAAAAAAGATGTCGAACCAAATTAACAATTCTGTGAACAGTTACAGTTGCCACTTGCAGCATTAAATTTATGTTCTTTACTGATAAGTATTGTTTTATCCGAGAAGAATTTTTTTTAACCCTTAGAGTTACTATCGTTGTTTATCTTTACAATTTCGGAATATAGTACTTTTGCAAACTGACTGCACCAGTCTGTTGTGTAGAAAAAATATTGAAAGCATGTGATGCCTTCAGCATTTTAAGAAGGCACTGGGAAGAAATGTTTAACTTAAAAAAACATCCTATGGCTTCGCTAGCAGTGGATGTAGGAACTAATAGCTTCACTAGGACATTTAACATAAGGACTATGTGGATGACAGCGATATTGACATGACAGAAACAGTACATAATCAACAGAAAAGAAAGAACAATGGAAGGAGCAATCAAACCATTCTCTATACAAAATTTCAAACAAGCATCCTTTCCCAACTTCAACTCGTAAAAAAATATATTCCACTTAACTTTCATCCATTCTGCAGGTTCAAAATACTTCCCACTATCCTATACACCAGACAATCATTCTTGAACAATTTGTGACATAACGAATTATCAAGGGAACTGTCAGAGCAGAAAAAGAATTACGAAAAGTGCAAGGAATTCCATTGCCAAAGATTTTTAAAGTAATAATTCAGACGATTTAGAAAAATGCATGTTGGTAGTTGAGAATTGCAAAAGAATAAATATTTTCTGTGTGTATTCACATTAAAAATAACAAAGTGTCTTATTAGCAATAAAAAAAACTTTTAATTATAATATAGAACTAAATTAAAATCTTAAATTGAAAATAATAAAAGAAGATATCGATTAAACATTTCACATAAAATAGTTGTAATTCGTGTATAATTCAACCACCGTAAAAAGCAGTGAACAAAGCAGCATTAAGGTTACTAGAAGTTCCTTTTGTTGGGTTACCAAAATTGGTGCCAAACTCAGGGGCACATTCAAGTACAATTAAATCAATCTATGTATAATCTTTAAATTGTCACATTATATGTTAATGCACAATTGTCTCTATTTTTAGAAATAATTGAAATTTATTTGTTATAGTTATAAGTTATTTGATTTTTTTTATTAACTGCTAAATCCTCAAATAAGTTTTGAAATTTTATTTTAACTTACTAAATAAAAACTATAAATTTGATTTTAAATAGATTGATGCATTAAATATAATAATAGTAATTAAATATGATAAAAACTCAACATGATACAGCTTAATGAAGAGGAGTTTGTAATTCATTGTTTTATTCCATCAAGTTTTTACAAGAAGTTTGTAATTAATACAATTTATCTGTCCAAACATTTCACGTGATTTAGAAAGCTTTGTTTTTAAATGCATTGATAAAACTGTTATTATAAAGATTTCCTATTTTCATGTATATTGTTAAAAAACAAACTGAATTATGAAATTTTTAAAAGATTAAAATTCTCAGCATCATTTTAATTTTTGAAGATTTCTTAACATGTAGATGAACTGCCATAATGAGTTACATATATTCTCATTTGACTCAAGTGCCGGTGGGTGTGTTGAAATGTTCTAAAAAATAATCAAGACTCTCTTTAATATATTGCTGACAAGGCCGGCCATAGAAATTGCGTGTGGGGTCATTTCAGTAGTTTGAGAAGAAAAAGTGAAAGAAAAAATAAAATGGATTATAAGTATAGAGGAACTTTGGTAAAATGACTTAATTCTTGATATTGAAGAAGAATTTGTTCAAGAACCAGATGCTTAAACAAGGGGGAAAAAATGATTATAAATCTCAAGATGAAACTCCTCTAAATCCAAACAGAAGATTCAAGCAAAGCTTCTATTTTTATATTCTAGGTATCATAATCAATTCTTTGCAGCAATGCTTTGGGCAACTAAATTCTATAAATGAAAAAATTGGATTTTTTTTTCTGCCAATGAACAATAAAGTAAAACAGCATTAAATTTTAAACGTGTAAAAAGACCTTCACTTTGCTTAAAATAATGATGATCATAATGATGTACATGGTTTTTAACTTCACCAAGAAATACTAATTATACTAGCTCTACTATCTGACAAAGTGACCTATCAGTTGAATTTATTTCAGTATGACCATGTTTGATGAAAATTTACCAAATCTTTTGGTGGTACTGAAAGGATTTTTCTGTCTTTTTTGCTAGAGGGACCTTTTAAGCTGAAACCATCGAAAGTTATTTATGGTCTACCATTGTTCCAGAAGCAACTAGTTGATTCAGCAATCATTTCATATGAATGAAATCATTTGCTGAATACTGAAACTGAGGAGATAATGAAAGATTTTGCAGAAAGAAAGGCAAAAAAAAAAAAAAAAAAAGAATTTGGGATACTATTTTAAAATGAAGTTTTGTATATTTAAAATAAAATGTTGAATATATTATTTCAGTTTCAAAAAAGTCATTGTATAATCTTAAACATATGTGGAGTTTAAAAATTCTTTACATAATAATATTCAATCATATTTGCAGATGAGAGATTATTTCTAAGTAAAAGATTTATTTGCAATTAAAAGTGATGGTCTGAGTAAAAGGTTATTTGTCATTTAGAATATTTGCATTATAGAATTTTATAAAATATATTATTTGTCTGTGTGGCACAATTTTGTTTGTTTCCTTGTCTGATTGATAAAATTTCTTTGGGCTGTCACTAAATAGGTAACTTATATTGTAAAACAGTGATTCTTATCTTTTGTTTGATCATATAGCTTTTGATTAGTCTTTTTAAATTTGAATACCCTAATTAAGAAATTTTTATTAAT